>NC_073629.1:54197675-54877050 GCF_029407905.1 Bubalus kerabau
GGACCGCAGCACACCAGGCTTCCCTGTCCTTCACCATCTCTTAGAGCTTGCTCAAACTCATGTCCTTTGAGTCAGTGATGTCATCCAACCATCTTATCCTCTGTCGTCCCTTCTCCTTCTGCCTTCAATCTTTCCCAGAACAAGGGTCTTTTCTAATAAGTCAGCTCTACACATCAGGTAGCCAAAGTATTGGAGCTTCAGCTTCAGCATCAGTCCTTCCAATGAATATTCAGGATTGATTTCTTTTAGGACTGACTGGTTTGATCTCCTTGCAGTTCAAGGGACCCTCAAGAGTCTTCTCCAATACCACAGTTCGAAGGTATCAATTCTTTGGCGCTTAGCCCTTTTTAATGGTTCAGCTCTCACATCCGTACATGACTCCTGGAAAGACCATAGCTTTGACTATATGGACCTTTGTCAGCAAAGTCGCTGCTTTTTTAATATGCTGTCTAGGTTTGTCATAACTTTTCTTCCAAGGGGCGTCTTTTAATTTCATCACTGCAGTCACTGTCTGCAGTGATTTTGAAGCCCAAGAAAATAAAGATAAAATAATGAGAACCATGGAGAGCCCAATTGGAAGGATGGGTATTACAGCTCCTGAAGAAACTATCCTTTCCCCCAGAGATGGAGCAAGGAGCAAGTCCTGCTTTAAAGTCATGAGACCTGTACGGTCACACCACACTTGATTTAATGCTTTGTTGTTGCCATTCTGAAATCTTTAAACTTCTACTTATTATTATTCTTTTTGCCTGAGCTGTGCAGCATGTGGGATTTTCTTTCCCTGGTCAGGGATCTAATTCATGTCCTCTGCATTGGAAATGGAATCTTAACAGCTCCCATTAGACTGCCAGGGAAGTCCCCATTCTGAAATTTTTAATCATTTTATCTTTGGACTTGGATTTTGCAAGTTACACTGATGGGACAAGGGAACTTGTATGAGCAGAGGAGAGAGATATAATATGAGTTTCTACTCTCTCTTGCTATTCTGTTTGCATATAACATTCTGGATGTCCCATGAGCACAGAGCTCCCACTGATTCCGTGATGCCTGGGAGCCCAACAAGACTCAAGGCAAGAACAAGTTAAGTGAGTTCCACCTACTGGAGGGGGAGGGAGAGGCAGGGCACTCACAGTCTTGAGAGGCCCTGCTGTGTGAAGCAGAACTTGATTTGAATGCAGAAAAAAAAGAAATGGTGCTCTAGATATCTAGATATAGAGCAATGGTGCTCCCTATCTTTATCTATATCTGCATATAGATATCTGTGAAGAAAAATGTTTGCTTGGTGATGGCTGGCTCAATCAATGGATGGACAGTTGGACATACATATTGCAAAGGGAAAGAATAGAGTCTGTGAATATATATATATATACATACATATATATATATATATACACACACACACACACACACACACACATACATACATACATTGTTGTTGTTCAGTCACTCAGTCATGTCCAGCTATTTGATATCCCATGGACTGCAGCACACCAGGCTTCCCTGTCCTTCACCATCTCCTGGAGCTTGCTCAAACTCATGTCCATTAATCAGTGATAGAATCCAACCATCTCATCCTCTGTTGTTCCCTTCTCCTCCTGCCTTCAATCTTTCCCACCATCAGGGTGTTTTCCAATGAGTTGACTCTTCCCATCAGGTGACCAGAGTATTGGAGCTTCAGCTTTAGCATCAGTCCTTCCAATGAATATTCAGACTTGATTTCCTTTAGGATTGGACTGGTTTGATCTCCTTGCAGTCCAAGGGATTCTCAAGAGTCTTCTCCAGCACCAATTCCAAATCATCAATTCTTCAGTACTCAGCCTTTTTTCATGGTGCTCTAGATGTAAATGTAATTTAAACATTGAGTAAAGAATCCTATGGATCCTTTCTTATTCATGTTACTTCCCTGAATTAGCCAACCACTAACGTGGAAAGCTATGACAGAAAGAAAGGGCAAAATGGTGACCCACAGTTTTCAAGTGTTTGCTTATTCGCCAGTAAACTAAAGGTAGAGAATTGGGAGAATGTGTGTGTATCAACACATGAAATAAAAGCAGTTGAGTTAGTTTTATCCAGTATTTCTACTGTTTTATTTAGTAAGCACAAAATCTTTATGTATCTTTGAGCTACAAAATACAAATTGTGTAATTTCACTGTTCTCCATACACATTTAATGCTCTCAAATTTGTATTTAAAATGGACACTGCACAATAAAAAGATGAATGGTAAAACTTATGATAATTATCTAAAACTTTTTTATTTACTTAGAATGATATTAAATAGCAAATTAAAAATACCATTAAGTTGAAAGAATGAAGCAGAAAGCATAAAACTTCCTATTTTAAAAATGACCTCTTTCATCCCTAACTTGCTTCTAGCCCCAGTCAGCAAGTGATCTCTCAAGGGGCTTTTCTGCAAGGGGACAAGCCTTTCAACACATTTTTAACATACAGAGTTGTATACTTGCTCCATCTGGTATCATTTCCCTGTGATATTAAGATTTGCTTATTAATCAATCCTCTCAGTGGAACAGCCACTCATTGCTTGAGAGGAGATTGTTTTCTGCTCCCTACAGGCTCAAGCCAAGGCTTATCCAGACCAGAACAGCCTGGCAACCATGGGTTGGACACGTGGCTTTAAAGTTTAACTTTACACAAACAGTGCATGCAGCCCAGGGCAAGGTCCATAAAGATAGGTCCCGACAGCCTTCCCTTTTAGTGCCTTGATGGCTCTGGGTCATCGAGGCCTTTAAGTTTTGGTTTCTACAGGAGGGATTTCAGAGAGATAGTGCTGCTTCTCTTGGCCCTGTGGCTTGTAGCCAGTTGGGTAACTGAAATTATTTACTCTTCATGCTCTCCAAGCATGAAGCCCTGAGGAGGGAAATAGAAGAGGCAGAAAGTATCTTTCACCTGAAAGTTTGCATGACAGCTGGTGGAAAGCTTGGGACATGATGTCAGAAGCTCTGTTCTTCTCAGATGTGAGACTTTGGGCAAGGCTCTCGTTCTGTCTATGCCTCAGATTCCTCATTTGCAAAGTGGAAGCAATGATACTGATCCTGCCTGTTAATTGAAGTTGTTGTGAAAAGTAAAATGGGATAATTTTATCATAAAGTTCTTTTTAACAGCAAAAGCACAACCAAAGTTATAAAAGCATTAAGGATGAAGGGTTCCAGAAAACAGCTTCAAATTAATGTCTTCAATGAACTCAACCAATGTTTATTAAGTTCCCACCATGCTAGGTTCCATTCTAGGTGATGGAGATTCAGCAGTGAACAAACACTTTATGTGGAGAATTTGTAGTTTGTTATCCAAAGATAATTGTGCAAAAGAGGAAGAGTGGAATTGCAATTTTAAATCCGATCATATGGCAGTTTGCAATAATTCTGACCACTGACAAATCAGGCTGTCCTGGATCCACATCCCCTTGCAATGGACTCTGCTGTTCCTGACTTGCTCATCAGAAGCCCGTGCCCTAAGGAATCTGGAAGCTTCCACTCTTGCCTTTTTGAAACCTTCATGCTGTTGTGTGAGGAAGCCTGGACTAGACCATAAAAGAATAAGATCCTCCATGAAGAGCGAAGCCCTGCCTTCAGCAACCCTGAGGCCCAGCTGCACAGGTGAGGCAATTTATATGTTCTGGTCCCAGTTGAGCTGTCAGATGATTGCACCTCAGGATTATCCTGATGAACCCAGCTGATCTACAGAATTGAGAGAAATAATAAATCAGTGTTTTTACGAGGCCAGAGAAAGGAGATGCTTCTCAGAGAAAGCATCTCTGAGAAGGTGAAATGTAAATAGGAAGAGAAGAAGGAAGAAGCTGTTATGGCCTGAATGTATGTGTCCTCCTCAAATCCCTATGTTGAGGCCCTAACCCTTGTGTGGCTGTACTCATAGATGGGACCTTTCAGGACGTATCTGAGGTTAAACCAGGTCATGAGGTTGCATGGAGGAAAGGCCATGCGTGGACACAGCAAGAAGATGGTTGTCTGCAAGCCAGGCAGAGAGTTCTCACCAGAAATCAAATTGGCTCAAACCTTGATGTGTGCTTCTGTCTTCCAGGCCTGTGAGAAAATGAATGTCTGTTGTTTAAACTGTCCTGTCTGGGGTATTCTGTCATGGTGACCTGAGCAGACTAAGACAGAAGCCAGGCAGGTATCTGGGGGAGAGCAGGGCCACAGAAGGAATGGCTGGTGCAAAGGCCCTGATGTAGCGGCCCGCTCAAGTGTTGATGCTGAGCACAGGAAGCAGGGGCAGAACCAGAGGACACGAGATCAGAGCAAGGCGTGCAAATCAGCAGACCATTGCAAAGCTTGGCCTTTTACTCTCGGTTAAAAGGAAAGTCTGTGCAGTTTTTTGGGGGGGTGTGATATGTTCTCAAAGGACATGCATTTCTGAAATATTTGACTTTTATGTAATGATGAACACATGCTACTTTTGTAATCAGAAAAAAACAAAGACATTAGAACACTTAGAAGGCTACATAAGAATAAACAAACAAGTACGAGCTATGTCCTTTAATGCCAACTTATGGGTACAGAGGAAAGAGGGGAGGGAGAAAGAGGAAGAAAATGGTAGGAGGCAGAGATCGCAGCTGATTAAAATGCTTGTCTTGCTGTGCCACTGCCCTTGGATTCTCTGAGGACCTGTGTGTTCTCTGTCCTCCCACTGGCAACTGCACGCCTGTGCAACTGGCGCCTGGCATGAGATGGGGGCAGAAGATGGGGCAAGAAGAGAAAACAAAGCCTGGGTTGAATTTTTCTTGAGAGGAATCAAGTACATCTGATTATCCCAGCACTGAGCATATTGCCCAGCCTATGGGATAGGAGCTAGGTTATTTCTTGAAGAAATGAATGAACTGACCTGAGAAGACTCCCTAAATTATTCTGCACCCCGCTTTCCCCATTCTCCCCGCTTCTTTGTGGGTAAAACTGAATTCTAAAAGGGATCTTTAAAACAAAGGATGGATGTAGTGGAGGGTTGATCTTTAACATAATAAAACAGTATTTAAGTCCTGTATACCTCATGACTGTTTCTAGTTTTAAAAACGTAATAAATTGGGCTGAACTTTCAGGATCTCAGAGTTTCTCAGATAACTCTTTACATTAAATCGTTTATTTCTAAGTGTGGATTGAGACTGGTAGTGTTAAAAGTGCAGTTATCAAATATTAAAAATAAGATGCACACATATATATATTGAAATGAATTCTTTAAAGGAAGCAATGACCAGCTAGTTGTGATCACAGAGATGATTTTTTCACCCTCTTGAATAAATTAGAAAAGGTTGAATAGTTTCAGCCCCAGTGACCAGTCTTAGGTACAAGTTTTAAGTTAATGAAAAGAAATACAAAATACTGATCAGCTTAGTGAAGGGTGACAGAATATGCCACCCCAAAATATGCTACTTTGGCCTGAGGATTATTTCAAGCTAAAGGAAACTGAGAAGAAGCAAATACAAGAAAAGCTCTCTGCCCACTCCTATTTGCCTAAAAATGAGACTACACTTGGAAAGGTTTCCTCTCCCTCCTCTCTACTAAGAAGGACAGAAGTTAATCCCTGGGGACAACCCTAGACCTCTACCAGCTCAGAGATAGCACCAGATGATCTATACAAGTCTGGCCTAAACTAGCCCTTATTTCATGGGTTTCCCAGGTGGTTCAGTGGTAGAGAATCCGCCTGCCAATGCAGGGAGATTTGGGTTTGATCCCTGGGTGGGGAAGATCCCCTGGAGGAGGAAATGGCAACACACTCCAGTATTCTTGATGGGATAATCCCATGGACAGAGGAGCCTGGCAGGCTAGAGTCCATGGGGTTCCAAAGAATCGGACATGACTAAGCACGCATGCAGTAGCACACTAGCCCTTATTCACCATTAGGTTCCCCATATATTTGCCTTCCCACAATTTGCCACCTTAGGAGCTCAAAGTCTTTTTCCATTGTCTTGTCACCTCTCTAAAACTTTATTGTTCTTTCGTTAAAATGCTATATAAGCCCAAGCTCTAACCACTCCTTTGAATTACTCATCTTTAGGTGTATCCATGATGCACTTAGTAATAAACTTCTGTTTGATTTTCTCTTGTTGATATCTTTTCTCAGTCTGATTTACAGGGCCCTGCCAATGAACCTAAGATAAGTAGAGGGAAAAAACGTTTTTTCCTCCCTTATGCTGCTGCTGCTGCTAAGTCGCTTCAGTCGTGTCTGACTCTGTGCGACCCCATAGACGCAGCCCGCCAGGCTCCCCCGTCCCCGGGATTCTCTAGGCAAGAACACTGGAGTGGGTTGCCATTTCCTTCTCCAATGCATGAAAGTGAAAAGTGAAAGTGAAGCCACACAGTTGTGTCCAACTCGCAGTGACTCCAGGGACTGCAGCCTACCAGGCTCCTCCGTCCGTGGGATTTTCCAGGCAAGAGTACTGGAGTGGGGTGCCATTGCCTTCTCCGTTTCTCCCTTATTCAGTTCAGTTCAGTCGCTCAGTCGTGTCCGACTCTTTGCGACCCCATGAATCGCAGCATGCCAGGCCTCCCTGTCCATCACTAACTCCCAGAGTTCACTCAGACTCACGTCCATTGAGTCAGTGATGCCATCCAGCCATCGCATCCTCTGTTGTCCCCTTCTCCTCCTGCCCCTAATCCCTCCCTCCTTTATACCAGCAACCAATTCCACATACACTGTACAAGTGAAATAGTCAACATGCCTTACAAGGACCCAACAAATTAGCCCAAGACAGAGTTCCTTGCAGCTGTTCTTTGGAAATCAGTCTTCAGGCCTTTGGCCAGATGGGTCATTGGGTCTGACCCAAGTTTAGAGAACTACTTAGAAACATTCATAACCAACCGAAGAGGGTTCTTATTAATACAAAGTCTGGTTCCTCTGACTTGCTAAGTAAAATAAACAGATTAATAAATGTATGAAAAGCTTCTTGTGAGACATAAAGTCCCCAGTGACTTGTCTTTGTTGGCTTTTGAAAGGAGAGAAAGGCATGATTAGTTCCTACTTGGGAAGTGTCCACTTCCTGAGCTCTAGTATAATTCAAATAGCTTTATTTTCCAGATTTTTTTTTTTTTTTTTTTTTGCTTATGGACAGATCCTCCAAGTAGTTTAGAAACATTATTAATAAAAACCACTAAAATATATTAAGCATTCAATGTGCTAGACATTGTCCTAAGTGCTTAATGTGTGTTAACTCATTGATTCCACACAACTATGCTATGAGATAAATATATCATTAACCCCATTTCACAGATGAGGAAGCAAAAGCACACCCATGTCAAGTAACTTGCCTGTGAGACAGTTCCAGTCGCTAGAACCCTGGCCACTAGGCTGCAGTTTTCCCATTTCAGTGACAAAGAGCAGGTCATTGAACTGTTGGCATGAGGCTCTGTCTGAGGCCAAGGAAATTAAACTCACACAATGAGATTTTAGCAACTAAGAAGTCAGTATCAGTAGGGTTAACTCACTCTGTAAGCTTCCCCAAAGCATCTGCAACAGGTCTGATTCACTGCAATTGAGCACACATGTTATTTACTATATCTTTAGCTCTGGCTGGCGGAAGAACTGAGGCCATACTTAGACTGTGTCATTGGGCTAATTTTATTCTGTAAATAATAGAATAACTGTTTACAATATTTTAGAACAGCTCCACCTTTTCCCAGGCCCACAGACTTATTGCTCCAGACACAGTTTCTTGATCAGTACAGACTTGAAATTTAGTCCTAGAAATGACAAGATTCTCCTGCTTGTATTGGTCATCCATGAGTTATGTTAGCTCGTAAAAGCTCTACTCACTTTTTACAAGGGGTCCAAGTTATAAAACATATATTAGTGTTTCTCAAATAGCAGTTCATGTTTTGGTGAAAATTTGTTCCATCAAACTGAGCTGACTTTAGGTAAGATAGTAGAACAAATTTAAATGGATAAGAAAGGAAGGCAAAAAAAAAAAAAATCAAAATACAAATCTGGAGGTGGCAATTGTAGATACAGGGATACCAGCAGTGGAGCCGTGGGGGAAGGTGGTACCTGCTTTCTTCTCCTTAGATTCTTCCATGTAAAACTGGGTTCTTTCTCTACATGGACCACAGATATCCCATTTCTCTTCCAGCCCAGATAGTGGAGTATAGTGACTAACAGAAGAAATCCAGTAAAACTAAATGTCAGGATGATGCAGGCTGGGTTAGTAACAGCTTGAGAATCTGGGTCTGAAATGCCAGGCTGGACAGGAAAGTCACATCTGCCCAGAGGGCCTGGCCCATGTTACTGTTTTTGTGCACCCACCTTTCTGGACCTGTTGAATGTCACTCTCTGCCACGTTTGCTCTGCATCACATAGCCCAGACAGAGCTTTCTCATTTCAGAGTAAATGACCATGAATAAAGACAGTCATGCCTTGAACATTTAGTGAAGGTATTAATTCCATTACCTTGGGTGGAGTGCCCTTTCACAACTGTCAGGCAGCCTAACAGAGGAAGCAAGTCGTAAGGCTAAGGGCAGATGCTGAGACACATCAAAAACTTCTCTCTAGTACTAAAGAATGAAGGAAAATCCTAGCCTGGGGCAGATTTATGTAACCGGATGTCAACACAGATTTCAAAACCTCTTTTGGAATTGCTGACAGAGCCCCAGACATCCGCCGTGTAGTTGGGTGGAAGAGCCGAGCTGTGGTTTGTGACCAGTATCTGCCACTTATGAGGTGGGACCAGAGACAAATCAGCCTCTCTGATACACAGTTTCTTCATCTCCTAAATGGGGATAATGCCTTTGTTGAAGTGGTCTTGTGAGATTAAACGGGATCAGATAAGTCATTGTCTGCCTTAGCAGTGCTCCTGTCACCTGCTGGCTCGGTGACCTTGGGCAGATGGCCTGTCTTCACAGTTTCTTCATCTCCTGTTATTGTTCAGTCACTGTCATGTCTCTTTGCGACCCCATGGACTGCAGCATGCCAGGCTTCCCTGATCTTCACTACCTCTTGGATTTGCTCGAACTCATGTCCATTGAGTCAGTGATGCCATCCAACCATCTTATCCTCTGTTGCCTCCTTCTCCTCCTGCCCTCAATCTTCTCCCAGCACCAGGGTCTTCTTCATCTCTATCACAGGGATAATCCACACCTCAGGTCTACGTGACAAGTAGTCAATAAATCAGAGTGAGTTGTGTTCATCTAGCGTAGAATCCGAGCTATGATTATTCCTACTTATATTGTCCAATCTACTTTCTGTCTTCTTCCACTTTCAGAAATGGAAACTTGAAACACATAATCTCCCAAAGAATCTCCTAAAATAACAGCAGTTGCTTAGAATTGAGAAGTGGAAGGTAGAAGCCTGATTATGCATCAGCTACTTGTTAGGCAGAGATGAAAGCACTGTCTTCAACTGAATTTCCTGCCGACTGTGATGATAAATTAATAGCGAACTATTTAGGCACTGTTTATCTCTAGGGAGCTCTAGTCATTGTGCTGACAATCTTCACAACATCCTGGGGAAGAGAGGATGAGTGATTTAATCACCGTCTTCAAGAAGATGGAGGGTTATCATCTGGCTGGTGACCAGCTGTTTTCACCACAACCAATGCCAGACAAAGAGCCAGCAGGCCTAAATTGCTGTAAAGATCTGAGTTAAACCCTTCAAGATACGTCTTAAAGAGAGTTCCACTCAGGCAGTACTTCATTTCAAAGTACTGAATCCTGAGGCTACTATTTACAGTTTTCCAGTGGCAAAGTGAAAAATGTATTTGTTTACATTATCTACACAGTTTGGCTTAACACCTGGGTGATTCCTTTGGGCAGGTCTACCCTTGAAACTATTCCAGCCAATTTTCATGACAGGCTACTTGGCAGTTTCCCAGGGACATTCAGAAAAGGCTCTGAGCAGGTTATCCCACGGCTGGGTGAGCTTCAAGCAGCTAACCCAGACCCAGTCTGAAGGTTAAACAATGAAATGGATTTAGCTACCTGAGCCTGTGAAGGGTGTCCATGTGTTGAGCACGAGTGTGGATGTCACTAGAGCGGTTGTAGGACCTTCAAAACCTCAGGTTCTTGGGAGAATGATATCTAATTAATTATAAGCAGTCAACTATCACCCTTCCTCTCTCTGGTTGCCATGGTGAATGAAAGGTACGGTTGTCTTGCTCCTTAAGGGCCTGATTCAGAAATTGCATGTTCCATTTTCATTCCCACCTTCTGGGCTAGAATTAAGTCATTTGGCCACATCTAGTCTCAAGTAAGGTTGGGAAATAATTTATTTTACACATATTTTATGTTACACATATTTTATGTTTCCAGGTGTTCACTGAAAATCCCATGACTAAGGAAGTTGAGAATGTATATTAAGGAAGGCTAATTGTCTCTTGTCACAGTTGGGGATAAAAGTAATGCTAGCTGAATGTTATTGAGTACTTGCTCTCTGCCAGGCAGAGTCCCTTAAATCATTCCGTCTTCACCAAAAAAATGTCATTGGAAGGCATTATTATTTCCAGGCTTCCCAGGTGGCTCTAGAACCTCCTGTCAATGCAGGAGATGCAAGATACTCAGGTTCCATCCCTGGGTCGGGAAGATCCCCTGGAGGAGGACATGGTAACTCACTGCAGTATTCTTGCCTGGAGAATCCAATGGATGGAGGAGCCTGGTGGGCTACAATCCAAGGGGTCGCAATACTTGACTTTGTGTCACGACTGAAGCGATTGAGCAGACATGGACACACATTATTATTCCTATTTACAGATAAAGCAACTGAGGCTTAGAGCGGTTAAGTTACTTGCTATGGTCATACAGCTGAGGCCGAGGCAGGATTCAAATCCAGACACTCTCACTCCAGAACCTGACATCTTGGGAGTAAAGAAAGAACTAATTATAGAGACGGCAAGCAGGATGGGAGCAGTTTTTATCAGAGAGGTCCTGCACTGTGGGAGGGTGGCGAGTCATGAGTCAGAGATGAAGCCCTGCAGGACGGACCAAGCAAAACAGCTTGCTCAGTTCCACCAGCAAGTTGTGGCTTACCTGGGGCAATTTAGCTACTGTATTTCCAGAAGTAGTAAGGATGAACATGGGACCACTATTCCTCTTTGGAGTTTTAAGACTGGCCAGTTAAGGGGCTTTTCCCCCTGATGTTGGTGGTATGACCACCACCCCAGCCTAGGCCAGACGTGAGGGGCGAGGGCTCTGGCCTTCTGCCTCCTCCCCACCAGCAGACACTGCTCTAAATATCTAATGTGCTGTCCCAGAAGGGCCACAGCTGGCTAGGCCAGAGGGGGCCACTTCTTTGTGTCACACTCACAAGTTAGAGGACATTTGAAAACTGTTTTCCAGGTTTTTTTTTTTTTCTCCTTTCCTTCTTCTTTTCATGAAAGGGGCTTTTTGTTAGTACAGTCTTTGTTTAAGGATGATAAAGGGACCATTTTATTGGAATGAATTACTGACGCAAGTGCTGCCAGAGGTCTGAGGGAGAGGACAGCCCTCTGGCTTCACTTCAGCAGGTGAATGGAAACAGCCAGTGGGCGCTGGTCTCAAGGGCACTTGGGAGCTTGCTCCATCAGCAACTTTGAGTTTAGCTGCTGGCTGAAGCTGAGTCCAGGAGAGGCAGTCAGAAAAAGTACTAGCAATAATACTAATAAAACATAAGACTTTTTCCTTTGCACATGAAACATGTCAAATGATCAGGAATGTTGTCCAGGGCTTACAGAGAATGAACTCTTTCTACCTTATTATCAAATTGCTAAGAATCACCTGCAGTGCAGGAGACACAGGAGATGTGGGTTCAATTCCTGGGTCAGGAAAATCCCCTGGAGGAGGAAATGGCAACCCATTCCAGTATTCTCCCCTGCAGAATCCATGGACAAAGGAGCCTGGTGGGGTACAGTCCATGGGGTTGCAAAGAGTCAGACGCGACTCACAGACTAAACAACAACAAATTACTACTACGAATGGGGCCCCAGTAACAATCTCAGTTCGTCTTTCTGAACCCCTGAAAAAGCCAATCCTCTCCGCTGAGCCAAAACTGAATGTTGATGGGGAAAAAGTCAAACAGCTGAAAATAAGCCAGGTTCTCAGGGATTTGCATATACATGGAACATTTAAAGATACTTCAAAATAATTTTCTTCAAGTGGTGCTCAAGGAACTTTAGAAGATACAAAAATGCTAGTAAGCCAAACTTGTACATTTTAACTTGTGTTTTCCCCATGTCTAGAGTGTGCAGTGCCAACATAAATTTGTGAAGACATATGGGTTGATGGTATATTTGGGCCCATAATCTCATCTGCTGTTTTATTGAGACTCCAAGACCCAGTGCATTTAAAATCTGTTGGATGAATCAGCATTTCTTAGGAACCCTCTTTTAAAATATGGCTATTTGCAAACAGTGGCAAGGAATGCGGCATTTAAATCAATTGACCGTGAACTCTTCAGAGTTCAAGGAAATCATTAAGGGCTGATAAAGTCAATAGAAGTTTGGGTAAGAGCAAAGATACCCCTTGATATTGTTTGAAGGCATGTAATACCAATCAGTTCTAAGTGACTGAACCCCAAGTACTGATAAAGAAACAGGTGCCTAAGGGCAGCTGCCAGTGGTCAAGCTGTGGGAGGGCCAGACTCTGGGTTCCTCCAGGCCTCTCCTCTGACAAATGAGCTGCGGGAAGGCTGTCACCTGTGCCTACAAGAACAACATGCACTTTTTAGAGAGGAAAATAAGCTTCCTAGTCCATAAAGCAAGGATCCTAAGATCTGGCCTGTTTATCTCACAAGTGAGGCATCCTTCTAAAGATGTTGTACCAATTTTGGGTGGTGGCCTTACTCTTTAGGGAGAAGAGCGCCCTGTGGGGCTGGTGGGGAGGAAATGTCCAGGAGTGTTGACAGGCAGAGTTTCCAAGTGCAAACTTCCCTGAACCTCCACTTGAACCAAATGTGCCCCCTCCCAGCTGTTACTCATGTACAGATTCTGTACACCTTCTACATGACAACTATAACCAATTATTTGTATTAGTTGCCTAATTGATATGATCTCACACAGTCTGTTATAAACACAAGGGTGTGACTTATTCCAACAGTGAATCCTCAGTTCCTTGAATTTCCAAGGCACAAAGTAGGTACATGATCAATACCAGTGAATATATCAGTGAATGCTGAGAGAAATGGAAGATGCCTGCACCAGAGAGAACTTGCTTATACCAAAACTCAGTCACAGTCCTCTGATTTTCTAAACCTAGCCTTTCATGTTACTCTTCTACCTCAAGTCTTCTAGGAAGAGAGGGAGTGGCCAGGATGCTGACGCTGGGGTCGGTTGCTCATTCAGCCAAGGTGGCTGCAGCTTCTCCTATCAGTGATAATGCCTCTGAAGGTAAATATGCAGAAGCTATATAATAGGCAAAGACCACCACCACTTGCAACAGGCCAGCAGCCCCAGAGATCAATTTAGGGGAGGAAAAGCATGCATGCAAGTCCATCTTTGCACATTCTCTGCAGAATCTTTCAAGCCATGCTAAGGTGTGATGAGAGACTATCCGAGTGTACAAAAGCCTATGAAATACCTGCCAACCTATACAGACAGGTACCAGGAAATTTTTTTGATTTTCTGAGATTGATTTAGCTACTTTCTAAGTTAGATAAAGAAGGAAAAACCATCACCCAAAAAGTACATTCTGCTAGCATTTCCCTGAACATGACCCTTCCTAGCTGCAGACAAACACAGGAAGTACAGCCTGTCACTAAAATGAATAGAAATAGTTTTCCAACTCAGTGAACTACAAGTCCTACTTTTTTCCCCACAACAGTGCAAAGGGTAAGTAATTTAATGATATTTGCTTTGAATTTGTGTTATCTTCCAAATGGTGATAAATTGGAAAGATGTTAGTCATTAAAACATTAAAATTTTATTTTGGTTGTAATTAAATTTATTTTAAACTAACATTTTCTATTTATTGGCAGCTCTATAGTAGTGATAGAAAAGCGTATCATATAATCAGAACTCCAGACTATGAAAAACAACTCTTAGTAAGGAGAGAGTTCTTTTTTCTTTGATATTTATTCTTAAAAAACAAACAAACCAAACTCTCTCAATGATCTACACTCTTTTGCTGCATTTCAGGCCTTCAAGAGTGTAAAATCTATAAAATGGGATTCTCAGAAGTGGTAGCACCAGTTAAATATTATAAGAAGTACTTATTTTAGGTGCTTGAAATTAAAACAAAAAAGAAATTAGTATTTCAGCAAATCTAAATTTACCTGATGTGCCTTCAGTGGTCTGGATTAAAGCATTATTATACCAATTAAGCAAAGTAAATCAAGACACCTCAAAAAAAAGTGGTATAGTAAGAAAATGTCAATTTAATCATTTACTTTAGCAGGCAAGCAATTTGTAAACATTCAGTAGCGGCAGCATCCAAGTTACAAACAATTTAAAAAGAAACCAAGATTAGTGATTATAATTTTTCCTTCCCTTTCCCCAGAAAAAAGAAAAAGAGAGAAAAGATTTGGAAGTAAATGACTTAAAACACTACAAACGCTGAACATTCAGTTATGTCTTCTATCAGCCTTCTATGCATCCTCTCCCTGTGTTGTATTTTTAGAGGTGTATCTACTCCTAAAATGCATCATCTTGCAATAACTGGTACGTGAACATCTGCAATCTAGGAAGTGGTTCCTGCACACATATGTGCATGCAGGATCTCAGTTTAAATCCCATTTGCAAAGGGAATATTTATATCTTGATTCAACGCTTCTTTGACTTCAAGGGGAAGGGTGTCAAAAAGGTGATCTTCCACCACAAGCCCACTTTTCTTGAGCAGGCGACACTGGCCCAGCTGGGCTGGCAGGCGGTCCAAGCAGTTCCCCTTTAGCTCCAGCTGGGTGAGCTGTGACAGCTGACCGATCTTCTCTGGGAGGGATGTGATGCAGTTCTGCCCTAGATTCAAAGTCCTCAACTTAACACATTTAAACAGCTGTTTCGGCAGAACGTCCACTTTGTTCCCCGTGATATGCAAATGCTGCAGGTTCTGAAGCAATCCTATTTCTATTGGGATCATGGAAATGTTGTTGTAACTCACATCTAAGCATCTGAGTTTCTGTAAACTAAACACTGCCACGGGTAGGGATTCCAGCTTGTTGTTAGAGAAATAAAGTGACTCCAAGTTTTTGACGTGGGTGATGGAGGGTGGAATGGTGACAATTTTATTATGCCATAATTTTAAACAAGTAAGTCGTTTTAAATGCTGGAAACTGATGATTTCTTCAATTGTGCGGATGTTATTTGACTTTAAATCCAGTTCCTGTAAGTTAGAGAGGCTGAAAATAGCATGTGGAATTCTCTCTAGCTCACAGTTTTGGAGTTCAAGCTCGGCAACATTCATCATTTTCTTAAGGCTGTTCAGTACCAGGAGTTTAGTGCCGTCATTATGAATGACTAACTTGGTGAGATGTGGGGCCACATCAGTAATGTTGGAGGGGACTTTGGTCAAATTGCTCTTCACGTGGAGGATCTTAAGGTGCCGCAACTCTCGGAGAGATTCGAGGCCTATCATCTTATTGTTTTCAGAGTTCAAATTGCCTATCAAGTACAGTTCGCGAAGGTTTTTGAGCAGATACACCCAGGCAGGGATTTCTGCCACATCAGTGAACTTCACGTGAAGGCATCTCAAGTGATCGCGGAGAAAGCTGAAAGCAGTCTGCTCCACTTTTGCAGGGCAGTGGCACAGGTGAAGCTCTTGGAGATTAGTCATCTGAGAAATCTTAGCAGGAAGTTTAGCTTCTGGAATCAGCTCGAGTTTTAGCACATCCAGGTCTGTGAGGTCAAAGACAGCATCAGGCACGCCTGAGAGCATAAACAAATGGAGCTCCTGCTTGTCCTGGGCGTTGCGTGACACGTGCTGCCTCAGTTTTTCAAATGTCCACTCGTGGTTCAAACTAATTTCCCGAAGTTTATTTTCACTGACTTCTGACAAGAACACCCCAAAACGCTTGGAATAGAGCTGGTCATACTGGTCTACCATGTGGAGAAGGAATGCAAAATCATTTTTGACATCTGGAATGTCACTGAAACTGCTCTCTTCTCTGACTTTTTCAAAAGAATATTCCTTCAAAGGAATCCTGAATAACCAGAAGAGAGTGTAGAGGCAGATAAAACCATACACACAAATAATGGATATGTAACTGATGAGCAGCTTTTTCAGCATGTACGCCATGTTGTGGGTGCACTCGAACACCTCGTAACCAGTCAGGTGCTCCACTTTGGGCTTGCAGACGTGTTCAAAGCTGATTGCGTTGACAAAGTTTGCTGTGTAGCAGAGAATAAAAATGAATTTGGCTGTTTTGATAACTGTTTGGACCACATAGAGTTTATAGATCAAGTCACTGTCTTCCACGTGAGCACGGAACTTCCGCACTTTCTCGAACAGGGCTTTGGCCTGTTCCCCGTCCTTTTTATCCAGGATGGTCATGCTGGGGACTTCGATCACGGGCTTCTCGGCTGAAAATTTGAATCCAGTCTTGTTGATCATTGGGGTGCTGGCGCTGGGGCTCCCTTCATCACTGCTGGTAGACACATGCTTTGGTAGAGTCTGGGCACCTGTTATTCTCTGCTTGTTTTCCTCCGAGTCTTCACATGCTGTCTCAGACAATGCTTTAGTAGTCCAAGGAGATTCAAAGCACTTTCCTAAGATCGAAACGAAATGCTCTACTTTTGAGCATGTTTTAGGATATTTGAACCAAAAGTTGCTACTGACCATGAGAATAATAGTATGTATAAGAGCAAGGTATGGAAAGTACTTGGAATACCACGGAAGGGCCAGATGGTAACACATCTGATTAATAAATACATATTGCTGGAAATCCAAGTTTGTTTTTCGGCCTGTTGGGTCTTTCTTCTCTTTCTTGGCCTCCTGATTTGAAGCCGTGGAATCTGCATGAGGATATGTGGCTCTGAGAGGTATGTCAGGTGTCACAGAGGACGCGCCAAAGGAAATCTCATTTGTCATCCGCCCATCTTGGTCTTGGTCTGTGGCTGATTCCATCTTCGGGATGTTGGTGGTAATGTCGGCATTTCCTGGTGTAGCATGTGCCTTTGAATTTACAGGAGCTGGCAATACTGGCAAGCAGACCACTTGATCTTTGGTAAGTTGCATGGTTCCTGCAAAGATGGCTACCATCAGCATAACAACAGCCAGGTAATCCATAAACACGTCCCACCATGGTTTCAGGATTCGGTAAGTTGGCTGAATGTCATTAAGTGAAGCAACTTCCGCAAGGGTAAACATTCCTAGAAAACAGGCAAACAAAAGATATTATGACACAGATGCAAATGAAAACATTAAGTGGCAAAATGCTTTCTATTTCTAGCCTCTTCTTCCAGCTTCTCCAATCAGCCAAACTCTCTTGCACTCTACTCCTCCTACACACTGTTTTCTCTGCCTGGAATACTTCCTCCCCACTTCTCTTCACAAGGCTATCAGTTTATGTTGCCTTTCCCAGGAAGCCCTCCCTGATTCCTAGTCTGGGTGAGGTGCTTCTTTGATTCTATGTACTATGAGAGAACTATGTACCTCTATCCATCACAGCCCTTATTATATTAGTAGAACCAACTGTTTACTTGTCTAATCCTCCCTAAGATTCTAAGTTCCATGGGCATAGGGATCATGTCCATCTTCCTTACTGTTATACAGCCAATGCTTGACACACAGTTGATGCTCAATTAATGAGACATTGTATTCGTTCTTGATCATCACCTTTATCACCATCATTATAATCATCAAAATTCCTCAAGAACATTTATTCATGGTCTACATATGGCACTGGGCAGAAGAGCATTTTATTAAACTTAATTGCAACCACAAGCAACCTGGACCCACACGAGAATAAAAACTATTAGCCAGTCCTCAACATAAACATAGTTAAAGGAACACACAGCAAAGAAGCTGTGGGATCCTTGTAACCACTGACATTTTGCAGCTATCAAAGCTTCAGAGGTGGTTTTCAAGCACCTTGTACTCGGGACAGGTTTTGATCCCGAGAGAGAGAAGAGAAGGCTGATTATTTTCCTAGAGAAGGAAAAAAATAAAAGATATAGGGTGGAGAACACAGCAGCAGAGTACTGTAATGTCACACTGACCCTGAATGGTCACCAGCTCTGCCCCATGCATCCTAGCAAGGGTGACAACACCCGAAAAACCAACACCAGCACACAATGATTCCAGCCTCAGATGGCTCTTCTCTTCTAGCATGCTGCCCACAGCAGCCGCTCCAAGGGTTTTGTGCCCCTGCCATTTCCTTTCTTTTCCTGTTGAACTCTGACTTATTCTTCAATTCCCAGCTCAAGCACTACCTCTTTCTCAAGTTCCTATTGTACCCTCTAAAAAGAATCTATTTCCAGTGTTGGCCTCTTCAACTAGCTCTTGAGCTCCTACTGGGTAGAGACTATGTCTTATTCACCCTTGGGTCTACCGTGTCCTACTCTCTGCCCTTAAGAGCAGAGAAGGCAGTGATTAGTGATGATAATGATGTCAAGGAGGATGATAATGACAGCAGCTATCATTTGTCATCTTCCTTCTGTATACCAAGCACCATAGCAGGAGCTTTGTATCTTCACAATCCCCTGCTTCTGTACACAGCACTTGCCTGAAAATGAACATATTAAATTTGAAGCTTTGGGGGCTGAGGGAATGATTCCACCTCCAAAATGCTACACAGTCTTATAACTCCTAAAATTAAAAATACAGATAATACTGAAGATGTGAGGATGTGGAGCAATTAGAAGTCAAACACTTCTGGTGGGAGTATGAATTTATACAAATATGCTGGGAAAATTTTTTTTAATATCTACCCAAACTGAATATATGCACACTCTATGGCCCAGCACTCCCACTGCTAAGTATACACCCACGAGAAATACATATACCCTTCAAAAGACATGAATTAGCAATCACAGCAGCACTCTGCAACACCCCTAAACTGTAGATTATCCAAACGTCCATCAGCACTAGAACAGAAAAACCAGATGTGGTGCATTTACAAAGTGGAACATCAGGCAGTAATGAGAATGAATGATCTGGTTACGTGGGTGTATTCAATTTATAAAACGTGATCTATACACTTAGGCTATGTACCTTTTTGGTATGCATGCTTTAACTTCAATAAGGAGCTTCAAAAAAAAAATGGTAAAAGAAGCTGCAGTAGAAACAGCTGCCCCAGGAATGTGCTGGGACACCACACTGAGGCTTTGCCTCACCCCTGTCCCAAGGCACACCCAGGCCAGCTGGGGTCACAGGCCGGGAGATTCAGTAACTTCCTCCAGCAGCCTGCCCTTACTGTCCTCTCCCTGGCCTGAGAGGAAGGGCCTGCTCTCTCCGGGGTAAAATCTGCCATAGAAAAGAGGGTGCAGAGGTATGAATATACAATGTGCAAAAGCGCTGGTTGCTAACCGTTGAACATACACCGATGGACTATAAATGGAACATTGCCTGGATTCCATCTAACCTTCACAACATTACTTTAAGCTGCCTAAGTATTATTGCTTTCTTTTGACAAGCAAAGACATAGGCTCTCAGGAGTTAAGTTGTGCAAGTCAAATAATTAGTGGTGGAGTCTGGGCTTAAAATCTTATTTAAGGCCAAACCACCTGTTCTTTCTACCAGATTCTAAGGTCTCTTCTCATGTTTGCAGCGCTTTCCAGTTTGCAAGCTACTTTTCCATAAAATGGCTCAACTGATTCTCACAATAACCCAGTGAACTAGGCATTACTATTGCCCAAGGATATGAGGAAACCTGAGGCACAAAAATCTTAAGTGACCTTCCTGAGCCAATTAAGTGACAGAGCTAACAGAATCTTTCATCTTCAAATCTCTTTCTCTATCACACTGTTATCCAGTGACTGTGCTCTTGGTTAAGGCTTGGCTGTTGAAGGAAGGACCTTCTCACTGTTGTCCTTGGCTTTCAGGAGACAGAGCAATGAAATTATGTAATCAACACCTTCCCTAGAACAACCTTTCATGACATTCACTCAGAATTTAAAAAAAAACATGCGTCAGGTACCATGGAGAAGCAGATAGAAATGGTCCCTCAAGGAGCTCCTGCTCAAATGGTAGACGACAAGCACTAAGTGTATTATTATGACATGGTAAGAAAATCGCTCTTACCTGGTTAATGCAAAGTATAGGGGAGGCACAGAACAGGGCAAACTTACAGCCACACCGGGCAAATGGGAGGACTGCAGAGATCTGGTTTTTCAGATGAGACCAGAAGGATGAGAACTTCCATGCGGTTGTGGGGAGTAGAGGAATAGAATTTTGGCAGAACAAATAGCAAGTCAATGGCATAGACACATGGGAGAAATTATGTTACAGAAACTATAAGGAATTCTTGTTGTTCAGTCGCTAAGTCGTGTCCGACTCTTTGTGACCCTATGAACAGCAGCACACCAGGCTTCTCTGTCCTTCACTATCTCCCTGAGTTTGCTCAAACTCATGTCCACTGAGTCAGTGATGCCATTCAACCATCTCATTCTTTGTTGCCCTCTTCTCTTGCCCTCAATCTTTCCCAGCATCAGGGCCTTTCCCCGAGTCAGCTCTTCACATCAGTTGGCCAAATAATTGGAGCTTCAGCATCAGTTCTTCCAATGAATATTCAGGGTTGATTTCCTTTAGGATTGACTGGTTTAATCTCCTTGTTATCCAAGGGGCTCTCAAGAATCTTCTTTACCACCACAGTTCAAAAGCATCAATTCTTTGGTGCTAAGCCTTCTTTATGGTCCAGTTCTCACATCTGTACATTCTAATGTTATTCTATTATTAGTCTAGTATGTCTCTGTATAGATATCACATTTAATGGGTAAGTCAAGAGATGGAAACCAAGGATGGTTTCAATGAAGTTATAAGGAAGTACCTGAGCCATAGGCAGGAAACCAGTACTTTTTTGCAATGTCGACCATTGACTAGGTCTTATCTTGAACACAGGACTTCAATTAATGTGTCCATTCTCCAATTTCACCTATCAAAAACTTGGTGGAAAACTGGAAGTGTTTCAACCACTACCTGAATTAAAGATGCAGTGGCACTCTGAAAATAAAAATTGCTCTTCATATATAATATACATGTGTGTGTACAAAGTACATTAACTACATATTCATATAACATAGTTTATTAAGTCTCTTATGATCCTCAGGTGAATTTTTTATAATCTAAAAGTCAAGTTAATGAGGGAGGAGACTGTATCTAGATATCTTGAGGCTTGATCTCCTTAGCCATTAGTCAGAAATGGCTATCAATGGTTATTAGGGGATTTTTTTTTTAACTTGAAGAAGGCACATTAATAAATACTAATTGCATACATGTTTTGGGTTCCCCTTTATAATAGTCTTCAAGAATTACATTATAAGGAAGTAGATTTCACATTCAAAGACTTCTCTATGGCACATATGAAAATCAGCTTACTATCCTATAAGCAAATATTTCTCATGGATGGTGAGGAAGCTTTTTGGACTAAAGTTGAAAGGGGGAAATTACTGGACTTTGGTTGGACAAAGATGAATCAGAAAATTATAGAGAATGGGTCTACATTATTTTATGATATATGATTCTATTTCTTATCTTACGACCAATGATAGTAGAATAAACCAACAACTAACAGTCAGATTCAGAAATTAGAAATGACAATGGTTTGACAACCCTGTGACTATACTAAATTAAGCACTGAATTGTACACCTTAAAGGGCTTCCCTGTTGCCTCAGACAGTAAATAATTTGCCTGCAATGTAAGAGACCTGGGTTCAATCCCTGAGAAGATCCCCGGGAGAAAGAAATGGCAACCCACTCTAGTATTCTTGCCTGGGAAATTCCATGGACTGAGGAGCCTGGTGGGCTACAGTCCCTGGGGTCACAGAGTTGGACATGGCTGAGTGACTATCACTGTACACCTTAAATGGGTAAATTTTATAGTATATGGACTATATCCCAGTAAAACTATTAAAATTTAGAAGCTAGACCTCAGTCTTTGTTATTTTATTGCCTAAACCAACTCTTCGGAGAAGGCAATGGCACCCCACTCCAGTATTCTTGCCTGGAAAATCCCATGGATGGAGGAGCCTGGTGGGCTGCAGTCCCTGGGGTCGTGAAGAGTCAGACACGACTGAGCGACTTCACTTTCACTTTCCACTTTCATGCATTGGAGAAGGAAATGGCAACGCATTCCAGTGTTCTTGCCTGGAAAATCCCAGGGACGCGGGAGCCTGGCAGGCTGCAGTCTATGGGATCACACAGAGTCGGACACGACTGAAGCAACTTAGCAGCAGCAGCAGCAGCAAACCAACTCTCAGCAGAAACAGGAAAGTGAAAGTAAATAGGAGTATAGTCTCATTGTTGGCTGGACTACATATATTCTAAGCGCAAATATGTTTTTAAATGACTGCTAAGCTATTATGATTGAACAGAATTGGTTCTGGAGAAAAACCTTTAGCATTTTACTCATCTTCTCTGAGCACCCATGCCTCACATATAAAATCTTGATATCAACATCTACCTCTCAGGGTCATGTTGGCCAGGTATTGGAAATGCCTAATTCAGGGTCTGACACAAAGTAAGACCCAAAGACGCCAGCTGAATCAGAATGCAGAGCGGAAAGCAAGGCCATCTTAGTCAGTCTTTAATGAAAATGATTAGGCCAAATTCTTGAATTTTGAACTTAGCATGTAGCACTATGTACACAGAGTTCATTCTAAAAAAAAAAAAAAGACAAAATTTTGCATTCAATTTCATTTATTCATTCAAAAAAATTTCAATTAAAATTATTTATATTGGGAGGTGGCAAATTATCCTAGAAAGAACACAACTTTTATCCAAAGAGACCAGGATTCAAATCCTGCTCTTTTTTCCTGTTTGTTAGCATGTAAATGTGGCAGTGTTTGCTGGAAAACTTATATTAATGAGATTATTCTTATTAGCATAATAAGAAAAAGTCTAGCATTAAAACAGAAAAATATAATCATCTACCCTTATTAAAAAGAAAAAAGTGGGAGAGCAAGATGGTGGAGGAGTAGGTGGACGTGGAGTGTATCTCTCTCCACGGATACATCAGGAATACACCTTCAGACACAGAAGTGCATGCAGAACACCAGCTGGAAGCAGACAGGAGTACTTGACCAGTGGAAAAGAATATATAGAACCACGCCAAAACTTGGTAGGAGGAAGGAACTAGGGGAAAAAACAGGAGTATTAATAGGACTGGACCTACCCTCGGCTGGTGGGGGAACTGATGCAGGGGTCCGATCCCCACAGCGGGGCAATTGTCTGAGTCAAAGAAAAAACATTTAAGGCTGAGATTGAAACAGCTGATCTGTGGCAGCCTAAATGGAATGAGAATTAGACAGTACTTGCTGCAACCATACATATGCCAGGCAGAAACGCAGGTGTCCTGGAAGGGGCAGCGGCTGGGAGCCGGAGTTTAGAGATTGTGGAACAATCCCAGTGCGAGGGCTGCTGTTGACTGTGGAGAGACAGATTGAGGGGATGTGAGGGAGGAGACCATGGTGGGAAATGCCTGTGGAGGAAAGCCAGGCAGCCATGGAAGCAAGGCGATACTGCTGAGTCACGCGTATTGGGTGAAACCATTACCGTAGCCTCTCTCTCTCCACACGCCAGCATCAACAGCTGAACAATAGAGAGGCTGGCCCATCAAACACCTGACACACTGAATTACAGAGTAGGACCCCACCCAGGGGGCTCCTTTAAGTGACTGATGCACTGAACTACAGAGTAGGAACACACCCGGGGGCCCCTTTAAGTGCCTGATGCACTGATCTACAGGGTAAAAAGAAAGAAAGAACTTTGCAACCTCAGACTGTAGCCTAGCAGGCTCCTCTGTCCATGGGATTTTCCAGGCAAGAATACTGGAGTGGGTTGCCATTTCCTTCTCCAGGAGATTCTTCCCAACCCAAGGATTGAACCCGGGTCTCCCACATTGTAGGCACATGCTTTACCATCTGAGCCACCAGAGAAGTCTTCAGGATCTACAGGGTGGGGCCCTCTATATGCCTCATGTGCCGAAGAGCAGAGAAGGACCCCATGCAAAGGTCCCTCTAAGTGCCTGAACTGGCGGAGCTATGGAGAAAGACTGGCCAAAGAGGCCTTCTGATTGCCAGGTACAAGAGGCTCGGAAAAAAAGACTCCTGCCGTGGAGGCAGTTTGTGTCCCTGAACACTTGGCGCTGCCGGGTCCCTGCAAGCCAAGCAGCTGCACCACCTTCACGCTCAACTCTCACTGGGGCAGAGCGGCCACAGGCAAAAAAAAAAAAAAAAAAAAAAAGTCTTGTGTTTATGCATGCAAGGTTGCTTCAGTCCTGTCTGACTCTTTGCGACCCAGTATACTGTGGCCTGCCAGGCTTCTTAGAGAGGGGGTTCTCCAGGCAAGAATACTGGAACATATTGGCCAATACTGGTTGCCATACCCTTCTAGAGCACTATATATTTCCTGCTGCCCTAGCCGCCAACCCCCCTGAGTACCTGGTGCTGCCAGAACCCCTGTGACCCAAGCAGGTGCACCACTTCCACAGCTGGCCCTCACAGGGGCAAACCTAAGTGCTCCAGGGCAGCCTCAGGAGCTAAACCCCAGCAGACAACCAACATGTGAATGTGGAAATAAAACCACAATTGAAACCCAGGGGCAGTGTGGCTAAGGAAGAAGACCCAGAATCTTCCTACAAGCTGTACAAGCTGTAGATTAAATCCGCATGATCAACTAAGCAGATTCTGTGTCTATGGAATATATAAAAGGCCACTGAGAGTTCCCACAAAAGAAAACACACTAGCTCTGATAGCTGTGGACATTGGAGGCAAGAACACACAGGAGTAGGACCAGATTAGAATCTGAGCTGCCCCCACAGCAGGTCCAGAAATCACTACAGTGTTGGAGGGCATCCTAGGGAGGTAAGGTGGACTGTGAGTCCCAGCACAGGAAAGGACTATGACAGCAGAGACTCAAGAAAAACATTTATTATTCTAATTTTTTGATTTGTTCTGCAGATTCTTTTGGATTTTTTCTTTTTTTCCCCTCTCTGTTGTAGTTGTCGATTTTACTGGCACTAAGAAATCCAACTAAATTTTTGAGCTTTTTTTTCTTTTTCCTCAGTCACATTTTTAATTGTTGTCATAAACCTCTATGTTGGGCTTTTGCAGTTCTGTGGCATTTCCTCTTTTTCTTTTCTCTTTTTTAATTTTTTAAACCTATTGTTATTTTTTCTACATTTATTTCTTTGTTTGCTTTTTCTACTGTTCTTTTCCCCCTGCAGTTAATCTTTAACTGATATACATCTTCTTTATCTACCTCTATTTAACTTTGCATATCTATTCTTTCTTTTCTTTCTCTCCTTTCCTCTGAATGTATTTGTTAGTCTTATTTCCATTGCTTTATTCCCCAGTTCGCACCTTGCTTTGTTTTCCAGTTTGTGCTTTAATTAGTTTTGTTCTGGTAGATATAATTTTTGTTTTCCTTTGTTTGCTGGGTCAATCTATTGTACTTAATTTTTGTTGGACTGTTTTGATTTTGCTTATGGGTATATATGTATATGTGTATATTCAGTCACACTTTCTCTTGTTATAAACCTCTGCCTCTACACTGGGCTTTTGCAGTTCTGTGGAGTTTTCCTTTTTTCTCCCTCCTTTTCTTTCTTCTTTCATTTTTTTTCTTTTCTCTTTTTTAAAAATTTTAATTTTTAATTTTTTAAACCTATTATATTTTTTCTACATTTATTCCTTCATTTGCCTTTCCTACTGTTCTTTTCCCTTGCAGTTAATCTTTATTGTATATAAATCTTCTTCATCTACCTCTATTTAACTTTGCATATCTATTCTTTCTTTCTTTTCTTTCCACTCAACGTATTTGTTAGTTTTGTTTTCATTGCTTTATTCCCCACTTAGCACCTGGCTTTAGTTTTGTTTTCCAGTTTGTGCTTAAGTTAGTTTTGTTCTTAACTGGTAAATATAATTTTTGATTTCCTTTGTTCACCAGCTCAATCTACTGTACTTTATTTTTGTTGGACTGTTTTCACTTTGCTTATGGGTGTATATGTATATGTGTATATTCCATTATTTTAATTATTATTTACCTGATTTTGTAACTGCCATTTGTCTGGGGTTCATCTTTGGTTTCTCATTTTTGGATATTGGTTTTACTCTCCCTTAATGCCATAACAAACCACTTGTGGAATCTTGATTCCTGACCAGGGATCAAACTCTGAGCCTTTGGAGTGGGAACACTGACTCCAAGACCCTAGACTACCAGAGAACTAACTCTAGGGAGTATCAAATAGTGAGAACTCACACAAAGGACACCACTTGGATACAAGACCTGGCATCACCCAACCACCAGTAGCACCCTGTGCAGGACGCCTCATCTGAACAACAAACAAAACAAAAATACAAGCCCAATCATCAGCAGACAGGAGTACCACCTCACTCAGCGTTGCCCATCAGAGGAAAAACAAAAAACAAACAAACAAACAAAAACTCAGCACAAATCTCACCCTATACGAAGCTCACATAAACCACTGGACCAATCTTAGGAGGGCAGAAACCAAAAGGAAGAAAGAATTCAACTTTCCTTGAAGGCTGGGAAAAGGAGACCTCAAATACAATAACTTAAAAAAAAAAAGAAAAGGCAGAGAAATACTGCACAAATGAAGGAACAAACTAGAAACACAGAAGTCCAAATAAATGAAGAGGAAATAGGATGGTTACCTGAAAAAGAATTCAGAATAATGATAGTAAAGATGATCAAAAACCTTGAAAACAAAATAGAGAAAATGCAAGAACCAATCAGCAAAGACCTAAAAGAATTAAAGAATAAGCACACAGAGACAACACAATTACAACATAAAACAACACAATTACTGAAATTAAAAATACTCTAGAAGGAATCAATAGCAGAATATCTCAAGCAGAAGAGCAAATCAATAAGCAGGAAGATAAAATGGTGGAAATAACTTCTGAAGAGCAGAATAAAGTAAAAAGAATGAAAAGAGCTGAGGACAGTCTCAGAGACTTCTGGGACCATATCAAACACACCAACATTCAAATTATAGGGGTCCCAGAAGAAGAAGAGAGAAAGAAAGGGTATGAGAAAAATTTTGAAGAAATTATAGTTGCAAATTTCCCCAACATGGAAAAGGAAATAGCCAATCAAGTCCAAGAGGCACAAAGAGTCCCATACAGAATAAACCCAAGGAGAAACATGCCAAGACTCATACTAATCAAACTAACAAAGACTAAACACAAAGAAAGAATATTAAAAGCAGCAAGGGAGAAGCAAGAAGTAACATACAAGGGAAATCCCTAACGATTAACAGTTGATCTTTCAGCAGAAGCTCTGCAGGCCAGAAGGGCATGGCAGGATATATTTAAAGTACTGAAAGGGAAAAATCTACAACCAAGATTACTGTACCCAGCAAGGATCTCATTCAAAATTGATGGAGAAATAAAAAGCTTTTCAGACAAGCAAAAGTTAAGAGAATTCAGTACCACCAAACTAGGTTCACAACAAATGTTAAATGGACTTATATAGTCAAGAAATACAACAGAAGAAAAAAGATCTACAAAATCAACCCCAAACAATTAGAAAATGGCAATAGGAACACATATATCAATAATTACTTTAAATGTAAATGGATTGAATGCTCCAACCAAAAGACACAGACTGGCTGAATGGATACAAAAACAAGACTCACATATATGCTGTCTACAAGAAACTCACTTCAGACCTCAAAACACATAAAGACTGAAAGTGAGAGGATGGAAAAATATATTCCATGCAAATGGGAAGCAAAGAAAAGCTGGAGTAGCAATCCTCATATCAGAAAACATAGACCTTAAAATAAAGAAGATTAGAGATAAGGAAGGACACTACATAATGATAAAAGGATTAATCCAAGAGGAAGACATAACAATTGTAAATGTCTGCACCCAACATAGGAGCAACTCAATACATAAGACAAAACTAACAGACATAAAAGGAGTAATTGACAGTAACACAATAATAGTAGGAGACTTTAATACCCCACTCACACCAATGGACAGAACATCAAAAGAGAAAATTAATAAGGAAACACAAGTCATAAATGATACATTAGATGAGACAGATCTCATTGACATCTTCAGGACATTCAATCCAAATACAGAACACACAATCTTCTCAAGTGCACATGGAACATTCTCCAGGATAGACCACATGTTGGGTCACAAATCAAACCTCAGTATATTTAAGAAAACTGAAATTGTATCAAGCATCTTCTCCGACTACAATGCTATGAGACTAGATATCAATTACAAGAAAAAAACTATAAGAAACACAAACACATGGAGATTAAACAACATGTTTCTAAATAACCAACAGGTTACTGAAGAAATCAAAAGGGAAATAAAACAAATTCTAGAAACAAATGACAATGAAGACACGACAACTCAAAACCTATGGGATGCAGCAAAAGCAGTTCTAAGAGGGAAGTTTATAACAATACAATCCTACCCCAAGAAACAAGAAAAACATCAAACAGACAACCTAACTTTACACCTAAAACAACTGGAAAAAGAAGAAGAAAAAAACCCCAAAATTAGTGAAGGAAAGAAATCATAAAGATCCGAGCAGAAATAAATGAAAAAGAAATGAAAGAAACAATAGTAAAGACTGATAAAACTAAAAGATGGTTCTTTGAGAAGATAAGCAAAATTCACAAACCCTTAGCCAGACTCATCAAGAAAAACAGAAGAATCAAGTCAACAAAATTAGAAATGAAAAAGGAGAGGTTACAATAAACAATGCAGAAATACAAAGGATTATAAGAGACTATTATGAACAACTATATGGCAATAAAATAGATAACCTGGATGAAATGGCAGATTCTTAGAAAAGTTCAATCCACCAAGACTGAACCAGGAAGAAATAGAAATTATGAACAACCCAATAACAAGCATTGAAATTGAAGCTGTGATCAAAAATCTCCCCAAAAAACAAAAGCCCAGGACCAGATGGCTTCACAGGAGAATTCTATCAAACATTTAGAGAAGAGCTAATGCCTATCCTTATAAAACTCTTTCAAAAAAAATTGCAGAGGAAGGATTACTTCCAAACTCATTCTATGAGGCCATCATCATCCTGATACCAAAACCAAAGACAATACAAAAAAAGAAAACTACAGGCCAATATCATTAATGAACACAGATGCAAAAATCCTCAACAAAATTTCAGCAGACAGAATTCAGCAACACATCAAAAAGCTCATACACCATGATCAAGTTGGGTTTATTCCAGGGATGCAAGGATTCTTCAGTATGCCCAAATCAATCAATGTGATACACCATATTAACAATTTGAAAGATAAAAACCATATGATCATCTCCATAGATGCCGAAAAAGCCTTTGACAAAATTCAGCACTCATTTGTGATTAAAACTCCAAAAAATGGGCACAGAAGGAACCTACTTCAACATAGTAAAAGCCATATATGATAAGCCTACAGCAAACATAATTCTTAATGGTGAAAAACTGAAAGCATTTCTCCTAAGATCAGGAACAAGAGAAAGGTGTCCACTTTTGCCACTATTATTCAACATAGTTCTGGAAGTCCTAGCTACAGCAATCAGAGAAGAAAAAGAAATAAAGGAATCCAGATCGGATAAGAAGAAGTAAAGTTCTCATTGTGTGCCGATGACATGATACTGTACATAGAAAACTCTAAAGATAGTATCAGAAAATTACTAGAGCTAATCAGTGAATTTAGCAAAGTTGCAGGATACAAAATCAATACACAGAAATCACTTGCATTTCTATATACTAACAATGAAAAATCAGAAAGAGAAATGAAGGAATCAATTCCATTCATCATTGCAACAGAAAGAATAAAATATCTAGGAGTAAACTTACCTAAGGAGACAAAAGAACTATACACAGAAAATTATAAGACACTAATGAAAAAAATCAAAGATGACATAAACAGATGGAGAGATATTCCTTGTTCCTGGGTAGGAAGAATCAATACTGTGAAAATAACTATACTACCAAATGCAGTCTACAGATTTAATGCAATCCCTATCAAATCACCAATGGCATTTTTCACAGAACTAGAACAAAAAATTTCACAATTCATATGCAAACACAAAAGACCCTGAATAGCCAAAGCAGTCTTGAGAGAGAAGAATGGAGCTGGAGCAATCAAGCTTCCAGACTTCAGATTATATTATAGAGCTACAGTTATCAAGGCAGCATTGTACTGGCACAAAAACAGACATACAGACCAATGGAACAAGATAGAAAGTCCAGAAATAAACCCATGCACCTATGGGTACCTTATTTTTGACAAAGGAGGCAAGAATATACAACGGGGCAAAGACAGCCTCTTCAATAAATGGTGCTGGGAAAAGTGGACAGCTACATGTAAAAGAATGAAATTAGAATACTTCCTAACACGATACACAAAGATAAACTCAAAATGGATTAAAGACCTAAATGTAAGATCAGAAACTATAAAACTCTTAGAGGAAAAGAGGCAGAACACCCAATGACATAAACCAAAGCAAGATCCTCTATGACCCACCTCCTAGAGTAATGGAAATAAAAACAAAAGTAAACAAGTGGGACCAGATTAAACTTAAAAGCTTTTGCACAGCAAAGGAAACTATAAGCAAGGTGAAAAGACAAACCTCAGAATGGGAGAAAATAATAGCAAATGAAACAACTGACAAAGGATTAATTTCCAAAATATATAAGTAGCTCATACAACTCAATACCAGAAAAACAAGCAACCCAATCAAAAAGTGGGAAAAAGACCTAAACAGACATTTCTTCAAAGAAGAAATACAGATGGCTAACAAACACATGAAAAAATGTTTCACATCGCTCATTATTCAGTTCAGTTCAGTTGCTCAGTCGTGTCTGACTCTTTGCGACCCCATGAATTGCAGCACGCCAGGCCTCCCTGTCCATCACCAATTCCTGGAGTTCACTCAGACTCACGTCCATCGAGATGGTGATGCCATCCAGCTATCTCATCCTCTGTCATCCCCTTCTCCTGCCCCCAATCCCTCCCAGCATCACAGTCTTTTCCAATGAGTCAACTCTTCGCATGAGGTGGCCAAAGTACTGGAGTTTCAGCTTTAGCATCATTCCTTCCAAAGAAATCCCAGGGCTAATCTCCTTAGAAATGCAAATCAAAACTACAATGAGATATCACCTCACACTGGTCAGAATCGCCCTCATGAAGAAGTCTACAAACAATAAATGCTGGAAAGGGTATGGAGAAAAGGGAACACTCTGTTGGTGGGAATGTAGATTGACACAGCCACTATGGAAGAAGGTATGGAAATTCCTTAAAAAACTAGGAATAAAGCCACCATATGACCCAGCAATCCCACTCCTAGGCATATACCCTGAGGAAACCAAAATTGAAAGAGATACATGTATCCCATTGTTCATTGCAGCACTGTTTACAATAGCTAGAACATGGAAGCAACCTAGATGGCCATTGACAGATGAATGGATAAAGAAGTTGTGGTATATATACACAATGGAATATTACTCAGCCATAAAAAGGAATACATTTGAGTCAGTTCTAATGAGGTGGATGAACCTAGAACCTATTATACCAAGTGAAGTGAGTCAGAAAGAGAAAGATAAATACCGTATTCTAACACATATATACGGAATCTAGAAAAATGGTACTGAAGAATTTACTTACAGGGCAACAGTGGAGAAACAGACATAGAGAATAGACTTATGGACATGGGGACAGGGGAGGAGAGGGTGAGATGTATGGAAAGAGTAACATGGAAACTTATATTAGCATATGTAAAATAGATAGCCAAGGGGAATTTGCTGTATGGTTCAGGAAACTCAAACAGGGGCTCTGTATCAACCTAGAGGGGTGGGATGGGGAGGGAGATGGGAAGGAATTTCAAAAGGGAGGGGATATATGTATACCTATGGCTGATTCATGTTGAGGTTTGACAGAAAACAGCAAAATTCTGTAAAGCATTTATCCTTCAATACAAAATAAATTTAAAAAAATAAAGAAAGAGCTTATCAAAAAAAGAAAAAAGTCAAATAGCCTTGAAATGAAAGAGTTTTCATTTAATGAAAGAGTTTAAGAAGAAGCAAATGCTTAATTACTTACATATACTTTTCACTTAGGCATGAGTGCACTACCCAATCAAATACCAACTTTCATTTTCTTTCTACAATGTTCTGTGAGGCTCCCCTTGTGGCTCAGCTGGGATTCATGGTGAGGTTTGACAGAAAACAACAAAATTCTGTAAATCAATTATCCTTCAATTAAAAAATAAATTGATTAGAAAAAAATGAAATTACCAAAAATATAAAATAAAAAGTGGGACATGAATAAAAAGAAAAACAATCAGCCTTCTTAGTCAAACTGGGAAAATGGGAGAATACCCAAGAGACTGGTGAGGATAAAATTCTCAAACCCTTCACTGAAACAAGTCAAAGGAGAACAAATTAAAGTTCATAAGAGGTAATAAACAATAACTATATTACTAATTACCCTTCTTCAACACCCAATATGTACTTGTGCATGGACACACACACACCATACCCAATTCAGATCCCTCAAATTCATACGGTTAAAGAAAACAAATGCTTCAGATACAGAATGAGAAGGAATGATTCAGTTTTTTTCCAACAGAGCTCTGTATGACTGGTATGACATAAATGTTGCTTGAAATTTTATTTATTTTTTTAATTTATTTTTTAATTGACGGATAATTGCTTTACAGAAATTTGTTGTTTTTCTTTACAAAGAATTCGAGAATGTTTTCTGTCAAACCATCTCCCCGCCCCATCCCACCCCTCTAGGTTGATACAGAGCCCCTGCTTGAGTTCCCTGAGACATACAGCAAATTCCCATTGGCTATCTATTTTACATATGGTAATATAAGTTTCCATGTTACTATCTCCATATATCTCACCCTCTCCTCCCCTCTCCCCATGTCCATAACTCTGTTTTCTATATCTGTTTCTCCACTGCTGCCCTGCAAATAAATTCTTCGGTACCATCTTTCAAGATTACATAAGTGTTAAGAGATATAGATTATAATGATACAAGATACTCTATAGCTGATATAATCCTATATACAAATAAAACAAATCACTAGTGTTACTCCCTCAAAGATTATGAAAAGAAATTACGCTTTTAAGAATATTTTTATTCTAATACTACCTTGGATTAGATACCTTAAAAATAACTGAAAAGAGTATTCAAAAGAAAAAAATTCCAGATTTTTCAGAAAACTTCATATAAACCCTATCAAAATCAGATTGCACATTGGGCAAAACCCATCCACTGAACACCTGAAAGAAGAGGACTAGAGAAAATTCAGAATTTGTGAACTATAAAAAAAACTTTACACAAAGTATATTTTAGTATCTACTGGGGTTTTTTCTCTAGAGTATTGCTATTCACAGAGAAAAATTTACTTCAAAGCTCTTAAACTGAGAAATATAACTCTGAACACATTTTAGCAGATCTAAAGCAAAATTCAAAAAAAAGTGTTAATACACTGTTGTGAATTGTTTTGCTTTCTCTTTCAGCTTTTAATTCTAAAAGTCAAGGTCCATGTTTGTGATCTTATTCATGAGATCTTATTCATGGAACAATATAAAAAAAAAAAAGCCTCTAAATCAATGGCTTTCACATTTTATTCCACACAGCATCAGAGTCTCTTCTATAAGTTATCATTCGTGTTCCCTAAACCACAAACTCAGGCCAAAGGATTTCAGAAATGCTTCAGGACCTACGGACTCCCTTAATGTACCTTCTACTAGAAGCTTCATTTCACTCAACAAATATTTATGGAATACACTCTGCATGCTGGATATAAGTCCTAGAGATAAAAAGGGAAATAATAAAGCAGCTGTCCTGCCTGAGAAAGCAGCCTGGAGAAACACAAATAGAAAAAGAAATAATGGAAAAATGGTCTGATTAGCCCCTAAAAAAAGAGCCAGCAGGACATTAATAACTTATTGACCAGAGATACATTAATACATCTTGTTACCTGATCATTATTGACCAGACATTTCAACATACACTTACATAACAAATTGCCTGGCACAGACATTAGCTTGGGCAAAAACCTCCCAGATAATAATGTGCATAAGGGATCCAGAGAAAGCTATCCCAAGTTCAGAACTAAGCGTTTGGTCAAAATTCAATAATCATAACCCCATCCAGTTTACTAGGCAGCCAGTGGGACTCCTAAAGGGAGCTTTATTTGCACTTCCGCTGCTTCTTTCCATCTGTAAGATGGAAACTTAGACCCAAAACGATCTTTTTCCTTTTAAGGTCACTCACTTTCAATCTTGTTTCTCTCGAGTATGGCTGGCACATGCCTGAAACTGGGCTAAGTAAAGTGAACTAGGAGCTCCCTGAAGCCCTAGCAGCTTTCCATGGTCCTGGGAAATCTGCCACATTCTCTTCTTGCTGTGATTGAGACAGAAAGCCCTGCTGATAACAAACCCATGGATATCTGCTCTGGATGCGGACACCTAGGAGCCTAGCGGTTTTTAATTCCTGGTTTGGTAATAAAGACTGCTAGAAAGCATCTGAGTACCTCACTCTACTTACCTTAAACACTTCTCAAAGTCAGGAAAATATACTCAGATATTGATACAGTGTACCTTGGATAGGTAGCTTATTTAGTTGAAAAAGGCTACTCCGCAGTTTATTAGGCGATCTTAACCATCAGTACTAAAAATATACACAGAATTAAGACAATGGTTGCTCATGGAGACATTTCAATATACACTCAAACCTTTTAAACTGTGAGCTCCATCTGTCTGTCCAGCTCCCTTTCTTCCTCCATCTGGGTTTGAATCCCTAACCTAAAGGGAGGAGAGTTTCTTTCATGTGCATCCCCCCAGGGGCATGGCACAGGACAGCCACCTGACAAAGGTCTGTAACTGAATAATCATACAGCCCGTAATAGCATTCTGAGAGAGGGCTCAGAAGGCCCTGACCCTGGGAGCCAATGCTGTCACTATTAATTACAGAGACATACAAGGTCACTACTAAGGATGCCAAAGTCAAAGTGATCAGCTCTGACAGGCGTTCTGCAACGTCTAGATGGATGGCATGACACAATTCTTTGGAACGAGTTATTCTGAAGGTAATTCACTCTGATAGACCATCTGCAGGCAGTTTGGTTCATAATTAAACATTTTACAGGAAAACAAAAAGACAAAGGTAAGTCTGGGCACACCCTGAGCAGGACAGAATCTGATTCCTGATGGAGTGTGACAAGTCAGTGTGAACTCTGGGCAGAGGCAAAGAAGCACCAGTTAAACATTCAGCCAGGAGATGTAAAAGGTCAGGAAGGAAGACGCACAAGAGAGGCAGACTCCCTGAGATAATGAATCTGCCAGAGCCTCAGGCCTTCCTTCTCCTTGTCCTTATGGGGGTTCGCTGTCCTTCCCCACAGGCAATGGACACAGAAGTTCTGACTGTGTATGCACAGTTTACTGGGGTCAATAAACATTTAAATCAAAAAACTGTGTCAAAGCACTGAGCAATGCCCAGAACAGAGTAATAAGTGCTTAATAAAATTAGCCTTTGTTATTATTCACTGTGTTGAATAAGCTGCTTTATAGAAAGAACCCTATAAAAATATATCTTTGCTACTAGGTGCGAAAAGATTGTCTCTCATAAAGAGCTATGGAGGCACTTCCATGATGATCCAGTGACAAAGACTCTGCATTCCCAATGCAGGGGCTCTGGGTTCGATCCCTGATCAGGGAATTAGATTCCATATGCCACAGTGAAGATTGAAGACTCCATGTGCTGCAATTAAGACCCAGCACAGCACCCCCAAAAAGAAAGAGAGCTGTGGAATCCATATGTTCTCCATGTAGCTTTGGCTTCCAAGCAATTCGGCTAAATTTTAAATATGCATTATACACATTAACTCTTAGCCTGAGCTTTTACTTAACTATTCATTTACTCATACCTCCATCCATTAAAAACATACTATAAACTCAAGTGTTAACATGATGCACAGTCCTGGAGAAACCTTAGTGAGAAAATTCAGACCTACTTCCTTTGATAACATTATCTGTGTTATAGTGGAATTCATTATCAACACTAGAAACCATCTTAGAGTTGACTAAAAATTACCCTAAAGGGTTAGCCTTTTAGAGAAATGCAAACAAAGCCTTATTTTAGAATTAGTCATGATAAACTGGTAAGTTTGGCAGAATACCACTTTTTTCCTCTTTCAAAGAAATGCTTTAGTCATCTTCAGTTTGCTAAATCTTGTTTCTAAGATTTAGTCCTGTTTCTAAGGATTTCCCATCTATTTGTGCGGCTCTTGTGAAAATTATAAACAATATTTAGAAAAGCAGGTAGGATAGGACATTTAACTGGAAAGTCCTTTCACTAGCCAAAATGTGCATGGAGTTCATGCTCCTCTCCTTTGCCCCCAATTATACAAATGAGTGGAGCTTTAGCAGAGAGCCACAGTCATGAGGTTATGAAAGTGAAAGTGTTAGCTGCTCAGTCGTGTCCATCTCTTTGCAACCCTGTGGACTGTAGCCTGTCAGGCTCCTATCTCCATGGAATTCTCCAGGCAGGAATACTGGAGTGGGTTGCCATTCCCTTCTCCAGAGGACTTTCCCGACTCAGGGATTGAACTTGCTGCTGCTGCTAAGTTGCTTCAGTTGTGTCCGACTCTGTGCGACCCCATAGATGGCAGCCCACCAGGCTCCCCCATCCCTAGGATTCTCCAGGCAAGAACACTGGAGTGGGTTGCCATTTCCTTCTCCAATGCATCATAGTGAAAAGTGAAAGTGAAGTCGCTCAGTCGTGTCCGACTCTTAGGGACCCCATGGACTGTAGCCTACCAGGCTCCTCCGTCCATGGGATTTTCCAGGCAAGAGCACTGGAGTGGGGTGCCATTGCCTAGGTCTCCCATATTGCAAGCAGAATCTTTACCATCTGAGCCACTAGGGAAGCCCAATGATGTTATAATATTTATTTCCCCCAGTCATAAAAAATTAATGGAGCTATAAAATAAAATGCAATTGAGTAGCCCACCATTTGTAAAAATCCCTAAATTTTTTGAATTGAGAAGGTACATAATTACTTTACTTATACATAATCACTTTAATTATAAAAAATAATTTCTAATTCTGTATGCTGTAAGTTACCTCAGATGAGATGCTTCTTTGAAGATTAGATGAAGATCTTTGACTTTGGAGATGTGGGGATATTTACTTTCTGCTAAAGCATGACATCAACTTAACTCTGAAAAAAAATGGCTCAAGATAACATTTTTGAAAAACCATGTTACATACTTGAGCATCAATGGTAAGTATCTGCAATTCCATTGTAGAGATCACTAATGGTGTTTCCCGACCTAGTTAATGTCATGGGCCAAGAGAAGATGACGTTTTTACATGCCTTTGGGTAAAGAGGATGAACACATTCAGGCCCAAGGCTTTTGGCTCTGCCTGAATGAACTTACATTTAACCCATCTGGTACCCATTCCTACAACACCCACTGGGAATTCCAGACTAAAGTATCAGATACTGGATGTAAACTAAGGTCTAAATCTTCTAAGTGATAGAATTTATCCTTCTGAGGTATGGTCATTTTTGGAGTGATTAAGTATCATTTCCCTTTCTTTCTCATGAGAGGCCAGAACAGTAAAAACAAATCATTATAACCAAGAAACAACTGGATCATTTGTGTAATTTACATGCAACACATTAGAACTATAATCATAACGCCTTCTGTCTTGATGGGCCAATATCATGAGGTAGAGTGTGCCAATGTTAAGACTGAGAGTAGCTGTCAATCATTCAGCGATTCATTCTCAAACACCAGACCATTGTTAGGTGATAGGGATTTGTAGTTGAAGATAACTTATCTTACCCATCAGAGACCTTAGGAAACCTCTGTTGTCATGAAGTCATTAAGTCTGTACCATTTATATTTTCATTAAATATTTGGCTTAGGTGATGTGACAGCTGCTGAGAATATATACATAATGGAATAAGATAGATACAGTCCTGTGTTCCTAGAGCTTAAAGATCTGTCAATGCCTACCTTAAGTATTCTGCAAAAGATGAACCATGAACCACTACACCATTCTGTCCACAATTATTTAGGGTAAACAGTCCTAGAAATGGCATCAAAGTTAAGTACATGACCATCAAAGAAACTGCCAATAACTCAGACCAACTATAGGCAACAAAAGTAAACATATAATACACTCTCTGAACTGGACAACTCTTGATAGTGACAAATGCTAAACAAGGTGAGATGCCAGGATAAGGTATAACTGGGATTTTTCCAGGAAAACCAGAAGTTGTTGACATCCTAAGTATGGGCCACATGGCTAGAAATACATGATGTCACTTTGTAAGGCTGATGTATAAACAAGTCTAGATCTTTTAGTCAAATAATCTGTAGACACATTCTATCTTAGGTATTTCACACTACAGCCAATTCAAAGTAGTTGATGTCGCACAGTAGTCTTTACTACTTTATGAATGGAGACACCTTTATATCATGGGAGCATGTTACATATTACAATTACTGAGTTGGCCAAAAAGTTAGTTTGAATTTTTCTAAAGACCCAAATGAATTTTCTGGCCAACGCAATATTTTATAGTAAGAAATCTACAAAAAAAAAAAAAATTTTTAAAGAGCAGAAATAGTCTGAAACCATCTACACAGAATTCCTTACACTTTGCCCCAACAGGGTATACATAGAAAATGATAATATTTGTACTGTACGAAGTGGAAAAGTGCTAAAGTTGCTCCTTGCTGGAGTGCCCCAAACTGTGGGCTAAGAGGATTTGTATTTTGACAAACAGGTACTTAGGCTGTTACCTGTGTGCTATGTCACACCAGCTGAGAAACTGATCCAGTGTTGCAACACACTGATAGGGGATGTTTATCGACAGATCTGAGAGTGAAGAATACAAGATGGCAGGACAAACGATAACTCCACTGAGAAAGAGAACTTGTCAACATTACCTTTCAGAAAATGTTTTGAAGATAATGATAAAATGCTACCAAAAGCTGTACTGAAGGCAGAAATATAAATGGTGAGTGTAGACAGAAATTCCAAGCCATGAACATTACTTTGTATGCATGCTCATGTTATCAAGTGCCACAAATTTTTACCACAAATGCATTAGTTGAAGTATTAGTTGAAGATATGAGCAGCGGACATCTGCTCTTTTTGTTCATATATTCTTAACCTAGAATAATATACTTTTTTTGGAAGGGGAAGGAAAAAAAAAGTAAAAAGTGTTGAGTGAATCCTGTAACTTGTATATTGTAGCTGCTGAAACCTTCCAGAGTAGATCCAGCTGAGCTTTTTAAAAAACCATTCATTTTCTGCCCATTTGACTTTTTAATCAACATAGTTTTTTTGGTTGTTTGTTTCTGTGATAGAGGCAACTAAGTATCTTCCAGAAAAGCCATTCTCCCTTTCCACTTTTTGGCAGTAGACAGGCAGCTTAGCTGGGTGCACTGCTGCCCAGCTAGAACATTTCCTAACCTCATCTGCAACCAGCGATGGCCATGTGACTAAGCTGGGCAAACAGGCTTTGAGAAGTGACTGTGCACTTCCTGGTCACCTCCACAAAGACAAGGCTACTGGACTTGGCCTTCCTTTTCCCCATTCCTGCAGGCTAGGAAATGGGGAACTGGGCACAATCTTAGAACCCACATTACTTCATGGCAGAGCTGTCCTGCCAACCTTTGGCAGCTGGCACCTGGGCTGTTATATGAGAAGGAAATATGTTATCTTACTTAAGCCATTCTATTTGGGGTCTCTGTTACAGCAATTTAGCAGGTAACACAATTAATAAATTTCAAATTATTTAAAAATACCTCTTAAATAAAAGCATCTAGAAAGATTTGGATAGACTCACTTGTGAGCACTCCCCTTTGTTGTTGCCCAGATCACAAAAGTGTGGGGGATTCTGCAGGACAAGGGCTCAGGGAAAGTGTCATCAGATCCAAATTAGAAAGGGACAATAAGGAACCCCTGAAGGGTTTGAACAAGGTGAGCAATGAGATCAGCACCCAAGTTTAGAAAGAATTCTATCCAGAGTAAGAAAGGGGGACCAGAGGGAGGAAAGACTCAGGAAGGAAGTGTATTAGAAAGTTTACTAGTCAAGATGATTTCCAGATAAATTCAATTTTCCAGCTTGAAGAGTTTGTCGCTGTTCAGTTGCTCAGTCATGTCTGATTCTTTGTGACCCCATGGAAGACAGCTCACCAGGCTTCCCTGTCCTTCACTATCTCCCAGAGTTCACTCAAACTCATGTCCATTGAGTCAATGATGCCATTCAACCATCTCATCCTCTGTTGTCCCCTTCTCCTGCCCTCAATCTTTCCCAGCATCAGGGTCTTTTCCAATGAATGGGCAGCTCACATAAGGTGGCCAAAGTACTGGAGCTTCAGCTTCAGCATCAGTCTTTCCAATGAATATTCAGGGTTGATTTCCTTTAGGATTGACTGATTTGATCTCTGTGCTGTCCAACGGACACTCAAGAGTCTTCTCCATCACCACAGTTCAAAAGCATCAATTCTTCGGTGCTCAGCCTTATTTATGGTCCAACTCTCATATCCATACATGACTGCTGGAAAAACCACAGCTTTGACTATACAGACCTTTGTCAGCAAAGTGATGTCTCAGCTTTTTAATACAATGTTTTCTAGGTTTGTCATAGCTTTTCTTCCAAGAAGCAAGCATCTTTTAATTTCATGAAGAATTTCATTTAAGAGTTAGAATTGGTATAATATATTTAAGTAGTGGTCAGTAGGCCTGCATCTCAAGAGAAGGACCTGGGATGAAATTATATTTTATGATTAATCAGTATATGGTAGATGAGACTACCTTGCTGCTGCTGCTAAGTCGCTTCAGTCGTGTCCGACTCTGTGCAACCCCATAGACAGCAGCCCACCAGGCTCCTCTGTCCCTGGGATTCTCCAGGCAAGAATACTGGAGTGGGTTGCCATTTCCTTCTCCAATGCATGAAAGTGAAAAGTGAAAGTGAAGTCGCTCAGTCATGTCCGACTCCCAGTGACCCCATGAACTGGAGCCTACCAGGCTCCTCCATCCATGGGATTTTCCAGGCAAGAGTACTAGAGTGGGGTGCCATAGCAGAGTCCATTTAGAGCAAAAGGTCAAAGAACATTGGAGATGAATAATATTGAGACAATAGGTAGAAGAAAAGAATTTAGCAAAGGAGAGTGAGAAGAAAGGCTCAGAGAAGGAAGAAGAGCACTCTATCCTGGAAGCTGAAGGAGGCAAACACTCAGAGAATGAGAAGCAGTATCACTTATCACAAGCTAGTCAAGGAAGTTCAGGAGTAGATAAAGAGCAACTATTGGATCTGGGAGCTCAGAGTCCCCTGAGACCTTGGCCCAAGCACTCTCCACAAAGAAGTCTGGCCCATCGCAGGCAAGCAGTAAGTGGGAAAGGAACGTTCACTTCTCAAAAATTAGGGAGAAAAACAACAGGCTGGGAAAACAGCAAGAAGGGGAGGCTGGGTTGATGGAAGCATGTATTTTTTAGAATGACGAGGAACAGGGAGATAGAAGTTAAAAATAACAGAGCAAGAAAGTACAGAGATGTTTTCACATGTCTGTTTCTTATTTCAAGTATAAAGTTAAATCATATACAGTAAACACATTTCCACTTGGGAGCTCTCACCCAAGTAGGCAGCATGCTGTTATGACTACATAAGGGTGTCAAGATAAAAGAATTCATAATTCTACGGACATTCTTAAACAGAGTTTGGATATATATTGTTTGCTTTTCCCTTCAGCAAGCTGGTAAACATTAACCTTGCTAACCACCATATTACTTATCCGGTCGTAAAACTTTAAAAGGTCCTTTTTGGGGAAAGTCTAAAGGAAAAAAAAAAAAGGTGTCTCACAAAAATAATTCCACAACTCATATAACTCTGAAAAGAAAACACAGCCTGTGGACATAGGCCTGAGTAGCTCTGTATATGTTCAAGGAAGCCAAACAGTGTGAAGTTTTCTCGCCCACTGAAACTCTCTTTGAAGGTCAAGCATTGAAAGAACCCAAGTCAGATTACACTGAAAGGAAGAAGGTGGGAAAATAAATATTTATTATTCCTAAGGAGAGTGTCAGTGACCTAAAGTGCCTTTATTTTCTTCTCCTTTCCCTGGCCACAGTATGGGGGGGAATATGAGGTGAGGGGGCCGTTTGGAGGTGGGACCCTTAGCCCACATCTCATCATGCAACACTGAGACCTGTGCAAACATCTGAGAGGAGATGAGAACACCATCCTGACTGAACGACCAAGCACTCGCACACCAGACCTCATGAAACTGTCACATCCTTTCTGAGCAGCAGCATTACTGTTCTAGTTTTATTGAGAGAAAACTGAGGTTTAGAAAAGCCGAGCTTGACCAAGAACATGCAGTTAAAATACTGTCAGTCAGGATTCAAACCTGGACCTGACTGCCTCTACCAAGCCCACACCTGCCCACTTGAGCTTGTTTTAAATTCAAGATTGTTGTTTTCTATAGTCGCTAAGTTGTGTCTGACTCTTTTGACCCCATAAACTATAGCCCGTCAGGCTCCTCTGTCCATGGAATTTCCCAGGCAAGCACACTGGAGTGGGTTGCCATTTTCTCCTCCAGGCAATCTTCCCAACCCAGGGATCAAACTCAAGTCCTGCATTGCAGGCAGACTCTATACCACTGAGCCACCAGGGAAGAAACTCGATATTAGCTCAAATTAAAGTAGCTCCCCACTCCCCTCCCCTCCGCCATTCACAAGTTATTAGAAGGAACTCTTAAGCAAAGGAGACAAAACCCTGGTGTTCAAAGGCTGTCTCAGGATACAAGGAGCAAAGTCTGAAATGTGAAATTACAATTTACAACCCAAGTGACATTTATTAAGAGTACTACCTCAAGTCCTTATCATCAACTCAGTTTTTAAAAGCATTTGCATGGATTCTAACTAATCTGATCTTTACAAACTACTAAGAGATGAAGAAATACTGTCAATTTCATTTTTTGGGCCAAGAAACTGTTGCAACAAGGAAACAGCATAGCTGAGGTTAGAAATGGAGGGTCCATAGCATTAAGTGTACTCGAATGGGCCTCTAGCAAGTGTTATGGGCTTCCCTGATGGCTCAGATGGTAAAGAGTCTGCCTGCAATGCAGGAGACCCAGGTTCGATCTCTGAGTTGGGAAGATCCCCTGGAGAAGAGAATGGCAACCCACTTCAGTATTCTTGCCTGGAGAATTCCATGGACAGAGAAGCTTGGAGGGCTTCAGTCCATGAGGTCACAGAGTCAGATATGATCGAGCAACTAACAGCTTAACAGTTTTTTCTCACAATTAATCTTCAGAAGAAGATGTTAACAAAGCCAGACCAAATATCCTGTATAAACTTACCTTTAAATTTAACTCATGAAGATTTTTTTATTCTAAATTCATTTAATATAAACTGTGACTCTAAAGGTATAAAGAAGTGACTTGGCTAGCCACTTCCTAAAATGCAATATGTAATAATAACCCATCATGAACAGAGTACAGCCATAGCTATGATTTTAGGACTATTAATGGAGGGGGGCTAAGGGCTTAAATAAGTGGTAATATCCTTACTCAATAAGGGGACTGGTTATATTTATTTATTCTTATAATTCTACTTTGCCAAATAAATTTCCTTCTCAAAAGATGTACCACAGTTGCTCCTATACACGTTCTCTTTCTCTTAAATTAAAAAAAGAGACATTTGGGAAAATATTTCTACCTATTATTTTTAGTTATGGCGTCACTAGTTACACAATCAAATCCACCAAGTTGCAGCCTGGTAATCTATACTAATCTAATGTCAACTTTCCATAAACTATGGCATATGAAGAGGCAGTGTATTTCTTAAATGACTCAAGTCTTCATTCTCTAATAATACAACCACAAGCAGAAGAAAAACAAGACCTAAATTGCACAAGCATAACTGAGAGATAGTAATACCACTGATACAAATTACAGGCCTCCTCTAAATCAGCCTGTCATCATTCTCACACTGAGCTTCCTGCCCAGTAAAATCTGCCTTAATTGGTTTTCTTTCTGTTGTTGTTGTTGAGAAACAGAGTGAGCCAGCTCAGGCAGTATCATGGGAATTTCAGAGAGAGAGAGAGACACACACACACACACAAATACACACACAAGCATACCCTTTAAAGCTCAAGTGAGTACATCTAGTTTTTAAGGAAATACTAACAAGGAACAGGTTGAGGGCATTTTCCACTGGTTTAAAAATAAAGCATTCTACCCATAAATAAATAAATAAATAAATCTCAGAATGATAGAAACAGGAAGCAGCAGCTGGATTTATCATCCTTCATTTCCTGAAAGTGGTAGTAAGGAACTCCCCCTCGAGACCAAAGCGACGGCGGGTTTAGTCTCCTCCTGCAACCCACCCGCCTGTGCCACCGGTTCCAGGGCTGGCTGATCATTTCAGAATCACCCTGCGCACTGCATCTTATAAAGCTTTCTCTGCCCCAGCCCTGCATTTTGAGAAAACAAGAAATCTGACTGGAATTTAAGCACACATAGATAACTGTCCTAATCCTAGAAGAGTCTGGCTCTCATCTCTCTAGGGCTCACTCACAGAGGCTTTCGCGGAGTGCGGGGTGGGGCACACCACCCTTTGAGGGACTCTGAGCCTTCTGCAGGTGGCTGTGTTGGAAAGAGCAAGAGGGTTGGGTTCAGGTATCCTCCAGCCCCTTGTGATTGTAGCCCCAGGACTTCACATTCTTCAGCTTCATTCTCTCACGTGAGAAACGAGACACCACTTGCTATATTTCACAGGGGTGTGGTGAACAATAAAGGAGACTATGCGTGTGAAGGTACTTTGTAAATTACATATGCATAATAATAGAGTCCTCACTCCTCTGAGTCCTTGTAGGACCAGTTGTGGGAGGGGTTTTAGGGGTTCTAAAGCTTTCACAGACATTATCGGTTTGTTTCATCTTCAAAATGATACACGAAGATACAGCAGCAGTGGAGGCATCCTCACTGACACTGCCACTATTGTTTTATACATGAGCTAGTCTAGAGAAGCACCACGGGAAAACTGTGTCCTCCCTCACTCTGCATGTGAGCATGCAAATCATCTGAAAACATTTCTGGCAGCATGTGAGTGGTAAGTCCTAGATGAGGAGTCACGAAAGGCCTTCACATTTCAGGTCGACTGGGCAAGTCCCTTAGCCTCTCCAGGCAACATGATTCATCCATTTGTCACCAGGCTGATGGGAGACGAAAATTAATTAGACCTGGTTCCAGCACTTGAAGCACTCACTTGGATACAAGGGTTGGGGGGGGCGAGGGGGTGGAAAGAAGTGACATATAAACAGATTAATTACAAAATAGGGTTTGCTTAAAATATAGAGCATGAACAAAGTGCCTCAGGATCACAAAGCAGGAAATGACTAACTTTGTCTGGAGGGCTCATGGAAGAATTCCTCTCATTTATAAACTGGGAAAAGAAGGAAATCAGATGACATATTTATCAACGTCCCTTTTGTGGCTGAAACTCTGAAAAACCTAGGCCTAGAGAGATTTTCTCTAAAATTAATACAAAGCACAACTCTTGTTTGTTTTTGTATTGGAATGTAACTGCTTTACAAAGTTGCATTAGCTTCTGCTGTACAACCAAGTGGATACAGTGTGGAAGGGGAGGGTAGGACAAATTGGGAGACTGCCATATATACACAGCACAACTCCTCTTACACGTCCACTCAGCCAACACATTAGTGAAATAAGCTGGACAGCTTAAGCGCTAGATTACTGTATTCTAGAAAATGCTGAAAAACAAGATTTTTCAGAATATTACTTAAACACAAACCACATTTGTAAGTCTGTGGACACTTGTGAAAGCTGGGTCTATAGTAAGCCCTACATGTAGTAATTAGATTAGATCCTAGAGTCAGACTATGTGGGTTAAACTCTTGACTTTATTAGGTACTAGTTGTGCTACATGGGGTCGCAAAGAGTCAGACGCAACTGAGCGACTGAACTGATACCGACGGCTGTGCTACTGGGCAAGCTATTGGATTTCTTTGTGCTTCAGTTTTCTCAGTTAAGAAATGGTGGTGCTGGCAGAAGTAGTGTGCTGAGAGGAGAGGGGAGACTGATAATGATGATGACGACGGTGCTGACGGTGATGATGCCACTGCCTTCCTCACTGTTGCGAGGATTAAATGAGCTAATACACGTAAGTACTCAGAATGGTTCTTGGCACAAAATAAGGGCTACTTGAGTTAGCCGCTATTGTGATTTGCAAAAGCGTAATAACCAGCATTTTTGAACCGCTTCTTTAAAAACATTCTCTTAAGCCCGAAAATGTCCAATTTGATCTCAATCCACAATTTTCATTTTTTAGAACTGTATGGAAGATTCAATGAACCAGTGATGAAATGTAGACTGTCTGCTTCAGAAACAGACTTAAGCAGAATTTGGGGGGATGTACACTAAGTATGATTTTGAATGATATTTTGGAAAGTACAGAAAAGAGGAAATAAAGAAGGAGGAAAGCCCACATTTTCACAAAATTTTTCCTATTGTTTTAGATTTATATTTAAAATATAATTTATGGTACTTTAAAATTATCAGCAATTGAAGTAGTATTAAAGATGCAAACTTAGTCACCCACTGAAAATCATAAGCATTTAAACAACAAAATTATTTTTACTTATCTCATTGAATTCCCATAGAATTTTAGGAAATGATTTGGTTTGTCAACAGTATTTTAGAATCATCCTATAGTAACTGTCAAGTGAAATGGATTGTATCCAGATAAAATTAAACTTCTGTAAATCAAATTGTATGTTTTAATTGGTGGCATTAGCAACACTCACCAAACCCAAAGATTCTGCCTTTAATATTTAATATATTAAACATCATTCATCCATTGGCTCTCAACCAACATCAATACGTACTGACTCTTGTGACCTATGGTTTTTATCTCAGTCATTAATGCTTAGGGGTTCAGGCCTTAAAATTAATCATTAAAATCTGCTGCTGCAAAAAAATGTTCCCCAGAAACCCTAAAGAATAGAGAAAGGCAGGACATTTATCATATTCTTATTAATGTTCTGAAAAAAGTAGGATAATTTTTCTTAATACAAAACAAGTTTGCTCTGTTATAGTCGTAGGAAATGAAGCAAAATAATTGAGCCATAGTTTACCGAGATTCAAGTATGTGCCAGGCACACTGGGGGAGGGGTTTTACAAAGACCATTTAACTTCATTAATACAACTCCTTGAGGCAAATTATTTCCCTAATTTTACAGGTTAAAAAAAAAAGTTTAGAAATATTAGTTAACATCCCCCATAAACTTCATGAAGTCACAGATTTAAAAACCAGGAGGCAAAACTAAACACATACACACTCTTACGCAGGTTGTCCAGGTAATCATTTTAGAGAAATACAAGGAAGGAAGGTGTTCAAATGATTCTTGATGAGCGTATTATACTAGTCTGTTTAATTCTACTAGTCAGGAATTGCAAATGATATGAAAAATAAACTTATAAGTGCTTTGTGGATATATGGTCTAAAATGTAGAAATCAACTTTACAGGAACAGAAATTTTAGGCAGCCCTGAAGGTCAAAAAGCCACTCTCTCATCTAATCAATCCTTATAATCAGAATCAATTAAAAACAAAAAGAAAAATAGTGATATTTTAATAATTTTATAGAAATGGTTTATTTAAGATAGGATTCAACAGCCAATTAACTTGTTTAATTTATTAAATTTCTGGTACATTTGGTACAATGATTTATAGCTCCTAGATTACCTGGGGGCCACAGACTATTCCTATTGAGAAGTTTCCAGACTTCCTTGCTTTTTACTGTTTTTGTAATAAAATATTAAAATAATCACCTGGTCCAGGTACCAGGAAAACTGTTATTTTAGATTCATACAAACAGTTACTTAATCAATCCTTCTAAGACAGCTTTATGATAAATGTGACTTTAAAAACAATAGGTTGTTCCAGGAGAAACTATACTCAAAATCAATCCCATTTTCCCAAAACAATTATTTCCTTGGATACCTTGAGTTCTATTTCTAGAAGAAATAGTAAAGTTCTGGTGAAACTCTAGTTTGACACTGACTAGCTATTGTACCATGCCGCTGCTGCTGATAAGTCACTTCAGTTGTGTCTGACTCTGTGCGACCCCATAAATGGCAGCCCACCAGGCTCCCCCGTCCCCGGGATTCTCCAGGCAAGAACACCGGTGTGGGTTGCCATTTCCTTCTCCAATGCATCAAAGTGAAAAGTGTAAGTGAAATCGCTCAGTCATGTCCGACTCTTAGCGACTCCATGGACTGCAGCCCACCAGGCTCCTCCGCCCATGGGATTTTCCAGGCAAGGGTACTGGAGTGGGTTGCCATTGCCTTCTCCGCTATTGTACCATAGCCGTGGCAATTTAAATCTCTAGGTCTCCAGTTCCTTATCTGTAAAATGAGAAGACGGTATTAGATTGTCTCTTCCATCCTGATGTAAAATTCTAAGATTCAGTTCACACTTAAAATCCAAACTCCATTACATCCTTCAGTGAAAGTCATTTGTCTCCCATCTGTACTCCAAGGCTGAGTAAGCTCCTCAGAGTAGCTGAGTCCCCATGCAACTTTATTTGCAGTTATTACAGTAATCATTAGGATATAATTATTTGTCTACCTAACAGACTGTACTGTTCATACTGTTCATGGGGTTCTCAAGGCAAGAATACTGAAGTGGTCTGCCATTCCCTTCTCCAGTGGACCACGTTTCGTCAGAACTCTCCACCATGACCCATCCGTCTTGGGTGGCCCTACACGGCAGGGCTCATAGTTTCATTGAGTTAGATCAGGCTGTGGGTCCATGTGATCATTTTGATTGGTTTTCTGTGACTGTGGTTTTCATTCTGTCGCCCTCTGACAGATAAGGATAAGAGGCTTATGGAAGCTTCCTGATGGGAGAGACTGACTGGCAGGGTTGGGGAAGTGGGGGGGCAGTGACGGGGACTGGGTCTTGTTCTGATGGGCAGGGCCACGCTCAGTAAATCTTTAATCTAATTTTCTGTTGATGGCCAGGGCTGTGTTCCCTCCCTGTTGTTTGACCTGAGACCAAACTATGGTGGAGGTAATGAAGATAATGGTAACCTCTTTCAAAAGGTCCCATGCACGCACTGCTGCACTCAGTACCCCTGACCCTGAAGTAGGCCACTGCCGATTCACGCCTCCGCCAGAGACTCCTGGACACTCACAGGCAAGTCCAGGTCAGTCTCTCGTGGTGTCACTACTCCTTTCTTCTGGGTCTTGGTGCATACAAGGTTTTTTTTTGTGCCCTCCAAGAATTTGTTTCCCCAGTCCTGTGTAAGTTCTGTAATCAAATCCCGCATAGGTCAAGGCTGTATATTGTCACCCTGCTTATTTAACTTATATGCAGAGTACATCATGCAAAATGCCAGGCTGGATGAAGCACAAGCTGGAATCAACATTGCCAGGAGAAATATCAATAACCTCAGATATGCAGATGACAGAAAGTGAAAAGGAACTAAAGAGCCTCTTGATGAAAGTGAAAGTAAAAGAGGAGAGTGAAAAAGCTGGCTTAAAACTCAACATTCAAAATACTAAGATCATGGCATCTGGTCCCATCACTCCATGGCAAATAGATGGAGAAACAATGGAAACAGTGACAGACTTTATTTTTTTAGGCTCCAAAATCACTGCAGATGGTGACTGCAGCCATGAAATTAAAAGACGCTTGCTCCTTGGAAGAAAAGCTATGACCAACCTAGATAGCATATTAAAAAGCAGAGACAAAGGTCTTTACTGACAAAAGTCCATCTAGTTAAAGTTATTGTTTTTCCAGTAGTCATGTCTGGATGTGAGAGCTGGACTATAAAGACAGCTGAGCACTGAAGAATTGATGCTTTTGAACTGTGGTATTGGAGAAGACTTTTGAGAGTCCCTTGGACAGCAAGGAGATTAAACCAGTCATCCTAAAGGAAATAAGTCCAGAATATTCATTGCAAGGACTGATGATGAAGCTGAAACTCCAATACTTTGGCCACCTGATGCGAAAAACTGACTAACTCATTGGAAAAGACCCTGATGCTGGGAAAGATTGAAGGCAGGAGGAGAAGGGGACGACAGAGGATGAGATGATTGGATAGAATCACTCACTCGATGGACATGAGTTTGAGAAAGCTCTGGGAGTTGGTAATGGACAGGGAAGCCTGGTGTGCTGCAGTCCATGGGGTCACAAAGAGTTGGAGATGACTGAGCATCTGAACTGAACTGATCTGAATAGACTGTAAGTTATTTCAGAGGAGAGACTGTCTTAATGATCTTTTTATATTTGTCATGTAACAGATAGATCCTAATTGCCTACTATACAAAAGAAATGCAATAAATGTTTTTAGAATAAATTTTTCGAATTATCCTATCAAACAGTCATCGGGTACTTTGCTTGCACCTAAAGCACATTCTGCAGATATACCAAAGTTCCCTCCCTTTTAAAGTATTTGCAATTTAGAAACAGGTCAGTCACATGTGATGATGAATAATAATACAAATTTTGTGCATTTTAATTCATTTTTGAGCTCTACAGGAAAAAAACATTCTCCTGGCATTTAAGATCTCTAAGATCTTTGAGGCTTTACCATTTTGTGACTGGCTGGCAGGGCTTTACAATTTTTCCTCCCCCATGTTAGCAGCATGAATCTGTTCCATGCTTATTTTTAATGACTCAATTTATGGAGAAGAAAGTGATCTCAAAAGGAGAAAGGCTGATTCAGAGGTAGAAAAGGCTAAAACACTTAAAGATCAGCAAGAGGAAAAACAGGTAACAAAAATTTTTCATGGGGTAGTTTAAGTTAAGGGTGAGGTTACATCAGGCCAGGGCAAGGGGAAAAAAAAGAAGAAAGACATATATTTTTTGGCCTCAGAGTGTTTAGCTTTCAAGTTCCAAGAGAAAATTTCATGCAGTACTTGTCTGTTCTTTGGTATTTATTTTTCTTGTTCATGCACATCCCTGGCGATCAGTAACAAAGGGAGTGAAGGCTGTTGGCACCTGTGTATAAAGGCTCAGTGGAAGACAGGAAGTCCAACACATGAATGGTGGCCAAGAAGCCCTTGGGGACCCTTTGTGTTCTGAATGACCAATCATAGTAGCCTATCTGCATGAGTAAATGCTGACAGGTTTGAATGGAGGAACTGGAGTTATCCACTCCTTTGTGTTTCTTCTAAAGTAACACCTGAATCAAGATGAACTATTATATATTTAGATTTCTTACACTCCACCTGGGGCTTCTCTGGTGGCTCAGCAGTAAAGAACCTGCATCCCAATGCAGGAGACACAGGTTCGATGCCTGGATTGAGAAGATCCCCTGGAGAAGGAAATGGCAGTCCACTCCAGTATTCCTGCCTGGGAAAACTCTCAGACAGAAAAAGCCTGGCGGGCTACAGTCCACGGGGTCACAAGAGTCAGACATGACCTAGCAACTAAACAACAACAAAGATCCACCTGGACCTAATCTTTCTAAGGAGCCCCCACTGATCAGCAAAAGAATGCTTGGCAGGTCGGAATGCAGTGAGCAGTAAAGCAAACCAATGCAGCTGGGGAGCCCTTGCCAGCCAGGCTGAGCCGAGATGACTCAGCAGGCTAGAGCCATGACCCTTGTCTTCTGCAGTCATTATTCTGGTTCTTATTCAGTGGTTACTATAAATGCACACGCACGGATCGGTCTTACTCCAGAGCCCATCTGAGAACATCATGGAGTGACTACCATAGCTGGGCACAATCCACAGGCAGGTTTTTTTTCACAGAAAGTCAGTCCTAAGTCCTGGCTGACAACTGGGTTTCGCTGATAACACCAACAAAAAAATCCTGGTCTACCTTAAATTCTGTAAAACTCTGTTCTTTAGAAAGGGCACTGAAGTTGGGAAAAGGAGAAAAGAAAAGCTGGGTGTGACTGTGGGGTTCTGTTCAGTTCAGTACTACAAATTCAATTCCCAAGCTAAGAAAAGAATCATGGTAATAATGATGATGATGATGAATTCCCTTCAGCAATAATAGTGACTTCTTTTTTCTGTTCTTCAGCAGATTTAACACACTTGCTTCTGTTTGAGCCCAGTGTCATCAGGCAAAGACTCTCTATCCTGCTTACATTTAGGGTAAAATTCACCTTTCAGCTAAGTTATATACACCATCAGATGTTTGAAAGGCAGTACCTTATAAAGAGGATCTGTTCCTCTCATCATTTTTTAGTCAAGTAATGGATTTAATTTTTTAAAATCCTAAAGTGGTGACTGAAAGAAGCCTCAGATGTCAAAAGGGGGCCGGTTAACATGCCAGGGAGAAAGGTGGCAGCCACATAAAACAAGCTCTTACTCCACATGTAAAACTTCAGCCAGAGCTGTGCAGAATGGCAAAGAAGAGTCATCTCAGGTTCAGTCACAGCTGAACAGATGCCCTGTCTCCCCCTTCCAATCCCAAAGAAAGATGAGAGAAAGGAGAGAAAGACCAGGACTAATCCACCTTTGAAGACCCCGCTGCCGGTGTTAGGAGAAGACTTTTATTTCCTTTCTTCCAACCATCCCCTGGCGAGAATCCCCTACAACAACAGACCTGGCCTCTCTCTCCACCTCCTCCTCCCTCCCTCTGCCTGCCTGCAGAAATGATGCATTCTAGACTTTTCTCCTGCTGGGTGCCAACTTCCGTTGCTCTGAAGTGCCAGAGAAAGAGTGGGTAAATCTATCTAATTCGAGTATGAAATTTCAGAAGGCTCACTTGGCTGCAGATCCAAAGTCACATTCTCCAAAAAGCATTTTCAGTAATAAAGATGGCATTTTGCTGTCCATTTGCCTGGCTCCTTTAGCTCCCTCAAATGCTTTTAAATTCAGGCATGGAGGAGGGCTTATTTATGGGCCTCCTCAAATCTCAAGACAGGGTGGGTCTCCTTGCCTTGGATGTCTATGACAGTTTTTAATAACTATTTACTGAATGCAAAAATGTGGTGAGAAGGAAACTAAATAATCTGATTAATCTTACTTGTTCCTGGGTGGGTACGGGACTATACCCCAAAATACCAAAAGCTGGGCAAGATAGTCTAAAACACGGTAGCCAATTTCTGTGTGAATTCTGAGTGGGAAATAATTCATCTAAAATACACTCAAAAGAGAAACAATCCTATCCAAAATATAGCAGGCAGACTCTTTACCATCTGAGCCACCAGGGAAGCTTATTGATGGCTTAGCACATGGAAATACTTTTCTGACCTATGAAAAGTGTTAACCACCTGGGAAGTTTCTTTCAAATGTTTTGTAAGCCAAATGACATACGTGAACACTTAACCCTTGGGATGATTTCTTTGCGTGTGATGAAATAAATCTGAAGAGCACCATGAAATGTCTTCACAGTTCTTCCTCATTTTTTCAGGCAGGTATTTTACACTATCCATCCTTTATAAAAGTGTTATTTAAAACCTTCAGAATAAATGTTCCCATGTAAAAATTCATGTAGTGAGCCATTGTCTGCAACTAGAAAAGCCAACTATGGGTAGGAAACATAACAGCAAGGATCAACAGTTCGGTTGCTCAGTTGTGTCCAACTCTTTGTGACCCCATGGACTGCAGCTTGCCAGGCCTCCCTGTCCATCACCAACTCCCGGAGTTTACTCAAATTAATGTCCATTGAGTCGGTGATGCTATCTAACCACCTCATCCTCTGTCATCCCCTTCTCCTCCTGCCTTCAATCCTTCCCAGCATCGGGGTCTTTTCCAATGAGTTGGCTCTTCACATCAGGATGCAAGTATTCAGCATCAGTCCTTGCAAAGAATATTCAGGACTGATTTCCTTTAGGATGACTGGTTTAATCTCCTTGCTGTCCAAGGGACTCTCAAGAGTCTTCTCCAAAACCACAGTTTAAAAGCATCAATTCTTCGGTGATCAGCTTCTTTATAGTCCAACTCTCACATCCATACATGACTACTGGAAAAATCATAGCTTGGACTAGACAGACCTTCATTGGCAAAGTAATGTCCCTGCTTTTTAATATGCTGTCTAGGTTGGTCATAACTTTTCTTCTAATGAGCAAGTGTCTTTTAATTTCATGGCTGCAGTCACCATCTGCAGTGAAAAAAGTCTGTCACTGTTTCCCCATCTATTTACCATAAAGTGATGGGGCCAGATGGCATGATCTTAAGCTTTCTGAATGTTGAGTTTTAAGCCAACTTTTTCACTCTCCACTTTCACTTTCATCAAGAGGCTCTTTAGTTCTTCTTCACTTTCTGCCATACTGCTACTGCTAAGTCACTTCAGTCGTGTCCAACTCTGTGCGACCCCATAGACAGCAGCCCACCAGGCTCCCCCGTCCCTGGGATTCTCCCAGGCAAGAACACTGGAGTGGGTTGCCATTTCCTTCTCCAATGCATGAAAGTGAAAAGTGAAAGGGAAGTCGCTCAGTCGTGTCTGACCCTCAGCGACCTCATGGACTGCAGCCTTCCAGGCTCCTCCATCCATGGGATTTTCCAGGCAAGAGTACTGGAGTGGGGTGCCATTGCCTTCTCTGTTTCTGCCATAAGGGTGGTGTCATCTGTGTATCTGAGATTATTGATATTTCTCCCAGCAATCTTGATTCCAGCTTGTGCTTCATCCAGTCCAGCATTTCTCATGATGTACTTTGCAGATAAGTTAAATAAGCAGGGTGACAATATACAACCTTGATGTACTCCTTTTCCTATTTGGAACCAGTCTGTTGTTCCATGTCCAGTTCTAACTGTTGCTTCTTGACCTGCGTACAGATTTCTCAGGACGCAGGTTAGGTGTTCTGGTATTCCCATCTCTTGAAGAATTTTCCATAGTTTGTGGTGATCCACACAGTCAAAGGCTTTGGCATAGTCAATAAAGCAGAAATAGATGTGTTTTTTTAATTCTCTTGCTTTTTTGATGATCCAACGGATGTTGGCAATTTGATCTCTGGTTCCTCCACCTTTTCTAAAACCAGCTTGAACATCTGGAAGTTCACGGTTCACGTACTGTTAAAGCTTGGCTTGGAGAATTTTGAGCATCACTTTGCTAGCGTGTGAGATGAGTGCAATTGTGCGGTAGTTTGAGCATTCTTTGGCATTGTCTTTCTTTGGGATTGGAATGAAAACTGACCTTTTCCAGGGCTGTGGCCACTGCTGCGTTTTCCAAATTTTCTGGAATACTGAGTGCAGCACTTTCACAGCATCATCTTTTAGGATTTGAAATAGCTCAACTGGAATTCCATCACCTCCACTAGCTTTGTTCATAGTGATGCTTCCTAAGGCTCACTTGACTTCTCATTCCAGGATGTCTGGCTCTATGTAAGTGATGACACGATAGGTGCCCAATATGCTACTGCAGATCAGTGGAGAAATAACTCCAGAAAGAATGAAGAGACAGAGCCAAAGCAAAAACAACACCCAGTTGTGGATGTGACTGGTGATGGAAGTAAAGTCCGATGCTGTAAAGGGCAATATCGCATAGGAACCTGGAATGTTAGGTCTATGAATCAAGGCAAATTGGAAGTGGTCAAACAGGAGATGGCAAAAGTGAACATTGACATTTTAGTAATCAGCAAACTAAAATGGATTGGAATGGGTGAATTTAACAGCAAGGATACCAGGCAGCTAACAAAGTGACTTTAATATGTTTCATCATTTTAATTTATCCTGAGGCTACCCTGGGAAATAAGTCCTATTATCAACCTCAAATAGGGGAGAAAACTGTATTCAAGAGGTTCAACTCCTTGCCCAGGTTTACTCGGCCACTTAACAGTGGTAGCAGTGGGACTCAAACCCAGGTCTTGTGATAAAAGAATATAAGTGCCTTCCATGCGATCGTGATTAGAACTGGGATGGGCACTGCAGGATGGTAAACAAAGCTGCAGTAGAACATGCCAGCAAAAACAGAATAGAGAGAAGGGCAAGCTAGCTCACTGAGTTCAGATTCCCCTTTTGCATCCCTGCAGAATCCTTTTAAGGAAGAAAAGGGTGTGAATTTGTTTCATTTTATTTCCTTCCTTCCTTCCTTCCTTCCTTCCCAGGGGCCTGACCCACAGACACAGCCTAGGAACCAGCCCAGTGGCAGCTGACATCTCTAAAAACAGTTTCACATCTGTTAAACTATAGATGCTCCATTAATTCCAAAGAGAACCTGAAGGTCCAACTTCCCTGAATCCCCAGTGGTCAGATGGTCATTTACAGCTTCAATGCACAGCTGAGGCTGGGGACTCCTAAGGGACCCAATGTAAGGGTGAAAGGTCTTTGGCTTTGATGGAAGCAGGAGGTGGGTGGGTAGTAAAGATCTTTCCAGAGTGCTCAGAACGATGTCTTTATTGTTAAGTTTTCATCCCACCTCCTCATTTTAATTCTTTAAACTCTACTTTCTCTGGTTTGTCGTTCGAGTACAGCAACGGTCTTGAGGTCTGAGTAGGGGGAATTTGGGTAGTCTCAGAATAAACTGGGAATTCTATAATGATTATTATTCTTTGGGGTGAAAACAATAAATAACTGGATTCCCTCAAGCCACTAAAACCATTAAAAACAAGTGACAAGTGGGCGGAAGATACCAGAACTATGAGAAGAATCTTAAAAGTGCACTTATGCTTTGGAAGAAATCAATTCAAAGCTAAATATAAGGTTTCTGGGCTCAACTCAAGGCATCAGGTTAGTCTTAAGAACTCTATTCAAGGGAAGTAGTAGCTGACTGATGTTCATAAATGTTCATAAAATGAGAGACACACTTTTTTATGAACCATGGTTATTACTGCATTTAGGAACATCAGTAAACACTCCCCAAAATCAATGTGGTAAAGAAGCAGAGGCATTATTCTACAATTAGCCAAACACAGAGAGAGAAACACATGGTATCACAACATGTGGGATCTAAGTAAAAGTTGAACTCATAGAAAAATGGTCACCAGGGCCTGAGGGATGGAAGAAATAGGGAGATACTGGTAAAAAGGTACAAAAGATGAATATGTTCTGAGTTCTCTACTGTATAACATGGTGAGGATGGTTCATAACACTGTATAGTATAACCGAAATTTGCTGAGAGAAGAAGTTAAATATTCTCACTAAAAAGAAAAACGAAATATATGAGGTAATGGATGTGTTCATTAATTGGATGGGAAGAATCCCTTCACAATGTAACATATACGAAGTCATCACATTGTACACTTTAAATATCTTACAATGCTGCCAATTATATGTTAGGAAATAAATAAATCAAAATGCATTATGAAAATAAAGGAGCAGAGGAAATAATGTTTAACTTTCTGAAGGACCCCCTCCTTCTTAAAACAAACCAATCCACATCACCAGGATCCTGAAAAGACACATCTCCATGTATGAAACTGCTTGCCTGTTCAGGGAGAGATAAGACATCTACACCACTCTTCTGGATAAAGATGCTGTTTCTTTCAGTGGTGAGAAAAGTGTCACCTGAATGGAAATTACGCTTGGCAATGTGATCCTGTGCACCTCAACGAAACGGCATCCATATCAGATAACCTTTATTTTGATCAAATACTAGTTTAAAAAAAAGATAAGAATTAAAAAGATGGCATTACAGATACTAAAGGTATCTAACATATTTAGAGGAGGCACTTTCTGGAATTTCCTCTTTTTGAACAATTCAAACAACTTTCAACTTGATGGAAAGAAACTCAGAATGAGTTTTTCCTCCTTCATCCACACATTCCCCAGCCCACCCTACCGCCCAGTTCCTTGTCCCCTGAACACATAGTACAATGTAATGGTTGAGAGCAGGGGCTCAGAATCATAGTGCTAGAATAAGAATCCTGGCTCTGCCATCAGCTATATGACCTGCAGGTGTATCAACAGCATCCCTTTCTTTCCAAATCAGTAAGACAGAAAAAGCAGCACTCATTTAAGAGGCTGTGATGAGGATTTAATGAACCCACACGTGGACTGCCTTGAGCATGGTGCCTGGCACACAACCCCACAAAACATTTAACTTAATAATAATGACAATGACTGTGACATGGGCTTAACCAGACTGTGGTAAAAATAAGGGACTGGGGACCACTTAGTAAACTGAAAGGCTTTCAGTCGTGTCTGCCTCTTTGCAACCCCGTAGACTATACAGCCCATGGAATTCTCCAGGCCAGAATACTGGAGTGGGTAGCCTTTCCCTTCTCCAGGGGATCTTCCCAACCCAGGGATCGAACCCAGGTCTCATGCATTGCAGGCAGATTCTTTACCAGCTGAGCCACAGGGAAGCCAGGGGATCACTTAGGGTCTATGAAAAAGCCAAATGTTCTCCTAAGCAATGAGAGTCTACTAGAAAAACGCTCTCTCACCCCATGGGCCCAAGGGACTCAGCTTGGCTATTCTCAGTGGCTACAGCAGCTTATCTGAAGGGACAGGCTCAAAGGACCAAAGACAGGCCAGAGAGATATGATGAAAGGACAGAGACAGACAGTCCGAGTCTGGGAGAAACCAGTTTGGAGCAGTTCTGAGAATGGGTAGCAGCCAACAGTCCACAATAATGGGATTCAGAATTTAGAAATAAAGTAACAGGCCATTCAGATACGCACATGTTGGTATTATGGTAAAACTCTCCACCACTTTTCCTTCAAAGTCCCTCTAGCAGGGAACATCTTTCAAAAACTGCTCTGCCTTTGGATTTCTGTAGCACTCCTTCAAATATTTACAAGCACGTGTGGCATTTAATTGTTGCAAAGAATAACTTATGTCTCAGTTTAATTGAAAATTTTGGAGGGCGTGTCTTATAGTCAGATGTCTCTCTTCCTGGCCCCTCTCTGTCCCAGAGCTGAACTCCCCCCATGGAAATGTTCAACCAGAAAGCACACAATAAAATGGAAAGCTCTGAGTAAGCCAGGGCTATAGAAATATTAATACACGCTGCTGTACTAAAATAAGCACACATGGCTTGTACAGACAAGAGGGCACAAAACAAATCAACGTGCTTGTCCCTGTCTCTGCAAGGCTGTAATCAAAAGGCCGAGTCCAAGAAGTTTGCAGGCAGAAGATGAAGCCTTGGGCAGCCCTAAGTACTGACTAGCTGATACATTCCTCTGAACAGAAATTAAATTAACAAACCATAAAATAATAAGGAAGTCCAGTAAAAGTCTGCAATTTTTATCCCCCATGATGATTGCTTATATATTTTCTAAAGCAGTGAAGATTAAATTCTCTTGAAACCATTTTCTCGGGGTGCCTTTGCTTTGCAGGTGCCCTAAGCACACATTTGGTCTGTCTATCTGGCAATCTAGCCCTACTTGGGCACCAAAGGATTCCCTCTAGGTAGAAACAGGCAAGCATCAAAGAATAGAGTCAGGAGGGGGCAGCAGGTGGAGAGGGAAGAGTGAAGGAGGTGGTGGGAACCAAGGGGAGGGGCCAAGATGAGGAGAGTTGGAGGCCAGGCAGTGACGCAGTTAGAGTAAGGTTAGTGCCTTTGATTCCTGCCAGCTGAAGTCCAGAGAGAACTTCAGAGGTGATCTAAACCCAATCTTCTCCTTTCACAGGGGAGAAATTATAACTCATGGATGATGACTCACTCAAGGCCAAAACTGCTGCTCTGAGGCCAGAACTGAAATCTGGGTCTCGTGACTGCCCGCTTAGAGCTCTTTCTACTCAGCACATCCCTGTTTTACACTCTCAGGGCCTGGGGAGATCAGGTTCAGGCAGATAGCTCAGAACTCAAGTAGCCATGATAAAGCCCTTGCAGCTCCCCAACCTCAACACCACACGCTGGCAGAGTCAACAGAAGAGACGGGGGAGATTAGGCCCCTCGTCATCACACTGCCTTTGATGAAGCCATTTGGCCTTCTCGGAGGAGTCACTGGACTAGAAATGCACGGGGACAGTCTGTCTGTCTCCCAGCCAGGAAGAAGTCTGGCTGAATCAGGCTTGACAGTTTGTGGCATGAAAGCGTACAAGAATTACAGACCTCTTACCCTCCCTGCCCCCCTCTTCCCCCCACTGACAGTTGCAGGAGAAAAGAAATCACCCCCAGGGAGCTGACTTTCTTGCTTTCTGTGATTTCTTGATTCTGAAGAGAGCACAACTGTGGAGAACACAAAGGCTGGGGATAAGACACGTAACTGAGGTGGCTACTGTAAGTCCACTCTTGAGGGGATGACACTGTGATTTTGCTGGCTGTAAAATCAGGGCAAACATGATATTACTCAACAGAAGCCCTGCTCAGTGCTCTGCATGGTTTGGGGACCATCTCTGGGTTTAATTACAATTCAGATCTCCTGAGCTATAAAGGCTTTCTTTATAAAAGAAAGTCTTCTAGTCCACTAAGCTTACCTCCAGTGTTCAACATATACTACGCCTGACCTGAGTGTTCTTTTTAATCATGGGATTTTGGCGATGTATATAAATCACTCACCCTCCTTCCTGTTCCATATCCCTAACGCCTACACAAAATCAGGCAAATGAAGAGGAAAAAAGATGACTGTTTTAACCTATAACCCTTGCCTTTCCTTCTCTGAATACTTGCCAATGCACCCTACTCAATGACAAGTCATTTCTCTCAAGGGAAAGCAAACGAGCATTGAATAAAACACCTCTTAGCATGAGCGTCACAGCATCTCTCTTCGGTGTTCTTACCCACAAGCCTTTGCCCACTGTGTTCCCCCATTCTCCAATTCACCCTGTTAACCTCCACTTTGTCCTCCACTAGCATCCGTAGGAAGCCCCTGCTGAAATCCCCATCTCAATAACCCAGTCCCTCTAGTCCTTCCTTAATGCCCCTAGAGTAAGTATCCTGGGCATTTCTGCCCCTCCACACTCTTTTTAAACAGTCACCCGGTTTTGAGCCTATTCTTTTACTAAGCTGTCTTTTACTAAGCTGTTCTCCAGGACAGGAATCAAAACTTATTCATGTCAAGTTTCCCCAGGGTCTGTGCAACACTTGGCACACAGCAGGAGTGCAACACTTATAAGTTGTAAGGCATAATCACACCCATTTCTCAAGCGGATTCTTAAAAGGGACACTTAGGCAGGAACTATCAGTCTCATTTTACAATGAGGCTCAGAGGGGTGTCAAGGCTCTCCAAGGCCACCGATTTCCATACCATCTGGCTCCCTGACTAGATTTTCACTGGACCACATTATAATCAGTTAACTATACAAGCTCCATATAGAAGATAAAACAGAAAGCACTGATGTTCTGATAGAGGCATATATGTAGTGACCCACATATATGGGCTCATAAACAACTGAAGAAAAAACACACAAAAACTTTCAAATATAGGTAAAAACCACTGTTCTGAAAGGAAAGCCCCTGATCAGCTTTTGGGATACAGCTGACACTAATTTTCTCAAGGACCTTTCCATCTTAAAGCTCTGCAGAAATGTCTGTGCACATGACTTTAGATACAAACAAAGGTTCCGCTGGGCTGGTGACAGGTCATGAAACAAACTGTCTCCGGTTAAACTGCCAACACTACCTTGGATCCTTGAAAGAGCTGGACGTGGGACAGCAGCAGCTGTTGCCCAACAAGAAGTGACTCGGATGTGGCTGATTCACCATCAGGGCGCAGAGAAGGAACAACATGCAGAAACCGGGGGCAGCTGGCAGGACGGGGTTGGTTTGGGTCTTTGACCCTTCATGACCCTCTGGGAGCGCTTGAGCCTCTCCGCTGAGGACAGCAGCTTTCAGCACAGCTGCCTCTAGCAGGTATGACGCCCAGCCACACCCCGGAGGTGCTCACTTAGCTGGCCCTGGGGTGTGGCCCTCCAATCTGCACCTGGAGTGTTCAAAATCTCCCTGTAATTCTAGCATGCAGCCAAAGTTACAGTGACAGGCACAACTGGAGTATCTTCTGGGCCCTTCCACTGCCACGTATTCATTAAAGTTTAAAACACCTAAGTGAACAGCTGCTCAGTACTCTGGGGATAGTGGCACCACTTTTAAGTTATTTAAAACCAACTTTTCTAGAGATGAAAGCAGGACGTTCCTCTTACTATATCCTTGACTAAGAGATTTTCCAGCCTCTTCTACTCACGCAATTTCAACAACAGGAAACTGGCAACCTTAAAAGGCACTTTGGAAGTGTTTCTTAGAATATATGAATGTTATAGTTTATAAATTATATCTCAGTAAAGTTCTTTGTGTGTGTGTTTAAGGCACTTTATTTTGGGAAGGAACAGTGCTTGTTATGAGAAAGTGTTTTGGATTAACCTATGAAATTAACCTCATGCATGCATGCCAAGTCACTTCAGTCATGTCTGACTTTTTGTGACCCCATAGGCTGTAGCCCTCCAGGCTCCTCTGTCCATTGGATTCTCCAGGCAAGAATACTGGAGTGGGTTGCCATGCCCTCCTTCAAGGGATCTTCCCAACTCTTGAATCAAACCCACATCTCTTGAATCTCCTGCATGGGCAAGTGGGTTCTTTGCCATTAGCACCACCTGGGAAGCCCACAGAATTGACCACATTATGTATATACCTACTAGTTCTAGCTTTGTTACTGAGGCCACTCAGGTTTAGTCTAACTCCTCTTTCATTTGGAGGAGGAAATGGCAACCCACTCCAGTATTCTTCTTGCCTGGAGAATCCCATGGACAGAAGTCTGGAGGGCTATGGTCCATAGGGTCACAAAGAGCTGGGCATGACTGAAGTGACTTAGCATGTACACACACCTCTTCCACTTGACTTTGGATTCAAGGACAACAGGGTTTGAATTCATTACTAGCTGAATGGGGCTTCTAGGTGGCTCGGTGGTAAAGAACTGCCTGCAATGCAGGAGACGCAGGTTCGATCCCTGGGTAGGGAAGATCCCCTGGAGAAGGAAATGGCAACCCACTTCAGTATTCACGCCTGGGAAATCTCATGGACAGAAGAGCCTGATGGGCTACAGTCCTAGCATCACAAAAGAATCAGATATGACTTAGTGACTAAACAACAGCAACTAGCTAGGTGACCCACAGCAAATGATCTCCCTCCAAGCTTCAATTTCCTCATTTACAGGAAATGGGAGTGTTACCTTTGTGGGACTGGTGAGGATCAGAAAGCACCTAATATCTGGATCACTGTAAGATGCTCAGTGAATTCTTTCCTTCCCTTCCCCATAAAAGGAGACTACAGGTCTTCCCCCAAAGTTCTCCTTTTTCAGGCTAAACATCCATGAGGTTTAGCAACCCACAAATATTTAGAAAGTCCTCATCAGGGTATGGTTTTTCCATTCTTCACCATCTCAGCTCTCCTCTAAACAATTTAAAATTTGGCAATGTTTGTGGTCACCTTGCTTCCATAGCACCAGCGGATTCTGGTACAGTGAATGTGGTATACCATAAACTGCTTACTGGCTCACGTGAAATGTTTTATGAGTTTTAGGAGCCCAAGATTTTCCCTCCCAATTAACAGTTGCCTATGGGCACTAAACCATATACAGAGGTTCAGTCACATTTCAGAGGAATGAGTCATTTTTATTTAGCTCCTCAGGGGTAAGTGTGAGAATTAGGTAGGAATTCCTTCTGTTAGCCACTGTGAAAGGAGAGGTGACCTTCATTTTTTACAGCCCAGAAAAGCTGTTCCTTTGCTGTAAGCCATCAGGACTGGGCACACACCATGCTGTACTTACCCCATGTCTAACCTGTCACATTTGCCAAACCCTTTTTAAAAAAATCATTCATTTATTTATTTTTGGCTCTGCTGGGTCTTCATTGCTGCCAGGTTTTTCTCTAGTTGTGGCCAGTGGGGGCTACTCTTTTTAGTTGCAGTGTGCAGGCTTCTCATTGCAGTGGCTTCTCTTGTTGCAGAGCATTGGCTCTAGGGCACATGGGCTTCAGTAGCAACACATAGGCTCAACAGTTGCGGCTCCCAGGCTCTGGAGCACAGGCTCAATAGCTGTGGCACATGAGCTCGGCTGCTCTGCTGCATGTGGGATCTTCCCAGATCAGGGATCGAACCCATGTCTCCTGCATGGGCAGGAGGATTCTTTACCACTGAGCCATCAGGGAAGCCCCATCCAGCCCTTTTTTATTTGTGATTCTGGCTTAGTAGAATTAAACTGCAGAAATCCAAGTGATTTGGCTAAGGTAGACAGGTTCAAATCATGGCATTCTCTCTCAGACGAGTTATGTGACCTTGCACATGTCCTTTATCTCTGAGTATCAGCACCTTCCTCTGTGAAAATGGGAACATAGTGCCTTTCTACAGAAGTTACTATGAATTAAATAATATGTTACAATAAAATGCATAGCCCAACCCCTAGTGCATAACAGATACCCAGAAAGTAAAAGAGTAATTATTATCATCACTACCATGGTATGGCAATTTTCCATTCTTAGACTGGACTCAGTCCTATATGCTATTCTATTAATACCTGGTGAGTGTCCTGACCACTCTGCTTAGTTCCTGCCATCTCTGGCCTCCTGGAGAGGTAAAACCTGATCCTCATACAGGAGCTTCCCCAACCCCGTGTCCTTCTTCATAGCTCCCTCTCTCCAAGCCCCAGGGTATGACTTTCCTATCAGCCTGCATGAAGCAAGGGGGGAATGTAAAAAGTCTATATATACTGGACTTTAGGTCCTGCTAGGCCACTAGCCATGTGACTCAGGATAGTCACACAGATCTTTTGGATCTCTGCTTTCCCTTCTAATGATGGCATTAGACAACCTGATCTAAGATTATGCAGTTCAAACTTGTTTAAATCAAAGTAAAATAAAAGACAGAAACTCAAGATAAGTCAAAGAAACAATGAAGAGAATCAGCTTTATATAAAAATTTCAAGTCAGCAGATATGCTTCTTAGAAGATACATGTACTACATAAAAAAACTTTCTATATAATACATACATTTATATATAGTCTTCTGAGCTTGCTCATGGCTAAACTAAGCTGCCTTGGAAATTTAAAAGATATCTGGGATAAAACCATGTGGCCATGAATTTTTTCTAAGCTGTCTGCCTATAATAATCACTTGAAGAAAATACACCAAGTCTGTCAAGTGGGTAAATACACAGTGATTTAAAACTCTTGTCAAATAAGAAAATTAAAAAAATGTAATTATTATCTAACAGACTTCATAATTTATGGATATAGTATACTGGCTTATCTTTCCGGAGAAGGCAATGGCACCCCACTCCAGCACTCTTGCCTGGAAAATCCCATGGACGGAGAAGCCTGGTGGGCTGCAGTCCATGGGGTCGCGAAGAGTCGGACACGACTGAGCGACTTCCCTTTCACTTTTCACTTCCCTGCATTGGAGAAGGAAATGGCAGCCCACTCCAGTGTTCTTGCCTGGAGAATCCCAGGGACAGGGGAGCCTGGCGGGCTGCCGTCTCTGGGGTTGCACAGAGTCGGACACGACTGAAGCGACTTAGCAGCAGCAGCAGGCTTATCTTTCAGGAGTAGGAATGTAAAAAGTCTACATATGCTCCCAAAGTATCTGGCTATCATTTTAGGTATATGTAATAATTTGGTTTCTTAAACATTTTCACTATACTATCACACATGTAGCTATTAATTATGCAGCATGCTTATCTGTCCTCAGACAAAGCAGGTGCAGGAGTCAGTTGACGCTGTTCACTGAAACACCCACCCGTGCTCACTGAGGACGGGTGGGCAGTGAGGAGGGCATATTCGGGTCCTGGGGCTCACAGAGCAAGAACATGAGCTTGTAGCAGGGAATATGGCTGCTGTTTTTGCCAACTGCAGGGTTCTTTTTTTTTTTGGTTGTGCTACACAGCATGTGGGATCTTAGTTCATGGACCAGAGATCAAACCCACGTTCCCTGCAGTGGAAGCATGCTCTCTTAAACCACTGAACCACCAGGGAAGTCCTTGCAGGGTTCTTTCTGAGCTCGACAGAACCTTCCTTAACATGTAACCAAAGAGCTTCCTCAGCTATAATATAATACAATACACAGAACACCTTGTGTCCTGGAGAAAGGTAAGAGACAACTATTTAAGCAGTGACTTGTGACTGTCTTTGTGAAAATACACTTAAGTCACTCGCATCCAAATAATAAGTGTAAACCATGCTTCTCTCATTCAGCTTACTTAATATTGTACCGAGGATGTACATGAACTTTTTCGACTTGGCTTACCTTGTTCTCAATTCACTTTCAGCCCATCTATGCCATGTGCTTACTCAGTTGTGTCCTACTCTTTGTGACCCCCACGGACTATAGCCCGCCAGGCTCCTCTGTCCATGGGGATTCTCCAGGCAAGAATACTGGAGTGAATTGCTATTTTCTTCTCCAGTGGATCTTCCCAACCCAGGGATCGAACCCGGGTCTCCCACACTGCAGGTGGATTCTTTACCATCTGAGCCACCAGGGAAGCATCATTAATTATACTAACTACCTCTGAACCCCAAAGAATCTGACTCTGTCCAATTGACTAAAAGCATTTAACTTACAGCTCTTTAAATTTCTATCTAAAAGAATGTTCAAGATAAGGGACCATCTGAATTTCCTATGTTCTGAAAGCTAACACTCAGAGATAAACAAGACCCAGACATTTTGGACCCCACACTCCATTTATCGTCTCAGTGTTTCCTCTCATGCTCTTGTGCCGTCAGTGCTGAGAATGCTATATACTTGGCTTACTCTGGGACAAAGAGCAGATAAGTGGTGAGATGACATGGAGATACGGAACCCTCTGCTCCCCGCATATACTGCTCTGCTGAGAGTTATGAAGGAACATTAAGTACATATTAATCTGAAGTTCATTTGGAAAGAATTTATCAAGAACTCAAAAAACCGATTATTTGCAAATATCAAAACACAACAATCCAAACCAAGAAATTACCCAGATATATATCCAATAAAATTATTTTTTTCCCATTATGCTCTACTGAAAAGACTAAGAAAACAACTTATATTACTTGATTTAATCAAGTCTGCAATCATCAAAACATCCACAGTCTAAAAGCCAAGTGCATATTTCTAGGCAGTATTTTACAACAGATATTAGTACATCCAAAACAATAACCCATTATAGTCCAGTGGTTTTCTATTTAGGAAATGTCATTGTATTTACCCTAGGGAGAAATGTACACTTGGAAAGATAGTAGCATTCTTCCCAACTCTCAAACATCTATAATTTCCAACATTTTGTTGTGTTTTTATTTTCAGATGATACTCTGTTCCTAGGGAAAGGCACTAATTCTCTTCTTGCAATTCTGTTTGAACTTTTTTCCAGTCTAGCTGAGCAAACAAGATCAAATCTTAAGCACAAAATTAGACTATTTCTAGGGGAAAAAAGGAGTTAAGTACATCTTTCAAGTAACTGGAAGTTACAACATTGTTCCAGCTTACTGACTGACCTTCTGTGCTTTGAGTATGACAAAATCATCCATGCCTCAGGACTTCTGCACTTGCTCTTCCCTCTACAGAACTATTCTTCCCCCAGATCTTCTCACAGCTCCTTTCTCACCATTTAGATCCTGGCTCAACTATTAGCTCTTCACTGAGGCCTTTCCTGACTAGGTCCCAGTCTACTTTATCCTCTTCATAGCTTTGGTAACTATTTGAAATGTGTTCTTGCTTACATTTTTGTTTGCTTTTTATCCATAAACAGGAACTCATATATTTTGTTCACATCAGAGTTTTATGTTAGAGCAGTGTCTGTCATATAGTAGATGTTCAATAAGTATATGTTTCATTAATGAATGAATGAAAGAAAAAAATTAAACAGACATCATGGAAAGATCATAAAAGACATGTACTTAAAATCAACTTGGTCTCATCAAATTTTACCTTTCTGTAGTAAGGAAAACCAGTCTACTTTATTTTCAGAGAAGTCTTCCCCTGTACCTGAAGAGTGCTATGTCAATGTCTCTGTATACTTGGTCCTATCTTATCTCACACTGCTATCAATCATTCGGAAGGAGAAAAATGCTTAGATTGCACAAAGCTGAAAAGATAGCAAATGGGCTAGAGAAGAGAATTGGGTATTAGAAAGATCTCCAGTGTTGAAAAGACAGGCTAAACAAACAAGATGGTATTTATAGAGATCAGCCCAAAGCCTTGAACTTAATTTAAAAATTTAAGAGTAGAGCGATGGAGTTCAGTATACCTGGCTTAACAGTAGCAGTGCCTGTAAGAAAAGGCCCAATTTTGAATGGATTGTGAACTTTATATGGCTTAGCTGCCGAACAGTCACTACAAGCATGTGAAACAGAACAATGTAACATGCCAGGGAGGATGAACCAGGGTTATAAAGGCTCTAAAACCACATTATTTCATTCAAGTTTCTGAGCACTTACGATGTGATTGGTATTACACACAGGATAAGAGACCAAAGGCCTAGTGCAGGAGAAAGCCCAGAATTAGCACAGAGGGTGGGGAAGGATGGTGGCAGATGGGCAAACTGTTAAGTTATAGAAAAAGGAGAGTTATTCAGTCTACACAGAGAGGCTGGATAAGATTCTGCAGAAAAGACAACACTTGGGGACAAACTATCTAATTCAGAGGGTATTGTGAAAAGGTGAACTTAAGAGCTTAGCACAGCACCAGGCATATAGCAATTCATAACAACAAGATGGCACTATGACTAAACCCTACCTAATGAACAGTTACAGGCAAGGATCATGGACTGGATGGCAAATATGCAAAAGCATGATGAGGAACAGAATATCTGCATGTTGTCAAAGTATCTATAAGATGCTTATTACAAAGAGAAAAGTAGTAATTTTACAGTGTAGAATCCTGGTAGACACCATTCTGACCAAGAGATCAAAGTTAACATTTGCAGTGATGAGATGTATCAATATCACGTAGCCCCTGGGTATGACAGGCTGGGAAGAACACACTCCTGTGATTTTCTGGCCAATAATGCATAACCCCAATCCACATAAGAGCTAAAAACCCAACTGAAGGATAACATACAAAATAACATAGCCAATATGCTTCAAAAGTGTCAAGGTCATGAAAGACAAAGGAAAACTGAGAAGCTATCACAGAAGGAGGGTAAGGAGTGCCATGTGGGATACAGGGTCAGATCCTGAAATAGAGAAAGAACATCAACAGGAAAACTGGCAACATTCAAATAAGGTCTATAGATTAATCGTATTGCATGAGTGCTAATTTCCTGGCTTCTTCAATTGTTCTGCATTCCATAAGACTGACATTAGGGGAAGCTGGGTGCAAGGTATTTGGGAAATTTCTGTATTATTTTTGTGACCTTTCCTTTTTTTAAACATTTTCTTGGCCGTACCGTGCGGCATGTGGGATCCTAGTTCCCTAATCAGGGATGGAGCCCACGCCCCCTGCAATGGAAGCTCAGAGTTCTAATCATTGGACCACCAGGGAAGTCCCTCTGAGTTTCTTAACTCTAAAAATACCTCACAATAAAATGTTAAGAAAAAGTGGATAAGCCAGAGATTCTTCCAGGAGTTAAAAGAAGTGAGGAAAGGCTCCCTCAGACCTGAATTTTGACTATTGGGACTACTAGGCCAAACTACATCACAGGAAGATTGAATGGATGACAGACTGAATACAGAGCCCAGGGCTAGAAATATCAAAAAGTTGGCTCTGACCAAGAAAATATAGTGAGAACCACTCTGAGTTACAGTGGTATGTGGAGAACAGTTGAACCTGTGCTTAGTGACTCAGCTCTAACATAAAGAACATCAATCAACACACGGATTTTGTAACAAGAAGGCCCCAAGGCTCATGGGGTGTGGCGTGCAAGAACTCTAGCAATGCTTCTGCAGTCTTGCCACCTTTTTCTTTCTTTAAATAAACCCTTTATTTTAAAATAGTTTCAGATTTACAGAAATGTTGTGAGGCTGCTACCAAGAGTGAGATATAACTCACACTTAGTCTCCCCTATTATTAATATCTTACATTAGTATTATGTTTGTCAGAACTAATGAACCAACATTAATACATTATTATTCATTAAAGGTTATGCTTTTTGCAGATTTCCTGTTTTTTACATAATGTTCTTTCTCTGACCCAGGATAGTAGCATTGTCTCCTTAGGCTCCTCTTGGTTGTAACTGTTGCTCAGACTTCCCTGATTTTTGGTGACCTTGATAGTTCTGAGGAGTGCTGGTCACAGATTTGTACAATATCCCTCAGTTGGGATTTATCTCCTTTTTCTCAGGATTACGGGGTTACACTGGAATTGTGGGTTTGGGGGAGGAACACCCCAGAGGTAAAGTGCCATTTTTGTCATGTCATATCAAGTAGAAACACTACAGTGACTTGTCACTGTGTTGTTATCAACTGTGACCAGCTGGCTGAGATGGTTTTGTCAGTTCTCTCCCTCTTTCCCACACTGTACTCTTTGGTGGAAGTTACCCTGCAAATCCCACACTGGGGGAGTGGCAAGGATGATCCACCTCCTTGAGGTTGGAGAACATCTACCCACTCCAGCATTCTTGCTTGGAAAATCCCTCGGACAGAGGAATCTGGTGGGTTACAGTCCATGGGGTCACAAAGCATTGGACATGATTGAGCACCTAACACTTCCCTCCCCTATACATACATACATATATATATATAATATATATATAATATATATATAATATATATATATAGTGGTTTCAGATTCATTAACCTGTACCCTCACCCTCATGGAAAATGTTCAAGTTGAGTTGATAAAGTGCTTTCATGCATTTTCTTTGCCTTTAGTCTTGCAGTCTCCACTCAGATCCAAATCAGTGTAGATCAGTACTCTCTTCATCTACTCCCTTCAGTGACTTCATTGCATGATGTGTAACACAGTTGGATCCTTTTGTCATAGTTTAAATTTTATCCTGAGATCCTCCAACCCTCTATATGTCATGTATCCCTCAGGCCTCATCTTTCTGTCTCCTCTGGAGGCATCAGACCATTATTTCAGGCTATGGTCAGTCCACTCATCTCTAAGAACTCTCTCTCCCTCTTCAACTTGTGGCTCCTTATCTGTCATTAGCCAAAAAACTAAATAGATGAACTTTGTTAGCATCAAAAATAATACAAGAAAAAGCCAGCAGAGAATCAGAGGCTTAGATGTTCATCTATGCCAACCTACACTTTTTCTACAGGGAAGTCTTGAGAGCTGGTGCCCAGGGCTCTATGTCCTGTTCCTGTCGTGTCCCACATTTTAAATCAGTAATATAGTTACAGAGAAAGTTTTATTGCACAAAGCTAAAGAGGATAGAGAATGGAACAGAATAAGAATTAGTAACAAAACCATATCAACAGTCTGAACCCTGGGTCAAAAGAAAATAGGTTAGATTTAGCAGGGATCAAGTTAAATATTTAATTCAAATAATTCAAGAGCATGGATTAGGGTTAGAGAACTGGCTTAATAGCTACTGCATCCATAAGAAACACTGAGATGTTTTCATAAATGGCCTCAATATGATCAAAGATGAGACATGGCCCCAAACATTACCAGAAGGACAATGATCAGGACAGAGGAGGAGACAGTCCCTCTAATCTTTGCACTTGTCAGATCACATCTGCCACGCCATGTTCTGCCAAACTGGCAAAACTATTAGATGAACCAGGGTTGTGAAAGGTCTTGGAAAATTAACCCAACAATCATTTAGTGAGTACTGGTGGCTCAGACAGTAAAGAATCCACCTGCAATGCGGGAGACCTGGGTTCAACCCCTGGGTCAGCAAGATTCCCTAAAGAAGGGAATGGCAACCCATTCCAGTATTCTTGCCTGGAGAATCCCATGGACAGAGGAGCCTGGTGGGCTACAGTCCATGGGGTTGCAAAGAGTCAGACATGACTGAGCAACTAAGCACAGGAACAGTGACTTATTCGAGGGCTTCCCTGGTAGCTCAGTGGTAAAGAATCTACCTGCAATGCAGAAGATGCGGGTTTGATCCCTGGGTCAGGAAGATCCCCTGGAGACGGAAATGGCAACCCACACCAATATTCTTGCTTGGGAAATCCCATGGACAGAGGAGCCTGGTAGCCTACAGTCCATGGAGTCGCAAAAGAGTCAGATACGACTTAGCAACTAAACAATGACAACAACTTAATCGAGTTGTTATAAGATGTGCTAATGTTCAGGGGTGATCATGATGAAAATAATAACAGTGAAAATAACCATATTCCAAGAATTGCTCTAAGCACTTTTTATATATTAATTAATTTACCCAGATGACTGACTTTGCTTCTTGGTAACTTGTCCAGGTAACTGAGGCTTCTAAATCTGCCCCCGTGAACAATCACTATATTCAACAGGTTGTATTTAACCCCTTATTCTCCCACATTTTATGCCACGTTTCCCTTCATTTTTCTTTTTTTTTTTAAATTTAATTAAACACCAAATTGGTACATAGCTATCATTATTTGGCATAACCTTTAAAAAGTGACTTTATAAAGTTAATAACACTCACCAAAGAGAAGCTGGACAATACAGACACAGAAAAAGAAGTAAAAGAAATGAAACAAATCAGATAATTTTCTGACCACTGTATACATCTGTGGTGTTCCCCTCTGCTTGTTATAAATACATGTATGGTTTTCATTTTACACTGAAGCTATACTGTATATGCATATTTATATTTGACCTGGTTAATCTGATAAGCATTTTCCCTTTTACTAAATGAGCTGTGTTACTGTGAATTTATGGGCTGTGAATATACCATATGTTCTGAGATAAAAACTAGAGAAAATGTTTCCTCCTACGCCCCATTTTAAATCACTTATTACCAAGTGATAACTTTACGGTTTCTAAAAAGATGTCCTTAGAAATAAATACAGTCTCTTAATTGTTACTATGACTTAAGGGCACTTATCTAACTGGACAAGGGGCAATTTCACTGAGTGGGCTACACTACGAGAGCTACTAGATCCTACCTCCATTTCTTATACCTTTAAGAAGAAATTTGGACCAAAAAAAAGAAAATTCTAACTGCAACTACTATTTCTTAGGCAGTTACAAATTATTACTTGGCCTGTGCCTCTCAAGAACAGTGTTTTCCATCTTAAGGCGTCTCTTCCACTCTTCACAGATGAAATGAATTGGCAAAAGGAGAAAATCTTGGGATATTTAATTTCCTATCACTGGCCATGGATGAGGCACTAGACTCTAGAAGATGGGAGAGAGAATTTCAAAGATTAACGGAATTCATCACGGATGAGGTGTGACATGGGAGAGATTCTCCCATTAATGCCCCTCTCAGCTTCTCCTTATAAAGTGAGGTAAAGTGTCTCAACAAACCAGAATAATTTCAATCGTAAAGACCAAGCAAAATAGCACTTGTCTCCAGGGAAGATTCCCTGGAGAAGGAAATGGCAACCCACTCCAGTATTCTTGCCTGGAGAATCCCATGGACAGAGGATCCTGGTGGGCTACTGTCCACAGGGTCGCAAAAGAATCAGACACAACTTAGGGACTAAACAAAAACAACAAAAAAAGGGAGACAGTAAATACTAACAATAGCAAAATAAGGATTCTCTGAGGAGTTTAGAAAAAATGTTTTTTAGTGCACATAAACCAGAAACTTCCTGTCTTTTTGCTCTTTCCAATGCCCTAACTCAAAGACATCTTCCTCTGCAGTTTAATACTCTCGTACTAACCTTACAAGGATGTAGTGATACCATTATGAAGCTAATGTATCCCAATGCTGTCAGAAAATTATCAAGGCGAAGGAAAGCTGAGGGAAGTGTGTCAAGATACAAAGTTCCTCATGAGGTTTTAGATGAAAGATGAGTTCTAAGCCCTCAGGTTTCTTTCATGACTAATGATACATGCATATATACACACGTGTTTTAAAATGCAGACAATGCTGTATACGGCTTTTCAGGCAGGAGAAATGGCCTGAGCAAAGGCACCATGGTAGGTCTGAGTTCACTGAACGTCTAAGCTTAGGCTGCCTGAAGTGACTGTAGCAAAAAGTTCGTACTCAATAGTCATGCAAAATAAAGTCAAACATTATGGTTGAGCTAGATTTCCAAGGACGCTGAATTCCAAAGGGAATTTGGTTTCACTTAGCAGGCAGTGGAGAGAGAACACAAATTCACAGTAAGATGAAACAGAGCTTTAGGAAGCAGTGACACCATGGTACGTGAGATACGTGGTGAGGACATCGTGGTGGTGGGGAATGGGGAGAACGAAAGGCACTAGAGATAGATAGGCTGGGAGGTTGCTGCCATCACTCGGCTGGAGATGAGGTCAAATATAGTACCAAGGGGACCCAGGCAGAAAGGGCACACAGGTGAGAGAGACGAGGGACATAGGTGGGAACTGTGACCGTTTGAATAGAGAGGACAAAGGTGAGGGATGTTCAGTGATGCCCAGCTCTAACAGTATACAATCTAAGTAAGAGGTTCTTAGTATTTATTATCTGTCTCTGCACCTCTCTGGTTCAGGCTGTGTTTGCAAGCTTTATAAACCCAATTCCTTTCCACTGTGATACCAATTTTGAGAGGAATTCTCATTCTAGTTTACCAAGAGGAAGTTGGGATTTAGAGACACTCAGTAGCTTGGGATTTGAACCCTTGTTTGTCTAATTCCATGATTCTTATCCACACTACTGCTTCCCCTGTCAAGGTTTGAAAAAAAAAAAAGAAAACAGAAGCAGCCTGCCCTCCACCAAAATTCTTACCTCAATTAACACAGTCCCCTATATATCCAGTTCCTCTCTTTTCTTTCTTCAGTTTACAGTAGAACATCACGTATATGATTTCTGATATTTGGATGTGAATATACACAGCGTCAGGGAGCTCTCAAGTGCTGAACAGATGTTAGGTATTATTTTTATTATTATGTGGGTGTTTTCCTTCAGTGACTAATGGCAGGAAATAGAAAGGGCTCCAGTACACAGAGTCTACCTCATCTACAGCCCACCCTGAAGACTAACTTATTAAGGCTTACTGTGAGATCATTTTCCTTTATAGCAAGATATATAGAACACACAAGAATATGCATTCACGGGTTTGGGAGTCTTGCAGAAAGGTCCACCTGCAATTTTAGGTACAAGCTGCAGCACAACCAGCTGCTGTTCAGACAGCATGCCCTACTTTCCTCAACACTGACAGGGGGAAAAGGGTTAGCATGAAACACACTCTACACTAGCTGATGTGTTTCCTTATAAACTTTACCTACAAGGTATTAGTAACAACAAGTAAGCAAGCAATAGATCAAAGTAGCCACACTCTGCGAGGCCCAGATGTCCTCTCTGAGCTGGATGCTGGCGGAGGGTGGCTGGCCCGGCTTTCAAAAAGCACCCAGGTCTTCTAGAGTCCCTGATGTCTCCAATGATGGATTCACAGACTGCTAGTGCTGACGGATCTGATGGGTTAATTTGACAAAGGAGGTAATTAAAGCCCTAAGAGACGAATGCTCAGTGTCCCACATTTTCTGCTCAGTTGTCAGTATTCCAGTTACACTATTTGTGCAACAAGTTAAGACACTGTGAAACATACAAGGGCGGGGGGTGGTGGGGATGGAGGTTAAGGTAGCATGAGCTCTTCTGGTTTTCCTCTCTTGTCCCCGTGCCCAGCTGAAACCCCAAGGTGAGCCATTTTAACAGTGGCCCTGAAGGCCCAGAATCTGCTGCCTTGGCCAGCTCCTCCAGGAGCATCTCTCCAGCAGGGGCTTTGCTGAGGGTGTCCCATCCCTGCAATGACGACGTTTCCAAAAGGCATGCTACTCATCTCACCATCTCAGAGTGACCGTGCACCTCAGAAAACCTTCCCCTTCTCCTATCTGTCCCTTTTCCCTAACCTTCACTTATGGTTAGGTCTCTCAATTATTAAAATAACAACAACAACAACAACAACAACAACAACAAACTCATATCTCAGTGACGCCTGGAAAAAAAAATCCCTATTTTGATCCTGTGAAAGTGAAAGTGAAGTCGCTCAGTTGTGTCCGACTCTTTGCGACCCCATAGACTGTAGCCTACCAGGCTCCTCCGTCCATGGGATTTTCCAGGCAAGAATACTGGAGTGGGGTGCCATTTCCTTCTCCAGGAGATCTTCCTGGCCTAGGGATTGAACCCGGGTCTCTCGCATTGTATGCAGACGCTTTACCATTTGAGCCACCAGGGAAGTCCTGTAACCGCCCCCTCCGTCCCCCAAATACACCCATCCCACTGCCATCAAACGTAATTTGTGAAAGTACCCAGTGGAACATCTTAAAGAGAGTTCTCTTTAAGAACTCTGTTGCTTACTAACTGAAGTCTAAATTTACCTGACATAGCCCCTCCACATTTTCTCACAACCCCACATTTCCCCACAAGCCTGGTGCTCATCACCAAACAGAATTCCCTGTGGTTTCCCGGGTTTAGTGAGTGGCTCGGGCCATTTCTGGTGCTTGGAATGCCTTTGACCATCTCCTTTCTTCTTCTGTGGAACTGCCACCTACAGTCCCAGGTCTGGTTCAGATGAATTTGCTCTCTGCTAAAGTGACATTAATTTCTGTCTTGCAACACACTTCGTTGTTTGTTAATTCAACCAACATTTATTCAGCACTTGAGCACCAGGTATTCTGCTGGGAATACAAAGATACCTGGAGTCTGAGATACAAATGATCAAATACTGAAAAACTTAAACAGCGGTATGTGCTTCTGTAAGTAAAATGCAGTGGCTTCTCTTCTCCTGAGTTGACTGTATACTGCCTGAGGGCAGGGGGTATGCCCTTCCCTTCAGCACCTTCCTCAAGTGTACACCAAGTGTGGATGCACAGCACTCTCAAGCATCTCAATCACAGAGTAAATGTAAATGTACTATCATTTGTCTGCTTACCCTTGAGCAGACTGACATTAGTATTTTTACATTCCCAATAGCCAACTCAGTGCCTGGCACGCAGCAGTCACTCAGTAATTCTGAGGATGAATGAATGAAGAGAAAGAAAGAAGCAAGAGACAAACCACCATGACAGCAGGGATGTCCGCCCTGTTCACCTTTGTGTCCCTGGGGCTCAGGACCGAGCTTGGCACATCATGGAATATAACACACACTGAGCAAATGACCAGAGCCACTATCCTTGAGGAACCTGTCTCTCAACCAACTGTTGGGTTTCTATTCTCTCCCACTGCACCATCAGAGAAAACACTATGGACAGGCTTAGGACAAGAAAGAAAAGTCCTGGTCCCAGCTCCAACGGGAGCGAGAACTTAGCCTCGCTTTGCCCGCCCTGGCAGCTGCTCTGTTGGGCAGAACTTAGCACCCAACCCTCCCAAGACATCACTCTACCACCTAAGCAGGGCAACAGCTCATAGAGAGGCTTGAAGTGACCAGAGACAGTTCACAGCTGGGGCCTTGCCTCTCTCAGCTAAGGCTCATTAAGGCCAATGACCACTTTGCTCAGTTATCAGTTTGGAAATGAAAAGCAGAAGCTAAATATAATGTTTAGAGGAACTGTTCAAGGTTAATGGGATGGAAACCACAAAGAATTCATGCCTGAGGGCAAGGCCTGTGGCCTGGGGCGATAGCACACAATCAGCAAGAGGCTGGTCGGCCCCCTGCAACCTCTCCAGGCCCCTTCTCGGAACTGCACTAGCGGCCGGGGCCTGCAGGGCAAAACTCACTGCTTCATTTGCCTCCACCCACTGTGGCTTCAAATTCTTTCTTGAATAAGGTGAAGTACAGATGCAATTCCATGTGTAAAAAACTTTATTTCCCTGACAAGAATAACCTCAAGGGAAAAAGTGGCGGTCTGAAGGTCTAACTACAATTTGCCACTGTTGTTTAATTAACAACAACAACAAACAGTAGTCAGCATTTATAAATTGGGAAATGGCAGAGCAAAATACTGACTCTACCATTTCGAAACTGAAAGGTCTAGTAGTCTGAGATCCACACACCCAGGGTAATAACTACAGCTGAGCTGCCCCCCTTCAGAAGGACCACGTGCCTGCCGGGTGCCCACAGTCTCCACCCACTCCTTATTTTTTGATATTCTTATCTGCCTGGCCTTGTGAACACCTGAGCTTGGAAACCACATTTATCAAGTCAACCCAAGCTAAGCCCTGAGCATCATCTCTGACTTCACTCTTTCCCTCACTCCCCACATTGTATCAATCACAAGGTTCTACTCAGCTTTTTAAACACTTCTGAAACTCTGAATTTTCCAAATCATTCCCTTTGATTTCACTCTAATAATCTGTTAATCCCACTGGGACTAAATTCCATGGCTCCTACACTTTCTCACAGTCACTCAGCCACTCATAGCCTCTTTTTCCACACACCTGCTATTTATAAACACTTCCTTCCTCATTTCCACCTCTGCTCCCCTCACCCCTCTTTCTTCATCCTGCCCATCTGAAAAACCACAGCTCTTGTTACAAATCTTAATCTCCGCTCATTTTGCACCTGTACCCAGGCTGCTAAATGTGGCTGAAGAAAAAGATACTCACAGAGACCAACACGATCTATTTTATACTCATGCCCATTTATCCCAGGTGGATCCTTGGGTTAGCCTTGGCAATCTGACTAGATATATCAGTCCATCCCGCTTCCCCATCCTAGGTGACTATTCCACACATATGCTGCCCTCTCTTTAGTAGCCTCCTCCCACCCGCAGCTGAAAAACCATGTGCTTTGTGTTTCACTGAGAAACAGAAGTGACAGGAGAATTTCCACACACTTCCACTTTCCCCAACCTCCCTGCAATGATGCCCCAACTCTCAGTCTTTCTGTGGAGGAACTATCTGCCCCTATTTACAGCAACTCCTACATCTGTCTCCTAGACCCCACTTTGTCTAACCTCTGCACCACCATCCCACCAGCAGCTGTCTCTTCCTCTCCTTCATCACCCAGCTTCCCCTCAACACTGGGTACTACCTGTCAGCAAATGGCACACTGGAGTTTACTCATATTAAAAAAAAACAAAACAAACCTTCCTTCACCCCACATCCTCCTCTGGGTTCTATTTTTCTCCTCTGATCCCCTTTGCAGGAAATCTCCCAAAAGAGATGTCCGCACTCATTCCTTTGTTGTTGTTCAGTTGCTCAGTCGTGTCTGACTCTTTGCGACCCCATGAACTGCAGCACGCCAGGCTTCCTTGTCCTTCACTATCCCCTGGAGTTCGCTTAAACTCATATTCATTGAGTCCATGATGCCATCCAACCATCTTATCCTCTGTCGTCCCTTTCTCCTCCTGCCCTTAATCTTTCCCAGCATCAGGGTTTTTTCCAATGAGTCGGCTCTTTGCATTAGGCAGCCAAAGTATTGGAGCTTCAGCTTCAGCATCAGTCCTTCCAATGAATATTCAGGGTTGATTTCCTTTAGGATTGACTGCCTTGATCTCCTTTCAGTCCAAGTTACTTTCAGAGTCTTCTCCAGTACCACAGTTTGAAGGCATCAGTTCTTCAGCGCTCAGCCTTCTTTACAGTCCAACTCTCATATCTGTGCATGACTACTGAGAAAACCATAGCTTTGACTATATGGACCTTTGTCGCCAAAGTAGTATCTCTGCTTTTCAATATGCTGTCTAGGTTTGTCCACTCATTCCTACTCTCTGTAAAAGCCATCTCATCAGGCTTTCATCTCTTCCATTTCATCAGAAACATCAGGCCAGCTCCCCAGTCCCCAAACATTCTTCTGCACTAGAGGCTCGGCCCAGGTTGGCCTGCTTGGCTCACTCCTGCTCCAGATGTAGCCACATGGCTCCTGCATTCACTTCCTCCAGGCTTTCTTGACTGCTGCCCTCTCACACACACATCTTGACACTGTTTAGCAACACCCCCACCCCCTTCCTGGGTTTTCTTTTTCTCCACAGCCCTTACTGCCACATGACATATCCTAAATTTGTTCCCCATCTCTCTCCCCTCTCACTGGCTTTCTTGCTATTAAGTTTTCAATATGACAACGTTTGCAGGCTTTTATTCTATACGACCTGCGGATATTCTGAGATCACAGAATACTCCTTGGGTTATCTGGAGTCTGATAATTCAAAGCACATAATATACCCTCTTTAGCAATGTCCCTTCCTCAGGGAAACATGTCTGCACCTCTCGGATGGGCGCCTGGGAAGACTGCTAGGAAACACTTAAGGTGCGTCATCCAACGGTAAACAGCCATAACTCACCGTGAGTCTTTAGACACCCTTATGGGATGGGTTACGCATAAACTTGCCACTTACTAAATCACATACAAGTATGTACTGAGTGTAAAACTCTATTCAATCATATGCCTGTCAACAGTGTTTTCGAGATTATTCCATAATCCTTCAGAGGCTAAAGTCACTCAGCATAAAATTTTTATAGGTGTAAAATTTCTTTTGTCCAAATCACTCAAAGCCGGGGTCAGTGTAATATGTTCAAACTAATGTTTGGTTAAAAAGATGCCATGATTTCTTCATGTCCAGGGACAGGACAAGTAAAACATGGACACACTGTACTTTGAAAAACTATTCCATCAAATGGTTCTGCTGTTACTGTTAGTATTAGAAAGACAAGAAGAGCCATTTTGGAAATCTCACCTAAGGAAATATGCTAAAATCTAGGAAAAACTACAGGCACACAATAATCAGCAATATAGATTAGTAGCATTTGGCATTACAGTAAAACACTGCAAACAACCTGATTTTGGACCATAGTGACATACAGTCATAGAATAGCAATGACTCTATATTAATATGAAAAAAGGTATCTCAAATGCTCTGTATACCACGACTTTGTTTTTAGAAACGCTGACAGGAAAGACAGGGAGATATTAAGAGTGATTGTGTGAAGGTTCCTTTTTTCTTTTCTCTTATGTCCCCCAGTCTAATCATATTACTTTTTAAATTTAAAAATGTAACTAAATTTTAAAATTAAGAAAATATAGGCATTTTTGACACACATGTATTAACCTGAAAAAGCTCAATTGCACATGTTATTTTCTGACTACTGGGTCTTGAGACTTGAGTTCACATCCTGTTTCAAGTCCCCACTCATTCCTAACTTCCTTGTTAAATAGTTTCAGACAATTTTCTCTACTTGATAGCGCTGTTTTAATTTCTAAGTAGTTTAGACCTCTATAAAAGTTGCAACTTAAAAAATATAGAACAGAAAAATGTATACAGAAAGTAACAGATACCTTAAACTGTTATCTCTTTTAACAGACTGTTATATAATATACAAGTACCTATCAATATCCCTTTTTTTGAAATAACTATTTCCTTTATTACCCATATTTTTAATTATGAAGGAATGATATACTCATTTTATAAATGCTAAGAAGAAGAAACAAAGTAAGCAGTTATTGTCCCATTAAAAACTCCACAGTGCCTTGAGAATTTTATACAAGAAGTTGGAATAATTTTGTCACACTAATATTTAATAATTTATGCAACCAATATTTGGATGTCTCTAATATTAGGTGCCTAGTGCTATATAGGAATGTAAACATATGTAGTTCAAGTTCTCAGGGTGCTTGTGGTCTGGAAAGTGATATGCACACTTGATACCATCACTAGGTGATTAAATTGGGATGTAACTCCACCTTCTTTATCCACCAGGTGATGAAAACCCAAAGTGTGTCATCATTATCAGGTGCTCAATAAATGCTGGCTGAATTGACGACTGAATGAAAATATAACAAAAACTATAAAGAGCAATAAAGGAAGAAGAAATCCATGGAACCAGCAGAACTAGGGATAGAACTGGAGGCAGAAATGAGAAGAGGCCTAAGATAGGCAGGTGAGAAGGTGAGATTAATGTTGGAACAGTTGGAGCCAGTAGGTAAGAACCTGCTTTTCATGCTATGTGATGCGGAGTGTGATTGAGGACCTTTAAACAGGAAAGTCACATGATATATACAATACTTGAAAAAGTGAATCTGACCTTCTATATTTAGGATAGCAAGTATGGAACTTGGTTCAGAGGCTATTGCTGGCTACTGCAACAGTCCATGCAAGAAAAAATAAGGTGCTAAGCTCAGGAGGTTGAGGAGGATAGAAAGGAAATAGGTGCAGGGTATGTGGCTAACCGGGCAAGAGCTGTTGCTTTAAATACCATTTTATATTTAGATTCAACTAATACTAAGTTCCTCCTGTACACAAATGACAGGCTTCCCAGGTGGCCCTAGTGGTAAAGAACCTGCCTGCCAATGCAGCAAACCTAAGAGACATAGGTTTGATTCTGGATCAGGAAGATCCCCTAGAGAAGGGAATGGCAACCCACTCCATTAGTATTCTTGCCTGGAGAATCCCATGGACAAAGGAGCCTGGCAGGCTACAGTCCATGGGGTCATACAGAGTCAGACACGACTGAACTGACTTAGCACGCACACATACACATATGACACCCAGGCTAGAACTGTCATATACTCAAGGAACAGTACTTTTGCACTCCATATTACGGATGAAGAGACAAAGTCTCTACAAGATACTCAGCAAATAAGTGGTGGGAGGAAAAAAAAAAAAAAATCAAACCCAGCTCTCTTAACTACAGTGTTCTTGGTTTATGATGAATGTTCAACCTAATGAGATTTCTGTGCATTATACAATCTGGAATTGGAATCTAACGCTCTTCACTCCAAAGCCAATACGTCAGCCTGGAAGACTTTGCCTCTTATGGCCCTAGACATGACTCTGGAGAGTTAGTCAGCTTTTCATTAGGATTAGTTAATTTGACCCAATATTACCTTTCCCCTCTCTTATCTGGGCTTGCCTGATAGCTCAGTTGGTAAAGAATTTGCCTGCAATGCAGAGGCCTTGGTTTGATTCCTGGGTCAGGAAGATCCACAAGGGAAGGGATAGGCTACCCACTCCAGTATTCTTGGGTTCAGCTGGTAAAGAATCCACCTGCAATGCCGGAGACCTGGGTTCAATCCCTAGGCTGAGAAGATCCCCTGGAGAAGGGAAAGGCTACCCACTCCAGTATTCTGGCCTGGAGAATTCCATGGACTATATATTCCATGGGGTCACAAAGAGTTGGACACGACTGAGTGACATTCACTTTCACTTCCTCTCTTACCCAGTTCTCTGTCCCCACACACACTACTTTCAGCTACTCAACACCTCCTCCTTCACAGACCCTAAATAACTCTCTCCTTGCCCCTAAGCAATTTCTCCATCTATAGAATGAAGATTAATAGCAGAAAACAATATAGAGACAAGAAAAGCATATAGAATAATGTCTCACAGCAGACAACAAATAAATGTTAATTAATTGTACCCACCCCTTCCAATCTTATTTGTCTTTTAAAGTTCAGTCCACCTCAACTCCCTGGATTACTCCAGAAGAGTTAATGGCTTTCTCTTCAACTTTGGTGATTTAAATATTCTTCACAGTCTCAGTTTTGAAATTTATGTTTTGACTCAAGTGCACATGCCTATTTCTCCAATTAGAATGCAAAGGCAGTGTCTCATTTATATTTTTAACCTCAGTGAGGCTAGCACAGTGTGATGGGTAGAGTCGGTCCCAAATAAGTAACTGCTGAATTTATTCATGTATACTCTCATTAGTGGATGGCTAATTCATTTTAAAATAAATCTGCACAGAAGACGGTTATACAACACACATAATTAGAACAAATATATCTATTAGTGCCACATTCAGTAAGCTAGGCTCATTCACCTACAACTTTGGAAAAAAGAAATAATTCTTTGAACATAACATTATAAATAAAGTATTAATAACATCGAGGGTTTAATGCAATTTGTTTTCATTAAAATATCTTTGAAATATATGACATCATGGCATACAATACCATCTCATCCAGTTTCTTATTCCTGTGCACATCCTAACAGAATCCTAGCAGACTGCTGGTCAGCTCTAGCTTAACAAACGTTCCCTTATACTGAGCTTAAGTCAGTCTTCTCATAACTTCTACTCATTAATTCTAGCTCTGCAATTTATATTAATAAGGTTTCTACCCCGAGGAAATCTATAATTGGAACCACAGCCTTTTAAATTGCAAGCTGTACCCTTTTTCTACAGTTCAAACAAAAGAAGAAAAACTATTGAACTTAGGGCAGCAGAAGAAAACTTTTCATTGCTTACTGGACTACCTAACCCATTACGGGCCACATCCCATCAGCCTTCAATGCTTCCAATCCTCCCATCCTACAGTGACCACAGTTTGAAGCTGTACAAGCTAGAGGATATTAAGAGAGAAGCATTTTCTCATTCTTTTCTGCTCTGTCCAGTGAGCCCAGGAAAACTCTCAGCAGGTTCAGTGCATCTCAGACACATGCAAACACAACCTAGAATTTGAAAATAGAAAACAAGCAGAATATTATGGCCTAATACTCTGTGCATAATGAAACAGCCCCTGCCGTCTGGATCTAGCTTTCTTCTCATATTATTTGCTTATCGAGGGGTATTGCAACATGATCTTACAGATCAAAAAGGCAGCCTTGGGGAGCAACTGCTGAGCACATAAAATCTGCTGAACACTCTGTTGTTCCATCCTTGGAGAACAGATCTAAGGACTGTTGCATCATTACTGTCTCAGAAAACCTAAAAGTTGATTTTCAAGAGGCCACATTCATTGGTCTCTGAGAAGTTTTACAAAGTGACACTGTTTAGTCATGGCAAGTACATAGCGCTGGATTATCAGTAGATGACACTGAAGATGAGAAAGTTAACAAATGAACACGCAATTTAAAAACATACAGTGCTATCATTCTAAATACTTTCTTCACGTATGGATTCCTGCTGCTGTCGTCATTTACACAAAAGATACTCCCACCTCCCAGTGTGTTCCTGCCAGCCCTGCTCACACTTCTATAAAAGGGGTGATGTCAAGCTTACTCATGTGAGGAGACTCCCACATGTCTTAAGATAAAATGGAAACATATTTCCTTTCAAATAGTACTAGGATTTCTTCAGCCTAGGAACAAGCACTAACACTATGAAACATCCTGCTTCTAATTAAGTATTCCTCATTTACTTGTGAAAAGTTTCTACAAAATAATGTGGCCATCTTTCAACTTTTGAAGGGACCATCAGTAAAACTCTGGCCAATAGCATGTCACATATGCCACATGCTGGACCCCATCAGGTTAACTGTAGTCAAACTACTGCTGCACGGAAGGATATGAAGCAGAGCTGGTCTCCAAGTTAGAACAGACTACCCTAGCCAGGCTAGTGTCATGTTATCCTGGAATTCAAAATCTACTTTCCTTAAACAAAAAAAAAGACAGTGGGGCAGGGTGGGGGCGTGCGTGGAATAGTAAAAATTACTTTTCTGGACTAAGCTGTAAAAATGTATGAAATAGTGGTAAAAGCAGATACAATGTTTTTACTATATACAAGGCACTGTTAAAGCCTTTAAACTGCACAACAATCTTGCAAGGTAGGTACTGTCACTCTCCATTTACAAATGCAGAAACTGAGGCAGAGAGAAGCTAAGAAACTTGACCAAGGTCAAAAAGCTGATAAGCAGCAGAGGGGAATCCTCCCAACAGGTAACACTTATAACTCACAATGGAAAAAAAAAAAATGAAAAGTTCTAAAATGCATTCTTTTGGCATGTTCCTTTCTCCAGACTCCCTCTTCCCAGGGGCTTGAAGTAAACAGTATCTAAGACACCTCACAGCCAACTCCAGTCTGAAACCTTCGCAGTCATCCTGCAAAATCTGTTACAGTAGCTATTAGCTAAAATAAAACTAAATAAAATGAAAATCTCCACTACTTGATCACATGAGCTACTCTTCAAGTTCTAGTGGCGATCCTACTGGAGAGGAGATAAAATGCTTCTATCTTTTCAGGAAGTTCTATTGGGTATTCAGTTGCCTGACAAACTTTTTCCATAAAGGGCCAAATAGTAAATATTTTAGGCTTTGCAGGCTGTATAGTCTTTGCAGCCATTACTCAATTCCACCAGTATAGCACAGTCATAGACAAAACATAAACAAATAAATGTGGCTGTTTCCCAAAAGTAGACAGCTGCCCCGTGCGTCACAATTTACCAACCCTTCTTCTAGATAACTGGAGTATACATATATATTTCCTCTTAGTTTTTTTTTTTTTTAATTTAATTGGACTGTAATTGTATTACAATGCTGTGTTGGTTTCTGCTGAACAATGAACTGAATAAGCTATACTTATACATTTGTCCCCTCCCTCTTGGATCTCTCTCCCACCCCACCCTACTTTATGATCTGCAACTTTTCTTCCCTAACCAAGGGAAAAAAGAATGGTAGTAGGATCATAGATTTGCCTTCTCTCTCTGTGGAGAGAAGCATGCATCACATTGTCTTTTTGTCAATCTCATCTCTTTCCCTTCACAAGGTACAACTGCATGTTCTCCAGCCCAGTTATTTTTAAGAAGCTGAAAATCAGATTTGGGGACCCCATCTGTGAAGGTTGATTTAGCAGATTTAAGGTGAAAATGGCTGTCTGAGGAGACCTTACAAATAGCTCTGAAAAGAAGAGAAGTGAAAAGCAAAGAAGAAAAGGAAAGATCTACCCATTTAGCAAGGAGAGATAAGAAAGCCTTCCTTAGTAATCAGTGGGAAATAATAGAATAGGAAAGACTAGAGATTTCTTCAAGAAAATTAGAGATACCAAGGGAACATTTCAGGCAAAGATGGGCTCAATAAAAGACAGAAATGGGATGGACCTAACAGAAGCAGAAGATATTAAGAAGAGATGGCAACAATACACAGAAGAACTGTACAAAAAAGATCTTCACGACCCAGATAATCATGATGGTGTGATCACTCACTAGAGCCAGACATCCTGGAATGTGAAGTCAAGTGGGCCTTAGGAAGCATCACTATGAACAAAGCTAGTGGAGGTGATGGAATTCCAGTGGAGTGATTTCAAATCCTAAAAGATGATGCTGTGAAAGTGCTGCACTCAATATGCCAGCAAATTTGGAAAACTCAGCAGTGGCCACAGGACTGGGAAAGGTCAGTTTTCATTGCAATCCCAAAGACAGGCAATGCCAAAGAATGCTCAAACTACTGCACAATTGCACTCATCTCACATGCTAGCAAAGTAATGCTCAAAATTCTCCAATACGTGAACTGTGAACTTTCAGATGTTCAGGCTGGTTTTAGAAAAGGCAGAGGAACCAGAGATCAAATTGCCAACATCCACTGGATCATTGAAAAAGCAAGAGAGTTCCAGAAAAACATCTACTTCTGCTTTATTGACTATGCTAAAGCCTTTGACTGTGTGGATCACAATAAACTGTGGAAAATTCTAAAAGAAATGGGAATACCAGATCACTTGACCTGAGCCTTGAGAAATCTGTATGCACGTCAGGAAACAACAGTTAGAACTGGACATGGAACAACAGATTGGTTCCAAATAGGAATATGTCAAGGCCGTATATTGTCACTGTGCTTATTTAACTTGCATGCAGAGGACATCATGAGAAAGGCTGGGCTAGATGAAGCACAAGCTGGAATCAAGACTGCTGGGAGAAATATCAATAACCTCAGATATGCAGATGATACCACCCTTATGGCAGAAAGTGAAGAAGAACTAAAGAGCCTCTTGATGAAAGAGGAGAGTGAAAACATTAGCTTAAAGCTCAACATTCAGAAAACTAAGATCATGGCATCCGGTCCCATCACTTCATGGCAAATATATGGGGCAACAGTGGAAACAGTGGCTGACTTTATTTTTTTCGGGCTCCAAAATCACTGCAGATGGTGATTGCAGCCATGAAATGAAAAGATGCTTACTCCTTGGAAGGAAAGTTATGACCAACCTAGACAGCATATTAAAAAGCAGAGACATTACTTTGCCAACAAAGGTCCCCTTAGTCAAGGCTATGGTTTTTCCAGTAGTCATGTATGGATGTGAGAGTTGGACTGTGAAGAAAGCTGAGCACTGAAGAACTGATGCTTTTGAACTGTGGTGCTGGAGAAGACTCTTGAGAGTCCCTTGGACAGCAAGGAGATCCAACCAGTCCATCCTAAACGAGCTCAGTCCTGAGTGTTCATTGGAAGGACTGATGTTGAAGCTGAAACTCCAATACTTCGGCCACCTGATGAGAAGAACTGACTCATTTGAAAAGACACTGATGCTGGGAAAGATTGAGGGCAGGCGGAGAAGGGGACAACAGAGGATGAGATGGTTGGATGGCATTACTGACTCAAGGGACATGAGTTTGTGTGGACTCCAGGAGTTGGCGATGGACAGGGAGGCCTGGAGTACTTGCAGTCCATGGGGTTGCAAAGAGTCAGACACAACTGAGCAATTAAACTGAAATGAACTGAAGGTGGAGCCCAGAGAGTGGTATGTTAAATGAGATCCCATGATGGTTTTAACCTTGGTGGTCTATGGACCACAATATTTAAAACTCTGCTGGTTTTTCAAACACTTGGTAGGAGAAGGGATGCGGAGTTAGCTGTTAAATTCCCCTCCAGGACGTGTAACCGCCAATCACAGAGAGAAATCTATCACTTAACCCCAGCAGTTCCAGAAGTGTCCTAAAGTCACTTGAGCAGATTAGAGGACAAAGGAGGCCTCAAGTATCTCTGGCAGGAAAGAGCTTGGGGTAGGAGGAGGCCTTCGGAAGACAGGTGTCTGCCTGGCTTGGAAGGCAGGGGACAAAGAAGCTTTTCAAAAGGACCTCAGGCACCGACACGCTCCATGCCACCATGCTCCCAGCCACTGAGGACCCACCCTGTCTGCTGTTCCTGGAGCCCTGAGGCAGCACAAGTAATCTTCAAGAACCTATCTTTATTTTTTCTTCCTTTATAAATGGATTCATTCACTATTAGCTGTAACCATGTGCAAGTTTCTCAACATCTTGGTGCCTCAGTTTTCTTATAAAATGAAACAAAGCATACAAAGGGTTCTTGTGAAAATCAAATGAACCAACACTTGCAAAGCACTCAGAACACGGTTTGGCACAGAGTTAAGTGGCTTTATAAGTGTTCATTAAAGAAATACAAATGCCATTTAACATTTAATTATCACGTCCTGTGTGTCAGGTATAGGGTTAGATGTAGAGATAGAAAAATAAAGAGTACCTCGGAGAAGATGGAAGTGGAAACATTGTCTGACACGGTGTTTATAAAGCACACAGTGCTGTGAGAACTCAAAAGATAGAGTTGTAGAGCTCTGCTGCACACTGTACATATAGTTTAGGGGCTTCCCAGGTGGTGTAGTGGTATAGAATCTGCCTGCCAGCGCAGGACCTGCACAAGATGTGGGTTTGATCCCTGGGTCAGAAAGATCCCCTGGAGGAGGCAATGGCAACCCACTCCAATATTCTTGCCTGGAAAATCACACGAACAGAGGAGCCTGGCAGGCTACAGTCCATGGTGTCACAGAGAACTGGACACAGGACTGAGCACTCACGCACCGCACACTGGATTCAAATGGAAAATTCACATCATGTGTTTTTTACCACAGTAGTAAAAACATCACAAATGAAAATTAAGGAGAGAATGTGAGGAGACAGGGGAAAGGAAGCCGACTGGGGGAGTTTAGGGGATGCACAGAAGCAGGAGGATGCACTGGGGGTGGAGTAGAAGACCCAGTTTCTAAGCAGAAGACTGAATTTCATGCACTGAGGAGGAGCCCAGAGATGTGACTAGGAGTTGGGCTAGTGATCTGAGATGGTGTATATGCTGCTGCTGCTGCCAAGTCGCTTCAGTCGTGTACGACTCTGTGCGACCCATAGACGGCAGCCCACCAGGCTCCCCCGTCCCTGGGATTCTCCAGGCAAGAACACTGGAGTGGGTTGCCATTTCCTTCTCCAATGCATGAAAGTGAAAAAATAAAGTGAAGTCGCTCAGTCGTGTCTGACTCCTAGCGACCCCATGGACTGCAGCCCACCAGGCCCCTCCGTCCATGGGATTTTCCAGGCAACTGGAGTGGGTTGCCATTGCCTTCTCCGGAGATAGAGTGTGTATATATATATATATGTAAAAAACTACTTGCTTTTGTTTAGTCATTAAGTTGTGTCTGACTCTGCGATCCCAAGGATTGCAACAAGTCAGGCTTCCCTGTCCTGCACCATCACCTGGAGTTTGTTTAAATTCATGTCCATTGAGTTGGTGATGCTATCTAATCATCTCATCTTCTGCTGCCCCCTTCTCCTCTTGCCTTCAAACTTTCCCAGCATCAGGGTCTTTTCCAATGAGTTGGCTCTTCAAATTCGGTGGCCAAAGTATTAGAACTTCAGCATCAGTCCTTCCAATGAATATTCAGGGTTGATTTTCTTTCAGATTGACTGGTTTGATCTCCTTGCAATCCAAGGGATTCTTAACAGTCATCTCCAGCACAATTTGAAAGCATCAGTTCTTTGACACTTAGCCTTCTTTATATATAGTTAATAACACACTATTGTATATTTCAAAGTTCTCATCACAAGGAAAACAAATATAACTATGTGTGGTGAGGAATGTTAACTAAACTGATTGAGGTGACAATTTTGAATATATACAAATATCAAATCATTATGTTTTACCCATGAAACTAATATCATGTCAATTATATCTCAATATAAAAATACTATCAATCAGAAAGTCGGTGCCTTTTTTTTTTTCTTAAAAGGAAATTGAATGTTTGGCCTTCCCATTTTGTTTCCAGGATAAAATGATTTCACAGAAACACTTTTTAGTAATGATTTTCACTATAGATTTATATGACTGGTATATTTTGGGATATGTGGTAGTATCTCCCTAGAAGTGAGAATTTGTCATCTTATGGAAAAATAAAAATCTCATCACTATTCTAACAAACAAACCACCACCACCTAAATGTCAAGAGTGTAGTCAGTGGCCCAGAAGGCCTCAGGCCACCCGCACGCCGGCCTGCACCCTCCTCTGAACTGCATCCTCTCTCCACCCCCTAGTTGACTCGGCTCCACCAGGGTGCCCTTCTCCAACCACACAGCCGCTGCACAGCTTCTACACCTGTGCTTCCTCTAACCAGAATGTTCCCGATATCCCACCTGGCTTGTACCTTCACTTCCTCCAGGTGTCTGCTCAAGTGTCATCTAAACAGAAGGGCCCTTCATGACCACCAGCACCCACTTCTCCCCCTTCTCTGTCTCCTTATCACACCTAATTTTTCTTGTTAGCATTTACTAGAGGAGACCTAACAGGTTTCCACACTCTATGGTCTCTGGATCAGGACTTTGTTATACTCACTACATTTCTTCAGCGCCCCAAAACAGTGTGTGGTGTTCAGCAGATGATCAAAAACTATTTATGACATGAAATAATAAGAATATGAGAAACACTTAACGGACCCTTACATTATGGTATTTTTTGTAAAAGCCAGGTACTCAAATGTTTTGGAGTCTCTCACTTTTAATCACTAGCATATTTTAAAAATTATAATCTAGCAAACTCCTCATATAAAAGAAATCAAATAGCAATATCTAACACTCAAATGGAGAAGGAAATGGCAACCCACTTCAGTATTCTTGCCTGGAGAATCCCATGAACAGAGGAGCCTGGCAGGCCACAGTCCATGGGGTCCCAAGAGTCGGACACGACTTAGCGACCAAACCACCACCACCACCACCACCACCACTCAAAAGGACATTTGAATTCTGAATCAAGTCCCAAAGATTCTACCTGATTATTAACACACAAACGAACACTGGTTTATAGCTTTATTTAGTTATTTCGTTTATCTTTATAATGTTCTGAAGGGATAAAGATGGGATAGATATTTCCATCACTTAATAATGGGAAAATAGCCAAGAGAAGTTGCCTTGTCACATACACCCAGATCAGCAACAGAGCTGGAAATAAAGATAACTTTTCCTCCTTACAGACTCTGCTGAGTCATTAGGAGCAAATGATTCAAATTCCACTTATGAGATAACCCAGTAGTTTCACAGAAACTACTGAAATGACGGTCATGGCAAAGTCTTAGCAGAACCAGGAATTAAATGGATATGTGAATAAACACTCTCATTAACTAATTCAGCCAGCCTCCTCTTCTACCAACCTGTTAACATCTTCAGCCCATTTCTTAAGGCATTATCCTTATGTTTATCTGTGGACATCATAGATACTCTTTTGCCACCTTTTGGCTGTAAGACAAATTAAACTTCCACATTCAGATTGCTGCATACTTCATCACACTACTAGACGATACTGACATTCCATGTCAGTACATACTGAAAGGAGAGGGAGGCAGGATCCATAAACAAATGGTAACATGTAGACATGTGGCCCCAATGCTGACTGAACAAAGTGTTTTTCAGGTAATAAAGTCACTGCTGTAGAACAATAACCCTCAGTACTCTTGATATAGTGAGGCATATCCAAGCCGAACACCTCTTCTCAATAAAAAAAAGTTTTGTACTTCTACAGGAACAACAAAAGAAAACAGATTTATCACTGAGGGGCGTATGGCCCAATTTCATCTTGTTACAGATAAGAAAACGGAGATCCAAATAAGTTAAAAGAGTTGTCTGAACCCACATAGCTACTTTTTGAAAGAGCCATAGCTAAAACCCTAGCCTCCTAACTCCCAATCCAGAGTTTTACATTTACAAGCTAGATAATCCATACAAACTGGACTTTTTCCTCTTATTTCCCCCTTGAATGATCTTTTAGATTTTGTGCAGAGGAAAATTAGTCATGAAACAAAGTCCCCCAGACTTTCTGATCATTAAATCCCTTATAAATATTTGAGTGAACTGAACCCAATCTGGATATGACTTATCCTCATAAGATGCAGAATGTTTGTGATTTAAAGGCTATACCCATTTGTGATTTTTGGTTTCCACAGTGATAAGTAATATTTACTGCTCCATGTGGTCTGTCTTGCATCTATGAACAAGCATTTCCTGATGAATGGCAACTCCCACATGATAGAGTTTCCCAAATATTTCAGACAGCTGATGAAGGAAAAACGTTCCCCATAGAAAAGATTAATAACTGATTAGGTCATCTGACATTGAAAGGTGTTCTAAATCTGTTATGATATAGCTGATACTCTGCCCTCATAAATTAGTTTTAAGAATGTAAGGGTAAACATTTGGCCTTTATTAGCAAACTTAGCAGACGGGATTATAAAATTTAGGACTATAAGAATCACACCATAAATTCAATAGTTTTCAATCCTATACAATGACAAAGACGTATCTCATATTTTAGTGGTTCAACCATCAGTTTCAGCTTTATAGAGGGTTCTATTTTACATAGTGGTGACATCCTTCTTCTGCTATATCTAGCATATTTAGAACATAACAATGTGGTCAGTCCATCCTGGATGTAGACATGGGGTGATGTTCAAAGGAGAAGCCATGGAAAGGAACCATGAGGTTCAATTCACTGCCTTCAGCTGCCTATTATGAGGGGTAGTTCTGCAAGAACTAAACTTATCAAAAATGTTCCAGGTATTAGGTCATTAAAAATACAAGAGGAACCTAAAAAGGATATATGTGTAATTATACTTTTGCCCCCTCCCCCCCCCATCATCTTCCAGAAGGCTGTAATACACAAACTGATTCTATTTCCTTATTTGGCAACTTTGTGTTGACAGCTTTCAGGGGTGTTGAGTTAGAGGGAAGGGGTCAAACATCCCCCAAAGAGGACAGGTTGAATCAGTATCTTGATGTTCCCTACATCTCTATGATCTCTCCCCTGTGCAATTACAGAAGCCTGTACACACTGTTTCTAAGAACATTTCAACAAAATTGCCTTTGGTGAGAACAAGACAACTGTTCACGGTCTGGAAAGAATAAGCAAATCTTCTGCACTAGGAGCCTCGTTTTAATATGGCTTAAAAACATCTTTATTTATCTAAGGTCACAAACTATTTCCACCTAAAATTTCCATGATTTGACCCCAATTTTAACTCTACACTGATCCTCTCCCAACCTGTAGAAATTAACAAGCAAAATATTGTTACTTAAGAGTTAAGCCACTTGAAGTTTTCATTCATGCAAGCTTTGAGTAGGCATCATAAGCACTTATTGTATACCCGGCATAGTGCAGAAGGTAGAGTGATGGGGGCCTTTAGTTATTTACATTCACCTGAAAGGGGAGGCACAAAGTTGGGGAAGATGACAAAACATACCAATATTCACTTCAGGGAAACCCAGTTGTATTAAATAGGCAGACAGAACCCAGAGAAAAGTTAAACAGTTAAATACAGACACTGTCCAGTTTCTCCAAAGGCGAGCAGAGAGGTCTTTCAACATCAATTTCTAACAATAAGGCCATCCTTACAGAAATTATCTTGAAAATGTGGAATGAAGAAATTACAGCTGGGGAAAGGAGAACAGACTGTGAACGTGTTTGGTACAGAATATGTTTGGGTTGACTCATGTCTTGCCTCTTCTATAACAAACAACTGAACAAAGTTCTGATCACTATCGTAGAAGGACCCCCATAAAGAATAGAGAAAGGAGACTGACTGCCTCTGGGCAGTTTCAGACCTCATGTCTTAGTGATGAGTCATTTGGCCGGGTAAGGATATGCAACATCTCTGAAAGCAGCTAGCAGAATATTCTATGTTCTGCTTCCAGGTAATAAGCCATCCACTGTGCACCCAGGGCAACTCCATTCAACCAGATATTACCAGGAAAGTACCATATGGTCAGCAACATACTGGTTGCTGTCAGTGGTAATCTATATTTCAATTAGAGTCCTTGTCACTAAACAACTATCATTTAAACTGGAGAAAATATACTCTAGAAAAATGATTGTGTATACCTTATGTTTATGATTACCTAAGCCACCTTCTAATTTATAAAATATAAATTTGAAACTCTACAAGAGATTGTCACATACTGAGGAAGAGATCACTCAAGGAACTGAGCTATACTAGGTAAACAGAGGTATAATGTTCCCCAAGCCAAATGAATGTAAAAGCTATAGATGCCCAAGAGCAAAACTGGAAAATATGAGATAGCATCCAAAGCAAATAGGCAAAAGTAAATAAATATATGAAACTATTAAAAAAACAACAACCTCATAATAGTTTTCAATGGATTTTTACTACAGAAAAGAGCCACTGAGGGTACTGAAATAAATCTGCCCACCAACTGTACCAAGCCACAGGTAACCAGATATTATGAATCACTGACATGTTCCAAATGCAAGTCACCAGAAAACTTTAAAGTGAAGCCAACTGACATAAACCATTAACTCTCAAGATGATAGTTAAGGTATCTTGTTAGTATTCCTGTAAGTAGTAGAAAGAAGCAAGAGTGTTAATGAAAACTAGAATTCCAGTGCTATCAGAAACTTAAATTACTAAAGGTAATTATGCCCTATGTAAATTAATGCAAAGAGCCTAACTCTAAGTTTTAAACTCTGTTCAAATATACTTTAAGTCTAAAAGCAATATATTTTTTAGGAGTGGTAAGAGGATCTCTTCTGAATATCTCAGCCCCTAAAGACCATTATGTATAGGCACTCAGAAAAAAAGTGCTTCTGTGTGTTTTTATGGCTTCCCTGATGGCTCAGACGCTAAGGAACCTGGCTGTAGTGCAGGAGACTTGGGTTTGATTCCTGGGTTGAGAAGATCCCCTGGAGAAGGAAACTGCAACCCACTCCAATATTCTTACCTGGAGAACCCCATGAACAGAGGAGCCTGGTGGGCTATACAGTCCATGGGGTCGCAAGGGTCAGACACGACTGAGTGACTAACACTTTCTGTGTATTTTTAATTAATCATTAATGAGGCTCTAAATACCAATTCAACCTCAGGCAATCATCTACTCACTTTCTTAAACAAAATACAAAACAGAAACTTTGTTTTACTGTATAACCCATGAAACTGTGACACTTAACCCTAGACACGTAAGATAATTTAACTCTGTAAACACAGGACAGCTGCAAGAGAAGACCAGACATTCACCATACTAAATTCTTGGGGTTTGTACTTCTGGCAGGAAAATGAACTTTTCTTTACTAGCATTTTATCTGTAAACAACTTACATAACTTTGCAACCTTGAGGCCCTAAACACCAGAAGCAACTTCATCATCTATCACGACAATGCAATAATACCAAGTATCTCATCTCAGAAACAGATTTTGAAGTAAACTATTGAGGTTCAATTCCTATGCTTTAACTGAAGGCACAAGTCTGAATTTAATTGTACTAAGAATAAAACACTGCAATTACTACTGGTTCACTTAAAAATGATCAAATATTCATAAGGCTGATTTGGAAAGGGTACCTGGTTTCACCTTGTCCCTACTCCATACAGGGTCTATTTCCCATAAACTCAAGATTTATCTGAGGAATCTTGTAGCTAAAGATGGGATGGATGTAAGACCTACAACTGGGAAAACACCAGCATTATCAATTAGAATTCCTTTGGGGCGGAGCAGAGTTTAAAATGTCTTTTACCAGCTTAGTAACAAAATGTTGTTTCTTGAGTTTCCTTCTAAATATGTCTACTTAAAAGAAAATTTTGCAAAAACCTGGGAAAAACTTTAGTAGGAGCACTAATAGTTTAACTAAATGCTTTTCTTGCCTTAAAGAACTACTTGATACCAGGAGAAATGCTAATGTTGATCAATTTTCTAGATAAACTAAAAGGCAAACAAACACAATTGAACTTCTATCTTCTAATTAAGTTGACTAAAGTACCCAAGATCAAGAGAACCACAAAGGTTCTCAGACCATCAAGAGTGGAGCCTTGAACTAAGTCTACCACTGGCTTTGATATTCCTGACCTCATCGATCACCTAATCCTACAATTCTGCGTCAATATGGTACCTTGCCCAGGTTTTCTAAGCTAGAATTCTTGAAGCATCCTCAAGTCCTCTATCTCTCAACTCTCACATCCACAAGGTTACCAGGTACTAATGGGTTCACCTTAGAAGACTTTCACACTGGTCCTCTCTTCCTCACGGCCTACATTTAAGCTTTAACCCAAAGTCCCCGCCACTCATCTCCACCTTCTTCAGCCTATCCTCCACAATGCCACCAGTTACATTTCCTTAGAAAAGAAAAGAGAAACCTAATCATTACTCTCCCAAGTTAAAAATTCCCTGCTGGCTCAACAATCAAATCCAAACTTCTTAAGTGTGCACGAAGCTGCAATATCTGCTTCAGGTGCAGCCATGGCAGCACACTCTGCAAGGTTCCTGCCACACTCAACTGCACCTGCAGTGAGCAGGCCAGTGAAGCAATGACAAATCTCCTTCCAAAAACATGGCGTAGGTATGTACATAAAATTCTCATTCTACATCTTCCAATTCCTGCTGCAAAGACTCAGCGGGGTAAGGAAGACTTTTGTATGGAGTTCAACATTCTCCCATGGACGGAGGAGCCTGAAAGGCTGCAGTCCGCCGGGTCGCTGAGGGTCGGACGCGACTGAGCGACTTCACTTTCACTTTTCACTTTCACGCATTGGAGAAGGAAATGGCAAACCACTCCAGTGTTCTTGCCTGGAGAATCCCAGGGACGCGAGAGCCTGGTGGGCTGCTGTCTATGAGGTCACACAGAGTCAGAAACGACTGAAGTGACTTAGCAGCAGCAGCTGTTTTTCTGGAGAAGGCAATGGAAACCCACTCCAGTACTCTTGTCCGGAAAATCCCATGGACGGAGGAGCCTGGTGGGCTGCAGTCCATGGGGTCGCTAAGAGTCGGACACGACTGAGCGACTTCACTTTCACTTTTCATTTTCATGCATTGGAGAAGGAAATGGCAACCCACTCCAGTACTCTTGCCTGGAGAATCCCAGGGACGGAGGAGTCTGTTGAGCTGCCGTCTATGGGGTCGCACAGAGTCGGACACGACTGAAGTGACTTAGCAGCAGCAGCAGCAACATTCTGTGACTTGTGAACATACCAGACTTGCCTGCGAGGGTCCACGAGTCTCCAGCACAGGCGTGGGTCGGTGGTGGCCTGCTGCAGGGTTGGGGGCACTGAGTGTAGCAGTACATGCATGGGACCTTTTGAAAGAGGTTGCCATTATCTTCATTACCTCCACCATAGTTTGACCCCGGGTAAACAGCAGGGAGGAAACACAGGTCCAACCATCAATAGAAAATTCGATTAAAGATTTACTGAGCCCGGCCCCGCCCATCAGAACAAGACCCAGTTTTCCCTTTAGTCAGTCTCTCCCATCAGGAAGCTTCCATGAGCCTCTTATCCTTCTCCATCAGAGGGCAACAGAATGAAAAACACAATCACAGAAAACTATCAAATCTAATCACATGGACCACAGACTTGTCTAAGTCAATGAAACTATGAGCCATGCTGTGTGGGGCCACCCAAGACGAACGGGTCATGGTGGAGAGTTCTGACAGAATGTGGTCCACTGGAGAAGGGAATGGCAAACCACTTCAGTATTCTTGCCTTGAGAACCCCATGAACAGTTTGAAAAGGCAAAATGATAGGATACTGAAAGAGGAACTCCCCAGGTCGATAGGTACCCAATATGCTACTGGAGATCAGTGGAGAAATAACTCCAGAAAGAATGAAGAGATGGAGCCAAAGCAAAAACAACACCTAGGTGTGGATGTGACTGGTGATAAAAGCAAGGTCCAATGCTGTAAAGAGCACTATTGCATAGGAACCTGGAATGTTAGGTCCATGAATCAAGGCAAATCGGAAGTGGTCAAACAGGGGATGGCAAGAGTGAATGTCAACATTCTAGGAATCAGTGAACTAAAATGGACTGAAATGGGTGAATTTAACTCAGATGACCATTATACCTACTACTGTGGGCAAGAATCCCTTAGAAGAAATGGAGTAGGCATCATAGGCAACAAAAGAGTCCAAAATGAAGTTCTTGGATGCAATCTCAAAAACGACAGAATGACCTCTGTTCATTTCCAAGGCAAACCATTCAATATCAGGGTAATCCAAGTCCATGCCCCAACCAGTAATGCTGAAGAAGCTGAAGCTGAATGGTTCTATGAAGACCTACAAGACCTTCTAGAACTAACACCCCAAAAAAGATGTCCTTTTCATTATAGGGGACTGGAATGCAAAAGTAGGAAGTCAAGAAACACCTGGAGTAACAGGCAAATTTGGCCTTTGAGTACAGAATGAAGCAGGGCAAAGGCTAATATTTTGCCAAGAGAACACACCATGGTTATTATTAGCTCTTTATTTCTGCAAGAATTGATCTGCCTTATGTGAGGGGGGAGGAAATAAAGAGAGACACAGAGATATATATAAATCTCACTGGTATCATGGACTCCATAAATACTTTCAAGTGTGTGTGGTAATAGTCATGGAAGATATTAGGCAGGTATTTTTGAAGGAATTTGTATAATCTGAGGAGACCTGGTAGAATTTACTTTATGGTTACTTCATGTCAAAACCCCACTTTACGCAGTATAAAACTTCTATTTCTCATGTTTTATAATTCTAAACTCTTGGTCTGTCTGCTATACTTAAGGATAAATCTTCTCCAATGCCAAGAATAAATATTTTTGTGCCAAACACCAAACAAGAAACTGGAGAATATAAAGATGACTTTTGTATTTTCCCACAATTTGAAGGCCATTCTTTGGCTCCGTTGTGTTGGTAACTTAGGAGCTTGAAAGGGACTCTCCTACACTTGGGCCCATTTTACAACTTCTCCTTCCTTTGCTTGTTATGGACAAGGATTCCATATGGAGGTCCCTGACAATGTGACGGTTCAATTGCTTCTACTTAAGTTCTGAATAGTCAGTCCTTAACACTAAGAACAGTTATTTTCTCTCAATCTTCCAATCCCCAAAGGTGTACTTGCTTCTTAAATTGTAACCCCAGGAGTAGAGGGAAACTTTAAGAAAAAAATGCTTTAACTAAATTTTTTAAACTTCACATGAAAAGATGTTCTACATCATTAATCACAGGAGAAATACAAACAAAGATCACAATGGGATACTATTTCACACCTACTAAAATGGTTCTAATCAAAAGACAGAAAATAGCAAGTGTTAGCCAGAATGTGCAGGACTTGAATCTTCATATGTTGCTAATGGAAATGTAAGATGGTGCAGCCACTTTGGAGAACAGTTGGGCATTTCCTCAAAATGTTAAATACAGAATTACAATATGACATCAATTCTGCTCCTAGGGATACACCAAGAAAAATGAAACGTATGTCCACACAAAAACTTGTACACAAATAGGCAAAATGGAAAATAATGCAAATGTCCATCAACAAATGAGAATGGATAAATAAAACGATGACGTATACCTAGTTTCAGTTTTGCAAGATGAAAAAGTTCTGGATATCTGTTTCACAACAATGTGAATATAACACTACCAAGCAATACACTTGAAATTTTGCTGGCAAATCTATATAATGAAATATTTGGCGATAAAAAGAAATGAAATACTGACACATGCTATAATATGGCTGACCTTGAAAACATTATACTCCACGAAAGAAGCCAGAAACAAAGGACCTCATAATATATGATACTATTTATATTAAATGTCCAGAATAGGCAAATCTACAGAGACAGAAAGTAGACCGGCGGTTGCTAGGGGCTAGGGAAGTTGGGAAGAATGGGAATGACTTATAATGGATACAGGGTTTCTCTTGGGGTGATGAAATACTCTAAAATTGTCTGTGATGATGGTTTGCACAAATCCGTGAATGTATTTAACACCAGTGAATAGTACACTTTTATTGGGCCAACTGTATGTATATGAATGTTATCTCAATAATGCTATTAAAATTATATATGCAAAAAAGTTACTTCTAGGTCCTTAGGCTAAAGCCATAATGTAATAAAGTGCCTTCGACTTTGGGGTCTGTATCTGCATCAATTTTTCCTTTTCATATTAAGAGTAAGAATCTGATTTACTTGAAATCCTCATTGCCTTCCCTACCTGCTCTGCTATGTTCTTCTATGCTCTCTCCTCAACAAGTGCCCCGTGCTTCTGAGTGATAGGCCTGCAGAGTTACCTGCTGCTGCTGCTAAGTCGCTTCAGTCGTGTCCGACTCTGTGCCACCCCATAGACGGCAGCCCACCAGGCTCCCCCGTCCCTGGGATTCTCCCAGGCAAGAACACTGGAGTGGGTTGCCATTTCCTTCTCCAATGCATGAAAGTGAAAAGTGAAAGTGAAGTCGCTCAGTCGTGTCTGACTCTTCGCGACCCCATGGACTGCAGCCTACCAGGCTCCTCCATCCATGGGATTTTCTAGGCAAGAGTACTGGAGTGGGGTGCCATCGCCTTCTCTGGCAGAGTGACCTAGGGAACCACAAAGAGCCAGAGAGAGACTCCAACAGAGAGCCTCTGAGGCCTTGGAGAGACCAGAAAATAAGGCTTCTCCATCGTTCAACAAGAAGGGGCTTGGTTAAGATGCAGGGACAGGCTAACAGGCTAGACAGATGTAGAGAACCAAGGGAATGACCCCCATGAACCCGAACATTTTCATAAACACAGTGATCTGGCTATGGTTTGTACATGGTCTGCTGCAAATGCTCTCAGCAAATATCCTCAACTGGGGGTCTCAGGATCTCTAGAGACCCACAGATACACTCAAGAATCTGTGACTTCTCCAAAATAATCTTTCAATTCTGTATTTTCATCCTAGCATTCATCCGAAAGAAAGTGGTATAAATCTAGACGAGATCATTTTAACCACCCCTTTACCAACACAGTGCCCAGGTGTACATTTATTATTACATTGGTGCTGAGTGATCCTCATCACAAAAACACAGTGTGCAGGCAGGCACACACACGACAGTGACAAAGGCCAATTTTAAGACACTTATTGATCACCAAGACTTTGATTTCATGACACCAGAATGACAGGCACTGGAGTTCTGTGCTACATTCACTGCTACAGCCTAATAAGGAAAGGACAGAGGCAGACTGGATACATAGTCAATGGAGTCACACCAAATGAAGGTCAAATGGCATTGAGGCATTCATAACAACATCTTCATAATGGCATGAAGGTATTGTAGAACAAAGGTTATGTTTTGGTGGTTCAAAAATTTACAAAGAGAAAGCAATAATAAGAAAGAGAATTATTATGTTCAAGTTGTTTTCAAAACAGTGTAAATGAGTCATTTCCACTATCTACTGACTTCCTTCAACAGTCTGACACTTGGCTGTATGCTGAAACTAAAAATCTGTAAGAACTAAATTCCACAAACATTGTGTTCCTTTTCCTGACTCTAGTGATCATTGAATTGAATGTATGTTTGATGTCAAGTTCAGCACCTGTGAATACTAGTCTTTGAATGTACAAGACACTAACTATACTAGCCAAGAAATTGGAAAACATTAAAATCATTAAAACTGCAATTCAAGGACTGCTCATTGACACAGCTGCAGTCTGATGGTCCTGAGATAGCAAGCAAGGCCTTCAAGTCCATAATGTGATTTTGAATAATATATTTATTGCCAACAGGTATTTTCTGAATTACTATTATCAAAATCAAAAGGCTGTTATGCATTAAGTATTTATTAGGACCCAAGGCAACAACTTTATATTATTTAAAATAAATAAAAATAAGTGATTAAGACTTAGCAAAAAAAGCATTCATTAATTTAAATTGTAATTGTTTAATAATTTTTGCATTTATTGGTGATTTTTAAAAATGGTTTAACAGCTATATAAAAGCTATAAGCATAAGGAGTACATATTTTATTTCATGTTTATATACAGTTAGTACAATTAAGCAAAGCTAATTTAAGTCAACAAAAGGGGATGGCTGAAATGCATGTGTGGCTGGCAAACACTAATATGGGGTTGATTTGAACATGTTCATTCACTCAAAAAACATTCAAGATCCTACTGTGGACCTGGTAATTACAATACAGTGTAGAACAAGACAGACACATCTATGCCTTCATGGGGCTTAGAATTTATTGAAAAAGGCATGCGAATGTAACAAGTGAAATGCCAAAGAGATAGGAAGTATTACAGAAAAAAATAGCAAGGGGACTTTATTTAGTTTATGGGGTGAAGAGGACTCCCTGAGAGGAAATTACATTTAAGCTAAGAAAAAAAGAAGAAATAGGAGCTAGAAGTAGCTGAGACAGTAAAGAATCTGCCTGTAACACAGGAGACCCAGGTTCAATCCCTGGGTTGGGAAGCCTCCCTGGAAAGGGGGATGGCAACCCACTCCAGTATTCTTGTCTGGAGAATCCTATGGACAGAGAACCTGGTGGGCTACAGTCCATGGGGTCGGACACGAATGAGTGACTAACACAACTTCAGAGAAAAGTGAAGCAACAGAGGGGGAGAGTAATCTCAGCATCAGACACACCCTTCAGACTTGTCAGGAAAGCACAGAAGATTAGAGGAACAGAAAGAAGTCCTGCAAGGCTGTAAGTGGAGTGTGAGTCTGATGTATGCTGGTTGGGGTGGGGGGCTGGCCATGGTGGGGGTAGGGTAAGAGCTGTTGATTCTAGATAGAGGCAGGGACTTCCTCTTGCAAGGCCCTGAAGACTTCTTAAAGGGTCTGACTTTTAATTCCTTAGGGAGGACTTCTGAGGGTGATGAGAAATCACTGGAGGGTTTTATACAGGTCACACACATTGAGTTTTATTTTGTAAAAACCCCTCAGACTTCAGGTGTACAGAGCACTGGAGGTCAAGGTCAGAAAGGACGGCTAGAGGCAGCTTCAGCAGGCTGGGCAAGACAGGAAGGTGGCCACCTGGGAATCCTGCACTAGAGCAGCATATGGGAGAGTTTTAAGACATATCGGATAAAATCTAGGAACTTAAGTTTAAGACAGAATTGAGACAGCTTGACAACTCATTGCAGGTGGGAGTTAAATAAGAAGGATATATTGGGTTGACCAAAAAGTTCATTCCAGTTTTTCAGTAAGCTGTTAAAGAAAAACCTGAATGAACTTTCTGGCCAACCCAATATTATGGAAAATGGCCAAGTGGTAACTGGTAGATGGTATCTTTCACCAGATGGAGGAAGAATTGCAAATCCTTGTAAGTTGAGGACCACCTGCATTCAAAGGCTGCTTTGTACAAGTTGTTGGAAAAAAATACTTCTGTTTTTCTTGCAATTTCATACCTCTGCATCCATTAAGAATATTTTTTAAAAATACTACTGACTTGCATAATCACTCACACCCAGAGGCGGCAATATTCAAAACAAGCCTGTGTTCTTTTGGGAAAGTCTTGGTTCAAAGACAAAATCTGAAAACAGACAAATCTTTTGATCCTTACTATTGACACGGTGCTTCAATGCAAACCCGAACTACTTAAGACCTTCCTTTGATGGGACAAAGAGCAACAGCTCCACATAGGCACTTAGGTTTAAGAGGCTCCCACTCTCCACTTCATGGCTGAGAAACATGGATTTAAATATCAAAAGAACTCGGAATTCAAGTTCAAGTGACCACTGCACCTGGCAGAATTTAACCCAGCATTAAACCGCTCCATGCAAATTCACAATTTGCTAAGGACAAACAACTCTGGGAAAAGTTTTCCCATGACCCACTCCCTCATGAACATTTTTAATATTTCAAAAATGCTTAGAAACTGGAACAAAGCAATTTAAAACTCTCAAAGGGTCAGAGCAACTAGAATTAGCTGAAGAATGCATTATACATGAAAGACACCAAGGCTCTATAAACAGGGCATCTTCTTCACACCAAAGCACAAGAAAACAAAGGAAAAACTAAACTAACACAGACCACAGAAAATATCACATGAAAGGAAATTCACGTCTGGCCTAGCCTACAAAAGAAGAAACGCAATAAACAGGCTTGGTTTCTGTGGGCTCCCTGGGAGCAAGGAGCAGAAAGAGGAGAATCATTTCAGTCTTGAAGGTGAAACTTTCAAGGATTTCTAGGATTATTAAGGAGGCAAACAGAGGCAGAGGGTCCCCTGCCTCCATCTCCACACATCTCAGTCCATTACCCATTCACTGCAATGCACGATCTACATTCTGTGTCTGCCTCTAGTTCTTTCTCCAGGGGCCAAAGATGGGAAGACTATTGACATGGATGATCATTTATTTCATCAACACTTGTATCACACTTATTATGTGTCAGGCACTATTCTCAATGTCTCACAAATAAGAACCCACTTAATCATAACTACTGCACAAGTTAGGCACACTGAGTTTTCTTGCTTTACACACAGGAAACTGAGGCATGGAAATGTCAGCTATAAAATTTGCTCGAAGTCAAACAGCACTAGTAAGTGATAAAGCTGAAATCTGAACCCACTTTTAATCATCTGAGCTACAAAAAGCTATAAAGATTATTGTAATTTTCTTCTTTATTTCTTATATTTTCACATTTTCCTGTAATGAGGATTTACTACTTTTATACTAATAAAAAACTAAAATATCATTTTTACTTTGAAGTATCAAACCAAAAAAATAAATAAAAACAAGGCTTTGAATATCTCATGTATGAAATCACACCTCATCTGTCAGAAGCTAAGAGGTTAGGTCAGATGATCCTCTTTGGATTATCTGCCACAAGATTTCAATTCTATGCCCTGTTTTCCATTACACAGGCAGTAAGGGCTGCAGAAAATGTAGACAAGGCAGAAATTATGAACACATGGTCTGGAAAACTGATTTGAGATCTAGTTCCAGTTTGCAAACTATAGAATCTGGAATAAATGCTTAAGCCCTGTAAACTTCAGTTTTCTGATAACTGAGTATAGATAACTATGCCTGTCTGCCAGAGTTAGCTCATGTAAACTACTTAAAAATATAAATGTGCCTGGCATGGAGTAAGAGATCAAAAAATTGTCAAATACAGGAAAACTAAGCTGTCCAGATATTTGCCTATGTAAATGATTCCTGGGCCAGAGCAATCAAATAAACCAAATAAAGTGAAAGTCGCTCAGTTGTGTCTGACTCTTTGCAACACCATGGACTATACAGTTCATGGAATTCTCAAGGCCAGAATACTGGAGTGGGTAGCCTTTCCCTTCTCCAGGGTTCCAGACCCAGGGATTGAAGTAGGTTCTCCTGCATTGCAAGTGGATTCTTTACCAGCTGAGCTACCAGGGAATCCCCAAATAAATCAAAGATTTCATAAAGTCATCAAACATGAACAAAAGAAAGAATCTGAGTAAGAACATGGGAAGTTTCTTATCATATCATTACTTAGCAACCAGGGCTAACAGAGTAGAGACCATCTTTGAGCCACAGAGATACGGCTTCCAGATCCAGAGGCCAGAGTTATAGTACTGCAGTGGAATATAAGAAAATAACTGCAGTGGCAGAGGCCATGTCTTCCAGTGGGCCTTTGTTTAATACAAAGAGTTACATTTCAAGGAACAGGTTACCTCATGTCTCTGATTCTCCACTTCATTATTTATAAGAGAAAATCACTGAACTGAGTGTCCATAAAGTTGCTTTCCAGCCCTAGCAACCTGTATTTTTTAAGGGTATAGCCACATCTCTTTTAGTCAAGATGTACTAAAGAGTTTCCACCACATTTCTAAGGGCTATCACTCTGTCAAGCAAGTGGTCTTCAAATAGTACGTAATAAACAAAATTTTTATACTGCCCCTTTACTACCCACAGCAATTCCCTAAGGTTATGTTAAATGTTCCTGTTAAAAAGAATGCTTCTGGCTCTGTGGTCCTGATATTCTTCTTCTCTCTAAAATATAATACTCACAATTAGGAGCCTGACTCCCTAAGAGAGACTTAAATAAAAGAAAAATTAAATGCTGCCAGCACATTTTTACTTTCATAATGCTTTGTATAAAAAATTTTTTCTCTGTCCATATCCAACTCCATTCAGTGCTTTCATGGCCATCAACTGTGAAGCTGCAAGTGCCACAGTGAAAGCTAATGCAGCAATGTGTCTTGGCTTTATTAAGATCTTCAGTGCCATCCCTCATGCCAAATCTAAAGGACACAGAGGATCACCAGTTGTTCACTGAGTTGCCTAGGAATCGGACACTGATGGTAAGGTTGCTGAAGGAGCTCAGGGCATCCCTGGCACCATGGGCAGGCCCTAGGACACAGGTAGAGAACTGGAGAGAAAACAGAGACTGCAAAAGAATGAATGTGAGGACAGAAAAATAACAGAAAAGGGGCAGAGAGTGAAAAGCTACAGAATCAGAAGGAATGACTACACCAAGTGCTTTACATTCATTACATTCATGTAAGCCTCACATCATTTTGTTCTCATTTTAAGGGCAAACTGAGGCTTAGAGAAAGTAATCTAGATTACTTTCCTAGAGTTGCACAGCTAGTACACAGCAGAGCTGGTACCTGAACGAAGTTCTTCCAGCACAAAGCTTATGACTGAAGATGCACTGTGTGACCTCGGAGGACATCTCTGATCCCCCTCCTCCCATGGGAGGTTTTGGGTCTCTCTACAGCTTCGGCCAAGGATGGACAGCCCCTACAAGGCGCCCTCAGGGCTGGGCCCTCGACAGTGCCAGGCAGTTGAGTCTGGCTCTGCATGGCTTTAAAGGAGATCTGTCCTCTATATTAAGCTGAAATCTGTCTCCCACCAATTTCCACCTGTCTTTTTCCCAGGAGATGATCATATCTGCAACAAACATGAGGCTTCCTGTCAAAGCCCCCATCCATAACTAAATGGAGGGAGGGAAAACATTAGAAAACTTTCAAGGAAAATCTCAAAAAACTATATAATTTTTTTAATCTCAAAAAATTCTGTAATTTTTTTTTTTCCCTAAAAATAGCACTTTTAAGGTAAGGGCAACAAGCTCTGGGATTAGTAAACTTATTACAGAGAAGTAAGCTTATGACAGTTGAAGGTGGGCTTATCTTTGGTTAGTTATCTTCACATTCACAGAGGAAGATGTAAATTTATTTTTGTTAGGAAAGAAATCAGTTGCCTTAAGTTTTAGCATAATATTTAGCTCAAAATATGATGAATTTGAAAGAGATCAGAGTACAGAGGTGTTCATTTCTTCCAGAAAAGCTGAAAATGTACATTCCCTTAATTTTGTAATGGTTCAGATAAATCTACTTACTCCTTAAGTTGGAGATTTATAAGCTCTCTTTCCTAGCACTGATGAAAGCTTACTTAGGAATGAACAGCTCATCTACTGTGTGGCCTTCAACTTCAACTTACTGCTTGGTTTTTAGGTTCCATCTGGAAAGTGAGAATACTACTTGGTAAATCATATTTTAAGACTGTTGTAAAAATGTTGCTTTGTTACTGTGTCCTAAAATGTAAGAATCACTCATCTAGAATTAAACACTAAAAAAGGCCGGGAACTTCATTTTAGCAAATATGTAAAATATTTTCATATATTTTATTCATTATATGTATTTATAAAATGTGTATCAATCTGGCAATTATATAAGGATTATTTTAATGCTCAGTATTTTTGCAGGTTACAGCCACAGTCATTTTTGCCATTTTTACATTTTCACTTCGCTGTTTACAACCACCTCCTGAAAGCACAAAACGGGAGTCGGCCTCTGTCAAGGCACTGCTCTAGTGTCTAGATCCCATACTGGGCATCTGTGGCAGGGCTGATTACAAGCTCATACTTCTTTCAAAGAGCAAATAATTTAGGAATCATATAGAGGAATCATCATAAAGTAAAAGGATAAAAAGGTACCTCAAAATTAGTGCCTCTTGACTTTTTCCTAAGAGTCGTTATTAAGGCATTACGGTTTACATTTATAAAAGCTAAGACGACCTATTTATACTATCAGTTCTTCGGGGGTAAAAGCTCAGGATTGCAGATAATCCTCTTTCCTTGTATTTAAATAATGAGTGGATTATTTCTTTTCTCCATTCACAGTTCTTACCCCCAAACCATTTCTCACTTAAGTAATTTTCACAGCTGTACAAGAGGAACAAAAAGGCAGAGAAAGTGTTACAGCACAGACTTTGACAAATTAAAACCAGAATGAAGGGACCAGCAGCAGCAGATCAGAGGCACCAAGCCCAAATGCTTAGATAAATGGGCTAACCTAGTAACAAGCCCTGGATTTGTCATTGTTGTTTCTCCATTAATATTTCCATGTATCAAGTCTTTCATTCAGAAATGAGTTTTAAAAAGAGGCAAATTACTTCTCTACTCCACACATCTATTAAATAGTCTGCTAATATACTTTATACTACAAACATAAAAACTCAGTAACGTTTCCAACTAATCTTAGTAAGCACCCCAGAAACTTCTGACTTCTCTACTTCCTGTAAAATATCTAACATAAGAATATTACAAAGAAAGTTTTTTAAATTTTACTCATAATTCCTTAAATAGCAATATTTAATCTTTACATTTCCTTTAAAATGTGTATATATTTTAACAGTTGCAATAATAAATGTACTGTGAATGAATTCTTTTTTACACTTATTTCATAACATTTCTAATTTTCTGTATATATCTAAATGTATAATTCTATTAGCTTTAAACAGAATATGACTACTACTTCATTTCTAACCTTAAAATTTCCTGACTCTAGTAATAAAATACATAAAAATGGAGAATTACGCTTTTTTTGGAAAAAGAACAAAAAAGTGTTTGTTTTTTTAGGCCCTCCTCTTTCAGAAGACATGAAAAGCTTCACTTGTCTTTTGTTTACTTGAATGCAGCAGTTAAGCAGCAAAAGATAATAGTCCCAATTACACAGACTAACAAACTGCAGTATTTACAAAATTTATGACTTTCTTGAAAACACCCAGCAGGTTCAGTTCAGTTCAGTTCAGTCGCTCAGTCCTGTCCGACTCTTTGCGACCCCATGAACCGCAGCACGCCAGGCCTCCCTGTCCATCATCAACTCCCGGAGTTTACCCAAACTCGTGTCCATCGAGTCGGTGATGCCATCCAGCTTGGTACTAAAACCATTAAAAAAAAAAAATCTACATTTCTTCTGTTTGCACTGAGCCATGAAACCTTAATTGGGTTTGGTTCACATGCACAGGTAAATTCAGAGGATATAATTAACATTTCTAAAACAGTAATGATAATTTTCTCTAAAACGTCACAAGTGGGACTGAGCCCCCCCCAATCCAGACAGAACAACAGCCTCACATTAGTTACACTACCTTCACCTATTACTACAGATACCAGAACCAAAGAACTATTACAAGTTTTACATGGAAAGCTATACTTTAAACTAGTTTTTGAGTGCTCTTACTCTCCTCATTATTTTTTGAAAGACAGTTAAGAGGCATAAAGACATTCCAAGTAGAAGAAAACTTAATTATGTAGAAATAGAAGTTTTTGGTTCACTGTGTATTAAATGGAAACCTGTCTTATGCCACACTACAGGGGGAACTGATGCTAAGGACTTCACAGGCTTTGATCTCACCCTATAAGCACAGAAGGTTCAGACCAGGAATCGACGACCTTCCCAGGGCAAGGTCTTTCCCATTTCCTACCCAAGGAGTGCTGGTGGAGTGGGACAGTGTGCTTGCCTCAAATCAGAAGCAGAGAAAGGGTATAAATTTCTGAACCATGGGAGATTTTTCAGCTTGTTTTGCTGTGATTTGCCTTTTCCTTTTCTTCAAAATGAAAAGAGCACTGTTGTTTCTGATTATAACAATACCTGCTTGTTACTTAAAAGAAAATCAGACAATACATAAAACTATAAAAAAGAAAGAAGGAAATCATCTTTAATCCTACCACTCAGAGATTGTTCTTGTTTAGCCGCTAAGTTGTGTCTGACTTTTTGCTACCCTGTGGACTGTAACCCACCAGGCTCCTATGTCCATGGGATTTGCCAGACAAGAATACAGGAGTGGTTAGCCATTTCCTCCTCCAGGGGATCTTCACAACCCAGGGATCAAACCTGTGTCTCCTGCAGGTGGATTTTTTTTTATCACTGAACCACCGGGGAAGCCTACCACTCAGAGATAACTACTCTTAATGTCTGGGTATAGATACTTCCAAATTGTTTCCTATCTATACACACAAAAACGGGGATTTTGTTGTTGTTGCTATTGTGTTTTGGTTTTGTTTTTAAGAAAGTGAGATCAATTGTAAGCTCCAGGGTCAGGACTAAAAAAATGTTGTAAAGGAAATATATGCTTAAAGAGGAGATAAAACAGAACTATATAAAATGTTTACTTAAAACCACAGAAAGCAAAAGAAGGATAAAATACAAAGAAGAAATGCAATGAACAGAAAACAGCTGGACATTAGTAGCAGATTCCTTCTTCAGACATTAGTCCAACTTTATCAATAATCACATGTAAATCATCTAAACATACCAACTAAAAGATTGTCAGAGATTTTTTAAAAAGACCCCATATTTGTTATCTACAAGAGATCCACTGTAAATCTAAAGACTTAGGTTAAAAATAAAGAAACAGAAACTGAGATCATGGGCTGTCTACTACTTTGAGATTTACCTTTTTAGCATTTTTTTTTGGAGTATAGTTGACTTACAATGCTGTGTTAGTTTCAAGTGTACAACAGTCAACAAGTCACGCAGTTACAAAAATACATATGTCCACTCTATTAGGTTATTTTCTCATAGAGGCTACAGAGTACTGAGTAGATTTCTACTTTTTCTTGAAAGACAAAGGAAAAAAAAAACTGGTCTATTAAGAAATTCTATAAAGTTCTTAAGTAAACATAATTTCTCCAATATATATAAAAACTGTTCAGTATTTCAAAATGTTAACCTATTTTATACTATTTGAGAAGTATAAAATTCTTTCAGCTCAGAAATGAATGGTAGATGAATACTTAACACATGTATTTCTCCCTAATCTTGCTTATAGCTCAGAAAGAAAAATTTGGCAACATAACACAACTCATTTCCTCTCTTTATAATGTGCTCCCACCACTTGTTTCTGGAAGTAGAGAAATACTAATAAATGCCCCTATTGCTGCCTGAGAATTCAGATTACTAGCAGATTCCTTCTTCAGTGTAGTTCCATGTTCAACATGAGCTGCTAAACTCTTCTTACTAGCAAAGCTATGAAATAATTCACTGACCGAGCAAGTTTTAAGTTCAAGTTTAAATGCTATATGGATATATAGAAACTCAGTTGGTTGTTGTCTATTCTAAGCTTAATGCTGAAGGACCCTTTCTGTTGTTGCAGGTCTAACATGCCCATACTGATCAAATACATCTTGGAAATAGACTCTCCTAGACATATTAGATAGTCACTTTAGATTACCACAACTTCATGTATGCCAAAGGTATATTCCTAAGTGGTACATACACATCTTGGTTCCTTGTGTTTCAACAAAAAGTATTAGACTTGATTTTCTGAGGTTAGAAAAAATGACTGAAAATTTCCCACTGTATGATGCTGGAATCTCTGATCTCTACTACTCTGAGTTCACAGTCAGGCTACTTAGTTTATTTTGAGAGAGCAAATCCTTCCTGCTGTTTCTCAGGAAATGGAAGAACACATTTATAGACTATGTTTTAATTTTATGTTTCAATGGTTTTAGTTTTTTAACTATGTCTCACTTTGAAGAATATTTAATTATGTGGAGATATTAACACTTTCAAAAAGAAGCTAAAGCGGGGTGGGGGGAGGGTGGGTGGTGGAGAGAAGAGTATTCTCAGAAACAAGCTAAAAGAGTGACTTTTCAAAAAATGTCTCACACAAACTGTTACACCCTGTTTCTTCCTGTGAAGAATTTTCCAAGCCTTAAGTTGTGCAATAGCTTAACGAAGAAAAAAGGAAATGCCCAAGTTTCTCTCAAATATGTAATAGCATAGAGAAATTAGAGGCTTAATTTTAAAGTGCCCTATCACCTGCTTAGGCTTGTGAAATCACTACAATAATCTCTGAGTCACTCAACTCATCTGGACTCACCTTTTCATGCTAGCCATACCCTCCTGGGCTTTCAGAGGCCATCACTGCTCTTAATAGGGTACAGAAACAGTTAATGGCTTTGAAGAATAAATCTTTCAGGGGATTAACACAGCTAACCGAGAAGAATGGTGAAATGCTTCCAATTGTTTCTGACTTCCCTACGGGCAAAGACAAGCAAGGTATAGTGAAGGAGATGGAAAGGAGACAGGCTGTATAAGCTAAGATTCTGCAAATAATGCTAAACCTTCTGAAATGGTTGAATTCTCCCCTACGTAGAGCATTTTCAAGGAAGAAGGAGAAACAAACGCAGTGAAAATAAAATGCAAAGAGGCAAAGAAACATAGGCATAGACATATAGGCAAAGAAACAACATAGATGAATGCAAAGACTATGAATGAAATGACCTGTCATGTTTCGGGAAGCTGGACAGCAAACCCACTTCCTGTCCAGCCCCTGCCCAGCTCCCCCCAGGCTCTGTTCCCCCTTTCCTGACTTGCTACCTCTCTCCCACTGTCAAATGCAGCCCAGAGTCAGAGGCCTGGGCACGGTCACCTGGCAGCTGTCCTGGTCTCCTGCTGTCAGTACTCCAAAGGCACAGGCATCAGAGCCGTTATCAGAAGGACTCATGAATGATAACTACTCTGATTTTGTCCAATGATGTACAAGTCTCACAGAAGTTCTGAGAGTTACAAGAGACTTGGGGGACATGAAGAGTAACTTCCTCCAATGAAAGATGAGGAAACTGAGGCTCAGAGGGATTAGTGGACTTCCCTAAGCCCATCCTCTGTTAATGGAAGAACTAAGACTAGAACACAAGTTCCCTAAACTCAATTTTTGTTCCCTCTCTTATTTTTCCTTCCCCCTACAACATCCTTAAGCTTTTTAAAATCACCTAGACTTAACATTTCAGGCAAGGCCTGTGTGTTTTATTTTTGAAGGTCATTCATCATATTCATTTTAGGGTATCAACCAGAAAAGAAAAAATAAAACAAAATTCACTACCGGCATTTAATCCCCACTAACAAAATCCCAACAGGGCCCTCAGTGATACAGGGCTATTATTATACTTGTTCTAAATCAATGAGCTCCTTTTTCCAAGTTAACTGTTACTAACTTTCAACTGTTTTCTCAAGGCCTCCTCACTCTCGGCAGATTTCATTTGCTCCTACTTCTCTGTGAAAACCTAAGTCATCAGGAAGGAACTTTCTCAACTTCCTCCCTGCCTCCATGTGCCCACTCAACCACAGTGGCACGTATCTTTCCCACCTCCTCTTCTGTCTCCAAGGTATGAATGCCCTTATTCCCTCCTGAGACAAGCTTGCGCTCCAGACCCTGGCCACCCTATCTTTTCTGGAACTTTACTCCATTCTACCTCAGTCACTTCTACCTCTCTCTTCTAGCTCAGTCACTTCTCCACTCTTCTCAACAAAAATACAAGCTCTAGCTACCATGCCACACAAAAAATATTCCTCATGGACAAATGTGTACACACAGACACACATGCACACACGCACTCCATTCAGTGCCCCCACTTCTCAACTCCTACTCTTTCTTCATCCATGACAATCTAGATTTAGACTTTAGAACCTCTACCTACGAAATACCTGATCACCAAACCCAATCTCCCATTTTCAATCTTTACCTGACCTTCCTGTGGCCTTGGTCACACCTGACCATTTTCCCTATTTAATACATGGGTGATTTGGCAAGCTGCTCACCCAAGCTTTCAAGATAGTTTATCTGTAAAGGATAATAACAACAATTATTTCAGGGGGTACTGTAAGGATTCTCTGACATAACATATGGAAACAACACCAAAAAACCCTGGTGCTTAATATTATTATCATCTGTATTTGTGGATTTTCCTCTCTCCCCTTCTTTTGTCTGTTCAGTCTTTGGTCCTTGCATGGGGATCTCAACTGTATGCGTGGCTAGAACCATCAGTTCCAGTCACTCCCCAATACACATCTCCAGCCCTGACTTCTCTCTGGGGGTCTAAGCTTGTCAAGATCAGGTGAATGCCCCAGAGACACCCCAACTTTACTTCAAACTGAACTCACTATTCTCTCTCCAAATTTGCTTCCTTTCTGTTTTCCATCCAGATGAATGACATCTTGAGCCAGTGAATTTTCCCAACCAGAAACACTGAGTTATTTTCTTCTTCTTTTCTCTTACTCTTCTCCCATTTTTCATCAATTTGGCAACCAATTCTTTCTCCTAAATGATTCTCAAATCCATCCTCTCCTTTCCTTTCCCACCATCATCACCTTAGTTCTGGTCCTCATTATTTCTACCTGGACTATTTCAACAGCCATGGGACTTCTCTCTGCTTTCTTTTCACATACCTTAGGACATTGATTTAAGCATTTACTTCACTTTTGATGATTCCACAATGCTAGTATGTATGATCCTAGATGGGCTGGACCAAGGATCCGAACCACGATACAGTTTCTGCTCTCCTCCCCTCTGCACCATGACCTCTCTGTTTCAGTCCCACAGACTTGGTGTTCCTCACAAACTGAGCTCTTCTGGGTTCTGAACCTGGGCTTTCTTCTGTTTTTTTTTTTTATCCTCCTGTTGAGCCTGGTAAATAATCCTGTCCCTCCAATATTTAGCACCAAAATCACCTCCTGCATGAATTCTTTCCTCCCAAACAAGAAAGAACAAAAAAAAAAAAAAAAAAAGAGAGAGAGAAAGAAGAAAGAACAAATTACTCCCTCCTTGGTTCCCCACTCTCCACTATTATTTATCACAATGGACTGCTGTAAAGCGTTTCATATTCTAAGTTCTGATTAATGATTTGTGTATCTTTCTGAGGTCAGGAACTGTGTCATACTCACATTGTAACCTATTTGCAGAGCAGAAATAGAGACACAGATACACAGAACAGACCTGTGGACACAGGGAGGGTAAGGAGAGGGTGGGACAAACTCAGAGTAGCACTGACACATATGAAAAGGATCGCTAGCGAGAAGCTGCTGTGCAGCGCAGGGAGCTCAGCTCAGGGCTCTGTGATGACCCAGAGGGCTGGGATGGGGGTGGAGAGGAGACTCAAGAGGGAGAAGATATGTATACTTATGGCTGATTCACACTGTTGCACAGCAGAACGCAACACAACACTGTAAAGCAATCATGCTCCAATTAAAACACTGAAAAGTTAAAAAAAAAAAAAAAAGAATTTATCATGATGACTGGTATACAGCAGAAAGGAGGAAAAGGGATAAAGGAACTAAGGTAATAGTTTGGAGCTCAGCAAATGTCTGTTAAACAAATGAAGCAGCATGGCTGTCAAGTATATCAGAATAATTGAATAGAGAGGAGGCTAGGAAGATAGGTGGGTCTGACAGCTGGTGAGGTGAGCACAGAGGAGCCTGAATGAGAAATGGAAAAGGTCCACTTAGATGAAGTCCTCTCCTGAGGATGTAAGGTCAGTCACGTCAGTGGCTAGGGCTGTTATCATCAAATTCAGGTGAATAGAGCCTGTTTAAAGCACAATAGAAGAACAAGTACAACAATCCAAGGACACTGATCTTATAAGCAGCTTTTGGACTCTAGAACACTCTACATTATCATTTTATCAGACTTTGTGCAAGCCTAGTACATGTCAGTTGTTAAACTGTATCCCTCTCCTATATACACAAAGCAACTTAAGAAGATCAGACAAAAGAAAAATAAAATACACCTATCACCCATTCGTGGACCAGAAGGCCTAGATGAACCATGTCATATACTATCTATTTTGAGGCCACAGCTTGTCCCCTACAATAATTTCCAATAAGCCATGTTATCCACAACATGGTTTCATCCCATGTATACTAAGGAAAAAGTACACTTACTCTTCAAAGGCATGTAAATGCCTGCTTATCAAACAAAGCAACCTAGCATTTGGTGTGACATATATAGGAAACTGAAGGAGGAATGAGACCCCATGAACTGGGAACAGAGTGAAGCAAAGTAAACTTGGAGAAAACCTGAGCTGCAACTGGCAGTGTCTTCCCATTAATAAAGGGACATCTATAATTAATGGGCTTTCAAGAGTGTTCAGCCATGTATTACGGCATCACACCTCATAAAACATTCATTCAAAAGCCATATCGGGAAGGCACACCCCAGCTCCATGAGCATGTGCAGGGCACTGAAGAAGAAAGAGGGGACTTGGAAGTGAGACGCCCACTGCCCTACAAAGATGACCAAGCATGAAAGGCTGCCATCAGTGCTAAACAACAACAATAATAAAACTGAAAAGAAATTGGAATGTTGGGAACGTTAGGATTAAATTAAATTGTTACTAAATAAATAATGTTCCCAAAGAGTAAACATATTTCTAGAAAATGTTTGTAGATGTAAAGGGTTACAGTGAAATTGCTAGTCGCTCAGTCTTGTACCAAGTCTTTGCAACCACGTGGTCTGTAGCCCACCAGGCTCCTCTGTCCATGGGATTCTCCAGGCAAGAATACTGGAATGGGAAGCCTTTCCCTTCTCCAGGGGATCCTTTGGATCCAGGGATCAAACCCAGGTCTCCTGCACTACAGGCAGATTCTTTACCTTCTGAGCCACTGGGTAACACACATGCAAATACAGGCAAGAAAGATACCTAAAATAATCTCAACTACTTTTGAACTTTTAAAGTTATATCAATTATGCTAATAAGGCCAAGTCATAAATGTACATATAACAAGATAAGGCATATTTCAAAGCCCTCGTAATTTAAAAATCAATGACCCAGGAATACACAAATAAGCCACCTGAACAAGATATAGATCTCAGAAAGTGATCTGTATAAATGTACATGTTCATGCTAGAGGTGGCACAAAAAATGTGAAGAAAGAGTGGATTATTTGGTAAGCAGTGTTGAGGAAACTGGCTAGCCCACAATATGAACATTTTTTAAAAAATGAATATACACCTCATATCTTAAGCTCCAAATCATTAAAAAAAACCCAAGAGTAAACCTATAAAGCTAAACAAGTGAAGAGATGCCATGTGAGCCCAGAATACAGAAGGGTTTCTTAAATGACTCAAAATGTATAATCACAACTAATACTAAAAATTGTGAGTTCAACTACGTTATAATTAAAGATTCTGTAGTTGATGTTAATAAAGGGCACCACAAAGTTATCAGACAAGTGACTTACCAGAATAGAAGTATTCACAATATCCACAGCTAACAAGGGATTCATTTCTAGAATCTACAAGGAACTCCATAAGAATTCTTTCAAGGAACTTCTTACAAGAAAAGGGCAAGAGACCCAATTCACAGAAAAGGGAAATTAAATTAAGTAAATGAAGAGACACTCAACCTCACTTATAATCAAAACAAGGCAGAAATGATCCATGAGCCACAATGAACAGCTAATGGATAGCAAATTCAGGAAATCAGTTAATAAAAAAAGGAATCACATGTAGTACTGGTGGAGATATAAAACTGACAATATTCTGTGCAGTTCGTTGTAAAATTAGTATATTTATGTCCTAATACTCCTTGTGGACAATACTGCCTCAAGAAACACTCACAAATAGATTCAATATACTTATGTTGCCAACATCTGCTGGATCATGGAAAAAGCAAGAGAGTTCCAGAAAAGCATCTATTTCTGCTTTATTGACTATGCCAAAGCCTTTGACTGTGTGGATCACAATAAACAGTGGAAAATTCTGAAAGAGATGGGAATACCAGACCACCTGATCTGCCTCTTGAGAAATCTGTATGCAGGTCAGGAAGCAACAGTTAGAACTGGACATGGAACAACAGACTGGTTCCAAATAGGAAAAGGAGTACGTCAAGGCTGTATATTGTCACCCAGCTTATTTAACTTCTATGCAGAGTACATCATGAGAAATGCTGGGCTGGAAGAAGCACAAGCTGGAAACAAGATTGCCAGGAGAAATATCAATAACCTCAGATATGCAGAGGACACCACCCTTATGGCAGAAAGTGAAGAGGAACTCAAAAGCCTCTTGATGAAAGTGAAAGTGGAGAGTGAAAAAGTTGGCTTAAAGCTCAACATTCAGAAAACGAAGATCATGGCATCTGGTCCCATCACTTCATGGGAAATAGATGGGGTAACAGTGGAAACAGTGTCAGACTTTATTTTTCTGGGCTCCAAAATCACTGCAGATGGTGACTGCAGCCATGAAATTAAAAGACGCTTACTCCTTGGAAGGAAAGTTATGACCAACCTAGATAGCATATTCAAAAGCAGAGACATTACTTTGCCAACAAAGGTCCGTCTAGTCAAGGCAATGGTTTCTCCTGTGGTCATGTATGGATGTGAGAGTTGGACTGTGAAGAAGGCTGAGTGCCGAAGAACTGATGCTTTTGAACTGTGGTCTTGAGAGTCCCTTGGACTGCAAGGAGATCCAACCAGTTCATTCTGAAGGACATCAGTCCTGGGATTTCTTTGGAAGGAATGATGCTAAAGCTAAAACTCCAGTACTTTGGCCACCTCATGCGAAGAGTTGACTCATTGGAAAAGACTCTGATGCTGGGAGGGACTGGGGGCAAGAGGAAAAGGGGACGACAGAGGATGAGATGGCTGGATGGCATCACTGACTCGATGGACGTGAGTCTGAGTGAACTCTGGGAGTTGGTGATGGACAGGGAGGCCTGGCGTGCTGCGATTCATGGGGTTGCAAAGAGTTGGACACGACTGAGAGACTGATCTGATCTAATGTTCCTTGGGGGGAAAATAGCACATACATACTGCATGGAAGTCAAAAACATTTATAAAATGTTGACCCTTTCATGTCCCTATTTCTACAGTTTGCATATGTGGTAGGATTTTAATGGAATCTTTGCTAAAAAGGTCAGTCAGTTCAGTCGCTCAGTTGTATCCGACTCTTTGCGACTCCATGGACTGCAGCACGCCAGGCCTCCCTGTCCATCACCAACTCCTGGAATTTACTCAAACTCATGTCCATTGAGTCAGTGATGCCATCCAACAATCTAATCCTCTGTCGTCCCCTTCTGCTCTCGCCTTCAATCTTTCCCAGCATCAGGGTCTTTTCAAATGAGTCAGCTCTTCACATCAGGTGGCCAAAGTACTGGAGTTTCAGCCTCAACATCCTTCCAATGAACATTCAGGACTGATTTCCTTTAGGATGGACTGGTTGGATCTCCTTGCAGTCCAATGGACTGTCAAGAGTCTTCTCCAACACCAGAGTTCAAAAGCATCAATTCTTCAGCACTCAGCTTTCTTTATAGCTAAAACGGTAGGTAAGACTAAATAAAATGTTCTCATTTCTCTTCACAGATAAGGTTAAGGACAGAGAGAGAAGCAGATCTAATGCCACAGATGTTTTAGCGTGTGTATGTGTATGTGTGTGACTTGCTCAGTCATATCCAACTCTTTGCGACCCCATGGACAAACCTGGATCCAAGGCCTGGCCTAAGCTTGTCCATGAGACCTGGGTAAGTTACAGTCTCCACTTGCCTCAGTTTCTTTACATAAAAAACATCAATAATACCCAAACTGCACCACACTAGGATGATTAGAGATAATCCATGTAAAGCATTCATAAATAGAAAGTGATTTTTTTTAAATCAGAAAAAAGTGCATCATGCACTAACCCTAACAGATTGTGGTGTCCTGCCTAATCCATCTTAGAACACCAAAACCTCAGCAACAGACATGAAAACCAGAGAGACAGATTCAATATAAACTTAGATGTCAGCTTTTCCCAGTACAGAACAGGGTAAATTATCTCTCTTCTTCCATATACTTATTGAAAACTGTAAATGTTAAGGTTCAGTTCAGTTGCTCAGTCATATCTGACTCTTTGCGACCCCATGAACCGCAGCATGCCAGGCCTCCCTGTCCATCACCAACTCCTGGAGTTTACCCAAACTCATGTTCATCGAGTTGGTGATGCCATCCAGCCATCATCTCATCCTCTGTCGTCCCCTTCTCCTCCTGCCCCCAATCCTTCCCAGCATCAGGATCTTTTCCAATGAGTCAACTCTTCACATGAGGTGGCCAAAGTATTAGAGTTTCAGCGTCAACATCAGTCCTTCCAGTGAACACCCAGGACTGATCTCCTTCAGGATGGACTGGTTGGACCTCCTTGCAGTCCAAAGGTTAAGGTTAGGAAGTCTCTTTTAGCTCCTGGGAAATGAATATAAGGCTGCTTCTGATGGCAGCTCTGACAGTGATGACCCTGGGACTGGTGTCAGAGTCCTGACTCCACAAACACAAGGAAGTCCAGTCCAATATTCCTGCTTGGAGCATCCCATGGACAAAGGAGCCTGGCGGGCTACAGTCCATGGAGTTGCAAAGTCAAAAGTGAGGAAGCAACTTGGTACGTACGCACGCACGCACGCACATGTCGGACAATGTCGGGAGAACGCTTAGAACTCTAGCTATCCATGACTGAGTAACTGCAGGACTTCAAAGCTTGACCATGAAAACAATTAACCTGGAAACAAGATCAGATCGAAAGCAGGATTTTACACATCAGCTACTGAACGTTCAACAAAGAACAAAAATTCTGCTTGGGAATCTTTATAACCTGATGGCTAACATGCTGTATACGTCACCATTTTGGCATTTTCAGCCCGGAGCAGTTGTTTCACTTTGGTCCTCGGTTTCCAACCTATGGGCTCTAGGATCCTGGCAGAGGTCTGTATACTGAACCCTTGTCTCAGTCATACATGGACCACTATTTTACAAATACGGAAGATGCTGTGGTCGTTCTTTATAATACATATCCAGTTAAGTAATACTAAATAGTAACTTTGTCACTAAAAATTAGCAATCATCAGAAACGAGAAGAAAACTCTAAAGAAGCAAAAATTTTTAAAACCTTTTAGTATTAATAAAAGTGTCTCAATTTTTATAAGGGTTGAGAACCACTGCTTTAAAGTTCACGATTTCTAACTGAAGACAGTTTGTATTTATAATAGACATGAAGGAAAAAGAGAGAGGGTTTCAAAAAATTGAAAATCCTAATGTACATTTATCTCCATTCCCCGTCCTCTCCTGACCATAAACTTTCCCTTGGCATTTAACATCAAAGGTAGTTACCCTTTCATTCTTAGTTCACAAGCCATCGCAACTGTTCAAAGATAGAAATGGCAGTGCATTGTGTATTAAGAAAATATACATGTATCATTCTATCCCTCCCTTAAAACAGAAAAGATCACTCAGTTTATTTCTTCTCCCCCCTCTTCCACCTTCTCTTCCTTCTCCTGATACTCTGACACAATTCTACAAAGGGGAAGATATAGATCACTACAGATACTCAAAATGTTCAAGAGAAAAAAAATACATATTTTATCCAGCATTTCCCAGCGAAAACGTACTCCAAATTTTAATTTATCTTCTTCTCAGTGTAACATAAAAATCCTAGCTGAAGACAACCTCAATGTTAAACACTGCAAAAATAAGAAAAATAAACATTTCTGTCTAGGGAGTATTACAAAAATATTTAATACATAAAGTATATATGGATTTGGCCACGTCTTTCTATAATATAAGCTTTTCAGTAACTTATCCTGAACTGGGGGCTATGTAAGGTAGTCATAATGTATGTAGGGTAATGGGGTGTAGAGAGAGTTATATACATCGTTTATTAATTTATCATTTCTTTTCTGGGATGTAAACTGTGTCCTAAGGGTAAACCAGAAGTGTTTTTTTATTCTAAGAAGTTAAAATATGCTAATCTGATCTTTCAAACTAGGACCTGACAAGATATCTGTAAATTAAAACCTGCCATTAGAATTTTGGCAGCAGAAAGCAAGTCACAATGATGCAAACACAGCTAAATCTAGTCACCAACACAGAGGAAGTGTAAATGTAAAAGATGGAAAAAAACAACACAATAAAACCCCTTAAACTCTGGGTAGAGAGCAATGGGAAAAGACCTAAAGATTTAGGTAAAGTTAATCTCAAGTCAGTGTTTATCAGCTCTCCTTTAGAAAGGTGAAAGATCATCTGAATCATCACTGCCATCTCTGCCTTAGGCAGCAACTTTCCAGATTTCAAGGGAGCCGAGCATTATAAATCGTTAAGATCCCTGTTCAAGTCCCAGCATGTCCATTTACTACTATGACCACTGACAAGTCACATTTTATCAGCCTCAGTTTCTTCTCTCCATCAAATGGAATAAATGAATCCTGTTTCAGACTGTCAAAAGAAAAAATACATTACAAATGAAATGGAGAAAAATGCTCTCTGTAAACAGAAAATACGGAGAAGGCAATGGCACCCCACTCCAGTACTCTTGCCTGGAAAATCCCATGGACGGAGGAGCCTGGTAGGCCATAGTCCATGGGGTCGCTAAGAGTCAGACATGACTGACTTCACTTTCACTTTTCACTTTCCTGCATTGGAGAAGGAAATGGCAACCCACTCCAGTGTTCTTGCCTGGAGAATCCCAGGGACGGGGGAGCCCGGTGGGCTGCTGTCTACGGGGTCACACAGAGTCGGACACGACTGAAGTGACTTAGCAGCAGCAGCAAACAGAAAATAGGGGGATTCCCTGGTGACTCAGCGGTTAAGAATCCACCTGCTAATACAAGAGACCTGGGTTTGATTCCTGGGTCAGGAAGATCCTCTGGAGAAGGAAATGGCAACCTACTCCAGTATTCTTGCCTGGAAAATCCCATGGACAGAGGAGTCCACAGGGTCACAAGAATCGGACACAACTTATTGACTAAACAACAACAAACAGAAAATGAGGATCTAAAGGCCACATATTATTAATTCTGGGTTATTATTTAGTTATTATTAAATTCCACTAGAGTGGGAATAAATCCTGTTCCTAAGTAGGGGATAAGTTTGAGAGGTCACAAAGGCTGTTCTATTTTACCTGAAACAGAATGACAGATGCTGAGGAAAGTCCTCAAGTAAATTAATGAACCAGAGGGCCAAGAGTATACCTGGGTATAAAAAATAGAGACAAATGGTTGAACAGGTCTTTCCTTTCAAGAATCTCTCTTAATGACTTGTTTTCACTTTTAATCTCATGATGCATTTGGCAAGAAGAGGCACAAACACAGACATATGAAAATCAAATTTAAGAAGTCTACATCTATCTAAAAAAAGATAAAATTAATTGCTCAGTGCTCATAGTGTATCTTGGTTACTTAATGCTCACACAGTTATACCAATTACTGATAATATCACAATGCTCAAAGCAGCTGCATTTTAAGAGATTAAAGTTCTGAAGGATTATTGGAATAATGGGATCTTATAATTCAAATTACCTCCATGCTGCTAAAAAGAAAAACAAAGGGGAAGGGAGGGGAAAGTACAAATTTACCAGGCTGAGAAACTACCAAAGATTTTCCTTTCAAAGCAAAATCAATTACGTAATAAATATGTTTTACTATAAAAAATTCAGCATGGGGGGAGTGGGTATGATGAACATAGAACATCATGAATTTAGGCTTTGCTTCCTGAGGAAGCTCAAGTACCCAATATGATGAAGGGGCTAAGTGTACACAGTACTGCGATTGTGCATTTTCCCTCCCTGCTACAAAAAGAGACCCCTCTTTGCAGAATCTCCTTTTTCTCCCTCCAGTCATTTGCTTGGATCCCTTCTTCCAAAAGCAAGTAAAAGACGATGTCACTGGCTTAACATCATTCAAACATTTAACTTAAGGCTACAATCTTCCTACCTACCAAACTGACTCTCCTCAACCATCACACCTCCCCTGGTGTCCCTCTGCAAGGCTGGAATTCAACCAGACAGATAAATAAAGGCAGGAAAACAAGGCTGGGCTTTCACTGGGGGAGGGAAGGTGGGGAGAAGTCCATCTGATTTAGTCCCTGGAGAGAGGAGCTGCCAGAGAAATGAAGAAGCAGAAAGTCTGTGCTGAAAACCAACTTTTGCTCTAGCATTTTGTTCTTCACCTCTGCACTTCTGAGACGGAGCAAGACAAGCATGTGAATTGTAATCTACCTAGTGAATTTGAGAAAACTCATTCTCAGTTTTACTCTGATGAAAAATGGCATTTAATGAATAAAGATGTCAGGCTCCTACCTTTAAAAGTACCTCTGTGTCAGTAAGGGAGCCTGGCTAAGAAACCACGACTGGAGTTAACAAACCAGACACCAGACTAAACATCTCACAACTAGCTGCCCCTCATTCCTGGTCACTACCTTTCCGGTGTGTGTGTGTGCATCACCAATTCCCTTAGGTCCTGACAGTCTGGCTCTCCCGGAATGGAAAGCAAAGAGCCTGGACTCCTCTGTTGCACTGGCTGAAGAAGCAGGATTTCTGAGTCTGGACACCAGGACTCTTGCTTCCCTCTCCACCTTACACACCACCCTCAACTCATCCTCTTTCTCCCCTAGGTCCCCACCCCACCCACTCACAATACTGTTAATAACTTCTGGCCCAGGGAACAAAGTGAAGAACAAAGAGCCGCTGCTTCAGGCGGCAGGAGGAAGACAGGCAAGAGTGGAGAGGGCAGCTGAGGACTCAGGAAGCCTCCCAAGCACAGTCAGTCCTGCCTGGAAAGCTCCCGCCTCGAGTGAGTGGGTGAGGAAGCGGGGCAGGTCCCCGGGCTCCGCGTGCTGCCGCGCGTGCGTTTGCGCCCGTGTCCATTGCACCCCGCAGGCAGCACAGCCACAGAGTTTGGAGAGACCCTCCGAAAAAGCAAGCAGCCAGGGGCGCACAATGTAGAAAATGCACGCGAGTGAGGCTGCAGCGCGGAGCTGCAGATCGGCTGAGTGACAGCCCAGCGCCCATCCCGCGGGCTCACGACCCGGCCTCGCACCTGGACCAGGCGGCCACCCTGCACCCTCAGGGCGCTCTCCTCTCCGGGGACTGGCTGCTGGCGGGCTCTGCGAGCTGGGACCGGCGCGATGCGGCGGGGGCTTCACTCCTCCATCCTGGGACCCGGCAGCACGTTACAGACGGCCGTGCACTTCCTGTCTGAAACACACAGGGGAGAGAAAGAACGGGAGAGATCCGAGCGCTGGCCGAGCGGAGGCAGGGAGGGAGGCAGGCCGGCGGGGAGGGCGGCCGAGGGGGCTGCGGGTTGCATAACCGCCGCCGCCCGCCTCGCACGGTCGGCGGCCCCCAGCACTCTCCTCGGCGGGCGACCCGCCACCCCGGCGGCCCGCGAGGTGGCCGCCCCTCGGCCCGGCCTCCCCCTGCCGGCCGCCTCGCCCGCGGCGCGCTGGCAGCCCTTCCGTTTCCAGCCCCCGCCTGGGTTCCCCTCCCCGCGCTACCTAAGTCAACTATACGCCGTCCGCCTGCCTGCCTGCCTAGGGGTTCCTCCTTTCCTCTCCTCTCCTTCCCGCCCCCGGGGCGGGGGTGGGGGTGGGAGGTGGAAATCCTACGAGGGGACGGTATAAAGACCAGACAATCCTTACCAGGGGAAAGGAAGCTGGATTTTAAAGTTTAAGAGTCACATCCCCGTATATCCATTCCAGCTCAGCAGGCTAAAGAGCTTCAGGATGGGAAAAGACTTGTCTTGCGCCTGGCTGACTCAAACGGGAGAACGTGCCCGCAGCAGACACGAACTGCCAGAAAAAGAAGGGGGGGGGGGGAAGTATTCTGTGTTCCTAGGCTCCCTCTCTACTGAGACCCTTAGCTGCATAGTGCCCTAATATTTATGTATACCAATTCCACATGAAAGATCAGCATATAGTGAAGAATGCATATAGTGCATGCTTCCAAAAAACAAGTATTTCTCTGGGCATACAAATCACTAAGCAGTTCCCAAATTGTGGGTTTATGTCCATTTTGTTACCCTCCGACTTAGGTGAACCTCAGTTCAGTGGCTCAGTCATGTCCGACTCTCTGCGACCCCACGGATCGCAGCAGGCCAGGCCTCCTTGTCCATCACAAACTCCCGGAGTTCACTCAGACCTCAGGGTCCTGCTAACAAATGGTTTAGGAATCTGCCATAAGCAGAGTATGCCAGCTCTAGGAGCGTTCAGTGCCCAGCTTCTGGGCTTGCAAGTGAGAACAATTTCATCCTTACCGTGCTTGCCCTTGCCCAAGAATCTATCAGGTTGCCAAGCACTTAAAGTACTGTCTTTGATCAGCTTCTTTTATCATCAAGGTGATGGCTTAAGTTATTCTCGCTTCAAAACTCAACATGGAAAATAGTATATAATGAATGATTATTCTATATGAAAAGTTCAATTTTGACTGAAGTAGAAAGAAACTGATGGACATTAAGCTCCTGCTCAGTGTTAGCATCTCATTTTAAACTCCCTTAAATCTTAATATTTCCCAATAGATCTGCAAAAGTCCTATTCTCACATTCCCAATTGAGGAAACTGGGTCAGAAAAGTTAAGTATCTATCCCGATGTCTTAGCTAAAAAGTAGTCAAGTGGAGAGGTCTTTTCTAAGTATAAAGTCTGCACCACTTCCTCTACACTCTAATTCTCAAAACAATCATGAATTCTCAGGGAAAAATCAAGCCCAGTGACTATCCGTGATCCATCCCTTTGTCTCCCACTGAGCCTGCAAGTCCATACTATCACTCCATCACACTAGCTGGGCTCCTTACCCACCTGAATTATATGTACCTTGATGACTCAAGCAGAGGACACCGTGCTCTTTACCATTATCTACCACTGGCTCTGTCAGCCTTTTCAGAACCATTCACTGGCAAAAGTTCAGAAGGTTATGGGACAGCAGCCACTTATATGCCAAGGTACAAAGTCTGCTCAGTTCAGAACCTAATCTGCTGACTAATATTTGTTCCCTGAATTCTTTTACTCTAACTGGGCTCTTCTAAGAAGGCAAACAAACACACAAACAAAAACCACACCCACACAAAATGAACGAAACACGCATGAACTCCACTCTTGATGAAATTTGAAATTCTCTCACTTTTCATTTCCTTCTGTTTTAGCACTGAGTTCACACTCACCTGTCAATAGCATGCTGCTATTAGCCTCTTGACAAGCCAAGAAAGAGTATGTATTAAAAGGAGATTAAGAATCGTGGCAACAGTGAGACCCCAGACATTTGAGGGCGAGAGTGAGGGAGAAAGTGAGTGCTCTTGTCTTGTCTCCCGTGAACTGTGTCCCACTTGCCTTTCCCTGCCACCTTACTCAGCAGCACAGCCTCTGGGAACTCCAGAGCGGGTAAGTCAAGACCAAGGGCAGTTCAAGTGTGCCAGGAGGGGTTGAGCAGAAGCAGATGCATTCCCATCCTTCAGGTCCGCACAGTGCCATGAGGGCTAATACTAAAAAACCTCCTGAGGGCTCTTAGCATCCTTTTAGGGTCCAGCTCTGCCTCTGCTGCTGTCATTTTCCTTCTTGAAGTCCCTTGTTTTTCCTGACCTGTCCACTTTTCATTTCTTTTCACAAACTTAATCTTTCGTCCCAAAGCCCTGCCATTTCTTTCCTACAAAGTAGGGACAGAGAGCAGTTAACTCAAATTTCTCTCAATTCTCTCTCATTTAAAAAAAATAAAAAATGATAATTACTATGTTTTGGATACAATTCTATTTTGAAATACTTTTTGGTATCCCTGCCTTCATTGCTATTACTTATTAATCCAAGAGCCTTGAAGGAAAAACCTCTAAAGAAAAATTAAATTCTTGAGACAAAGCAAAGGAAACATGCTCAAGTCAAGCTGTATGGATCCCAAAGTTCATAGTCTGGATAATGCAAGACTCCTAAGATTGCATCTGTTCCCCACATATATGTATCCTAACCATCACAAGGCCTAAGCAACATATTGCACATTCCCATGGCTCAGCTATTCTCCTGCTCCTTCTGTATTTCATGGAAGTTGTTTCTTGCTTGCCACTGTTAAGTGGGGAAAAAAATATTAAAACAACAACCTCATAAAAAGAGGAAAAAAATGCTCCTGGGTAGGCACAAATGACACCACAAAAAATAAAACTGATTCTGGAAGAATACTGGAGGTTAATTTTTCAAGTCTCCACTCCCTAAGTACCACAATCCATGGATGAATACAGCAAGGGTGTGAAAGCCATTTTTGAAGCTCCAAATTAAGTGACAAGAGACCGCTTTCCTCAGGACTAACGGGTGTGGAGGGGGAGATGATAAACTCATATCCAAAAATGATGTTCCTTATATTTCTTCATCTTCAAAGAGAAAGTCCTTACTTTGACGATTAAAAATGTCTGCTATGCGATTTCTCTGTGTGAGGATTCCTGGCCATTATTACAGGATTTTCTGCAAACAAAAAAAGAAACATGACAAGCCATCTGGTTACCTAAGAGATTGCCTGTCTGTACCAGCAGCCTTCACAGTGGCATCCCTGTCTCTGTCTCCACTTCCAGGGTAGCACATGCAACAGGCTCTTCTGGGAAGGAGTTCTTTGGCACTCACACTCACTTCCCGGCCTCTGCAAGACCAGGACCTTGGTTTTCAAGAAAGATGTCTTCAGAGCCAACTGGCTGGCTTGATTGGCATTTACCCACAGAGGGTTATTAGCCATTTTCAAGGAGCCAGAGTATCATTTCCCATGGCAAACATGCAGCAAAAAAAAAAAAAAAAAAAGTCTGCCTGCAAGATGGTTTAGGCTCCCTTTTGGGCACAGAGTTCCCTGGCTTTAAGGAGGCTGAGAAGGAAAGCATTACCTAGAACACCTGCAGCCTGACTTGGGAGACCCAGCTGCAATTCAGAAACACAGGCCAGGATGGCTACAGGCCTGAGCTGCTATGTGTACTTCAACACACACATTTTGAGCAGAATTAGTACTATTTACGTAGGACCCACAGGTGCACTGCCTCACTGGAGTCTCAGAACTGCCTTTGCAGGGAGGACTCATTACCACCGCGTTAGAAGCAGCAGAGCTCATAGGTGTTAAGTCATTTTCTCAAAGCAGTAGGTAATGGAGCCAAAATTCACCCTGGGTCTGTTCTTCCTCTTGAGGAGACATGAGTAGGTGCATTTTGGCTGTGGATTTATTATTCTGTGCTACACATCCTTTCCTCAGAAGACTCTCACTTTTAAAACACAACGTGGAATGTTCTCTCTCAACTACATCCTGTGACTTCATCCCCTTGCCAAGTTTTTTGAAAGTGTAAACTATAAATGTATTCTGCAATGGGCAACTGATTTTCAGCAATATGTCAATATAAATTAGGTTCAATCTGATCTTAGGTTGCAGCTGACAAGTGTTTAATAAAATAATAAAACAGATCCACTGGTCAAACTGTAATGGACAAAATCTTCATTCATTTTTTCCAACTTAGAATGCAAATATATATGTAAAGTGGGTCACAATGACTTATGTACTGTGATTTAGTGAGTATAAATATGAAAGATTAGCAAGGAACCATGAAGGCTTAGCTTAGATGCAAATACTTGTACATAAGTTAAAGTATTCAAACTGCTCCTGGCACAGACTGAGCATGAACAGCCTTGAGTTATTTACTGACTGTTGATCATGATGTGTATTGTGTAGACTAAACAGTGTCCTGTAAGATATTTTTCTTTGGAAGGCATGTTTTGTCTATTCATCTTTTGTAGTGGGTATTTCTGCCTCCTTATTAAAAAAATATTTAAAAAATTCTCTTTGGGCATCCTTTAAAAATAATATATTAAAGAATCCAACAACTTAAAATAATTTGTCTTAACAGGTCAAATGAATATAGTACTTATTACTAAGACAATAACGTTCTTAAAAGGATTTTAAAAATACCTAAATATCTGCACAATTACACATTGGGAACTAGCACTAGGTGAGTTGATAGGGAAGAAGTCACACACATCACTGTCTACTGATATATCAATTCTCAACTATCTATTAAAATGGAGCCTTACAAGGTGGCAAAGTTAGACAGTTTCATCTTCATTTCCCTTCCTTTGCCTGTAGTGGCGTGACTAAGGCCAACAGCAGGAAAGAGAAACAAAGTGCCTGGAAAATCCAGAAATGTTATTATAAACTTTTGAAAGATTATTCATCAAGTATTAAACTAAACCTAGCTAAACAAATTCCAACCACTTTACACGTACTGACTCAATTATTCCTGACAACACTTTGAGGCAAGAACTACCATTACCTCCATATTACAAACCAGGAAACAGACACAGAGCTATTAAATAATTTGCCTAAAGTAATACTACCTAGCAAATACCAGACCATGGGCAGCCTAGCCAGCCAGAGAATCTACCTTTAACCAACACATTTTACATCCAAGGAGACACAATTGGCTTGGACTTGCCTTCTCCAGCATTAAAGTTCATGAGGAATACTCCCATGATAAGGCAGGAGAGAAGTGAAAGGCTCAGAGGTTTCCTTTTCTGCAGCAAGAATGTAACCACTGGTTATGCAGGGTCAGGGATATAGCACCTGCTACATGTTGCTGAATAAATGAATTATGGAAAGAAAGGAAACGATATTTGCAGAACAGTAAAGTTGGGAAGAAGGGCTGCTTCCTTACTCTGATCAGAATCCTGGATTTTAAGGCTCCAGGACTGCCTGCCTCCAACACAACTGAATGAGCAAGGGGAGGGAATGCAGTGCACGCCCCCTGCTTTGATCTTGATGAAGCGTTTGATACAGTGTCCCATACAATCAGGATCGCCAAATCAACTGAAACTTAAGTGGCTACAAGATCCACACAGGAGTTAAGCAGGCTGGAAAGAAAAACACCGGCTATATCTACCAGTGTGATGAAGAAAAGAACAAGGAACAGTATTCAGTTTGTATTCAAAAGTAACTTAGAATTGTCCACCCTGTTATAATCAAATTTGCACATACCATTAATTTGGGAGCTGTGAAAAGAGCAAATGAGGGCAAGCCAACTGACTCAGTTAAATTAACAGAGAGGTGAAGAAAAACAAGAAGTTTGGTTTTATTTTTGTGCTCCCTTTAATTTTCAGGGAGGGGCTGAGAGTGCCCATTGGGTAGTAACCGCCTCTGGACCTGAAATGCCAAGACTGAACTAAGTAAAGTAAGCAACAGTAAATTGGATATGTTTAAGATTTTAGGACCTTCCATCTGAACTTCAAAAAGCATGATCCTATTATTGCATAGACCATCAGTAAGGTTCCATGGGAAATGATATTCCTTTCAACAAGAAGACTTTGTTAGCAAAACTCAAAGAAATGAAGGGGCTCAGAGGCTGAATTTAGAGGTCAGATGAAAAAGTCAGTAGCGTATGTATAATCTGGCCCTGCTACAAATATGCCGCTCCGGCAGAAGGTCATGAGAATGGTTTGCAAACACATGGCAGGATAAAGAACAGCAGAGAAAGAAGAGGGAAGAGAGCAAAAAACTTGGACTAACATTATTTTTTTAAGCATAAATTATCATTTCTAATTTTTTTAATGTTGAGAAATTGCTTTTCCCTTGGTAGAACTGTTTGCCTTCCCGGTAGATTTAGAAATCAAGAAACGGAAGTAGGAGAGGTCCAAGACATTTGGGGGAAAAAAAAAAGGCCTAATTCACACTAGGTCCCAGGAAATGCACAAGTGAGCATCATTTCATTCAACTCCTAAGAGACTGAAGAACTGAACTATTAGCTCTGTAGAAACCATGCCCCACACAGTGGACTCCATAGCTCATGAGAGACTGTCGATGAAGGGACAGTCACCAAGGAAATGCTACTTGATCCATTTCATTTGAAATTAAAGAAAGGGGTGGGGTAGGGGACTTAACACAAAGGCATGAAGATTAAAGCCATACTGCATTCTCAATATGGGTGGGAAATTTATGTGAAAATGATGATATTCTGAGATTATTTAATATATATACAGAATAACAAGCAAGTGATAAAACCTAAATAGATCTTCTCCAAGGTTTGATTGCTGGCCCCCTCCTAAGGTTTAAAAATGAGATTGATGATATGATGACAAACTCACAATTGGCTTCAGAATAGCTAAAGGCGGCTGCTGCTGCTGCTGCTGCTAAGTCGCTTCAGTCGTGTCTGACTCTGTGCGACCCCACAGACGGCAGCCCACCAAGCTCCCCCATCCCTGGGATTCTCCAGGCAAGAGCACTGGAGTGGGTTGCCATTTCCTTCTCCAATGCATGAAAGTGAAAAGTGAAAGTGAAGATGCTCAGTCGTGTCCAACTCTTAGCGATCCCATGGACTGCAGCCTACCAGGCTCCTCCGTCCATGGGATTTTCTAGGCAAGAGTACTGGAGTGGGGTGCCATTGCCTTCTCCGAGCTAAAGGCTAGAGGTCCCTTATCTGACTGCACTCAGAATCATCTGCAGGCTTTTAAATACTATGTCTAGGGCAGGAGGGATTGCCAGTAGCATGGGATGTGCCCATTATCTATACATTTAAGAAACTCGCAGGCGACCCTATGTTGCAGTCTGGTTGGGGAACTTTTGCTGCAGACATTCTACTCCCTTCTAGACTCTGCCACCAGAACCAGCCATGATAGAGACTAAATGATTTCCTTTCTCAAGAACCTTTAATGGAATAACCTTCAAAGGCAAAGGAATGAAGTCCAAATTCCTTAGCAGGACACTTGAGGCCCTCTGTGATGTGTCCCAAACTACTTTTCTGCCCTCCTTGGCGCCCACATCCCTCACTCTGTCACTGCACCATTCCCCAAACACATCACATGCTTCTTTTACATCTTTGGCACTCACTGCCCTAATGTTCCCTCAGCTTACCCACCCTTTCCCTACCAGTCACCATCTTTCTCATCATTCAAGTCCGGGCTGCTCAAGTTATTTTTCTCTGTGAAACCTTTTCTGATCTTTCCAGCCAAAATCAGTCTCCCCTTCCTCTGAGCAAATGTCCAAAAAGTGAGCTCATGCACAAATGACAGCATATACTGCATGCTGCACTGAATGACACCGAACTGCTTGTGGACTGGTCTCCCCAGAGAGCAGGGCCATGGAGCTCACTCACTTTTCATACCATGGATGAGAGTGAGACAGCTTCAAAGTTTACTTTCTCAGTTACTCACAAGCACTCTAACCACTGGTAGGTTATTTAAACACTATAAGCCTCAATCTTATGATCTTTGAAATGGGAGCCACAAAGAAGGAGCCCTACCTTCAGGACTGATTTGAGCATAAAACAAGAAATGTGTTTGGCCCAATGCAGACCACATAAAATGTGCCAAGATGATAGCTGTTAGTATTCTCGATCAACTTTTGTTTCCCTCCCTACTAGAATACATCACAGACACATCACAGAAGAGCTCCAAAAGCATGTGCTTCCACTCAAAAATAAATAAATAAAAAGCATTTGCTTTCAAAGTGATAAACAGTGATTTCTTAAAATTTCTTAAAGCCCTTTCTCCTTGCCCAATTTTGTTATGAAGGGCATTTCATAACATTTCTATTGAGAAGTCATCTCTTAATCCCCTTTCTTTCCTTCAAAAATCAATGTACAAAATTCTAACGAACAAGCCCTGTCTGTCCCTCCTACTCCAGCTTGGCTTTCTGCTTTGAACTACAGTAACTGCCTGCAGCCACAGTGTCGCTGCCCAGAGAAATGCCTGCTTCACCCTCACAACAAACAGCACTTTGTAGGCAAACTGGAGGCGAGCCCAAAGTAGGAGGGGGGAAAACCAAGGAAAAGGAGTTGGGCCAGAAACTGAGTCGACACCCACACTATCGTCACTCTGGAACACAGGTAAGGAGGGAACAGGAAAGGAGAGAAGCTCAGATCAATGCCAACCTTCCCAATAACTCCCAGGCATCCAGCTCATCACCACCCACCCATGAGAGAGACTCCGAGACTCACGAAGAACATGCTGGTTCCCAAATGCCCAATACACATGGCCACTGTTGTCGGTAAAATATCATCACGTGTAGTATGCAGCTTATCCCACACAATCAATCCTGTTGCTGTTATCAACCTCTCCACCAATTACAGGGGATGAAACCCAAGTCCCGAGAAGTCCAGTCAGTAGAGAAGCGTGACAGGACCAATACTCAAGTCCTCTAAGCTCCAAACCCCTGGCCCTTCCCACTGTCCTTTATGAAGTGTGAAAAACAATTTCAAAACATTCTCAGAAGCTCACCAAATCCCTAAGTTGTAAAGGTAAGGTAGTTTTTGTCCTCTTAACAACAATTCTGGTGCAAAGAAAGGAGGCCCCACCTGCAGCCCTTAGAGGGATCAATCCGGTGTCTCAGGACAGGGCTCCAGGAAGACCCTTTAGTTTCTGTGCCGAGATAGAAAATATCTACTGACCATGCTGTTTGCTCATTTGGTTTGGGGATGAAGTGTTAGGGAAGGAGTATAATTTTTTTTCCTTTTGTTTTAATCAAACCCTGATCTTGATAATGGTGAAATGAGGGGGAAAGCAAAAGAAGATTCTAAGATCTATTTGAGATCCTTAACGAGAGAAGAGTACTGGAGTGGGTAGCCTTTCCCTTCTCCAGAGGATCTTCCCCACTCAGGGATTGAACCCAGGTCTCCCACATTGCAGGTGGATTCTTTACCATCTGAGCCACCAGGGAAGCCCAAGAATACTGGAGTGGGTAGCCTATCCCTTCTCCAGCAGATCTTCATGACCCAGGGATCGAACCGGGGTCTCCTGCATTGCAGGCAGATTCTTTACCAGCTGAGCTACCAGGGAAGCCCACGAGAAGAGTACAAGAGGCTGTAATGCAGTCCTCAGGCCATGAATGCCTGGGTTCGATCACAGCTCTGCCACCTCCAGCTCTGAGGTCTTGAGGCCCTTGGCTGCTCCCAGAGATGGGAAAGCGCAGCCAGACGGGGAACTAGGCCTTGACGTCCTCTGCTACAATATGGGCTGTTGTGAGCAGTTCGTGAGCTAAAAACACATAAAGTGCTCCAACAGTGCCAGGCACGTGTTAAGTACAAGCAAGTGCTTCCTATTATTATTTCCAGAATAGATTAGTCTCCATGATTGTATTCTTTTTTTAAGTGTGTTTTAGAAGGTTAAAGAAGATTTCTTAGACAAGTTGTTAATCCATAATGCCCCAAAACAGCACAAAGATTTATTCACAAGTTTCACTTCCTGACAGGATCCTCCAGGATTTCCATCTGTGGACTAGAGTCCCTGGAAGAACAAACAGTGGAATCTAAAGAATTTTCCTTCTTCCCAGCAACAGTGCAAGTAAATCTGCACCCATTTTCTCAACACTACAAACGGGCTTCCACACTGAGGAAAAAAACAAGACACTTATAGCATTAAGCTAACTAACACAGGGGAAAATTTTTAAATTCACTTTATATCTGAAAGCAACCGAAGTGTTAAAAATTTAAAGTTATACCAGTTGAGAAAGACATGGTCCAGATCACGTTGGGATGACAGTCCTAAGGACTGGGATAAAACCTGATGAATCAAAAGATTATCTTCCCCATAAAATGCTGGAATTCCAGGAACAATGGGCTATCCCTGGGATGATTGAGAGAAAAAATGATTTTAAAAATCCCCTTTCAGGCTAAAAGTCTAGACTCAGCTAGACACAGAGCTCTGCTAAAAATCACCTCTCTTCTCTTTCAGAGAGGGCGTATGTACAACAGATTAAACAATGGAAGGATTTTTCCCCAAAAGAGCAGATAAAACTAAAGACAGCAGCACTAGAAGGAAGGGTCACAACACTGGTCTGGGGTTGTGTCCTGCCCAGGGAAAGAAAGGCTAAAACTCAGCCCACACTGGTCTCCAAGCAGTGTGCCTGGTGGAGCAGATGTGGCCCCCGCTGCCACCAACTTCACACGAAGGGTTGTGGGGGCAGTGTCAAGCGGTGCCAAGCACACCAACTCCCCACAAGCAAAGCAAGCTGGTGTCCAGAGCCATCTCGGAGCTGGAGGCCATCGTGCACACCCCCTCAAAACAATGCTGTGCTCTAGAGAAGGGCGGTAAGAGTCTTGGTTTGTACAACAGAAACATTTTCAATTTTCCTGGTTTACTTTATGATGCCAGCTGTTCTATCCCCCTTCCTTTCCTCACTCTATATTCTCCTTTCATTTACACTCCAATTCTCCTTCTGCAGAAGCCACGAGTTGACATGCACACAAGGGATGGCAAGACAATAGCCCCCACCTACCCACACTAGGTTCCGCACTACTTCTAAATGTGTATCAGATCACAATTTTCCCTTCTCAGGTAAGGACTCCTCTTTTTCTTTTCTCTCCTAGTACCCCCCAAATCAATTCTAAGATATAAAGAAATCTTCCTCTTCTCTTCTGGGATAGATGATCTTTCTTCACCTCCAGCGGCTCTTACCCTGTGTTCGGTATTTCTGGGGCCACTTGCCTCCCACAGCTGTATCTTCTACCTGCTTCGCTCCCGTACTCTACATATTTCTCCCTCAATCATTACTCCTTAGAAGGAAAACCCCATCAAATACATCTACTCTGGATATAATAAATCAAATTTAAAGAGCAGAAATTATTACATTGACAAGTATGGGGATTTTGGTTTGCTTTGTTCTGCTTTCTGTGTGTATGTGGCAGGGGAAGGTTGGGGGCGGGGGGTTACACAAAACAATGACATAAAGTTTCCATTTGTTTCAACTTTTTAAAAGTGTATTATGCTTTTTGTTGAATCCTCTGCTTCCATTTACCTGGCCACTCAAGAGCTATCTATCTCTAAGGGCCTAAGATCACAGGCTCTATCCAACCCACAAAGCTATTTTATTGGGTCTGCAGGAAGTTCTTTTTCAAATGTTGAGCTTAGCCAATCTTTCAAAATCAGGAGATTTTTAAGTAATCCAGATTTCTGGCTTACAGTGAAGATCTGTCAAGACTGGCCCACATTCCCATATGGCAACAGTTGGCTGCTGAACAGACTGGCTGAACAGGACCCCCTTTACAGGACCTGCATTTTCTGGTTCAGTCCAGGCCTGCCCCCACTCCCCCACCCCCATCACTCTACCCTGAGGTGAATACCAAGTGCCATAAGTCACCTCACGTGAGGCCCACTTCAGGCAGTGTTTGGTATATGCCTAAGACCATAGCTAATATCCAACTCCAACTCTCTCTCTGGTTAGCGCAGAACTTACAGGGGTAATCAGAAAGTTTCTCCTTGGTACAGAATTTTCCAGGTATAATTCATAAGGAAAAGAACTTACAACTAAGTGAAAAGGAAAATGTCCCATAGTAAAGAAATACTTGATAAGCACTAAGTTAAAGACAAAGGCTGTATGTGTGGTGTGTGCATGTAGGAAGAGGATTTGTTGCGCAAGCTGCGTAACACTGCAGACCATTTTACAATCTGTACTTTATTATTAGCTAAACATTAATATGAAAAATAAAACCATTAAAGTAGAAACTCAGAGTGAATTCACTCCACTGAAATGACTATACTTGAACATAATAAATCTATGAATGAAACAGACTATATATATCACATAAATATATGGATATTTATTGATTCATTATTAACTCAGAGGATATGGGTATGATTGTCTTTAATTGCATATACTTGTGATAGCATTTATTCAGCAAACCTTTGCACAAAACACCTTCCAAACAGTAGCTACACCCTTTTACGTTTATGTACAGTCGTGCTGTAGGGTCAGATCTAATTAGGAGGAGGGCACTTAGTGTGTGCTGGTACAGTGGCATTCTAGTACCAATATTGATGATAAAAGAGAACAGGGCTAGAGAAAGCACCAAAACAAGTGATTTTAAATTACCCTCTCAATTCCAGGATCAACTTTCATTCAAGTGATTTTACTGACAGGCTGGTATTTCTAAAACCACTGTGTTGATGAGCGCTCTGGCCTACAGAGCAGGGTAGCTCACAGCTCCCCTCTTCTCAGCTGTGAGCCCATGCTTCAGATATGGTCCATAAACAAGGAGCAGGAACCAGACGAGCTGCAAGGTCTCTTTATGACTCAAAATCGGATTCTCTTTTTTAACAGAAACATTAATAGTATTATAAAATGAAGAAAAACCTAAGAGAAATGAGAGGAACGCCATATATAAGAGAATGAGCTTTGAAATAAAGACTAGTTTCAAATTCCACTTCCCCCACTTCTTGTGATTTTTTTTTTTTTTTTTTTTTGGGAAAATCACATAACCTCTCACGCCTCAGTTACCTCATCCCTAAAGTGGAAACAAGTCCATCTTCCACTCAGGACTGTTTTGCAGATTAAATGAGAATGCATGTAAATTCCAGGGCACGGGTTTGGAATTATCAGTAAATGCCTAATAAATGATGGTTGTTATTACCTATGAGTATTCCATAAACTGTCCAATTACTTCTTGACCTAAGTTTAAAAAACTAGTTATAGATGATAATAAACTAATCTTAAAAGCTTATGAAGTAGGGTATTATTGCAAGAATCACAGGGGTTATTTTCTAAAGAATTTGAATATTTAAACATTTCTTAGAACTGGATTGGGAACAACCTGTAAAGAGAATGTGATTGATGGTACTTCACACCCAATGTGAAGAGCATGAATCTGTCTGGTCTCCGTTGAGTGAGCTCGGCAGAGGCAGCTTCCTGGAGGCTGACACCCTTGAGGGAAGGGCTGTCTTACACTTCTTTCTCCTCCCAGATTTGTAGACTTCACTGCAGTCTTGGTGATCTGTTGATGCTGAGATTTAGCAATGGGATTTATGGGTTGCTGTGGAAGTGAAGTCTTTTCTGGCAAAGTTCCTAACTATTACCAGCAAGCAGAGAAGGAAAGTAAAAAAGCTTTTTAAGAAATGTTTACGATAGAACTGAACATCAATATATGTGCTCTTTTCCCAATAGCAGGTATCAAGAGGAGGAAACGGACATCTCAAACATCTCGGGAAGGCAGTAATTCCCAGACTTTTGATATCACAGACTAGTAAAATTTCAAAAGAAGACTGTCATAAAATTGCCAGATTTTAGAAGAAATAATACCAAAGACAAATCATCACCAGTCTTTCATAACCTATCAAAGTAAGCAAGATATCCCAACTAAGATTTTTTTTTAAATCCTTTCAACTAAATAAACTTAGCACTAAAATTAAAACTGAAAAGCCTGCTGCATTGTCTTTATTCTTATTTTTCCACAGGCTGGTATAACTGTCACTATGCATTCAGAATGGACCACAGGATGGTCCCCTCACACCATCCAGTCCAGGATGCAGTATCTCATGCAGCACCAAGGGCCACACAGTGGACCATCTGCTGTCTTGGTCATCATCTGCCAAGGACACAAATGTATCCTTAAAGCTCTTGTTTATCTTAACTACCAAGTGTGTGCTTGTCAGCCACTAATGTTTCAAAGCTTCTCTAAGGTGTCAATACCCACCCTTTCTGTACAACTATGCAAGACACTGGCTCTCAGTCTTGGCTACACACTAGAATCACTTTGGAGTGATATGGAGTATGTCATTGGTATAGCGTCACACTTAACAGATTTCACATATCTTCAATGAGAAGACATTAGGAAATTACCATTCTTGGATGTCTTCTGAAGCAGACAGGACAGAAATCCTAGGTAACTTAATGCCAGGTTATGCAATTGAAACTTCACTCCCAGAGACTCTAACCCAAAAGATGTGGGGAAAGGTCTGGGCTCATGTAACTTTAAAACATTTCCCAGACTGATTCTGATGCCAGCCAGGACTAAGCAAAACTTTTTACATTATTTCCTGAATTTATGTCTTATAAAGCTTTAAGGAATGCACCTCTTCATGTACTCCTTCAGGTATCAAATATCAATGCAGGGCCTGCTGTGGAGGGGGGGCACCAGGAAATCAGTGGCGCTCAAGACAGATACATCTCTGCCTTCACCACACTGACAGCACCGGAGCAGGGAGACAAGGAAGCTGCCGACTGAAATAGTACATGGGACGAGGGGGAACAATCCAAGTTTCCTCTGGCCCTCTCTTAGCGGTTTCATGGGCGTCAGAATCATCTCCTCCTGGCTGTCTTCTGTCTTCTTTCCAGATACTAGAAGCTATATTTTTATCAGAAAAACAGATGGGCAAGGCTCTGTCCTCATGGAGCTTACATTCTGGCAGGACTGTCTACTATTTCTAGGTACATTACATTGGTCATTCCAGCTCTGGTGTCTCACCTAAAGTCAGATGCCCATGCTTTGAACAAAGCACAGTAGAAACTCAATTATGACTATGTTCTCTGTTTTGTTGCCAAAATCTTTTTGATGAAGCTTAGCATTTCGCGTCCTTTTTAATCTGCAACAAGTTGGGAAAACACTGTAAAAATATTTTTGAAGCCCTTTCCTGGATCTTCCCACCAAAAACCATCTTATGACAACTCTGTAATTCCCCCCTTAATACCTGACCTCATATTTGCCCACAAAGAAACACACCTGCAAATCTTCTGATGACTAACATATCCTGGTGCAGTTTCCCTGGAATAAATCCCCGTTGGTTAGCTATTTCATAATTCAGAAGAGCGCACTGTCATCTGTAAACCTAGAAACTCCACTGTGTATTCCTTCTTTTGGATCAATTATGTAAATAAGTCCTAAGGGACCCCACTGTTTACTCACCTCCAAGCAGAGTAATCTTTATCCTTAGCCTGCATCTGTGGTCTTTCATGCAGGTCGATCTAATGCCTGCTCCATGACTGTGTGTGTAACCTGCCACTAACCACATCACCTCCTTAGGCCTCAATTTCCTCTTCTACCAAATTCAAGCACTGATCATTCCCATCTATTAAAAATTCTCTCCTTCTACTCAAAAATGATACACTGCACACTTAATTCCAAGGTGACTTCAACTTTGATTTTGAAAGTGTAAAAGGATAATTTCTAAGGATTTTCAAATATGTCCCCACTCAAGAAATCTCTTAAATTCAGAAAACACTAGTTCTTATAGAAACAGTTTCATCTCCAGAGAATACAGACAGGTTCCCCATGTGGGCCACGCACAGAAGTGAGAGCGAGCAGACGGCACCACCTGGGCAGGCGACACACCTGCAGTGGACTGGGCGCAATGGACGTTCCCAACAAAAGAGGTTATGTGTGTTGGCTATGAGATCTGGAATCTTGTTCTAGCACTCTCAACGCTATTGGATGGGGACCACCTGAATCAAGTAATTTATTTAAATCTAGTGTGCTGGGCAGATCTAGAACATTTGGATAACCTGGCATTAAGTTACCTAGGATTTCTTCCTATCTGCTTCAAAAGACATCCAAGAATGGTGATTTCCTAATGTCTTCTCGTTGAAGATATGTGAAATCTGGTAAGTGTGACACTACACCAAGGACATACTAAAGCTCAGTTCTAGCAGAAAGGCCTGTCTCTAAGACCCCACCTCTCTCTCCTTCCCCAAAAGTAAATCTGTCACTAATTAAGTATTTCAGGCATTCTAGCAAAAAAAAAAAAAAAAAGAAGAAGAAGAAAAAAAAAAAGCTTGAGTGGGAACAAACCTCATACATGGTTTCTGCCAATACCAGTTATTACCCTATTTACTTCTTCACAAATTTCAAAAGCAACTCTGATTTGGCAAGCTTCAGATTTGCAAAGAACATTGGCAATTCTCTTCCAGATGTCTAAATAGAATTACAAAGACCCCAGAGGATGGAGTACGGATTTCAGAAGCTTGCAACACACTCAAATAATATCAAAAGGGCACTTCAGGTGCAAACATTAGCAACAACTGAACTCACTGTAGCTTGGCCACAAACACAAATTTCTCAGCTGCCCTAAGCTCGGGGTTCATCAACCCCTGGAATTCCCCTCAATCACCCAGAACTCCCGGCTTTCAAATAGGACAAGCAGCGCCAAAGTACTGCATTTCATGAAGTATTAATATTAAGTGACTACAAAGCTTTTGGCAGAGTCATCCTCCACTCCTCTCTCATATGATTAGAAAGCAGAATTAAGACTTTGAAATCTCAAGACTTGAAGACTGGACCAAAATAAATAGGACAGTACTGAACAGGGACAAAACAAAAAACACCCACTCAGCTTCTCACACACACACACACACACACACACACACACTTGCACAATGAACACAGGATCCAACAGCTAATACGACAAATACCTGGGAGTTCTGACTGTCCAGACCCTAAACATGAGTCTGTGCTGGGGCGTTTTGTAAGCTTAAGCTGCAAAAAGTAGATGTTTGTGCCTTGATCTCAGGAAACAGCTGTCCTACTGTACTCTTTGCGGACCAGGTCAGGTCTCCATTACCATATTCAATTTCAGTCACCATAACTCTCCATAAAAGATGCTGACAAACTCAGGAGGCAGAAACCATGTCCCATGTAGAACTGTGAAAAGAATTAGGACTATTTTGCTTTGAGAAAAGTTAATCGGCTGGAGTGGCAAGAAGGAAAGTTTATTCTGTCTTTGCGCCTTCGCAGGACTATCTGAGGAGGTAGGTCATTCCAGAGGAATGGAATCAACAGAACAAAGTTTCAGGGAGGCAGTCATCAGCTAATGATCATACGCACAGTCCAAAGGTAGCATGGCACCTCTTTGTAAGTAGAGAGGTCCCTGTATCTGGGGGTGTTTAAACAGATGCTGCCTCACAAGTATGAGTTTACTAAAGAAGTTAGACCAAGACTTCTCTAAAATGCCTAGTCTAATTCTGTGACTTCCCCATCTGCCAGGATCTCTCAAAACTGCCTTTTTCTCTGATTAGAATTCGCCCAGATTCTAATCCCTTCAGGCCTGAGTGTTACAGAAGTCCCCTTGATTGGCTTCCCAACTCACGATCCTTCCTCACTTTTCAAAACCACCTCCTCCGAGGCCTGTTCTCAGATGTAACTTCACAGTGGCTTCTACCTTCCCTATCTAGGCCGAGTGTTTCAACTTTGGCACTACTGACATATTGGACGGGATTGTTCTTTGTAGTGGGGAACATCCTGCACACCGCAGGATGTTTAGCAAGATTCAGGGTCTCTGCTCACTAGGTGTCAGTAATGCCTGCCTCCTAGCTAGGACAAGCAAAACTACAACTGTGTCCGGATTTCCCAAATGTCTGCTGGGAGGCAAAGTAACCCCCTGTTGAGAACCACACTTCTTGAAGCAAATAATTAACACCACTGACTTGTGGTTCAAGTCTTCCACTAACTACATGCTCCCTACCTCCCTTCATCAGACATGTTCTCTGTCCCAGCCAGGCAATCCTATTTTTGACCCATGACACACCTCAAAGCTTCCCCTAACACATGTGCCCTCCCTCTTCCACAATGCACAAACAGTCCCAGCTGGCTCCAAATACTCTTTCCATCCCGTATTCCTCGGCCTCCTAAACAAATGCAATCCCTTGCTTCTGGTGGTAGTCTCACATGGACTGTCTTACTTGCTTTCTATTAGTACAAGAATCCTCTCCTTCTTGACTAAGGCACCCCAACACCCACTCAGGTTCTCTGCTTCCTGCTGGTACTCAATAAATACTGGCTGGACTTTTCAAAATGTCAATATCAGCTCCAATGATACATGAAAAACAGGTGAAATCCCTTACCAACTGCCATTTCAAGAACATATGTGGTCAGGAGCACACGGGTTTGACAAAACTTTCATGTTTTCACAGTTAGTGCCAATTTAATACCTACAGTACTGAGACTGAATCAAGTTTGACTTCCAAAATACAGCTAACAAAATAATTGTACTACTGGGACATTAAAGACACAGCAAACTTTTTAAAAATCAAAAAAAGTTCTGAACAATGTAAAAAGTAGGGGGAAAAGGTCAAGTTTTGACCAAGTTTTTAAAATTCTGTAAACCTTGGCTGAAAGAGAAAGATACGAATGGCTCAATACTCTAACTGTTGCATCATACACCGCTCCACAGGATCATTAAGAGAATGGGGGACTGGGTCATGTAAGGACATCTTCCTCTCTAATGTGTTAGGTTTTCATCAACAAAGTACTCAACAAAGTACACACTCAGACGCCCTCAACAGAAATGAGGCAAATCTAAGATAAAATGTTCAAATATATAAATAAACCATGCCAATTCAAGATTTTGGATTGCTTTTTTCCCAGCTCCATGGATTACCTAATCATTTCATGGGCAGCTCCCTTACTAACCGACAGAGACCAAAGACTCTGTCGGCACCTTATTCTACCTGATTTTCATCTCCGGATCTTTCCTATCTCGTTCTTGTATTCTAACAGGGTTTTAGTCAGTGGGTGTAGAAGACAGGAAAAGAGAGGATTCTCACCCTGTGCTAGCTGATGGGAGGTGTCTGGTCAGTATTAACGAGATGTAAAAATAAATGCTTCCTGAAGACCCCATTTATTGGGTATGGTGAGAGTTCTTCCCACAGGTCTGTACCATGAAGAGGCCCCAGAACCCAGGAGGGGAAGGTCTGAATCACAGTCATTCTTGGCACTTGGAAGCGCCCTTTGGTTGTTTATGCGGTAAACAGCCCTCCCTAGAACTGCAGACGGGAATTCCCTGGCTGCCCAGACTCTTCCGACCTCCAGCACAGAACACATAATAGGTGCTCAATAAACGCAGCCGGACTAGCATTTTATTAGCAAAGCTGCTAAAGAAAAGTTTCCAGAAGTCAGCTCTCTCTTTACTCCTGAATCTCTTTCAAAATATGTCCTCAAAGCTTTCTTTGCCCAACAAGAAATATTTTTTTTCCTAAGTCAAGGAGAAGGAAAGGAGGAAATCTGCGAAAAGGAAGAAGTGATCCATGAGTTCAAGGGGCTCAAGTTGGGCCCCATGGTCGGCTAGGACTCCCCAGTACCTATTCGCCCTCCTTCTGCCCACCTCCTGAGTACTCCACATTCTCACCTTTGCACTTTTTCTTTCCTGAAACCCCACCTCCCCACCTTCTGACACAGACACCCCAACTGCGTATCCAAGTGGGGCCGCACACCCCACCTCTCCAGCAGGGACCTACCTCTCCTCCCCTCGACCTGGGGCAGTTCTTCTTTATTGCAGATGGCTTTTTAAGAAACTAAAAAAACTCATCTCTTTATCCGTGAGGGATACCCCCAAATAAAGGGGGAGAGAAACAGGAAGGCCCCTATGAACCCTCCAGTCAGCGGAGGTGTGATTCTCTGAGCAGCCACCCCCAATCCTCCTCCTTTCCAAGCCCCTGGAAGGGATTCGCGCACAAGTCCGGCTCCCAAGTGCCCACGCTTCCAAACAAGCTAGAAGCGGATTATACCGGTACCCAACCCGGAGATGGCCCGCGGCGGGCTGGGTGCACCTGCGGGCCCCCGGCTCCCTCCCCCTCGCGCTGGGGGCGGGGCGCGCCCTCACTTCCCAGCCCAGCCCACCCCGCGCGGGAAGGAGGCGGGAGGGGAGGCGTTTCTGGAGAAGTTGAAGGGCTCACCTTCTGGGCAGCGGGCCAGCGAGGCCAGACACCGAACACCCACCTCCGGGAAGAATCAGCCGAGCCGTAACCGGGTCTCCCCGCCCTTCCGATGGGGCGGAGGGAGGCGAGAGAAGGGAGCGCGCGTGGCGGGGAGCCGGAGAGAGGCGGTCGCAGGCCGGCACGGTCCTCTCACGGGGCCCACTCCGCGGCCCCGGCACCCGCCGCTCAAATTGCCGAAAGCGGAACGATCTTCGGGGACGAAGCTAGCGCTCGGCCCGGCCCGCTTGCCGCCCGCGTCCCCCAGCCCGCGAGGTCCCAGCCACAGCCTCCGCTCGGGCCGCGGCGCCGCGGGGCAGGTCGCCGGCGCCGGGGTGGCGCGTGTCGGCTGCGGCGCGGCTCCACCGGCACAGTCCCCGGCCCCTGCCCGGGAGAGGCGCGCACCAACCTTGGGGGGGCAGCCCGGGCAGCTTTGGCCGCCTAGCCCCGGCTTAGGCGGAGGCGAGAGGTGGCGGCATCACCTGCGGCGTGCGGCTACTGCTGCTCCCGGACGCGCCGGGGCGGCGGAGGCGCGCGGCGCCCTGCACCCTGCTCCCGCGGCCCCGCCCGCGGCTGCCACCTCGAAGCGCGGCGGAGGAGCCGGGGCACCACGGGCGGCGGCAGCGGCGGCGACAGGAGCAGCAGCACATGACTCTGTAATGGGGGGAATTAGACAAAGCGTAACATGGACTCCGGGCCCGTGCAGGCGCTGCAGCTTCGGGACCAACCGCAGCCGGCGAGCGCCGCCACTGGCTCGGCCGCAGCCAATGGGGGCGGGCCCGGGCCTCCATGTGATGGCGAGCTCTCTTCCCCCGCGGCTCTCCGGTGCCTGCCGGGGGTCGGGGCGCTTCCGCCGCCGTGCGGGCTGACCGGAGGGGAGGGGTGGCGAGTTCGGTGGCCCGGGGTCGGGCACTGGCGGCGGGAGGCGGCGGCACCGCGCGCAGGTGCACCCGGCGGGGTCGGGGCGGCTGCCGGAGCTCGCCGTCCCCACAGCTGCTCATCAGTGAAATGCCCACCTGGGCCGGGCACGATGCCGGGCGGCCAGTGTCGCCAGGCGGGCGAGAGTCCATCTCAGGAACCTTCACCCTTCCTGGGGCTATCCTGTCAACTGGAACTTTGATAGTAAGACGGGAGTGGGGCTGGGGTATGCCATGAAATGGTAGGGGGAAATTTCCCGAAAAGTCATTTCAGCGGCTTCCAACTGTACTTACCTGGGATATGGGGCACACACAACTTTATCTTGGCGCGAATAGCTTCCCTGCCTAATTTGTTCTGTCTTTGCTATTAAAGATGCAAGAGAGAGTCACTTATTGTTTTTATCTGAGTCTGCTCTCCCCGATTCCCCCCACCCCATTCTTTTTTGCCAAAGATGTCTTGTGTCTGAAGCAGGCAGATGAAAGTTTGTTCTCCACTAAACCGTGTTTCCCAACCTGGTAGTTCTCCCTCTTGTTTTTATTGTAAGATCAAAGTATATTTGAAGTCTTTTTCATGGGTGGGGAGAAGCAGGAATCAAGAAATAACGTCACGAGGGATGTTTCGAAGTGTTGGTTTTTAACATGGCAGATGGTTCCAGCCCAGTATCACAATATCTCGTTTTATCTGAATCTACCTGTTTCCATGAACAATGAGTAATGAGTCTATGTGCTCAGTCGTGTTTGACTCTGTGCAATACAATGGAGTGTAGCCCACCAGGCTCCTCTGTCTATGGGCTTCTACGGGCAAGAATACTGGAGTGGATTGCCATTTCCTTCTCCAGGGGATCTTCCTGACCCAGGGATCACACCTGTGTCTCCCACATTGCAGGCAGATTCTTTACCGGCTGAGCCCCATGAAAAATGGGAAATCTCATCTCTTCTACCAAGATGTCTCCATGTCAGTGAATGTTCAATCAACATTTCCTAAGCAACTAAACGTTCTTCATAAGCATGCTGCAAAAATGTTATAGGTACTCAGGAAGGTGGGAGTTCAGATACAGTGAGAAAGTAGAGATTCATTTTTAGGGTTTCAGGAAAGACTTCAGAGACAAGGGAGTAGAATTGACCTTCAGAGAGGGAACACTTGTTCCCCTGACCCTCGAAGTAAAGAAGAGCAGCCCTGAGGTTGAGTACGAACAGAGCTCCAGCACACACTCAAGGGACAGGCCTAGACTACTTGCAAGATGACACTAGATTTTGAGCCCTTCTCACCTCTTGCTCTCTCATTTTCCCTGTCCTGTCCTTGGTGCCAGTAGCCTCTCCTGTCCACACACTGAGCCAAGAAGGAGGTGTGTAGGCAGGAGCTGTGTATCCCGTGATCTAATTACAGTACCAGATTCGCTGATCTGGGAGGTTGGTGCTGTTTTAAAACTGTTAACATCTAGTGGTGTGATATTTTGATGGAAAACACCTCACTACTATGATTAATTTGGAATGTTCTGCTGTTTGTAAAAACACTGTTCCACATTTTGATCTTCCCTGAGTTTTAAAGTATGATTTTAGACTTGAGAGAACTGTGATTTCAAGAATGGGATAAATTGAGAATGGAAAAAAGTAGTACTCAAAAAGCAAATGTAGAGAAACAGGCACGTATTCTCATAAATGTGAGTGTTAATTGAGTAAATCCATTTGGAGGACAGTTTAGCAATTTTGGATGAAATTAATATGTGAGGGATTTTTTTTGACCAGTTTCACCTCTAGGAATTTCCACTTTGGCCATATGTGTGCAAAAATCATGTATTGCAGAAGCATTTACAAGCATGTAGAAAGCTGTATGTACAGGTATATTTATTGCAGTATTGTTTATGACAGGAAACATAGAAGGGTGTGTAAGTTTAATAACAAAATCCCAGTAGGGGACTGGTTAAGCAAATTTAACCTGTTTTATAAAAATTAGAGACCTATTTGTACTAAAATGAAAGAATGTCCAAAATCTATACGTGAAAAAAGCAAGTTGCAGAACAATATGAATAGTATGATACCATTTATAAGCATATTTTGTCAAAAATAGACATGTTATTAAATGTATGCTTAGGGCAAATCTGGGCTTCCCTGGTGGCTCAGATGGTAAAGCGTCTGCCTGCAATGCAGGAGACCCGGCTTCGATTCCTGGGTAGGGAAGATGCCCTGGAGAAGGAAATGGCAATCCACTCCAGCACTCTCACCTGGAAAATCCCATGAACGGAGGAGCCTGATAGGCTACAGTCCATGGGGTCGCAAAGAGTCGGACATGACTGAGCGACTTCACTTAGGGCAAATCTGGAAGCATATATAACAAGCAGTTCACAGTGGTTATCTCTGGATGTGAGATTATTAGGGTCGTTGCTTTCTGTTACAAGTTTCTGTATGCTTGAATTGTTTTTATGTTGAGTACCTATTACTCTGTTAATAAGAAAATAATAAAAAAACGATAAAATTGCTAAGAGCTGTACCAATGACAAATAATGAGGATCACTCTGAGGATCTAGGAAGCAAAAAATGTCAGCTTCCCCTACTCCCCAAGAAAAACAAACAAGTAGAAGGCAGCAAAGGATGATAACGGACTTGACTTTGGATTGCAAATGAAATATGATAGAAGAGGCATCTGAGGCTGGTCAAGGCCTGTCAACAGGGATCAAGTGGGAGAAACACAATAAGGCTTCAAGGAAGTTCTAGTAAACAGAGACTTAACACTTACTGTCCTTTGTTGAGTTATGGTCACAGATTGGCAACTGTTTCAATACTTGTTAAATCTGTATCACACAAATCATGACTACAGCCAACACAGTGCTTGTGATGGGCCAGGCTCTGCTCTGAGTACTGTACTTATGTCCACTTTTAGTCCTTGCAGAAACCTTATGAGACAAATACTATCATTTTTTTTTTTGGAGGGGGACTTCCCAGGTGGCATTAGTGGTAAAGAACCTGCCTATCAATGCAGGTAGACATAAGAGATGTGGGTTCAGTCCCTGGGTTCGATCCACTTTAGTATTCTTGCCTGGAGAACCCCACGAACAGTCCTTCTGTCAGTTCAGTTAGGGTCGCACAGAATCTGACACAACTGAAGCGACTAAGCATGCATCATTTTTTAGACAGGCCTGGAGGAGTTTATAAGCAGTGCAAGATCACACAGCCTTCAAGTGGCCTTGCTAGATTTTTAAGCCCAGCGGCCTGGCTCTAGAGATACAAACACAATACTGAAGACCACGTAAGATAAAGGTATTTATATGTGCGCCTTATTCTACCAAGTATTGTAATTCTAAGTTGATTTGTATTTAGTAGCATTTGAAATGTCCTAAGGCACTCAACAATACTGATTGAATGAGTGAATGAATAATTGAGTTTCCTCCTAAAGAAGAATTAGAACTGCTTGGAGGAGTGAGTTTTGCATTGTTCCCATGTGTGTCACCTAGTGGTGTGCCCAACGCATGGTAAGTGATGTGAATTTCAGTAATCTGTAAACATGCTTTTGAAACGTTGTGCAAAAATCAGCCTTTATAAATTGATCCCAAATACACCAGAGCAGCTTCTGAATCATATCATGATGAATTCCTCATAGAGTGAAGAATAGCCCTGAAGGGACGGAGCTAAATCTGCTTGTACCTGTATGCTGCTAAGTCGCTTCAGTCGTGTCCAACTCTGTGTGACCCCAGAGACGGCAGCCCATCAGGCTTCCCCGTCCCTGGGATTCTCCAGGCAAGAACACTGGAGTGGGTTGCCATTTCCTTCTCCAGTGCATGAAAGTGAACAGTGAAAGTGAAGTCGCTCAGTTGTATCCGACTCTAGCGACCCCATGCACTGCAGCCAACCAGGCTCCTCCAACCATGGGATTTTCCAGGCAAAAGTACTGGAATGGGGTGCCATTGCCTTCTCCGTGTACCTGTATAACCATACACAAATAAATGGGGAATATATTTGCTTGGAAAGTGGCAATAATGCTGGAGAGCTGTGGAATTTCAAATTATGTGAGTCTCTCTCTCTTTCTCTTGCCTCTCTTGGTTTCTGAAGGAGATAATAACACCTACACCCAGTTAGTGTGAGACCAAGGATTCATTCACATGTGGAAAGGGCTTAGCCAAGTGCTTAGAATATAGGTATTGTTCAGCACATGTTACCTACCATAAGTGTGCCCACATATTGTAAGTGTGATCAGATTTCTGAGTCTGTGGTGACTCTGTAAATACTACAGCTTATATAACCTGTGACACCTGGGAGCTCACATACATATAAGGCTAGGAATTCCATAGAGGACACTCCTGACGGTCCAGTGGTTAAGAATGTACTTTGCATTGCGGGGGATTTGGGTTCCAACCCTGGTCAGGTAACAAATCCCACAAGGCGATGACTAGAAAAGATCTAGACCGCTGCAAAAAAAAGATCCTGCATGATACAATGTGCGGCATCTAAGACCTGAAGTAACCAAATAAATAATAATAAAATAAAATTTAAAAAATACATAGTCTGTGCTCAACCTAAGCACATTATAAGCAGTAGACTTCTCATCTTTCTTCTCCTTTGCTACCTCCCGCTAGCCCCTTCTATGTTTTACATAGGTTAAAACCATTTCACTTCTTGGACTTATTTAAACTCTCAGCCTATTTGAAGCTAGGAGGCAAACTGTCTCCCTTCTTCACAGCTAAGGAAATGGAAATGCTGGAGACCAGACTAGAAACCAGCAGATAAAGGGTGTAGAACAGGATAGAGAAAATGGAACCAGTTAGCGTGTGTGGGGTAACTCTCCATGGGTCCTGACGTAACATAAGGTCCAAAGGGGAAGGGGAATTGCCAGACTGCTATAGTTAGAAATAACATGGTGAAATTGAAACTAGAAAAACTCAGGGTGCATGTCTTAATCAACCGCAATGAGAAGAAAGAAATGGACCTCTGCCTTTTAAAATGGACTCATAGGCAGATTGAATCAGGAGTGCCTGTCTGGTAAGCCAGTTTCTTAATTAGCAGCCCAGGACTGAGTGCTCCCTTCACTGGGGAAAATATTTTTTAAAGCAGAAAGAAACACCACAATCAACCACTTGAGAATCTGTGCCCATATCCTCTGCCTTTCTGCCTGCTACTACTACAGATGAACTTACCCATGTTCTTTCAGAAAGCCAGTCCCTTCATTTTGCACTAGGTCTCATTCAATCTCAAATGATAACAGTAGCAATTGACCCCGGTCTGCTATAGCATTGACTTTCCCTCGCTACTGAATGACTGCCATCACCATTTCTCCATCATTAGGAATAAAATTTCTCTTGACCCTTTCCCCACTCCAATTCTTGTTTCTCCTTTGCATCTAAACAGCTCAAAAGAATTATTGATACTTATTATCTCTAATTCAATTCTTTCCATTTTCTCTTCAACTCAATCTAATCAGGAGTTTACTTCCATTATTGCATCACTGAAATTGATTTTACAAAGGACACTGACAACTGTCATTTTGCTAAATACAGTGATCAATTCTTGGTCCTTAATTGACCTCTTAGCATCATTGGACACCATTGACTACTCCGACCTCTTCCTCCCCAAACACTGCACTCCCTCCAGGGAGTTCATCCAGTTTTAGAGCTTTGGATTCCCTCTCCATGCCAAGAACTTCACATTTACACATCCAGCATAGTTTTCTCTCCTTCACGCCACGTTGTGTTTCTAACTGCTTACTTGACTTTCCCATTAGACCTCTAATAGAGCTTAAATTTTAGTTCAAAACCAAACTCTGATTTCCCCCTAAAACCTGTGAAACCCACACAGATTTCCCACTCTGAGTAAATGGCAAGTCCGCCTTTCCACTTCCTTGGGCTAACAGCCTCCAAGTCATCTTTGACTCATCTCTCACAAACAATATCAAAACTGTAGGAAGTCCTGTTGACTTTACCTCCCAAATACACACCCTTCAATGCTGCACTTTGGTTTCATCCGCCATCATCTCTCTCCTGGCCTAACTCAAGAGCCACTTCACTAGTCTTAGTGCTTCCATTTCACTCTCTGTCCATCCCTCCCTTACAGGCTATTCTCCATGGCAGCCAAAGTGATCCTTTTAACATGTAAGTCTAGTCACCTCATTCCTTTGCCCAGGCCCTGTGATAGCGCTCCATTTTACTCACAGTAAAGCCCAAATCCTTACAGTGGTTTGCAAGGTTCTTACTTGATCTGCATCCCCCAAACACAACCACATCTAAAAATGAAAATTCCCTTCCTACTTCATTCCTCTTACCTTGCTTTATTATTTTCCTCTGAGTACTCATCATGTATATATATTATATATACATTTATATATATATATTTAATATCTGTCTCTTCTAGACTATAAGCCCTTTTATGATCAACTTTATTTGCTAGTTTATTTTTAGTTTGCTATGTTTCATGGCATGTGGGGTCTTAGTTCTTCCACCAAGGGTTGAACCTGTGCTCTTGCAATGGAAGCATGGAGACCTAACCACTGAACCACTGGGGAATTTTCAGAATATAAGCCCTTTAAAGACAGGAAATTTTACTTATAGTGCTCACTGACATATCCCAGATATTTAGAATAGTGTCTGATACATAGTAGGTAATGTTTTAAAAAATTAATAAATTTATTACAGATTTTTAATCAATATAAGTATGGGGAAAATTTTCCTAGGAAAAGAGTCTTTCATATCATGCTGTTCTCTAAGTATTTGTTAATTTGTTAATATGAATGAAAGGCGTTAATATTCAGAGTCTCCCAATCCAAATCTTTTACTAAAACTGAACCTTGTAGAGTGTGTGGCAAAATATTAGTAGAAAATATTACCTTTTTGTTAGTTCTCTAGCAAACAGGAAGAGGAAAACAAGCTGATCTGATTCAACAACAACAAAAAATTGCAAAATAATAATTCCAAAGTCCTAAATTATAGACTTACTAAGGAAAATATAAAGCAAAGTAACACAGTAGCGAAAAGTATGTTAGAGAAGATTAAACATTCACTTCCTCCTAACGTGTTACTTCAAATCTATCCTGTTGTGTAGGAAAGTGACTGTGTAGTCTAATCTGGCTACGAGAAAAAGTTTAAGTGAAAGAAAAGAACACTGATGTGACATAAAATAACAAGCGGGGACCTTCGTGACAGTTTTGGCAGTTGAAAGTTGAAATGACACAAAAATCCTGAGAAAGAGCCCTGTAAAAAGGAATCAGGCAGGACTTGAAAACAAAACAGAACCAGTTCCCAGAGCAAACTGATTTATATGGTCATTTGAAAACAAGAAGGAAGAATGATTGCCATTTCCAAGTGGTGAGTTGAATGTTTAAAAACCCACACGGAACTACCCCACCAGGCCCCTGCCCCCATGTGGGATGTCTGCTTAGAGCTGTGTCTGCAGGAGGAGACATCATGAATATAGCAAGAGACCTGACCTGTCAAGATGAGGCTGAGCAGGGCTCGGGCTAGAGAGAGGAATGTGAGCTCAGGAATAGAGAAGCCAGCCTGGGGGTTTTCTTACTCACGGGTGAAATGCTAACATTCTGGGTTTGAAAGATTATTATGTCTGATTACATCTGAAACTTCATCTTACAGCTCTTCAAAACAGTATGGCCCGGGAATAACTTAAAGTGGAGGATGGAGGTAGTCACAAAACTAAAAGTCCCCTCTATCCTATGGTGAGGGGCTCCCTGGCAGTGCGGCAGAGGAGGCAACCATTCTGGCTCCTGTCCTGATCACTCTCCCAGCCCAGGCAGGACACATGAGCCAAAGGCAAGCTAAGACCTTGAGCCTAAATCTAAATCTGTGTCTGAATCCCTGAGACTAGATGACTAGGGACCTCCCATTCCCTCATCTCCCCTGAAAGTCTATCTCCAGGGTGCTAATAGTTCCTCTTGCCACTTCCCTCCCTGATTTTCACCTCATCTCCTAAAATCTCTGGGCTTCCCTGGGGGGTTAGCAGTAAAGAATCCGTCTGCAATGCAGGAGACTCAGGTTCCATCCCTGGGTCCATAAGATCCCCTGGAGGAGGAAATTACAACCCACTCCAGTATTCTTGCCTGGGAAAGCCCATGGACAGAGGAGCCTGGTGGAATACAGTCCATGGGGTCGTGAGGAGTTGGACATGACTTAGTGACTGAACCACCACCACCACCTAAAATCTCTCTTTCTCATGCAGTGAGAGCTCTATGGGTAACCATGTTTGTCCCCCTTCTCTTTTTGTGATGCCTGAGTGATAACCTATGGACCCATAGCCTGCAGATGTTTTAACTGCAGAATGTTTTCTAAATTTTTTTTCAATTGTCAATATTTAATAATCAGGAAAGTCACATAAATATTCAGATTTCCAACACTTTTGACAACTAGAACGACCAAACCTTGCTTAATTCCTGCACAGCAAGCTTGTGCTGGGCTGAGCTGCTGCTGTCCCCTTCCAGCTGCTTCTCACTCTGCAGTTCACAAGCAGCCAGGCCACTCCTGATGGTCTTGGGTGATGGTGTGGGGATGGGGAGTAGGGGAAGGGTGCTGTTGCCCTTTATTATTTTGTGTGTGTTGTTTTATGTATAACAGAGGGAAAGTTCTGTTCGTGTGTGCCTGCTAAGTTGCTTCAGTCATGTCCAACTCTTTGTGACCCTATGGACTGTAGCCCACCAGGCTCCCCTGTCCATGGGATTCTCCAGGCAAGAATACTGGAGTGGATGGATTGTCATACCCTCCTCTAGGGGATCTTCCTGACCCAGGTATTGAACCAGACTCTCTTGCATTGGCAGGCAGGTTCTTTACCACTAGTGCCACCTGGAAAGGCCAAAGTTCTCTGTACCACATCTTAATGTTTTCTCCAAAAGTGCTTCATGTACCTTATACCAGACCTACATTTAAAGTACCTATCTGGTTACTCTAGTCTCTCGAGGCTGTGATCCATAGTTTACATTATCTGGCTATATGCCCAGGTATGCAACTAGGAAACCTCTAAAGAGAATTCAAGACTGAGGTGATGGCACACCTTATGCCCCAAACAATCCAAGGCAGTATGTAATCACTGGGTGGCTAGGCTGAGGACACGCTTTCAACCAGTCTCTGATAGTCATACCTTATCAGATCAGATCAGATCAGATCAGTCGCTCAGTCATGTCTGACTCTTTGCGACCCCATGAATCCCAGCACGCCAGGCCTCCCTGTCCATCACCAACTCCCGGAGTTCACTGAGACTCACGTCCATCGAGTCAGTGATGCCATCAAGCCATCTCATCCTCTGTTGTCCCCTTCTCCTCCTGCCCCCAATCCCTCCCAGCATCAGAGTCTTTTCCAATGAGTCAACTCTTCGCATAAGGTGGCCAAAGTACTGGAGTTTCAGCTTCAGCATCATTCCTTCCGAAGAAATCCCAGGGCTGATCTCCTTCAGAATGGACTGGTTGGATCTCCTTGCAGTCCAAGGAACTCTCAAGAGTCTTCTCCAACACCACAGTTCAAAAGCATCAATTCTTCGGCGCTCAGCCTTCTTCACAGTCCAACTCTCACATCCATACATGACCACAGGAGAAACCATAGCCTTGACTAGACGGACCTTTGTTGGCAAAGTAATGTCTCTGCTTTTGAATATGCTATCTAGGTTGGTCATAACTTTCCTTCCAAGGAGTAAGCGTCTTTTAATTTCATGGCTGCAGTCACCATCTGTAGTGATTTTGGAGCCCAGAAAAATAAAGTCTGACACTGTTTCCACTGTTTCCCCATCTATTTCCCATGAAGTGGTGGGACCGGATGCCATGATCTTCGTTTTCTGAATGTTGAGCTTTAAGCCAACTTTACCACTCTCCACTTTCACTTTCATCAAGAGGCTTTTGAGTTCCTCTTCACTTTCTGCCATAAGGGTGGCGTCATCTGCATATCTGAGGTTATTGATATTTCTCCTGGCAATCTTGTTTCCAGCTTGTGCTTCTTCCAGCCCAGCGTTTCTCATGATGTACTCTGCATAGAAGTTAAATAAGCAGGGTGACAATATACAGCCTTGACGAACTCCTTTTCCTATTTGGAACCAGTCTGTTGTTTCATGTCCAGTTCTAACTGTTAGAAATTTTTCTTAAGAATGTGGTCCTGAGGCAATTCTGTGAAGTATGAGTCACTATCCCCCTTTTAATAAATGTAAAAACCAAGACATAGAAAAGTAAAGGGGTTTTCCCTAATCACACAGCTCCTAAGCACTAGGAGCCCAGCCCGGATTTGTAAGGCAGGCCCAGTGCTCTTTACAGCTGCTGCATCGTGGCTGCTGCACATCACCATTGAAGATCAATGTGCTTTGATTGTGAGAAACCTTTAGGATGCTCTTTACCATCAATTCAATAACACGTTTCAATGCCTCACAGCCCAGCTAGTGAGGAGAAATCGTGGAATCATCTTTGACTTACACCCCTCCAGCCCCCATATCTATCCAGGTAAATGGCCTGTCTATTTTGCTTTTAAAATAACTATTCTACCAAAATGTTTCTTTCTATTCTTTCTACACAATCCCTAATCCAAATCCATTGACTCACTCTTAAATGAATGTAATGGTCTCCAGCTCAGGACTTCACATAGCACTCTCTGTTCCTTGAGTCCCTCCCACCCCCACTGTCCCCATCAATCTGTATTTACAAGCAAAGACAATGGCCTTGTAACACGGCTTTCTGGTGCCATTGCCTGCCTCAGAAACTTACAGTGGTTTCCTATGCATTAGCTAGAAAACACTGGGATCATGTGCAAGGTCCATGGTTGTGGTGGCTGTGACCTTCTTTCCAATATCTGCTATTCTCCTCTGGGAAATTTATGCTTTCCCAACCAGCAACCCCAGGCTTGGCCACATGACTTGCTTTGCCAATGAAATGTGAGTGAAAGTGACTTGGACCATTTCTGAGCAAGAGCTTTCATAGCCATTGTGGCTGCTCACCATCTCTCTTTTTGTTGTTTCTGGAGAATATTAACGCGCCAGATTAGAGCTGCTCTTTCAGCCTGGCTCTTCAACTAAAAAACACATGGTACAGAGTTACCACCAGCACGAAGGCTGAGCCTGGGGCAGTGCATTGCACATTTACCGGGAGACTCCTGTTTATGTAACATATTCACCTAACATGAGCAAGAAATCAACCTCTGCTGTTGTTTGAGAGTTTGAAGCTGTTTATCACAGGGTATCCGGAGAAAGAAAATGATACAGCCTCCATGAGCAGTCTGTTTTCTTGACCCCACACAGTAAGAGCTGCTTTCCCAGGGCTCTTACTGAGGTTGTTCATAGCTTTTCTAGTTCTCACTGAATTAGAGCCACTTAACTGGAACTATCATTTTCCTTGGTATCAACTTGGTCCCCAAAGATGTGCTTAAGATAGATATTGCTGAATTAGTCCAAGTTCTCTAGAGCAGGGCAAGAGGAAATTAGAACCTAGTAGATATTCTGCTAATATGCACAATAGAATGATCATACAATCTGACCCTTAATACCAAATGGATGGTACACTAATCAAACAGAGCTCTTAAATGTCTGGCTATTCAAGATTGCACATAAGGTTGCAAGCTTCAGAATCCACAACTTCTTTCTTAGAGATGTATAAACAAAGTCACCAATGACTTGCTCAAACTTAGATGGTTTCTGTGATTTCTTGTACTGTAGCTGCTGCCTTAATGGCTGGTTTTTGCACACTGTAGTGCCCTTAGTTTGGTAACAGCATTCTCAGGTTGCCTGAATAGAAGTTGGGAAAGAGTCCTGGGGAGACATACTACAGCAATGTGGAGCCAGAGGTCTGGTGAAACGCTAAGGTAATTGTCTTAGGAGTGCTGTATCCCAAGGCTGCATTAAGGAGGCAAGGGGATGTTCAGACATTTCCAGAGACAAATTAGGGTCAGAAGCCAGGGACACAGAATTGAGCATCAGAAAGCCAACAGTAGGGCTTCCCTGGTGGCTCAGACAGTGAAGAATCTGCCTACAATGTGGGGGACCTGGGTTCAATCCCTGGGTTGGGGAGATCCACTGGAGAAAGGAATGGCTACTCACTCCAGGATTTTTGTCTGGAAAATCCCCTTGGATAAAGGAGCCTGCTGGGCTACAGTCCATATGGTCACAAAGAGTCAGACACGAATGAGCAACTAACACACACTTAAGCCAACAGTGGCATTAAGCTATGGGCATCAAGCATAATAACTGGCCAGAAAAGGACAAAATTAAAGTGAGAGCAAGGATGAAGCGGTGATTAGCAATTGAATGTCAGCTCTGCAAATTCTGGGTTTGAGGCAGAACCTTTCCCTGTGTGGAACCTAGAGGGCATGGTGGGTTGGGGCAGCTCCATTTTCAAAGATCTTCCATAACCACTCTGGTCCCCATAGAAGACCTCTAGTGCCAAGGAAAGGCTGCACACTAGCCACTGGGCCAACCCCTTCAGGTCTGCCCTGACTCAAGAGTGAGGGTTCTGGTGGGTGTCAGTCTGAGCAAGAGCAGCCAGGAAGGAGGAGAGAAGTCACAGGCTAGGGGTTGGTGAGGGGGGTTGGATTTGCAGACTATTCAAGGGCAAAAACAGGAAGTGGGGTGGAGGCTGGGGAGATGAGAAAGGGGGTGGACTGTTCAGAAAAGCAAAGTAGAACAAGGTGTGAGTGTAAAGTGGGGTCAGGAACAACCCAGAAAAGGGACTCAGACAGCTATTTGCCTTGTAAACATTGGTCTGGGGTAATTCTCTTGGGTAGGGGAGTACCTTGATATTATCAAGCTCTGAAACCCCCCTCCTACCGCTCTGAACCATCGACTGTAAGATGAAATCACAGATTGTGTCACGTTTCCCCTGCTGTTTCAAGTGTGTTTCTCTGAGTCTCAACCAGCATCTAGCCTGTCTTCTGTTTCTTCAGTCTTTCCCCCATCTTGCACAGTGATGAGCCAATGGTTATTAATTTATGAATTATTACCTATCATCAGTCCCTTTTATTGTCTGTTCTTCTTGCCATTGCCAGACATGCATTCCTTCAACAAGAATTTATTTTTATACGTTATAAATAATAACAATATTTATTGAGTACTTATTAGCTGTGAATCAAACATTGTGTTCACATATCAATGGAACATGGGACAGATTCTGGATCCCTGAAGAGCTACAGCCTGATGGGGAAGAGAAAGAAATGCAAACATAAATGTTTTACTCTGCCTAGTGTATCAAGGGAGGCTTCATAGTAGAGGTGATCATTTTGCTGGGTCCCAAAGGATGGATAAAAGTTCTCTTGATAGACAGGGCAGGGAGACTTCCACAGGCAGAGGGAATAGTATGAGCATAGACAGAGGTGTGCTTTTCATCTCCACTCTATTCTGTAGCAACAGGACAAGTCCTTCAACACCTAAGTTCGAGTCCTTGAATAAGAAAAAACACACAATTTATTCTTATACTATGCATGAAGTGAATACTGTGGCTTTAGTCTTCGGCCTCACTAGCAAACATGCGACTGAAGTCCTCAGCCAATTGCTTTTCTGATGGGGCTGTTGAGTTTTTAAAATTGCTCATCAATTTTAAACACACAATTTAAAGGCTAAACACGAGATTCTTAGCCTTTTTCATTATGAGCACTAGACTTGAGTGGCAACTCAAAAGATGTACTCTTTTCCTCTTGTCTACTTTTGATTAATTAATTGATGTTGTATACAGCATGAATAAATAGTCTATGTTCATTTTGACTACAAACATTCAGTAATAAATTTTAAAGTGACTCCAATTATCTACAAACTTCTCCTTTATTTCTCAGCATCCTAAAAATCTTTTCATTTAGCTAAGATGGTCCAACAGAACTTTACCCAGCTCTGAGGGGGCACTTTTATCTTCTGAGATTCCATGGAATGCTTGAAATAACCTGGATTCTAAAGACGGGTACACTGTAACACACACAGTTCAGGGAGGGTGGGCTCTTTATCCAAGGAGAAAGTTCTTTCTCTGCTGAAGGCAAGTATTTCCCTCTCTTCTCCCCAGGATTTCAAATCACCAGTAGCAATTACAGACTCAACTTATTATGCATATAACAGCATAGAGAAAGTTCTGGCCACTAGGCCACTTACTGTGAGTCCACTCAATAAAGCTATGGCTGAACAAATTAAGAATGCAAGTGCCGGGACTGAGAGGGTCATCAGTGGACTTTGGATCAACTGCATGACTAGGTGTGAGCATCCAGGAGATGGGAGCTGTCTTCACATGCCTGGAAAGGCCTCCATGATACTTTAACTTGAACGTCCAAAGAGCAAATGGCCATGTCCTGACTTTGTTGACCCTGCTGGGGGCAACGCTGTAATTTGTGAGTTATTTGTAATTTCATCCTGCAGAACGGCTGAGAACCTTTGCCAAAAATCAGCTTTGACCCAGATGGACTCCTGGGTTTGGGTGGGTGGACAGCTGAGATGTTTATTGCCATAGTATCTTAGGCTCTGAAAGAATACCTGTGCTCTTTTTTGTTGTTTTAATTGTTGTTTTAAAAAATAATTGTATTTATTTATTTTTGGCTGTGTCGGGTTTTTGTCGCTGCGTTGTTTTTCCTCTGCTTACAGTGTGAGGGCTTCTCATTGTGGTGGCTGCTCTTGTTGTGGAGCACGGCCTCTATGGCACACAGGCTTCAGCAGTTGCAGGCTCCAGAGCACAGCTTCCGTAGTTGTGGTGCACGGGCTTAGTTGCTCTGCAGCATGTGGGATCTTCCTGGCCCAAGGATCGAACCCATGTCTCCTGCATTGGCAGGCAAATTCTTTACCACTGAGGCGCTAGGGAAACCCTAGTTGGTGGTGGTGGTGGTGGTGGTGGTGTGGGGGGTGTATATGTATTGGTTTTACATGTTCAGGAACAAAGATCTGAAATCTCACTGTGCTTCCTATCCTTTGTACTGCTGGCTGTTAGAAGCACAGAGTCATGTCGGCGAGAGGTGCTGAAAGCAGCTTTAAGCAGCAGGACTTCCCATCCCTCAGGAACTCTTCCCTCCTTCCCCCAGCCCACCCTCTGCAGCCCTGAGTTCTTTTCCTGAACCTCTCACCCAAATCTCCACTTCTTTTAAGTTCATGATGAACCCTGTGTGGCATGTTTGTGATGTTATGTGGAGGCTGCTGTCCAAAAATAAACTCCTGTATTCAGAAGAGGAGAGGCTGGTTTGAAGAGGCAGGCCCAGCCAGCCACGGTGTTCAGTAGCACTCATTGGTTAATGTCTGCAAATTTTCTTTTCCGACAAGAAGCTAAATGGGGCTTATTAAGCTCCTCTTGGTGTAATTTTTTTTAAAAAGGACAAGTTAAAAATATCCTAAGAACAAGTCTCAGAGACAATGAAAGCTTTGGTTGTTAGGAAGAACTGGTGATGGGGTCCAGAGAAGGTTTTCACATTTGAAATTCAAATCTCCCCAGGGGCTGCGCCCCCACCCCACAGGAGGGAAAGGCTAGAGGGCTGAGTGAGAGAGGCCTGGCTCACTTGCTTGCACGCTAAGTCACTTGTGTCCCGACTCTGCGACCCTGTGGACTGTAGCCCGGTGGGCTCCTTTGTCCATGGAATTCTCCAGGCAAGAATACTGGAGTGGGTTGCCATTCCTGTCTCCAGTGGATCTTCCTGACCCTGGGATCATACCTGAGTTTCCTGCATTGCAGGCAGATTCTTTACCATCTGAGCCACCACAGAAGCCCAGGCTCACCCTCAGATTCAATTCGATTTCACATTTTCCAGCACCTGTAAACATACAGGTTACCAAATGGTAATAATCAAAGTTCCTGACTCATGTCTGCCTATGAGGTCAGGATCCTGGTACAGCTTCATGAGAAAGTTGGGGCCAGGAAAACTGAAGGACTGCCCCAGCCCTTTGAGGAAGACAGCTGTCCTGATTCATAATGGCTGATGAGGCCTAGCCTTGCCTACTGTGAGCCTAGAGCAAGCAGACAAACAGGTAAGTGGTGGGTGAGTATGCTCAGAAGCGGGGTTTCAGTTACTGCTCCTCCCTGATGAGCCCCGGTGCTGACAGCTGAGTGAGGAGGCTTCCAGGGGCAGCACATTCTGTCCTGACACCACCCTCCCCAGGCTTTCTTGTCAGTGAAAGGAAAGGTGAGGAGAGCCTTTCAATGAAAACCGAAGTAGTCACTGAGTATTCTTGGGCTTCCCTGGTGGCTCAGCTGGTAAAGAAAACGCCTGCAATGCAGGGGACCTGGGTTTGATCACTGGGTTGGGAAGATCTCCTGGAGAAGGGAAGCCCAATAGCTTTAAAAGGGGCCTGTGCATGCTGGCTTCTGGACCCAGCACCCACAGAGTTGTGTGGTCCTTCCCTTCTGAGTACTGGAGTCTGAGCCGCTCTCCTCTGCCAAAGCCTCCCAGCTCTCAGCCTGGTGCCCACCACCCATTTACCCAGGACTGAAGAGCTCTCTGCTGCTGCTGCTGCTAAGTCGCTTCAGTCGTGTCCGACTCTGTGCGACCCCATAGACGGCAGCCCACCAGGTTCCCCCGTCCCTGGGATTCTCCAGGCAAGAATACTGGAGTGGGTTGCCATTTCCTTCTCCAATGCAGGAAAGTGAAAAGTGAAAGTGAAGTCACTCAGTCATGTCCAACTCTTAGTGACCCCATGGACTGCAGCCTACCAGGCTCCTCCATCCATGGGATTTTCCAGGCAAGAGTACTGGAGTGGGGTGCCATAGCCTTCTCCAGAAGAACTCTCTAGCCTGTACCATTTAAAAAAAAAATTTTTTTTTTAAATTGAAGTCTAGCTGATTTACAATGTTGTGCTAATTTCTGCTCTACTATGAAAAGATTCAGTTATATATCTCTATATATTCTTGTTTATATTCTTTTCCATTATGGCTTATCACAGGGTATCGAATGGAGTCCCCTGTACTAGACAGTAGGACCTTGTTGCTGACCAGCGTTAGTCTGGACTCATGCACACACGCGCTTCCTGCCTCCTGGAGGGACAAGGGCAGAAGTGGGAGGCAGCAAAGTGTGACTCATCCCGCAGGAGGGAGCAGGGAGCTCCAGACTCTCTTAAGGTTCTGTCCCTACTGGTCCCCACTCCAGGCAGGGCATAGGCGGGACACCCAGGGTTGACTTAGAAGATCCTGAAAGTGTTGTCCTGCGATGACTTCTGGTGCTGGGGCTCTGTGCCCTGTCATCCTTGCTGGAGAGCAATGAAAAGGTGGGATTCAGAAGAGGGGTAAGGCTGAGACAGGGATGGAAGTGGAGACAGCCATTTAGTGATAGGAGGTAGGGGGAGGCGTGTGCCAGATGGGGACCCTGGCTGGGTGACCCGTGAGGTCTCTGTAATCCTAAGATGCAGTGGCTCCCTAGGAATGGGGATGGCACCTGAGTCCGGAGTTGCAGCAGCCCTGGGAGGCCAACTGGCACCTTTTTTTGTCTCCAGTTTGTGCCATGGACTCAGCAACCCAGGCCTCTTCCCTAAATGCTGAATTGTCCACATACTAATTCACCCTGGAGGCAATAATTCTGTGGGCCCAGATTCTTGAGTGTGTAATAGGTATATTGGAAGCCTTTGAGTAAAGGCTTATCATCTGCCAGGAACCACACCAGGCTTATACCTACATTATCTTACTTATTCATCAGCTAGTCCCAGATTCAAAAGTCCCAACTAGGCCATTTGTTATTAGGTGTCACTTTAGGCAAACTACTTAGCCTCTCTGAGCTAGTTTTTCAAGTAGCAAAATGTGACTAATGAAAACACGGCGATAACTGAGAAGATTAAATAAGTCAGTGTATGCAAAGAGCTTAGCAGAGTGCCTGACACAGTGCTCAGTAATGTTATTATTTGCCAGGAGTGTCATTATTATTATCAGATCTATTTTATACATGCAGCCAAGGCTCTCCAACCTGGGCTCCCTGGACTTTAAAGCTTGGCTTTTTTCCCAGTCTGCCTCATTGCTTTTTAAGACTTCTCTTAAATGTTGTGGCAATTATAAGACTCAGAGTCATTTGAACTCTCTTGCGAGTGGAACAGTGTCATTTCTCGTTTCCTATTAATAGTTAAACACACTGACATATAGATCACAAGATGATTTCATTTTAAATATTACACCTGCAAGTTCAGGAGCTGTGTCTCACACATTTTTGCTTCTCTAGGGTTTAGCAGAGTGCCTGTCACATCAAAGGCACCTACTACATATGTACTGAGGTGAACTGACTTGGATCCAGAGGGAAAATGAAGCTGGTGAAGTAACTAGGGAGTCACAACTCCCCTTGACCATTCCCTAGGTGCCCTGTTTGGCCCCAGAGGTTATTGTCTCCATATTTCCCAGTCTATTGTGAAGTAAGGTATATATATTTTGAAGTTTCTTCTCCTGTGTTTCTTTCTTCTTAGTCATTCTTGTCAGTTTATTCATTCACTTATCTACAAATAATCATGAAGTGCCTAGTATATATGAGGCTTTGTGCTCGGTGCTGAGATATAATAATGAGCAAGAAAACCAAAGTTCCTGCCCTCACACAGGGATCCAGGAGGTATTCAGTGGGTGAGGCTGGAATAAAGTTAGAAATGAAACACGTAACGACGTGTACCTGAAACAGAAAGAGGTGTGTCCTGTGTCCATGCCCTGGTGGGAGAGCTGTGGGCTGCCATGAGAATATGCGGCCGCAGCACCTCACCTGGACTTGTGATCAGTTCCTGAAGAGCAGTGGGAACTGAGTCTTGAAGGGGAGTGGGTGCTGCCACAGGTAAGGGAAACAAGGGGAAGTTGTGTTTTTGGCAGGGAGAAGTGCTGGGAAGCCCAATAGGGACCTGGTGGGTATGAAAGGGGGGAATAGAGCTTTTACTCTTGAGAAACAAAATGTATAGAAATGAGGCAACCTGGGAAAATGTCTAAAGTAATAGCAACAAATGGCAAATCATATCTGATGATGAATATATGAGTGTGAATTCATCCAGAAGAATACAGTAAGAGCTATTTTGTCAAAGTGAAATTCACAGGCTACCTGCATCAGAGCCACCTGGGATGCAGGGACACTATCTCAGACCTCAGGAATCACAATGTCTGCAAGTTCAACAAGCACCATGGTGCCTCTTAAGGTTTGAGAATGACTCTGAAACAGCATTTGCTGGGCACCTCTTTGGCCTCAACAAACCCCAACAGTCAGGATCAGAGAACAGGGGTCTAAGGGCCAGAGGAGATGCTCTGAAAGCATGGTGGTCTCAGAGCTGAATAAAGAAAAGGGAGGATGTAGTAGATGAGGTTGGAAGAAAGTCACTAGAGAGTCCAAAAAGATGTGTACATGGGACAGCAAAAATATTGGACTGGCTGGAGTGAAAGAGCAAGATTGTAGAGTAACCAAGATTTAACCAAACAATTCCTAAGGAATTCTGCAAATGAAAGATATTTAATTAGAATGTAGGACATTATTAAACTGTCTTCAGCAGGAAAACACCCTATGAGCTGGAAATGCTACTTCAAAGGTGGTTAATAGTAAAATACTTTTGCATTTATGACTTTGGACATCCCACTTACTTTCACTGAACCTTGATTTCTTCACCTTTAAAGTGGAGATAATAATACCTACTTTTCAGAGTTATGAGGATTGAATGGTATACATGTAAAAAGTTAAATTTATTCTGGACCAGGGGTACACTGAAACAATAACAACTAAAATACAAACTTTTCTTAATACATTGTTGTCACTTGTGATGTCTGCTCCCATGATTATGACTGTACCTATTCATTGTTTATGGACTTCCCAGGTGGCACAGTGGTAAAGAATCCATGTGCCAAGCAGGAGGCGCAGGAGACACAGGTTCGACCCCTGAGTAGGGAAGATCCCTTGGAGGAGGAAATGGCAAACCCAGTCCAGTACTCTTGCCTGGGAAATCCCATGGACAGAGGAGCCTGGTGGGCCCCAGTCCGTGGGGTTACAAAGAGTCAGACACAACCGAGCTACTGAGCATGCATGCAGGTTAACTCTATATCCTCTCTTTGCTGCATGCTTGTGTCTAGCTGCTCAGCGCTTCCTGGGAGTCCCTAGAGCCAGCCTTCTCATGGTGCGCCCTCTAGTGTTAGACACTGTAATGACTCATTCAGTCTTGAGGATCAAGTTCTCTAATCTCACAAGAAATTGTCCTTTAAAGCTAATGTAACCCTGGTGGCTCAAATGGTAAAAAAAAATCTGCCTGCAATGTGGGAGACCTAGGTTTTATACCTGGGTTGGGAAGATCCCCTGGAGGAGGGCATGGCAACCCACTCCAGTATTCTTGCCTAGAGAATCCCCATGGACAGAGGAGCCTGGCGGGCCGCAAAGAGTCAGACACAACTGAGCGACTAAGCACAGCACAGCAACCTAAATCAGGGGTTGAAGATTCGCAGATACAAACTACAATATAGAGTGGATAAACGACAAAGTCCTGCTATATAGCACTGGTAACTATATTCAATCTTCTGTGATAAAAGGAAAGAATGAAAAAGAATATCTATACATGTATAACTGCATCACTTTTCTGTACAGTAGAAAAGTTTTTTTAAATTTTATTGGAGTATAGTTGCATTTACATGTACAGTAGAAATTAACACAACATTGTAAATCAACTATATTTCAATAAAATTATTTTTTTAAAAAGCTAATATAACCTACATAAAAATACATCTTTAGCAGGATGCTGTACACTGACGCCAAAGAAAAATTACTTTGTAATTTTATAGCTATAACATCAACCGCCGATTAAGGATTTTTCTACTCAAAACAAAATCTCTCAGCAAATACTGAGGAGTTGAAGATAGAACTAAAGATACAAAGTTTCTTCATTCTGAGGCTTTCCTATCATGCTTCCAGCCACCTTGGGTAGAGAGAGTTTTTGTTAACAGTCTAGGAAAATGCCACAGGGGAGCTGGCTGGACTTATTTGTCAACAGTATTCTGAGGGCCAAAGGGAGAGAGGCCCTTCCACAACAACGAGGCAGCTTCATATCAGCAATATTTCCCTGTTTTTTGAAAAACAACTTCTGTTTTCAGGCTGTGTGACTGAAAGGGAGAGGACAGGTTACAAAACAATAATGATAAAAGAGGCTAGGCGCCTCCCTCCACTTCCTTTGGAGCCCAGTCTCCCTGACTACGTTGGAGTCCGAGGAGGGCAGCGGGGAGGGAGCATGTGGGCAGACAGGTGCTGGAGAGTCTGGGAGTGCTGAGGGAGCCGGCTCATTCCTCCCGGTCTCATTGTAAAAAGACTCCTGCCAGCAGCGTAGTTAGCGTGATGGGCATTCATCTTAGAATCAGTGACAATGATGTTTTATAACCACGCGGCTACAAAGCTGACATTGGTGGGCGTGAGGAAGCGGAAAAGCCATGGCTAGGTTTCCCCCGCCCTCCTTCCACAAAGGATATCAGGGCTTCCTTGCACACTGCCCCAAATCAGTCAATTGAAGTGGGCATGTCTGCTTTCTGCAGCGCTCCTCACTTTGTTTGCAATATCCCAGGAGATGGGTTGGGGAGAATGGGGGAAAGGAGACTGTCACTGAAAGGGCCCACGTTCTGCATTTCTATGTCTTATCTTCTCTATCTAGCTCAGAGTGGTTATAAGAATGAAAATTAAAACATGATAAGGTTTATGCAAAGCCTCTGGCAATGAGAAGGGGTATTTAGACATGCCTGCCTGGCCGCTGGTTCATACCCAGCAAATATCTGCTGGAAAGAGCTGTGTGGGGTGTCTGGCATGAAACAAGCAAAACTGATGGGAAGGTATCTGGGGCTTTGTCTTGGCTACTCCCTTCAATCATTTGGGCTTCCCTTGTGGCTCAGCTGGTAAAGAATCTGCCCGCAATGCGGGAGAACTGGGTTTGATCCCTGGGCTGGGAAGATCCCCTGAAGAAGGGAAAGGCTACCCATTCCAGTATTCTGGCCTGGAGAATTCCATGAACTGTATAGTCCATGGGGTCACAAAGAGTAGGACATGACTGAGCGACTTTCACTTTCCCCTTCTTTTCACTTTCAATTGTTTACTTCATCGGTCCATACATGGAAATGGCTTCAGTTCTCTTCGGCCACACTATCCCCACCAAACCGCCATCCGCAAAGGGTACACAGTGGGCCTGATTCTCCAATACCATCACAGCATCCTGGGCCCACCCACATGTGACTGACCGTGTGCCCAATGGCTTATCTGTAATGCCACCTAACATCTATCTTCATATAACAGGAGCCCAGTGTGTCGGTCTCCTGTAGACCTAAAGGAAAAGAGTATCCAGAAGTGTACAATCACCTTGCTGGGTCCCTTCTAGGCCACAGCTGAATTATGTTTATTGAACAGGCAAATTTGGCCTTGGAATACGGAATGAAGCAGGGCAAAGACTAATAGGGTTTTGCCAAGAAAATGCACTGGTCATAGCAAACATCCTCTTCCAACAACACAAGAGAAGACTATACACATGGACATCACCAGATGGTCAACACTGAAATCAGATTGATTAGATTCTTTGCAGCCAAAGATGGAGAAGCTCTATACAGTCAACAAAAACAAGACCAGGAGCTGACTGTGGCTCAGATCATAAACTCCTTATTACCAAATTCAGACTTAAATTGAAGAAAGTAGGGAAAACCACTAGACCATTCAGGTATGAACTAAATCAAATCCCTTATGATTACACAGTGGAAGTGAGAAATAGATTTAAGGGCCTAGATCTGATAGATAGAGTGCCTGATGAACTATGGAATGAAGTTCGTGACATTGTACAGGAGACAGGGATCAAGACCAGCCCCATGGAAAAGAAATGCAAAAAGGCAAAATGGCTGTCTGGGGAGGCCTTACAAATAGCTGTGAAAAGAAGAGAAGCAAAAAGCAAAGGAGAAAAGGAAAGATATAAGCATCTGAATGCAGAGTTCCAAAGAATAGCAAGAAGAGATAAAAAAGCCTTCCTCACTGATCAATGCAAAGAAATAGAGGAAAACAATAGAATGGGAAAGACTAGAGATCTCTTCAAGAAAATTATAGATACCAAGGGAACATTTCATGCAAAGATAGGCTCAATAAAGGACAGAAATGGTATGGCCCTAACAGAAGCAGAAAATATTAAGAAGAGGTGGCCAGAATACACAGAAGAACTGTACAAAAAAGATCTTCATGACCCAGATAATCACGGTGGTGTTATCACTCATCTAGAGCCAGACATCCTGGAATGTGAAGTCAAGTGGGCCTTAGAAAGCATCACTATGAACAAAACTAGTGGAGGTGATGGAATTCCAGTGGAGCTATTCCAAATCCTGAAAGATGATGCTGTGAAAGTGCTTCACTCAATATGCCAGCAAATTTGGAAAACTCAGCAGTGGCCACAGGACTGGAAAAGGGCAGTTTTCATTCCAATCCCAAAGAAAGGCAATGCCAAAGAATGCTCAAACTATCGCACAATTGCACTCATCTCACACGCTAGTAAAGTAATGCTCAAAATTCTCCAAGCCAGGCTTCAGCAATACATGAACTGTGAACTTCCTGATGTTCAAGCTGGTTTTAGAAAAGGCAGAGGAACCAGAGATCAAATTGCCAACATCCCTTGGATCATGGAAAAAGCAAGAGAGTTCCAGAAAAACATCTATTTCTGCTGTATTGACTATGCTAAAGCCTTTGACTGTGTGGATTACAATAAACTGTGGAAAATTCTGGAAGAGATGGGAATACCAGACCACCTGATCTGCCTCTTGAGAAAGCTGTATGCAGGTCAGGAAGCAACAGTTAGAACTGGACATGGAACAACAGACTGGTTCCAAATAGGAAAAGGAGTATGTCAAGGCTGTATATTGTCACCCTGCTTATTTAACTTATATGCAGAGTACATCATGAGAAACGCTGGGCTGGAAGAAGCACAAGCTGGAATCAAGATTGCCAGGAGAAATATCAGTAACCTCAGATATGCAGATGACACTACCCTCATGGCAGAAAGGGAAGAGGAACTCAAAAGCCTCTTGATGAAAGTGAAAGTGGAGAGTGAAAAAGTGGGCTTAAAGCTCAACATTCAGAAAACGAAGATCATGGCATCTGGTCCCACCACTTCATGGGAAATAGATGGGGAAACAGTGGAAACAATGTCAGACTTTATTTCTGGGGGCTCCAAAATCACTGCAGATGGTGACTGCAGCCATGAAATTAAAAGATGCTTACTACTTGGGAGGAAAGTTATGACCAACCTAGATAGCATATTCAAAAGCAGAGACATTACTTTGGCAACAAAGGTCCATCTAGTCAAGGCTATTGTTTTTCCTGTGGTCATGTATGGATGTGAGAGTTAGACTGTGAAGAAGGCTGAGCGCCAAAGAATTGATGTTTTTGAACTGTGATGTTGGAGAAGACTCTTGATAGTCCCTTGAACTGCAAGGAGATCCAACCAGTCCATTCTGAAGGAGATCAGCCCTGGGATTTCTTTGGAAGGAATGATGCTAAAGCTGGAGCTGAGTACTTTGGCCACCTCATGCGAAGAGTTGACTCATTAGAAAAGACTCTGATGCTGGGAGGGATTGGGGGCCGTAGGAGAAGGGGATGACAGAGGATGAGATGGCTGGGTGGCATCACTGAGTCAATGGATGTGAGTCTGGGTGAACTCTGGGCGTTGGTGATGGACAGGGAGGCCTGGCATGCTGCGATTCCTGGGGTTGCAAAGAGTTGGACACGACTGAGCGACTGAACTGAACTGAACTGAACTGAGGAGTGCCGTGATCAGTTGCTTAGTTGTATCTGACCCCTTGTGACCCCAAAGACGGTAGTCTGCCAAGCTCCTCCGTCCATGGAATTCTCCAGGCAATAACGCTGGAGTGGGTTGCCATGCTCTTCTCCAGGGTATCTTTCCAACCCAGGGATTGAACCCATGTCTTCTGCACTGGTAGGTGGATTCTTTACCACTGTACCACCTGGGAAGCCCATTGAATTCAAGAACAGAGCTGCTCAAATGTGCATGGAACTGCCTGAGGAGCTTTTAAATGTGAATCAGATCCAGATGGTCTGGGTCAGGAACTGGCACCCAGCCCTTAGGGGTGTGCTGGTGCTGGTGGTCACAGAGCAGACTTGGACTGGTAAGACTGTGGGAGACTAGCAAGGATGGAATCCTCTCTACCTCACAACCCCGTTTGCTGTGGTTGACCCAACCCACCCTGTGATTTCAACCCCAGCAAAGCATGGGGTTGTTCCTTCTCCTCCATCTCAGTGGCCAGGGCTCTCTGCCATGGGCAAGTGTTCAGAGTGGACTCTTGTGCACACAGGCTGCTCTGAGACTCTTTGGACACCCAGACCCTGGGGTCTCTCACCTGCACATCCCAAATTCCATGATCTACTCACAAACTGGCTGCTTGATACCCCCCTTTTAGCCTCTGTTCTTGGGAGCTGAACTCTCTCTGTTGAAATCCCTTTAGGAATGGCCCTTTGGTACAAAATCTCTTTAAGGACGTTCCAGGTCAACTGACCATTGCACCCTCCCAAACCGCGCTTCTGTTTCACGGTAAACACGCTCCTTTGCCCTGTTGTCAGTTGCGTGAACTCACTTCCTAACTGACACCCTCTGCACTGTTGTCACAGGCTGCTTCAGCCAGACTCCTGAACTTCAGGTTTCTCAGGCCTGGGGCTGATATGGTCCACGTCCCACCTCCAGGGACATATTTCAACTGCTTCAGAAGGTCTGCATTGTGAGGACTGGGGGTGAACCACACACCATCCACTGACCAGCTCTTCCTTCTGCACGTTCCAGTCCAGCTCTCAGACTCCTCAAGCTCTCTCAAGCTGGGACTGGATAGTGAGTTAAGGTCTCAAACCATTCTTAGCTCCTCCTTTGCAAGTCCTGCGCAGGAGAGCTAGCAGCCCACTCTGGGAGAGGGGAGCACTTGCCACCTGCTGTCCTGGTCCTCAAAGGCCATCCCAGGATTCTCTGCCACTGTGGTCTTAGATACGCTAACAACAAGGAAGCGGGGTTTGGGATCACAAAAATTGCTTTTGACTGAGAATAAAATGCAACCCTTGCTCCCTAAGCTCCTCGGGTGTTTGAAAAAAAAAATAATCTGTTCGAGTTCTTCTCCAGCTATTTGATGTAGTAGAGAGTGACAGGTCCTGTCACCCAGCTTCCCAGTGAGCCTACCATCCTGATATCATCCCCCACCCCGCCCCCCTGCAACAGTACAAAAGAGCTCCACTCCAAGGGGTGGAGGAAAGCACAGACTGGGTGACTCTACTCACTTCCCAGCTTGGGAGAAGCTGAGGGAGCCCTGGGCAGAGTGGGCAGCAGCTTTGAAAGTTAGATATTAAGAGCCCCGAGGGCAGGGAGTGGACCCGTCCATCCCCTTCATGGTGCCAGTGCCCTGTCTGGCCCACATGGATGCTCATGGAATATCTGGGGAATGAGTGACCAGGAAAGCGGGTGGCCAGGTCAGCCCATTTCTCTGTGTTGATGGTTCTTCCTGAGTCCTGAATTTTTTTTTAGAACAGTTCTTAATCAAAATATGTCCAGATTTGGAATTTAGAAATTATGGTGACTATTTCAGGAAGGGACATGCTCAGTTCGGATGCTCTTTGAGTCCTTGTGTGGAAGGTACCACCCACTCACCTTGGAAAGCAATGTGGCAGGAAAGCCTGGATCTCATACAGCAGGAGGGACCCTGGGGACATTCAGAAGTTGGTGTCTGCTGGGCAGAGAGGCTGACTGAATGTGCAGTGAGGGAAAGGGTGGAGTCCATGACTATTACAATTATTTTGTAAGCCATACCAGGTATTAGTCCCAATGCTTTGGACAATCATTTAAATGATTAATGAGAGAACTGCCTTCTACATGTATAAATTTATTTCACCAAAATATCAGGAAAAAAATCTAAGTGTAAGTCAATTGTAAAGCTTGATGCCGATTTGCCTCTTTTGTCTGGGGTAATGCTTGGTGAGAGTACCTATTTCTCCCCTCACCTCCAGAAATCACACATTCAAAACTCATTAAGAAGAGATGTGTTTATAGGCATCATCACCTCTAATCCTGTAGTAAACTAGGGAGCGTGAACACATTTCCATGGAATTAGCCTATTCACCAGGGGAGACAGGCTGACTATTCTAGCATGCTACAGCACCTCCCAAGCCCTGTATATGGTAACATGCTAACATCTCCAGTGAGTGTACCAGTTATCTGGACTGCAAACCCCAAGTTTAGTAACTCAAAGCAACAAGCATTTATTATCTCAGTTTCCATAGGTCGGGAGCTGGGAGTGACTCATCTAGGTGATTCTGGCGCATGTCATGTCTCGTGAGGCAGATGTGATGTCTTCCAGGGCTGCAGTCACCTGGAGGTCTAACTGAGATTTACAGGTGGATTTACTTCCATGCTCACCTCAGTTGCTAGCTGGTTACTGACTGGAGGCCCATTGTAATGATTAAAATGTAATATTTACATATTACATATTATGTTTGTACATATAATTTTATCTCACTAGGTACTTTTCTTTCCTAAAGTCTAGAATTATTGTCATACAGGAGACTGTGACTTTTTTTTAACATTAAAAAGAACTTTTGTACTTGAGTTCTTGGCACATAATAGGTGTTCAGTAAATATTTGTTTGACTGGATTAAATCAAATGTAGGACACCATTGAATAAGATGATCACTTTGGTTTCTGCCAACTCTCAAATCTTATGAATTCTTTACTTTAACTCTGAGGCAATTTTCCAGTTTGAGTTTTACTGCAACCAATCACTTCTACATAATTAAAACCAGCTCTGGTCCACTGCATCAGTTCCTAAACACGGGGAGACTCTTCCGTTTCACATACATATAATGGTGCTGCTCCCTTAGTATTCACATCTTCAAAATCCCTTCCTGGAAATAATCTTCCCCTTTTGTATAAATGAAGTAAGTGAAACTTACACTCCATTCTTTGAAGGTTTTGCATTATAAATTCATTCAGGAACAGGGATTATCTCTGCTTCTGAGGGTAAAATTAGGAGACAATATGGCAAATCCCTAATAGCAGGGTGGGGATTTCCAAGGCACTTCATAAACCCCAAATTTATTATTTTATGCTGTATAAGGTTATTAAGTTCTAAAGTGTTTAATCAAAACTATGAAACAAAATATGTTGGCTTTCAGGGAAAGGAAACTCCTGGTGCTTCCCTCATCTACCTCTGAGGTCAACCCCAAGAGGAGGGATGTTTCTACAGATTGGTCACGTTCCCATCCAATGTGCAGAGATATTCTTGAGTCATGCTTTCTAAGGCGTGGGGTATGGGAGGCGGAGCTTAAATAAGACTTCCGTCTTTGCAGATGATTTTCGTCCCGAGGGGAAGGAAGAAGCAGAGTCCTGGCTAATTCACTATTCTCTTTCTTGAATCTCTGGATGAGTCAGAAAGGCAGGACTGAGTTCATCTGAGGGCTGGGGTTGGCTGCCCTGGGGACTGGTACACACACAGGCTCACTGCTTTTCTTTTCTTGGCCCCCATTCCTGATTGTAGTTGACTTGGTTTTGCCCTGCCATCCAGTGCTGGGATGAGGGTACCGAGATGAGTAGGGCCTAGACTAGGAGTGTTAAATAGGCTGTGGGACCAGTTTTATTTCTAGGCTCTGGGCCGCTTTAACTGGCTCAGCATCACTTGCTTGTGGAATACAGTGGCATTGGAGGCCAAAGCCCAAGTTTCAAAGTTTCCCTTGGCACAGCAGTCTTCCATATACATGTCGACCTCCAGAATTTCTCAGAGGGTTAGGAACAAGTGGAGCATGAGATCGAAGGGTTCTGATCTTCTATCCAGGTCATCTATTTTTGTTTGCAACATTATGTCATAAGTTATTTAAGAGGGGGATTTTATGTAGAGAACATAGAAAATGCACATTAATTCACACTGTTCTAAGTTTGATTTTATAAAACTGGAGATTGTTTTGAAATGTAACAAATCACAAATGTAAAGTTAGAAAACAGATTAAAATCCCACTCTGTTATATTGGCTGCTGCTGCTGCTGCTGCTGCTAAGTCACTTCAGTCATGTCCGACTCTGTGCGACCCCATAGACGGCAGCCCACCAGGCTCCCCCGTCCCTGGGATTCTCCAGGCAAGAACACTGGAGTGGGTTGCCATTTCCTTCTCCAATGCTATGTTTGATCTCTGGCTTCTTGGAAGGGTCTGTGTTATATATTCATCTTATAGGAGACTTAGTAGTAAATGAGCTATCATATATACTTATACAAATAGTAGGTGCTTGGTAAATACTTCTTGAAATTCTATAGTAGTTCAAATACATTTACTGAATTTAAAATTTTGAGGTTATTTCTTCTGAGTATTTTCCAAGACTAATTTATAAATTCAGAGCATTCTTTTATTTTCAAAGCAAGGGGTAAAAAGCTTGTGTTTTTCACTGTGCAGTCTATTTTGGGAGTCAGCAATTACTTCTTATAGTCAAAGAATTTAATGGTCCTGACACTCTACTATTGTAAACTATAACTTTTGTCATTTAGTTAATCTCACTTAATTTATTACATTATGCTGATGTAAATCATACATATTTTACCCAAAAGGATTAAAAACACTTCACAAAGAATATTTTCCACATTATGTGCTTTCATTCTACAGATAGATATTAGTGATTTTGACCTAGATTTCTCTATTATTCTAATTGAGGGAGGCTTTCTTAACATAGAAACAACTTAGTATGTAGCCAAGTTTTAAAATAAACAATTTAGTATTTTATTTTGTTCTTCCAGTCATGTAATGACAACATCATAGACAAAATGAATCAGTTCTTTGCCCAAGGGTACACATGGATAAGTGGGAGAAAGATAGAAGCCAATCAGGACAGCCTGGCTTCCCAGGTGGCTCAGCGCTAAAGAATTTGCTTGTCAATGCAGGAGACTCAGGTTTGACCCGTGGGTTGGGAAGATCTCCTGGAGAAGAGAATGGTTACCCACTTCAGTATGCTTGCCTGGAGAATTCCACGGACAGAGGAGCCTAGTGGGCTACAGTCCGTGGGGTTGCAAAGAGTCGGACACGACTGAGTGACTACACAACAACGACTGGACAACCTGACCTTAGAGCCTCTGAGCAACTTGCTACTAAGTCTCCTAATTGATGTCTTAACCACAGTGATCACCACGAATTCGAATTGTCTTCTACAGTCCTGGCTTCCGCTATTCTGTCCCTTTAGTTTATGAAAATGCTCTAACTTGTTGAATCGTGTGCCCCATTTTCAGATAGAATTTTAACATAGGTGGCAACCACATGTTTATTAAACAGACACTTGCATTGTGCTTACTAGTCTAAATGCTGTGTTAAAATTAACTTAATCCTTATCACAATTGTGTAAACTATGCATTCCCATGTCACCTCCATTTTATCCATTAAACAACTGAAGAACAGAGAAGTAACTTGACTGAAGTTGCAGAACTAATGAATAGTAAATTGCAGAGCCAGGATTCAAACCCAGGCCACCTGCAATGCTGTATTACCCCTGAAGTGAAGTGAAGTGAAAGTTGCTCGGTCATGTCCGACTCTTTGCGACCCTATGGACTGTACAGTCCATGGAATTCTCCAGGCCAGAATACTGGAGTGGGTAGCCTTTCCCTTCTCCAGGAGATAGTCCTTATTGCCCCTTCATTTGTGATAACAATGTAGAGGTATACTTCCTCTGCACTCAATTAGGGGGATATGGACAAGGACGCTACCCTTCATTTGCACACAAATTACAATACTAAATAGTTGCCCAGAGAAAGGTAAAGTTGAAGCAGGCTCTGAAGGTGTGGCAGACACTGATGGTTGTCTGTGTCATCTTCAGGCTCTTCCTCGTCTTTTTGACCAAATGCCAGTTTTGTTCAGGATAGCTATGTGCCCAGTAAGAGGTGGCCATGCAGTCAAGTTCTGGCCAAGGAGATGACAGAGGAAGTCTGCTGGATGGGGCTTCCTGGAAAGCGATTCTTTTCCTAATACAAAAGCACAGATTCAGTCGGCATGTACCTTTGACCCTTTGCCCTGGTCCTTGCCCTTTGTTTTTACCTGGGATCCAGACATGATAGTGGCTCAGTAGTAAAAGAATCTGCTTGCAGTGCAGGAGATGCGAGTTTAATCCATAGGTTGGGAAGATCCCCTGGAGGAGGAAAGGCAACCCACTCCAGTATTCTTGCCTGGAGAACCCCATGGACAGAGGAGCCTGGTGGGCCAAAGTCTGTAAGTGTCACAAAGAGTCAGACATGACTGAGCAGCTGAACATACATGCACAGACGCAATACTTGGAGTGGAGCAACTCTTTTACAACCATGAGGACTGAAGCCAAACACTAAGAATGGCAGACAAGAAAGTCAAAAGCAGCCTTGTCCTTGATGATTTCTTCAAGCATCTGTAGCAATCCTGGACTGCTGACCTCTGGACTTCCTGATGTGTGAGAAAAAATAAACCTTTATATAGTTAAAGTAATGCAGTCAAGTTCCTGTTAGAAGTAACTGAACGAAATCCTAACTTATACAGAAAACTTCCTGCAATAGTCTTTTTGTAAGCTTTGAAGGTCAGGCATATTCAGCTAGGTTGGGAAAAGAGAAGCATACCAGGTATGGAGTGCATCTGGCTCAATGACCAGAAGCAGAACCAACAAAGTCGGTTCAGGGGGAGGTGGGAAATCAGCATGTCTGGGGAGACCATGGTTAACACATCTCTTCAGTACCTGAAGAAGAGCAAGGTAAAGGGCTGATGTGTGAAACAGTGTGGAAGGGGCTGAGACTTGAAAGATGAGCCTTGGGCCACATCATGGATTTGTAATTAAGAGTTTGGGACTTATGAATACAGAGGTGGGAGACACCGAAGAGTTTGGGGCAAGGACAGGATATTAAAAAGCCTGTGTACAAGTGTTCTGTAAATGCTACTGGATCTTCCTGCAGTGAGTCCACAAATATTTTTGGACATTCTTCTGTGTGCCAGTCACTGTTGTAAGCCCAGGTGAGAGATCAAGTTTCTGTAAGATGATATAAGTTCAATGTCTGGGTCCGTAAACAAATATTTTAGAAAAGGGGTCCCATTATTCCTTTTTTAAAATAATAAAACATGGAGTGTTTTGAGGGGGAGTGGCTGAGCTCAAATCCTGGCTTTGTTACTTTATACCTCTGGCCTCAGTTGCCTTATGCATCTAATAAAAGTACGTGCTGCATTGCTTAATTATGAGGATTCTGTGAGGCGGGACTGACCTAGCCCTCCCTGTCTAATGGCTGTTCAAACTTCCCATTGTTCTGGCCCTCAATCATGAAGTACCCCTGACTCCTCACATCAGCAAATCCTGTTGGATTTAACTTTGAAAATATCTCCAGAATCTCACTGCTTTGTAGGACATTCACTGCTGTCATCTGGTCATAGCACCTTCGTTTCTGCAGTGGTTATGTTGTACCTGTTTTTCCCAGATGTCCTAGTGTGCCCATCCTCCACCCGCTGGGTATTGGGTGTTGAATGCACAACTTACTTCACTCAAAGTGTACACACTCCTCACAGGGGTAGCCCTGTGAATACGTTAGGGACACATGGCAAGGGGGAACCCTGGTGGCAAGTGAACTGCCATTCAAATGGGGAGCTTACCCTGACCATTTAGGTGGACCCAGTGAGTGTAATCACAAGGGTCCCTATATATGAAAGAAAGATGGGGTAGAAGTCGTGAAGGAGATGGGAGAAGGGGAATACAGCTAGAAGTGATGGATTCCCAGAATTGGATTTTTCCCTAGAACCTCCAGGAGGACGGCAAGCTATGAAACAAGACGTTTGTCTTAAGTCACTATGTTTGTGGTATTTTGTTACAGCAGGCACAGGAAATTCATGCGATTTTGGACAACTCTGAAGGGCCATGCCAGCTCCAAGGGCTTTCCTAGGAGTGGCTGAGGCCTCAGTTGCTACTATCTTGCAGGCTGGCTTCTCCCTCTGCCCTTATCTGCCTTCTTCATGTCTTTACAGGTGTATTTCCAAACACATGCCCCAAAAGCCTTCTGCATGCAAGTTCCCATCTCAGAATTCATTGCCAGGGAACCCAAACATAGGCAGTCTCTCACTTGAATTGTTGGAATAGCCCCCTGAATCGTCTCCATGCTTATACCCTGGACTCTCTGCAGATTCTTCTCAACATGTTAATAGTAGATGCAATGACTCTGTGAAAGAATAATTTAGATCAAAACAGCCAAAGCTTTCCTTTTCATTCAGAGTTCAAATTCCTTAAAGTAACCTAAAGGCCCTTTCCTAATCTTTCCAGTCACCCTGCCAGTACTTCCCCTGCCTCATCTCTCATGACCCAACCCCTTGTTTACTCCGCTCTATACACAGTATTCTTGCTTTTCTTGAACCTGCCATGCAAACTCCTGTCCTGGGACCTCTGCATTGACTCTTTCCTCTCTTCAATGCCCCCTTTCCAGTGGGGTCCCTGATCACTCTATTTAAAATAGCAATTGTCCTTCATCCTACACTGCTACTCCCTATCCCTCTCAACTGCATTATTTTCTCTATGGGCCATAGAACTTCCTATTATATTATATAATTTATTTATTTATGTTTATTGCTTTTGTACTCCCACTCGATTATGCCGTCTATGAAGATGCTTATTTACTGCTATATCCCCAGTGCTCAGGACTATGCCTGAAAAATAGTGGTCGCTCAATAAAAATTTGTTCAATGAATAAATGAACAAATGCAGTTACAGTATTTAGTGTTTGACACATAGCACATACTTAATGAGTGTGAACTATCGCTTTTAGTGGAGAAGGGGTCATGAGATTCCCGGCATTTTGTAGACTATGTATACTGGTGTTTGGCCCTATGAGACTGCAGGAAAAGGAAAATGAATCACATGCGCATCAGATCAGGACCCTTATTTCCTCGCTTTTATGTGTGTGATCTAACCTCAGGGACGAGCTGAATTCCCCTTAGAATAGACTTATAAGCAAAAGTCTGAGTCTCTCACATGGACTGAGGGGGTGATCAAGGGCACAAGAGAAGGATGTGGGCTGGAACTCTTTTGGGAATTGCAATTTGGGCCCAGGGAACAGAGGTCAGGAGAAGTCTGGTCTGACTTGAGGTCAGGTCTGATTCATCCCAGGACCTCTTTGGGAAATGGTGACAGTTGAGCAGTTATTCTGAGACAGGAAGGTTGATGGCAGTTTATTTATGTATTTTATTTATGTATTTTTGTAGTTTCATTTATTTATTTATTTTCGACTGTGCTGGGTCTTTGTTGCTGTGCAGGCTTTTCTCTAGTTGCGGCGAGCCAGGCCACTCTCTAGTTGCAATGCACAGGCTTCTCGTTGTGGTGGCTTCTCTTGCTGTGGAACATGGGTGCTTGGGCTTCAGTAGTTGCAGCATGTGGGGTCCAGTGCACAGGCTTAAGAGTTGTGGCCCAGCGGCCTAGTCACTCAAATGCATGTGGGATCTCCTTGGACCAGGGATTGAACCCACGTCTTCTGCATTGGTAAGTGGATTCTTTACCATTGAGCCGCCAGGGAAGCCCCTGATGAAAGTTTATACTGAGTCTAAACTCTTTATTTATTAGAAGGATTGCTCTGTCTTAATGGGATTTCTGTGAAGAAAAGTCTAGAGGTCTATTTCATATCCTTGTTCATGACCACTATCCTTTCTTGAATTGAATGTGCTATTGACCTGGGGTACTAGCCAAAGGTGAGATTCTTTCTTTTGGCAAGTTCTGGTGCAAGAGGCTCAGAAGTGTACTTTGAGATGGGAAGGAGCAAGAGTGTATGCATGTAAATTTCTAAAATATTATGATGCCTAGGGAAATACACATGCATCTTTAAAAAATATCCGTTCTGCTTCATATATAGATTTGTATTAAATCATAAAAGAACAGCATAGCCAATTCTGCCATCTGTTGGTTGTGGGAGCTTTTTGAAGACAAGCTCTTGTGTATGAGGTACTTAAAATCATTGAGTCCCTGACTCCAAAATATAGATAATGCCTAAACTGTTAAGAACAGGAGGGGATTGGTCCTATTTTAAAGATCTTTTGAGATAGGCTTGATAATTTCTGCTGCTGGTTCCATCCCAAATTGGATTGTCTTGGAATGTCTTTATAGCACTTAAGCTCAGTTTTGTTTTGACCCAGTTGATGATGGTAGCTCCTAATCAGATGCTAACCCTGGAAGTTGCATACTTGACATATATATGAAGTAATTCTTGTACTTTTTCCCCACAAGTAAGGTCAATTCCTAATTCTTTGATAGTTCCTTTTAAAGAGATCGGATGGGGGAGCTTTCCTGAAACTTGTGCAGTGCCCAGATCATGTCAGAGGGTCTCTGGGCTTCCACTCCTATCATACAGTATTTGCTTTGTAAAACTTGAATCCCTAATTTCTTTAAGAATTAACCCATCTTTAAATATCCCTTCTAAATAGTCAATAAGTAAAACACAATATAGACAACAATATGCACATAGAGGACTTGTTTTAGGTCTTGAATAATATACGTCTTTGTCGTATTTCTGCTGATAGGAAGTATGAGCTCTATCTCACATTTCCGTGTCTTTAGAAAAAATCATTTACTTATTTATGGCTTTGCTGAGTCTTTGTTGCAGAGCACAGACTTTCTCTAGTTGCGGTGAACAGGGGCTATTCTCTAGTTGCTGTGTGAGGGCTTCTCATTGTGGTGGCTTCTCTTGTTGTGGAGCACGGGCTCTAGGTGTGTGGGCTTCAATGATCGGAGCATGTGGGTTCAGTAGTTGTAGCTCATGGGTTTAGTTTCCCTGATGCGTGTGGGATCTTCCCGGACCAGGGATTGAACCTGCATCCCCTGCACTGGCAGGCAGATTCGTAACCACTGGACTGTGAGGGAAGTCCCATCCTTGTGTCTTAATAACTTTTGAATTAACACACATTACTGAAGTAAGATTTTTGCTTAGAAAGTCATAGTTCTTCTTTCATTGCAATTTTCTTTAGTAATTTATTTTCCATCTTGTCCCAGGACAAGATGAATTGGACCAAATATTGCAACCTCATACCTTCATTCTTGCTGTATTTCATCTTTGTTTTAGTGGGCTGCATTACTAACCTAATTTTGAATAATAGTCTACTCTTCTAAGGTGTGATAGTCCTGTCCAGAGCTGCCTACTCATTCTGCCAGCCCTTCACACCTCACCCTTGTAATCATGGATCACCTTGTCCCTGCTCCACTGACTTGCATTGAAGACTGATATTTCTAGCCACCTTAGTCTTCATCAAAATGATTTTTTAAATATAATTTCTTCAAACATCATGTATTACAGGGCTGTGTCCGAATCTTCAGATACCTTGCTGAAAGGAAATGTCAGTGGGCAAATTGCAGTCAAGTGTTCTCACTTCCTGCATTCTCAAGATCACCTCTGAGTCTGCATTAATGTGACACATGCTTGAACTTACACTTGTATTTTTAAAAAAATTCTCCATCATCCTTTCAGTCTTGTTTCTTGGTACCTAATCTAATGTATCTTAGCAACATCTTCAAACAACAATCAAGGGCATAGTTTCTGAAAACTACAACATTCAAAACATCCTACTGGGTTCTGTGCTGATATTTTCCAGTCAACCTCTTTTTATTTTAGGAATCTAACATGAATCTAGAAGCTAATGATTTATTGCCTTTCTGTCTTCAAGGTAACACTTCCTGTTGCAAGCATATTTCTAAGACTCAGACAGCTTAAGGAGCTTCTGTTCACTGCTAATACTCCATCAGCTATTGTTTTTAAGCTTCCCAAGGAAGGCCAAGCATTTTTGAGGGTTAATTCAGACTATGTCCTGATGGAAAACACCACCAAAATCTTGTACTCACATTAGCCAGAGATTCCAATTTTTTTTATTGTTATAGCATATAAACAGTAAATGTACAAATCTTGTGTAAACTTGATTATATATACACACACACAGAATGTAATCACTGCCTAAATCAAGACATTCATTGTTTTCAACATTCCAGAAGGTTTTCTTGCCTTCTTTAGCTCTCCCTCTTCTCAGTTAATTCCTCACCCGGTTAACTAGGAATCTGACTTCCATCAGCATAGATTAGCTTTGTCTGTTCTCTAACTTCATAATAAATGGATCCACATAGTACATGTACTTCCATGTCTGGCCTCTTCCTCGTTAGTCTATCAGTGAGATAATTTATGTTTGTATTTGCAGTAGGACTACATTCTTTCTTTCTTCTTTTTTTCCTATTGTTGTGTCTTACTCTATCAATGTTCCACAGTTTATTTTTCCATTCTACTAATGATGGACATTTCGATTGTTTATAACTTTGGACTATTTTGAATAAAGCTGCTTAGTCAGAGATTTTCATCTGTAAAAAAAAGTCTTAGCTCCACATATATTCTGGTATTTGGGCAATTCTTTGTATCATGATAGACACTGAGTAGAAAACCAGATCAAGAACCCTAGGATGCTTTCTGTAAGACTTTCTGTAAGTGTCTGTAAGACACTCAGAATCCATGCATCATTCAGGTTGAAATCAACTCTAAGTGCACAGGCAACAAAAGAAAAAAAAAAGGTACAATAGGACTTTATCAGTTTCCTGGAGATTTGTGCACCAAAGTAAACTATCAGGAAAGCAAAAATACAGCCTACTGAATGGGAGAAAATATCAGCAAATCATTTATCTGATGAGATTATCATCTAGAATATATAAAGAGCATGGAAAACTCAATTTTTTAAAAATGAGCAAAAAATGTTTGAATAGACATTTCTCCATAGAAGATATACAAATGACCAATAAGCCCATAAGAAATGCTCAGTATCATTAGTAATTGTTGTTATGTTGTTATTTAGTCACTCAGTCATGTGCAACTCTTTCTTGACCCCATGGACTGTAGCCCACCAGGCTCCTCTGTCCATGGGATTGCCCAGGCAAGAATACTGGAGTGAGTTGTCATTTTCTTCTCCAGGGATCTTCCCCACCCAGGGATTGAACCCTCGTCTCCTGCTTGGCAGGTGGATTCTTTACCACTGAGCCACTTGGAAAGCCCCTATAATTAGTCACTAAAGCAATGCCAATCAAAACCATAATGAGATACCACTTTACAATTACTTGGATGACTATAATTTTATTAAAAAAGAAAAAAATGGAAAACAAATGTTGGCCAGGATGTGAAGAAATTGGAAACCTCGCGCATTACTGGTACAAAGGTAAAACGGTGTGGCAGCTGTGGCAGATGCCATGGCAGTTTCTTAAAAGGTTGAACTCAGAACTGTCATATGACCCAGTAATCTCAGTCCTAGATAAACGTCCCAAAGAACTTAAAGCAGAGACTTGAACAGATATTTGTACAACGATGTTAATAAGAGCATTATTGACAATAGGCAAAAGGTGAAAATAACTGAAGTGTCCATCAACAGATAAATGACTAAACAAATGTGGCATTATGCATAAAATGGCATACTGTTCAGCCATAAAAAGAACTAACTTTTCATATATACTACAACAGGAATGAAACTTGAAAACATGATGATTAATGAAATAAGCCAGACACAGAAGGGCGTCTGTTGTTTGATTCCCCTTACGAGGTACCTAGAATGGGCAAATTCACAGAGACAAAAAGTATTATTAGAGGTTACTAATAACTTCTAATAGGTTAGGCAGAAAGGAGAAGTTACTGTTTAATGAATAGAAAGGTTTTGGGTGGGGAGATGACGAAAACATTTTGGGTGTAAAAAGTGGAGGGTGGTTATATTGTACATTCTGAATAAATTTAACTCTACTGAACTGTATACTTACAAATGGTTAAAATGATAAATAATACATTATGTATATTTTACCACAATAAATTAATTAACTCTAAGTATATACAGTGTTTCCTTGGTATTCAATCATTCAACACACACTTATTGAATATTGGAGAGTATCAGTCTTAGACACTTACAGAAAGATGAATCAGACATAACATATTAGCATCCTAGTGCTGTTGTAACAAATTGCCACAAATTTAGTGGCTTAAACAACGTTCATTTATTATCTTACAGCCCTGAAGGTCAGAAGTTCAAAATGAGTCTCAATGGGAAAGAAATCAAGGTACAGCAGGGCTGTGTTCCTGCTGAAGGCTCTAGTCAAGAACCAGTTTGCTTGCCATTTCCTTGGAAGCTATCTGCATTCCTTAGCTTAGGGCCCGCCCCTTGAGCTTCAGTGAAAAACAGTCACAACACTTCAACCCTTTTGTTATCATGTCTTTGTCTATGATTGTCCTGCCTCCCTCTTTCACTTGTATGGACCCATGTGATGACATTGGGCCTGTCTGGGTAATCCAGATAATCTCTCCATCTCTACAGTTGATTGACAACCTTAGTTCTATCTGCAACTTTAAATTCTCCCTTTCTATGTAGCCTATTATATAGTCACAGATTCCAGGGACTTGGAGATTGTCATCTCTTGGGGGCTGTTATTCTGCTTACCACACATATTAATACCTTCTTGACTTCAAAGATTCAGTTGAGTTCAGTCGCTCAGTCATGTCCAACTCTTTGCGACCCCATGAATTGCAGCACGCTAGGTCCCTCTGTCCATCACCAACTCCCGGAGTTCACTCAGACTCACGTCCATCGAGTCAGTGATGCCATCCAGCCATCTCATCCTCTGTCGTCCCCTTCTCCTCCTGCCCCCAATCCCTCCCAGCATCAGAGAAAGATTAGCAGGAGAGATACAAGAATAAAATAAGTCCTGAACGGTGCAGCTGATGTGTTGCGAATTTAGCTTGAGAAAGATTATTTCAGATGAGAGAGAGAATCAAGGGATTCTTCTTAGAGACCATATGGAAATCAGTCAAAAAATAATACAAGGATGACCTCTGTGTCAGGGACTTTGGGATTCTCACAGCTTCATGGCACATGTGAGCCGTATTCCATATCTAATGGCCAGGCAGATCACCAGAAAGCAGCTGATCAATCAATGCCAGAGAGTGAGTCACAGTGGCTGCCCAGAGACAGGATTCAGGTCGGTCAACTGGGGGACAGGACAGCTGTGCTGTCGCTGCTCGACAAGCAAGGCTGCAAGGACCAGTACGTCTCAGTGTAATCCACAGGTGACTAGTCTGCGGAGTACCTACTGGCAAACCAGAAATCCAGAGAAATGTGAATTCTGGCACTAGCATCAAAAATGAATATGAAACAGGCACAGAGAAGAGACTTGTGGTTGCCAAGGGGGAGGGCCAGGGAAGGGGTGGAGTGGGAGTTTGGGATTGCAGATTCAAACCATTATATATAGAATGGCTAAATAACAAGGTCCTACTGCAAGGAGATCCAACCCGTCCATTCTGAAGGAGATCAGCCCTGGGATTTCTTTGGAAGGAATGATGCTAAAGCTGAAACTCCAGTACTTTGGCCACCTCATGCAAAGAGTTGACTCATTGGAAAAGACTCTGATGCTGGGAGGGATTGGGGGCAGGAGGAGAAGGGGACGACAGAGGATGAGATGGCCGGATGGCATCACTGACTCGATAGACGTGAGTCTGAGTGAACTCCGGGAGTTGGTGATGGACAGGGAGGCCTGGCGTGCTGCGATTCATGGGGTCGCAAAGAGTCAGACACGACTGAGTGACTGAACTGACTGACTGGCTGACTGTATAACACAGAGAACTATATTCAACATTCTGTGATAAACCATTATAGAAAAGAATACTTTAAAAACACTTTATACACATTTATATATATTTTTTACATAATTTATTTTTTATATACATTTTATATAAATGTATAAATGAATCACTTTGCTGTACAACAGAAATTAACACAATATTGTGGATCAACTATACTTCAATTACAACATAAGGCTAGGTTAGCTAGGCCAGCCTAACCAAATGCTTTTATATCTAAAAATAAAAAAGTGAGCTTGAGAGACCTAGGAATAAAGGCAGCCTGGCCCTGTGATTCTCTTACACACACAATGCAATGTGGCTACAAGTTGGGTTGTGTACCAGTGTTTGCAGGTGGCGCTAGTGGTAAAGAATCCACCTGCCAATGAGACATAGGTTCAGTCCCTGGGTAGGGATGATCCCCAGCAAGAGGGCATGGCAATCCACTTCAGTATGCTGTCTGGAGAATCCCATGGACAGAAGAGCCTGGTGGGCTACAGTCCATTGTGTCTCAAAGAGTCGGAAACCACTGAAGCAACTTAGTACCCACGCAAGCACCAGTGTTTGTGGTTGCTCTGATTTAGCCAAGAAATAACCTCACCAGCATTTTCGTGTAAATGGGCTGCTCATAAAAACAGCAAGACTCACTACATCTTTTGATGTAAGATTTTTTAAAAGTGACATCTTTGTATCTTCAGTAGCATCAAAAGGCATTTTCACCTCACAAAAATGTGAACTGGGATACATTTCTCTCCAGGTAGATGGAGAGGTGAATGCAGAAGTGTTGTGTTTTTACCTCCAAAAACGTGATGTTGTGTTTACAGCATCACAGAACAACTCTGCTAAGCAGCCAGGCGTGTCCAGCAATGGCCACCATGGTAACCTCACCAAGCAGTGTGCTTCCGTTTCGTCCTCCACGTTTGTCATTGAATGGATTAATCCACTGGGAGTATAATATGTGCTCAGTAAGTGTCTAATAAACGCATGAAATAGGAATAAGCAAATGACTTCAGGTACCTAAAACTCTTAACCCAAGTCTAGGTTGTGGGTTTAAAGGATTATACCTCTGTGATCACACCCATTTCTTTGCAATGACCTCATGTCCACACACATCCTTGTTTGGTCAATTTAAGAGACTTGTTGCCAGGCTGTGTGAACTCTACCAAGAAAAACACATTTAAGGATATTAGAAAAACTATATTTAAAGGTTGTTTTATAAAAATAAGAAACATTTTTATTCGCACTTTTGCCTTGGTTAAAGGAAAACATTACTGGGTCTTGCTTTTGCCCTGCTCCAAGATGACATCTGAACCACCGGATGGGGTTGGCTGCTTGGAGCCCAGGAGTCCCCTTTCTCTTCTCTACTCAATGACGCAAAGGAATAGTAATAAAAATCGCTTTCAGCTGGGGGATCAAGGCCTGCAAGGCCCAAAGTACTTCACTGTTTACCCTGAGGGAATGTCTGGGAGCTGCTGCTAAGCTGCTAAGTCACTTCAGTCGTGTCTGACTCTGTGTGACCCCATAGACGGCAGCCCACCAGGCTCCTCTGTCCATGGGATTTTCCAGGCAAGAGTACTGGAGTGGGGTGCCATTGCCTTCTCCGATGTCTGGGAGAGTTCCTTGTAAATCTCTAGACACGGCCAAGGTGACACCCTAGACTCATGACCCCATTATAAGTGGAATGGATTCAAAGATGTGTGAAGTCCTCAAGAAGTTAGATGCCCCATCTTTGCTTAGGTCTGCAGTAACATTTTATGTCACTTTCTCTTTCTTTTTTTCCATCTATCTCCTTCGTTCCACTTATTCATTAATTCAATAGCTATTATTGAGCACCTGGTGGTTTAGACAGTAAAGAATCTGCTTGTAATGCAGGAGACCCAGGTTTGATCCCTTGGTCGGGAAGATTTCCTGGAGAAGGGAATGGCAACCCATTTCAGTATTCTTGCCTGGAGAATTCCAAGGACACAGGAGTTTGGTGGGCCACATTCCATGGGGTCACAAAGAGTTGTGCATGTCTGAGCGACTAACACTTTCACTTTTCATAGTGTGCAAAGGATTAATTATTCAGCTGGGAATGACAGAGTGGTTCTTGATTTTATGTACTAGGGATAGGGTCCAGTCATGAACAAGGAAACTAAATGATTAATGAAATATCCTCGGACTATAGGTATTAGGAAGGCAGCTAATAAGTTCTGTGATAGAGAATTATGGCAAAAGCGTGTTGTTTCTTATGCACTGAAATATGTGTAAATGGGCAATTGTCTGCAAGTATAGAATAACACTGAACCAGCCTTTTTTAGGGAAGCTTCTAGAGGAGAAAGCTGTGTTAGTCTTCCCGGTAAGGGAGGAAAATAAAAACTTAAAATGCCAGGGCAATTTATCTTGTGAGAAACTTAGTAAGGGACATCCATCTTGTTTATCATATTGTGTCCAGTGTACAGCAGTGTGCATACAGAAACTGCTCCAAAAGTAATAGTTTATGGAAAAACCAACTGATGCTGCAAAAAGTTCTTTCTTTTGTTCTAGGTAGAAGAAAATCCAGTGGTCTCCAGTGATCTTTAGACATCTTCCCACATGTGGCAGATTTTCTGGGAAGGCGCTTAGTAAAAAGTGGCAACAGGCTCAGGGATGCAAGGAGAACTTTCTTCATAGCCTTATCCAGGAGGTCAAACCACAGGAGGACATCTCCTGAAATTATCAAGATGCTGATGGTGGCTGATTGGATGTTTGGGTAAGGATTATCTCTCAGGGCCAGATGGCTATTTACCAGAAGAAAATGGTCACTCTTGGCCCACCCTGGGAAAGGTTCATTAGGAAAACACAATACCCAATTAAAGCATTTACCCTCTAGTACTTTGTTTAATTGTGTGCACATCAATCTCTCACTCCAGTAGACCGTAAGCTTCTCTTGTGACAACTTAAAGGGCTGACAGCAAGAAGGGGTCAGCCTTGTCTTGAAGCTGTCTTTTCATTATAAGCATGTGTGTACTTAGTTGCTCAGTTGTGTCCAACTCTTTGCGACCCCATGGACTGCAGCCTGCCAGGCTCCTCTGTCCATGGGGATTCTCTAGGCAAGAATACTGGAGTGGGTTGCCATGCCTTCCTCCAGGGAATCTTCCCAACCCAGGGATCGAACCCAGGTCTCCTGCATTGCAGGCGGATTCATTATTGACTGAGCCACTGCTGCTGCTGCTGCTAAGTCGCTTCCGTCGTGTCCGACTCTGTGCGACCCCATAGACGGCAGCCCACCAGGCTCCCCCGTCCCTGGGATTCTCCAGGCAAGAACACTGGAGTGGGTTGCCATTTCCTTCTCCAATGCATTCAAGTGGAAAGTGAAAATTGCAAGTGAAGTCGCTCAGTCGTGTCTGACTCTTCACGACCCCATGGCCTGCAGCCCACTAGACTCCTCCGCCCATGGGATTCTCCAAGCGAGAGCCACTGGGGAAGCCCAATTATAAGCATATGTTTCGAGACTACAGGTTTTATTTACATGAATAAAAATTTTCATTCGATTTTACACTTTTTATTTACCATCATCACCATCATGTTACCAGGTGGCTTTGGGGTGGCTGCTAAAAATCAGTCAAGCCATTTCCTGCTTCCCCTACATGTACCACAGATCACCCCCCTCAACCAGCAGTCTTTTCCTTAGATTTCTTAAATCCTCAATATTTAGCATATAGTAATTGTTGCCTTGAGTTTAAACACTGAGAATAAAGAAGTAATTTTTTTAAAAGTATATTTATACAAGTATTCATCTTATTTCCTAATACTTATATTTTGAATGTGTTTCTCATTATTAGTTATTTTTAATGTGGTAAATAAGAACCTGCAACAGGATAATCATACTTAATTTAAAAAATTCATTTTAATGCCATCTCTAGCAGGATAGACTAGAGACCACAGGGGAGAGTAGAGAGGAATACTGTCTCAAAATATTTACATTTAACATTTAAATATTGTTTTTTTAAACTTTTTATTTTATGTTGGACTACAGTTGATTAACCATGTTGTGATAGTTTCAGGTGAACAGCGAAGGGACTCAGCCATACATACACAGGTATCCATTCTTCCTTAAACTCCCCTCCCATTCAGGCTGCCACACAATATTGAGCAGAGTTCCCTGTGCTATACAGTAGGTCCTTGTTGGTTATCCATTTAAATATAGCAGTGTGTACATATTAAGTGTATAAAGGCTTAATACAAAAATGAAGGCTTAACAAAAATACCTTGCCGGCTATGTACAGGTCAGATATTTATACCTCCTGTCCCAGTAGGTATTTAGACCTCTCTCTCCCAACTAGACTGATTGACCCCCCACCCACATCCCCAGCCCCAAGCCTCTAAAACTTCTGTCAGACCAGGTGCAAGAGGCAAGAGACCAGAGAGTCTCCAGGGATAAACTGTCATGAAAGCCCCATAAGCTTTCCTTCCCTAGGACACAGCATTAGAGAAGTGATTTGAGCTAAAATGATTATCACTGGGCTGCTGCCAACTGAGAATACTGTATTCCCAGCTTATTAATAGAAAAAAAAAGAAGATGGAGGTTGAATCCAAATGAAATATAATTCTATCTGCTTTTTATCCAAGTGATTTCAGTGGACAAAGGATAATGGCTCTGCAGAGAACGAATTAAATGAGTCCTGGGATATATCACACAGTGGCTTTTAGGGTGGTGAGAAGTGTGGGCTGGAGAGGGAGGGAAGGGCATTCCCCCCTCCCCAAAGGCAAGTCTCTGAATGTCTGAAAAGAGAGGGAGGTGAGGGTGGCATGAGGCCCTACTTTAGTGATATTACTCCCCAGAGGAGTGTTCCTCCCTTGGAAAATCACTGCAAGGGGGAGTTACAGAACATTCTTGAGTAGGGGAGGGGCAGGACTAAAGTAGCATTTAAAAAGCTGAATAAATATTTTTTTAGTGAATGAGTGATATGAGTGATTCATATGTGACTCTGTGGACTGTAACCCACCAGCCTCCTCTGTCCATAAGATTGTCCAGGCCAGAATACTGAAGTGGATTTCCAAGCCCTACCCAGGGATGGAACCCAAGTTTCTTATGTTTCCTGCATTGGCAGGTGGATTCTTTACCATTAGCACCACCTGTGAAACCCAAGACCAAGACAGAGACATGAATTTGGCTACTTCTGAATATGTATTTCAATAAAGATTTTAGAAAAGAAGATTAGAAAATAATATCCAATCAATATCATAAGTATAGCTTTAAGTTATTTACAGTTTTCTAATTGTTTATTCTTCTGTGTGTTCTTTGGAGGGAATGATGCTAAAGCTGAAACTCCAGTACTTTGGCCACCTCATGCGAAGAGTTGACTCATTGGAAAAGACTCTGATGCTGGGATGGATTGGCGGCAGGAGGAAAAGGGGACGACAGAGGATGAGATGGCTGGATGGCATCACTGACTCGATGGACGTGAGTTTGAGTGAACTCCAGGAGTTGGTGACGGACAGGGAGGCCTGGCGTGCTGCAACTCATGGGGTCACAAAGAGTCAGACATGACTAAGTGACTGAACTGACTGAACAGAAATTAATACAACAAGATAGTTAGACAGATCTAACTTATGGATGTGATAAGACACAACTCTATTTTTGTTTTTATTGATGAGATTTGTGTGGCACTCTTTGCTTGTCCTGGATAAATATGATTCAGTCACAGGTAATGGACTGAATCCCTTGGACTGCAAGGAGATCAAATCAGTCAATCCTAAAGAAAATCAATCCTTAATAGTCACTGGAAGGATTGATGCTGAAGCTGAAGCTCCTGTACTTTGGCCACCTGATGCAAAGAGCCAACTCATTGGAAAAGACCCTAATGCTGGGAAAGATTGAAGGCAGGAGGAGAAAGGGGTGACAGAGGATGAGATGGTTGGATGGCATCACCAACTCAATGGACATGAGTTTGAGCAAGCTCCAGGAGATGGTGAAGGACAGGGAAGCCTGGCATGCTGCAGTCCATGGGGTCACAAAGAGTCAGACATGACTGAGTGACTGAACAACAGTGGACGGTCAGTCCTGTAGTCATTTTAAGTTGCAAAACACAGCCTAAGACATGTTAAAACACATAGTCCCGGGAACAATTAAAACCCTGAATTCCATTTACTGACAAATCTCACTTTCTCTGGCCCCACATCTCTCCTATCTGTTGTTTCTTGCTCCTCCCTCACAGAGAAAGGGAGGGTTGGAACATAGAGAAAGGAAAAATGGGAGCAGGAAATGATCTTACTCCTGCTTCATTTGCCATTCCTTGGCTTTGTGTTGAATGAGTCCATTGTGTGCATGTGCTCAGTCATGTCTGAGTCTTTGGGACTCCATGGACTGTAGGCACCAGGCTTCTCTGTCCATGGGATTTCCCAGGCAAGAATACTGGAGTGGGTTGCCATTTCCTTCTCCAGGGGATCTTCCTGACACAGGGATCAAATATGTGTCTCTTGTGTCTCCAGCATTGAGAGGTGGATTCTTTACCAGTGCACCATTAGACTCGTGTTTAAAGCTGACATTTTCCTGAGTGCACTTTTGGGAGCCCTTGAATCCCTTCTGGGATTCTCTGGAAGTGTTTTTGTTGATGCTCCTCTGTTAGCTGGCAGCCCACCCTCTTCTCTGAGCTTCCACCCACACACTGCTGGAATCCCATTGCACTTTCTAGGTGGTCCTTTCAGGGGGATTCTAAAACAGCCTCAGAATGGCAGACCCTTGATACTGGGGGCTCTGTACTGCAAAAACATTTGGTGTCCTGCTGCCGTAGGGGCTTGAAGTAATTTTCCAGGCTTTAAAGCGGCTACTTGTATTGACTCCATCACCCCCAACACAGCTTCTCTCCTACCTGGAGTATTTTCTGGGGCAGAAGTTAGCCCTCAGCTCATTATGACTCCCAATCTCTGGACAACACCTGCCAGACTCTCAAAGTGGCCGTGTTGAACACCTCTAAGTCTTGACCTCCTTCATTTCCTCATGGGGTGAGAGGTTTTGAGGTTCTTAGGAAAAATTTCTCCAAAAAAAGTTCTTCTCTCTTGAATTGTTTGACATCCTTCCCATTCTGTCAAAACATGTTATACTTTTGGGATTCAAAAGAAGCCCCTGCATAAATATCCTGGAGTTTTGAAACCAAACCTTTAAAAACCTCCAGATTGTTTTGAAGTGTCTCTTGTGGCCCTCCATGTCATATATTTGGTACATGAGAGCTGTAACATCAGTCCCTCTGAAGAAATTGAGGTGAAAAATGTTCTATTTATTTATTTTTATTTATTTATTTTTTAAGTGGGGCATGGAATAACAACTTTATTCAGAAAGCCAACAAACTGAGAAGATGGTGAGCTAGTGCCCCTGCAAAGAACCATCTTCAAATGTTCTATTTAATATCAAGTTACACTCACTTAAATTCTAAGTAGGGCATTCTATACAGCAGCTTCAATTTTTCCCACTTAATATTCTTGTCCTCTCAAAGCCTGAAACTAGAAGAATTTCCAAAGTTCTCAGACAGATTGGTAAATAATACTAGAAATCTTTTTTCATTCATAATTGACGAACTTATTAAACATAAAAATTAAAGACATAATCAGATCAGATCAGTCGCTCAGTTGTGTCCGACTCTTTGCGACCCCATGAATCACAGCACGCCAGGCCTCCCTGTCCATCACCAACTCCTGGAGTTTACCCAGACTCACGTCCATCGAGTCGGTGATGCCATCCAGCCATCTCATCCTCTGTCGTCCCCTTCTACTCCTGCCCCCAATCCCTCCCAGCATCAGAGTCTTTTCCAATGAGTCAACTCTTCACATGAGGTGGCCAAAGTACTGGAGTTTCAGCTTTAGCATCATTCCTTCCAAAGAAATCCCAGGGCTGATCTCCTTCAGAATGGACTGGTTGGATCTCCTTGCAGTCCAAGGGACTCTCAAGAGTCTTCTCCAACACCACAGTGCAAAAGCATCAATTCTTCAGTGCTCAGCCTTCTTCACAGTCCAACTCTCACATCCATACACGACCACAGGAAAAACCATAGCCTTGATTAGACGGACCTTTGTTGGAAAAGTAATGTCTCTGCTTTTGAACATGCTATCTAGGTTGGTCATAACTTTCCTCCCAAGGGGTAAGCGTCTCTTAATTTCATGGCCGCAGTCACCATCTGCAGTGATTTTGGAGCCCAGAAAAATAAAGTCTGACATTGTTTCCACTGTTTCCCCATCTATTTCCCATGAAGTGGTGGGACCAGATGCCATGATCTTCATTTTCTGAATGTTGAGCCTTAAGCCAACTTTTTCACTCTCCACTTTCACTTTTATCAAGAGGCTTTTGAGTTCCTCTTCACTTTCTGCCATAAGGGTGGTGTCATCTGCATATCTGGGGTTATTGATATTTCTACCGGCAATCTTGATTCCAGCTTGTGCTTCTTCCAGCCCAGCGTTTCTCATGATGTACTCTGCATATAAGTTAAATAAGCAGGGTGACAATATACAGCCTTGACGAACTCCTTTTCCTATTTGGAACCAGTCTGTTGTTCCATGTCCAGTTCTAACTGTTGCTTCCTGACCTGCATACAAATTTCTCAAGAGGCAGATCAGGTGGTCTGGTATTCCCATCTCTTTCAGAATTTTCCACAGTTTATTGTGATCCACACAGTCAAAGGCTTTGGCGTAGTCAATAAAGCAGAAATAGATGTTTTTCTGGAAGTCTCTTGCTTTTTCTATGATCCAGCGGATGTTGGCAATTTGATTTCTGGTTCCTCTGCCTTTTCTGAAACCAGCTTGAACATCAGGAAGTTCATGGTTCACATATTGCTGAAGCCTGGCTTGGAGAATTTTGAGCATTACTTTACTAGCGTGTGAGATGAGTGCAATTGTGAGGTAGTTTGAGCATTCTTTGGCATTGCCTTTTTTTGGGATTGGAATGAAAACTGCCCTTTTCCAGTCCTGTGGCCACTGCTGAGTATTCCAAATTTGCTGGCATATTGAGTGCAGCATTTTCACAGCATCATCTTTTAGGATTTGGAATAGCTCAACTGGAATTCCATCACCTCCACTAGCTTTGTTCATAGTGATGCTTTCTAAGGCCCACTTGACTTCACATTCCAGGATGTCTGGCTCTAGGTCAGTGATCACACCATCATGATTATCTGGGTCGTGAAGATCTTTTTTGTACAGTTCTTCTGTGTATTCTTGCCATCTCTTCTTAATATCTTCTGCTTATGTTAGGTCCATACCATTTTTGTCCTTTATCGAGCTCATCTTTGCATGAAATGTTCCTTTGGTATCTCTGATTTTCTTGAAGAGATCTCTAGTCTTTCCATTCTGTTGTTTTCCTCTATTTCTTTGCATTGATCGCTGAAGAAGGCTTTCTTATCTCTTCTTGCTACTCTTTGGAACTCTGCATTCAGATGTTTATATCTTTCCTTTTCTCCTTTGCTTTTCCCTTCTCTTCTTTTCACAGCTATTTGTAAGGCCTCCCCAGACAGCCATTTTGCTTTTTTGCATTTCTTTTCCATGGGGCTGGTCTTGATCCCTGTCTCCTGTACAATGTCAGGAACCTCAGTCCATAGTTCATCAGGCACTCTATCTATCAGATCTAGGCCCTTAAATCTATTTCTCACTTCCACTGTATAATCATAAGGGATTTGATTTAGTTCATACCTGAATGGTCTAGTGGTTTTCCCTACTTTCTTCAATTTAAGTCTGAATTTGGCAATAAGGAGTTCATGGTCTGAGCCACAGTCAGCTCCTGGTCTTGTTTTTGCTGACTGTATAGAGCTTCTCCATCTTTGGCTGCAAAGAATCTAATCAGTCTGATTTCGGTGTTGACCATCTGGTGATGTCCATGTATAGAGTCTTCTCTTGTGTTGTTGGAAGAGGGTGTTTGTTATGACCAGTGCATTTTCTTGGCAAAACTCTATTAGTCTTTGCCCTGCTTCATTCCGTATTCCAAGGCCAAATTTGCCTGTTACTCCAGGTGTTTCTTGACCTCCTACTTTTGCATTCCAGTCCCCTATAATGAAAAGGACATCTTTTCTGGGTGTTAATTCTAAAAGATCTTGTAGGTCTTCATAGAACCGTTCAACTTCAGCTTCTTCAGCGTTAGTGGTTAGGGCATAGACTTGGATTACTGTGATATTGAATGGTTTGCCTTGGAAACGAACAGAGATCATTCTGTCGTTTTTGAGATTGCATCCAAGTACTGCATTTCAGACTCTTTTGTTGACCATGATGGCCACTCCATTTCTTCTGAGGGATTCCTGCCCACAGTAGTAGATATACTGGTCATCTGAGTTAAATTCACCCATTCCAGTCCATTTCAGTTTGCTGATTCCTAGAATGTCGACATTCACTCTTGCCATCTCTTGTTTGACCACTTCCAATTTGCCTTGATTCATGGACCTGACATTCTAGGTTCCTATGCAATATTGCTCTTTACAGCATGGGACCTTGCTTCTATCACTAGTCACATCCACAGCTGGGTATTGTTTTTGCTTTGGCTCCATCCCTTCATTCTTTCTGGAGTTATTTCTCCACTGATCTCCAGTAGCATATTGGGCACCTACTGACCTGGGGAGTTTCTCTTTCAGTATCCTATCATTTTGCCTTTTCATACTGTTCATGGGGTTCTCAAGGCAAGAATACTGAAGTGGTTTGCCATTCCCTTCTCCAGTGGACCACATTCTGTCAAATCTCTCCACCATGACCCGCCCATATTGGGTTGCCCCACGGGCATGGCTTAGTTTCATTGAGTTAGAAGCATAATAGGGTTCCACTTTTCATCTGACAGGTTAATAAATATTAAAAAGTAGAATACTCCAGTATTCTTGCCTGGAGAATCCCAGGGCCGGGGAAGCCTGGTGGGCAGCCGTCTATGGGGTCGCATAGAGTTGGACATGACTGAAGTGACTTAGCAGCAGCAGCAGCAGCAGAATAAAACCGTGATGATATGAAGAAATTTTCATAAACTGTTAGTGGAAGTAGACATTAATGCAAGATTTTGGAAGGTAATTTATTAACATATGTCCAAATTTAAAATGCAGTCTCTGTTGATTGTATCCACTACCTGACCAACAGAGGCAGCTGGGTTATGTAGAAGATTTCACAATTTGAGGAGCATTGTTTAAGAAAAAAAATGCAAGATTAGGAACACAAACTGGATAGGAAAGCAAATAATTACTTAGAAAAAAATTTATAGCAAATTACAAATTTTAAAATGCTAATACCAGAAACATAAAAAATCCAGAAAAATTACATGTTTTTGTGAATAAATTATAATATATATATACTTCTAGAATTTCTTTTGAATTTTGATATAATTCAAGAATTCTGAATAAATATAGAAAATTATCTGAAATTAAAGCATGTGCAGGAATAATTAAAATGTGTTAAAACATTCTTACATTGTATTAAGCTAATTAATTATATAACATATTATTTTTATATACATTGATTTATTTATAAATACATATAGTGATTCTTTCCCTGGGTTATCTCTTTAAGCTGTTATGCTCCAATGATGGATAACTTTTCATCTTTTTGTCTAAAACTGCTGGTTTTCTTCAGCATGTAATGTGATCCATTATGTTGGATGGATGAGATGGTTGGATGGTATCACTGATTCAATGGACATGAACTTGAGCAAAGTCCAGGAGATGGTGAAGGACAGGGAAGCCTGATGTGCTGCAGTCCATGAGGTTTCACAGAGTTGGACATGACTTGGTGACTGAACAACAACTTGTTGGATGTATAAAATATGTAACCAAACAAGTAGGCCTGGTCACAATGGAATTGGCACTGATTTGTACCTTACAAACTCAGGAAACATGATAAATTCTATTTTATGCAATTTACACCAAAAAAGAAAAAATATACTGTGGGTTTATAATTGCATATAAATATGCAAACATATTTGATAACTGCTTATGAAATATATTCATGGCAGAACTGAACTTTTGACTAGACATTTGTGAGAATCAAATGCCTTGCTTATAATAGTACATACCTGAAGATTGGCAGAACTTTCATAGACTAGCTTCTGCTTCACACTTTTGTAAACTTGTTTCTCCTTCAATACCCACATACTTCCAATGCCTTGTGAATAGGTTACATTCATTTCCTCTGGCATTGCCAAAGCAGACAATGGGAACACTGCCGGAAGCCATTCCTGTACCAGAATAGCTAACAATAGCTTAACTTGATGTGAAAGTGAACCCCATAAATGTGACCTTCTTAACATAAACTCTATATGTCTTCAACTCAGCTTCCCCATAGCTGAATCCCAAGCAGCCCGTGGTTTCTAACACCAGTCTACAGAAAGGCAAGTGTTAACAGATGGTAAGTTGGAGACAAAAGAGACTGAAGTCCTAGCTGACTGTGGCTGAAATAGCCTTCACATTTTACAAAAGCATATGATCATGTGAACATATTGCTTGGGCCCTAAACAGGGCCAGGAAAGAGGCATGTGCATATGAGGGACACAGATGTCATTAGCTTCAAGGTCAATCTGCCTTGCCAACCAGGAAGGAGAGCCCTGTTTGCATGATCCATCTATTCCCATCACACTTATATTCACAAGTTCGGCACACCGGGGTGTTTGTGGACAAATGCAGTTAGGTTATGTTTAGCAGCTGGCCAACCTCTGACAAGAGTCAGCAATTGAGTATTTTCCTAAATCTTATTTCCTAGCCTCAAGCCCTGAGGAAAGTTACTGACCTCATTATGGTGATCATATACCATTGAAAGTTGTTTGACCTAGGAAATAAAGGTATTTGGTAAACTAGCAAGGAGGAGGCTCATGGAAGCACTGGGTTGTACTCAGACACTGGGAAAATTAAAGAGAGCATGGGAAGTTCCCTTAATGATCAGTTTAAGGACTCTCTTTTGTACACATATTTTGTAAGGGAATAGTCAGGAACAATTTGAGCTGGAAGTAACAGAATACTCAACCAATGGCAGCTTAAATAATCAAGATGCTTAATTAACTCCTAGAACGAAATATCTGAAGGTAGGAAACCTTATACTTCTGCTATTTTGGGACTTTGGGTCCCTGTCTCTGTGATTCTCATGGTCAAAAATCTGTTGTCACAGCTCTATGAATCATTTATCCAAAGGCCAAAAACAGGAGGCAGTGGGAGAGTATGTGCCTATCTCATTTTAGCAAGGAGAAAAAGTCTTTCTAAACAGTTTTCCATCAGAATTCCTCTGAAGGTCTCGTTGGCCAAAACTGGGCACATGGGCAACTCTAGGATAAGAGGGAATTGGGAAAGTGGGTGTCTGGCAAAGGGTCATGGGAGTTCTATGTTTGGCTTAGTCATACTTCATCTTTATGGGCTAAGCATATGAGTTTTCTGAATAAAAACACGGATCCTACTGGTAGGAAGAAAATGGGAACAGCTATTTGGAAGAAGCTAATGTTACATACAGTTGGAACTTTTGGGTTGAATATCATAAAACTATCCTTAAAGCTCAACATTCAGAAAACTAAGATCATGGCATCTGGTCCCCTCACTTCATGGGAAATAGATGGGGAAACAGTGGAAACAGTGTCAGACTTTATTTTTTGGGGCTCCAAAATCACTGCAGATAGTGACTGCAGCCATGAAATTAAAAGATGCTTACTCCTTGGAAGGAAAGTTATGACCAACCTAGATAGCATATTGAAAAGCAGAGACATTACTTTGGCAACAAAGGTCCATCTAGTCAAGGCTATGGTTTTTCCCGTGGTCATGTATGGATGTGAGAGTTGGACTGTGAAGAAAGCTGAGTGCCGAAGAATTGATGCTTTTGAACTGTGGTGTTGGAGAAGACTCTTGAGAGTCCCTTGGACTGCAAGAAGATCCAACCAGTCCATTCTAAAGGAGATCAGTCCTAGGTGTTCTTTGGAAGGAATAATGCTAAAGCTGAAACTCCAATACTTTGGCCACCTCATGGGAAGAGTTGACTCATTGGAAAAGACTCTGATGCTGGGAGGGATTGGGGGCAGGAAAAGAAGGGAACGACAGAGGATGAGATGGCTGGATGGCATCACTGACTTGATGGACATGAGTTTGAGTGAACTCTGGGAGTTGGTGATGGACAAGGAGGCCTGGTGTGCTGCAATTCATGGGGTCGCAAAGAGTCGGACATGACTGAGCAACTGAACTGAACTGAACTGATCCTTTACTTATCAATTATTAAACTGACATGAATTGAGAATATACATGAATACAAACTAACAATTATTTACTCAATATTCTGTGCCACATTGGGACAGAATCTGTGCTATTCTGTGCAAGCTGTTAGATATACACTATCTGCAATTAGCCCAGCCCTGCAAGATGAATATTACTATTATTATTTTTCAGAGAGATTAGTTTACCTTCCCATTGAGGAAGTAAGTAGCTCTATTTGTCTTATATCATTAAAGTCTTTGCCTTTTTTGAACTTTAAATGAATTAAATAATATAAAATGTTCTCCTTTGTTTCTTGCTCAAAGTAGGTCTATGATTCATTCCTATTGGAAAGAGTATCAGTAATTCATTTTTTATCACCATGTATTATCCCATCATTTGAAAATATGACTGTTTATTTATCCATTGTATTGTAGGTAGATGGGGCTTCCCAAGTGGCACTAGTAGTAAAGAACCTGCCTCCCAGTGCAGGAGATGTAAGAGACATGAGTTGGATTCCTTGGTTGGGAAAATTCCCTGGAGGAGGGCATGGCAACCTACTCTAGTATTCTTGCCTGGAGAATCCCCATGGACAGAGGAGACTGGCTGGCTACAGTCCATAAGGTCGTAAAGAGTTGGACACAACTGAAGTGATTTAGCACACAATCAAATAGGTATATATTTGGGTTGTTTCCAGTTTGGAGATATTCTGAATAAAGTTGCTATTAATGTTCTTAATATGTGTCTTTTGGTGGATAGAAGCCCTCCTTTCTGTTGGATTTACATCCAGGAGTAGCATAGGGTATTTTTAGCTTTAGTAGATACTCATAAAATCCCGTGGATGGCGGAGCCTGGTAGGCTACTGTCCATGGGGTCGAAAAGAGTCGGACACGACTGAGCGACTTTACTTCGCTTCACCTCATTAAATCTTAAAAGGATTTCCAAAGTCATCTTATCAGGTTCAGTTCAGTTCAGTCGTTCAGTTGTGTCCGGTTCTTTGTGACCCCATGAACCACAGCATGCCAGGCCTCCCTGTCCATTACCAACTCCCGGAGTCCACCCAAATCCATGTCCATTGAGTTGGTGATGCCATCCAACCATCTCATCCTCTGTCGTCCACTTCTCCTCCTGCCCTCAATCTTTCCCAGCATCAGTGTCTTTTTAAATGATTCAGCTCTTCGCATGAGGTGGCCAAGGTATTGGAGTTTCAGCTTCATCATCAGTCCTTCCAATGAACACCCAGGACTGATCTCCTTTAGCATGGACTGGTTAGATCTCCTTGCAGTGCAAGGGACTCTCAAGAGTCTTCTCCAACACCACAGTTCAAAAGCATCAATTCTTTGGTGCTCAGCTTTCTTTACAGTCCAACTCTCACATCCATACATGACCACGGGAAAAACCATAGCCTTGACTAGATGGACATTTGTTGACAAAGCGATGTCTCTGCTTTTTAATATATTGTCTAGGTTGGTCATAACTTTCCTTCCAAGGAGTAAGCGTCTTTTAATTTCATGGCTGCAGTCACTATCTGCAGTGATTTTGAAGCCCAGAAAAATAAAATCTGACACTGTTTCCCCATCTATTTCCTATGAAGTGATGGGACCGGATGCCATGCTATTAGTTTTCTGAATGTTGAGCTTTAAGCCCACTTTTTCACTCTCTTCTATCACTTTCATCAAGAGGCTCTTTAGTTCCTCTTCACTTTCTACCATAAGGGTGGTGTCATCTGCATATCTGAGGTTATTGATATTTCTCAAGGCAATCTTGATTGCAGCTTGTGCTTCTTCCAGCCTAGCGTTTCTCATGATGTACTCTGCATAGAAGTTGAATAAGCAGGGTGACAATATACAGCCTTGACGTACTCCTTTTCCTATTTGGAACCAGTCTGTTGTTCCATGTCCAGTTCTAACTGTTGCTTCCTGACCTGCATACAGGTTTCTCAAATGGCAGGTCAGGTGGTCTGGTATTCCCATCTCTTTCAGAATTTTCAAAAGTTTAATGTGATCCACACAGTCAAAGGCTTTGGCATAGTCAATAAAGCAGAAATAGACGTTTTTCTGGAATTCTCTTGCTTTTTCCATGATCCAGCAGATGTTGGCAATTTGATCTCTGGTTCCTCTTCCTTTTCTAAAACCAGCTTGAACATCTGGAAGTTCACGGTTCACATATTGCTGAAGCCTGACTTGGAGAATTTTGAGCATTACTTTACTAGCATGTGAGATGAGTGCAACTGTGTGGTAGTTTGAGCATTCTTCGGCATTGTCGTTCTTTGGGATTGGAATGAAAACTGCCCTTTTCTAGTCCTGTGGCCACTGCTGAGTTTTCCAAATTTGCTGGCATATTGAGTGCAGCATTTTCACAGCATCATCTTTTAGGATTTGAAATAGCTCAACTGGAATTCCATCACCTCCACTAGCTTTGTTCATAGTGATGCTTCCTAAGGCCCACTTGACTTCACATTCCAGGATGTCTGACTCTAGGTGAGTGATCACACCATCGTGATTATATGGGTCGTGGAGATCTTTTTTGTATAGTTCTTCTGTGTATTCTTACCACCTCTTCTTAGTATCTTCTGCTTCTGTTAGGTCCATACCATTTCTGTCCTTTATTGAGCCCATCTTTGCCTGAAATATTCCCTTGGTATCTATAATTTTCTTGAAGAGATCTCTAGTCTTTCTGATTCTATTGTTTTCCTCTATTTCTTTGCATTGATCAGTGAGGAAGGCTTTCTTATCTCTCCTTACTATTCTTTGGAACTGTGCATTCAAATGGGTATATCTTTCCTTTTCTCCTTTGCTTTTTGCTTCTCTTCTTTTCACAGCTATTTGTAAAGCCTCCTCAGATAGCCATTTTGCTTTTTGCATTCTTTTTTCTTCGGGTTATACTCCCACAATTTACGAGACAACCATTTGTTAGTGTTTGATTTTGTTATATAGAAAGTGGTAAGAGGAAAAGTTGGGCAAGACAAAGAATTTTTAACACTGGAGGAAAGTGGGGCTGGTTGAAATTTTAAATACAGTGGTTAGGATAAGCTTTCGTTTTTTCTTTTTGAGAAGGTTACATTTGAGAAAAGTCACAAAAGAGGTAAGGGAGTGATCAATGCAGGCATATGGAAAATGTCCTGAGCAGAGGGAAGAGCCATTACAAAGGCTGTAGATAAATGCCTGATGCATTCAAGTGAAAGAAACAGGTCAATGTGGAAGAAGCCGAAGGAGTGAGAGGGAAAGCAGTAGAAGATTACATATGAGAGGCAGATAGAGCCAGAGCAGGGGGTTTTATAGGACATGGGGAGAACTTTAGCTCTTACCTGGAGTGAAATGGGGAACCACAAGAAGGTTTTGAGCAGTTGAGTGACATAACTAACTTACATTTGGAAGAGATAGCTCTGATTTCTTGGTTGAGAATGGACTGCAGAGTGTGTGTAGTAAACTATTGCAGGAGGTGATCATGGCCTGGGCCAGACGGTAACAGAGACATGTCAAGACTAGTTAGATTCTGGATGTATTTCTAATGGAGAGCCATCCTTATTTTTGGCATAACCGGCTTTAATATTAGCAATGCTATCATAATAATAATAATCATTTTCAGCTCTCTTACTATGTCCATAATCTCTGTTTTATTATCCTCATAAACTAAAGCTCAAAGACATTAAGCAACATCCCTAAGGACACATATTTCATAAGAGATAATCCAGGGATTCAATCTTAGCTCTAGCAGATTTCAAAGTCCTTTAAACTGCTTTATCACTGGATTGTGGTTTCCTTTTTGCCAAGCCCACTCAGTGCCTTATTCATAAAAAGTGATCAATATCTTTATATTGAATTAATTAATGACACAGTTCACTTTTTTCTGTACTTCCTGAGATTAAACTACATATTTGCTTCTGAGGCTTTTTTAAAAGTACTGTTTTATTTTATATTTCCGTGCAGTAAATTTCACATTTTTGATATAGTTTTATGAGTTTTAACACATGAATAGATTTGTGCAACCACTACCACAATAGGATACTTCTATCAAACTCCCCATAAATTCGCTTATGCTGCATTTTCGTCAAATACTATCCTCACTCCTAATTCCTGGTAAATACTGATCTGTTCTTTGTGTATAGATTATGGTGCACAGGTTTTTGTTGCACATAAGTGTGCATTTTTCTAGAGTGAAAACCTAAGCATGGGTTTGTTGTTTCATATGCTTATTGTTTATTTAGCTCTATAAGAAACTACCAAACTATTTTCTAAACAGCTGTACCACTTTGCAAGTCCACCAGCATTGTATGAGAGTTACAATTGCTCTGCATGCTTGTCAGCGCTTGACAAGGCCAATTTCATTTTTTGTTTTAGCCATTCTAATAGGCATGCAATGGTATCTCATCATGGGATACCAGTTATTTTTGAAATTCATAGTAAAATGTTTTAGGCTCCAGAATTTAATTCATAGGCTATACTCCAAGTACATTGTGAATAAACACGGTATGTACGTGCGTGCTAAGTCACTTTAGTCGTGTCTGACTGTTTGTGACCCTATGGACTACAGCCTGCCAGATTCCTCTGTCCACGGGATTCTCCAGGCAAGAATACTGAAGTGGGTTGCCATCCCCTCCTCCAGGGGATCTTTCCAACCCAGGAATCTAATCCGAGTCTCTTGTGTTTCCTGCATTGACAGGCGGGTTCTTTATCACTAGCGCCACCTGGGAGGCCAAACATAGCATAAGCATGCTATGCTATGCTATGCTAAGTCACTTCAGTCGTGTCCTACTCTGTGTGACCCCATAGACGGCAGCCTACCAGGCTCCCCTGTCCCTGGGATTCTCCAGGCAAGAACACTGGAGTGGGTTGCCATTTCCTTCTCCAATGCATGAAAGTGGGAAGTGAAAGTGAAGTCGCTCAGTCGTGTCCGACTGTTAGCGACCCCATGGACTGCAGCCCACCAGCCTCCTCCGTCCATGGGATTTTCCAGGCAAGAGTACTGGAGTGGGGTGCCATTGCCATACTTACGCTAAAAATTGACCCCCTGTAAATTTTAACCCAGATAACCTTGCCATTTGCACACTGTATTATCGTGATGTTGCTTAAATATAAACAACAAAACTTGTTTGCAAGATTTTTTAGCCAATAAAAAATTGTTTATGAAATAGGCTTACGCTTTGCTTTTCTCTCAGGGTTGTTACAGAAGATAATCAAAGGTCATGAGACAACGAATGGAAAATTGCCTCAAGATACAAGAACATACATTAATATTATTATTAGAGATGCAGTCACTGAATTAAAGAGGGAGTAACTTAATTAAATGAAGGCAGTGTTTACTAAATAACTAATATAGTGAAGGTATTATGTTAGATACGGTCTATGGAGACTACATTAGAAAACAGAGCTCTTATCTTCATGACATTTATAGTCTACCTGTGGAGAGAAGGAATATGTAAAAGATTTTAAATAACTAATTTCCATAATACATCAGTTTGCATTAAAGGATTTATTTAGCTTTTCAAAATGATGGTACAGTTAATAAAAATATCATACTTATCTATCAAACATCCATATATATATTTATATGGTGCACTTAAATATGTATTTAAGTTTTCTCTCACAATACATAATGTGTGAGATTTACAGGACCAATGTTATTATATTAATCCCTATGATTTGAGCTGGGCTTGAGACAATAGTGGAGTCTTGGTATCAGAGAGGAGGAAGAGGGCATTCCAGGCAAATCAAGTGTCAGGAGCCAAAGCCCAGAGTTAAAAAGAGCAAAGCCTGTGCCAGACCTGTAATGGGGGAGTGATAATCAAGCACTTACCATGTGCAGATGACACCACCCTTATGGCAGAAAGGGAAGAAGAATTAAAGAGCCTCTTGATGAAAGTAAAGGAGGAGGGTGAAAAAGCTGGCTTAAAACTCAACATTCAGAAAACTAAGATCATGGCATCCTGTTCCATCACTTCATAGCAAATAGATGGGGAAACAATGGAAACAGTGAGAGACTTCATTTTCTTGGGCTCCAAAATCACTGCAGATGGTGAGTGCAGCCATGAAATTAAAAGATGCTTACTCCTTGGAAGAAAAGCTATGACCAACCTAGACAGCATATTGAAAAGCAGAGACATTACTTTGTCAACAAAGGTCCATTTAGTCAAAGCTATGATTTTTTTTCCAGTAGTCATGTATGGATGTGAGAGTTTGACTATAAAGAAAGTTGAGCACCAAAGAATTGATGCTTTTGAACTGTGGTGTTGGAGAAGACTCTTGAGAGTCCCTTGGACTGCAAGGAGATCAAACCAGTCCATCCTAAAGGAAATCAGTCCTAAATATTCAGTGGTAGGACTGATATTGAAGCTGAAACTCCAATACTTTTGCCACCTGATGGGAAGAACTGACTCATTGGAAAAGATTCTGATGCTGGGAAAGGTTGAAGTCAGGAGGAGAAGGGGATGACAGAGTATGAGATGGTTGGATGTCCTCACTGACTCTATGGACATGAGTTTGAGCAAGCTCCAGGAGATGGTGATGGACAGGGAAGCCTGGCATACTGCACTCCACGGGATCACAAACAGTCATACATGACTGAGTGACTGAACTGAACCGAACTATATGCCAAGCACTGGGCTAAATCTGATCCATGGGCCAGCTCATTAAATATCTTAGTTTCTTAACAGTAAAGAAACTAACACTTTAGAAACTTCCACACAGTTACAAAACTGATAAGCTTCAGACCTGGGACTCTAACCCAGATAATCTAATTCTAGCCCTAATTTAGACATTACACTGCAGCATTAATGTTGGAGGGCTGAGATATTTGAATTTTTTACCCAGAGAACTTGTGATTCTTCATCTTTTCACTGCTTTTCTAGGTTTGAGGAATTTCCCCTCAGCAAGACGGGTTCAATATGAGCATGGTTTGAGGGAAAAGCATCCATACCGTCAGCATCTATGTGGGCCCGCTGCTCACTTGTCCTGAGACACTGAGATGCCTCTCAGGAAGGGCATCTCCCTTTTGAGAATCGGCACTTTAGGTAATAGGGAAGCAAGGAAGACTCTTAAAGAACAAGGAAGGCAAGAATGAAAGTCTGGAAGACAAATTTGGCACCAAGGTGTGGAAAGGATTAGACACAAGAGATGGAGGCAGAGAAGCAGGAAAGAGAATATGGCAGCATAACTCAGCACGGGTGATGAGGCCAGAGCTAGGCTGGGGCAACAGGAGAGTTGTTGAGGGAGCAAATTGATAGGACTTGGTGCCCGGGGTCCTCTGGGGGCTATGGAGAGGGAGGAGTTAGGCTCTAAATATATTATTACTGTGCTTTTCCTTCCTGAGTCTTCTAGGAGAGCTGACTGACCTGGGCGCAGAGTCCCTGAGCCCTCAGAGGCTATTGTCACATCAGCCACGGCCACTAGAGGGCTTCCCCGCCTCGCCTCCTCGTGCCCAGGGAGGGCTTCTCTGCTGTTTAAAATCCAAGTCAGGCTGGCCCTGGAACGCTTCAGGGGAGCCAGGGTTTAGAGCAGTTAATCTTCACTGACACGGAAACTTAGAAGGCCTCCCACTTGATTACAATGACTGGAAACTGAGTCTAACATGTAGCGATGAATGCAGGCGGGAGTGCAGGTGGGGGACCAGGAGGTGGGGAGGAGGAAACGGCTGCCTAGAGGCAGCCCTTAGCTGGTCCTGGCCTCAGGGGCCTGAGGCTCCAGAGATTCTGAATCTGCTTTCCATGGTCACTCAGCTGAGCCAGCAGTTGTATTCCTCTGTCTGTCGCAGGTTTGAAGTGTGTGTGAATGTGTACACGTGTGGATGCATATGTATAACGGTGTATATATAAGTGAGTGTTTTTTAGTCACTAAGTTGTGTCCAACTCTTTTGCGACCCCATGGACTGTAGCCTGCCAGGCTCCTCTATCCATGGGATTTTCCAGGCGAGAATACTGCAGTGGGTTGCCATTTCCTCCTCCAGATCTTTCCGACCCACGGATAGAATCCAGGTCTCCTGCATTGCAGGCAGATTCTTTACCACTGAGCCACCAGGGAAGCCCCTATATAAGTGAGGACATGTGTACATATATGTGTGCACATATGTGGGTGAGTTCTTGTGTGTACATATGTGGGTGCAGGTGTGTTAGTGTATGTGTATGCCTGATTGTGAAATTGGGTGCGTGTGAGCATGCTTGCGTGTGTATGTGTGTGCCTGCCATGCAGGGGGAATGTTAATGTTTTTTGCTTGGCTTCAGCCCAACAGAGAAACAAATAATGAGATGAACGGAAGTGAACTCCAGTCTGGGCTTCAGCACTAATTAGCCGCTATCAGTTTTGACAAAGAGGACAGACAATAGTGGCAAATGAGCAAAGGATGGAAAAACCAGGGAGCTGGGTTGCACAGGGAGCCGGGAGGACACTCAACAGTCCCCTTGGGCAACAAGGCCATCTCAGAAGCCCAGGTGCCTTGGTCAGGCAGGAGACCCTTCCTGCCCTTAGGTGCAGATGAGTGGGTCAGCCCAGCATCTCTTTGGGCTGATTTTGATCTTACTAAGCGCTGCTTCACTTTTTGATGGGCTGACAGGTACCCACTTCACCCTCCCCTGGGTAGTTTTTTCTTTTGTTTGTTAGGCTGGCCCCCGTCCACATTTCCCAGGGATATGGTCACACCCCTCTTACTCACTAGTTGCTTAGAGGGCCCTGGCTTCAACCTGGGTCTGCACTGAGTCATGTTGTTCTGCCTTTAGGCTCTCCTTTTGCTCCCTGTGGGGCTTCCCTGGTGGCTCAGAGGATAAAGCATCTGCCTGCAACGCAGGAGATCCAGGTTCGATCTCTGGGTTGGGAAGATCCCCTGGAGAAGGAAATGGCAACCTACTCCAGTATTCTTGCCTGGAGAAGAATCCCATGGACAGAGGAGCCTGGTGGGCTACAGTCCGCAGGGTCGCAAAGAGTCGGACATGACCTAGTGACTTCACTTTCTTTCTTTCTTTCGCTCCCTGTGGAGGTTTGGAAGAATGGTGGAGGCAGAAGCACAGACTATTTGTTGGGTTGTGAGAAAGAGCTGCTCCTTAATTTCTAGACCTGTGTATGTATTTATGTGAAATGGGTGGGGAAAATGGTGGTAGAAGGTGATGTCAGACCCCTCCCACCCCCAGGTAAGCCTTCATCCATCATCAATAGCTGGGGCCCTGTCTGTGGGTTTCTCAGAGGCCCAACTCACATGGGCTTCAAAGAAAAGGGTTCAGCTGGGGAATAAGTGTCTCCCTTGCAACTGCAAGTGCTTCCCTAGTGGCTCAGACGGTAAAGAAGCTGCCTGCAGTGTAGGATACCTGGGTTTGTTCCCTGGGTTGAAAGATTCCCCTGAAGAATGGATACCCACTCCAGTATTCTTGCCTGGAGAATCCCATGGACCGAAGAGCCTGGTGGGCTACAGTCCATGGGATGGCAAAGAGTCGGACACATCTGAACGACTAACACTTTCACTTTTTCAAGTTGCTAAAAGGCGCGCCACACCCTCAGAGAACAGATTTTCTCCTGGGCCGTAACACCCCCTTGGAAACACAACCAGAGGGCACCAGGCCCCTTGAGCAGAGCAGCAGGACTACAAGAGTGTTTTCCAAATCTCTGCATACACAGCACGTTCTTCTCGTACTTGTATACTTGAGCGTGTGTGGAAGGGAAAGGGTGTCAGGGAGGGTCTCTGTCAACATTTCATTCACACCATGATAAATCTAGGGAGCAGTTGCTTCTTCTTAGAACTTATTCATAACACTTCCTATTTGTTGATTACCTTGAAATACTATTCCCTGTTCTTCGTTTGCCCCTTCAGGGCACATGTGGCCCAGTCCCAGTTGGTTTTTCTTTCTACTGTGCTTCTTCCTTTACGGTTTGCTAGGATGAACAGCAGTTGGAATTCTCAAATTTTAGTAAGAAAAAAAAAAATCTTCTGCAGAACTTGTTTTAAATGCAGATTTCTCAGGCCCTGCCCAAATCTATAGAATCAACACAGGAATTTGCATTTTACCAAGCTCTCCCCTTGTCACTCCCCACGCCCAAGATCCTAAGTCAGGTGGTCTACAGAACATCTGCTGTAAAACATGGTGCTAAAGGATGTATTTATTTTTAATGTTGAGTTCTGAGAGTTCTTTAAGATTCTAGACTCAAAGCCTTTGTCAGATTTGGTTTTTCCACAGGCTGTACTTTGTCTTTTCATTCTTTGTACAGGCTCTTTCACAGAACAAAAGTTTAAAATTTTTATTAAGTACAATTTATACACTTTTCCTATTATGGATAATGGTATGATGTCAAGTCCAAAAATTCTTCCTAGTCCTAAGTCAGGAAGATATTCTCCTGGGTTCTTTTCTAGAAGGTTTATAGTTCTGTTTTTATATTTAAGACCATGACCCATTTTGAGTTAATTTTGTGTGTAGTATCAGGTTTAAGTCCAATCACTCCAGCACCACTTACTAAAAAGTCTATTTGTCCTCCACTGGATTGCTTTTACTCCTTTGCCAAAAATTAATTGGAGATAATTGTGTGGATCTGTAGCTGGGTTCTCTATTCTGTTCCACAAATATATGTGCCTGTTCCTTCCACCAGCAGTACAAAGTCTCAAATTGCAGTTATATACTAGACCTTAACATTGACAAGAGTGATTTTCCCACTTTATTCTTGTTTTTCAAAACAGCTTTGACTGGTCCAGAGCCTTTCTCTTCCTGTATAAATTTTGGAAGCTTGTATAGGCCTACAGGAAAACTTGCTAAGATTTAGATGGGAATTACATTAATATGGGTCAGTTTTAAGATAATAGTTGTTTTTTTTTTTTTTTTTCCCTTGTAGCAGAAGGTTTTTAAAAAACAGCCCTAAAGTCTTACCTGGTTAAAGGTATATTTTTACTTCCAACCAATACAATCTCTTTTTTGGTTATAGAGAAGAAACTATGTGGAAAAGTTGGGGGGCTGCTGTTTGTATAAGATTCATTAACAAATATTGTTCCATCCTAGAATCCAGAAATTAAGAAGACTTGCAAGGGTTCAGAATAGGTGGTGGTGGTGCTTTAGTTACTAAGTCGTGTCCAACCCTTGCAACCCCGTGGACTGTAGCCCTTCAGGCTCATCTGTTCATGGGATTTCCCATGCAAGAATACTGCAGTCGGTTGCCATTTCCTTCTCCAGAGGGGTTCAGAATAAGCCTCCCCCAAATGTGTCACTTTTATGTAAGAATTATTTTCAGTTAAAGGCAATTGAGATTCTGGGAGTTCAAGAGAAACTACTGCTCCTCCCTTAGCTACCTGGAAGAATTTGAATTGGGGATGTTCCTCAGAAAAGAGTCATTACCATAGATAAATTTTATTGACATGGCCCATCTGTATGGCTGAACAAACATATAATTACCAAACATCTGCTCTTCTTCTTGTCCTGTGAAAAACCCTCCTTGGTTATTCCTTGTCCTTGGAAGCCCAAGGCCTCTCTCCCATTCTTTAGCTCAGGATGGCATGCATACCTCATTTTATTTATCTTTGAATCAAAGTATGTGGGGCTTCTGACCCTGTCATGTATGTAGGGTTCCCATAAGTATGAAATTAAGTTTGATTTTCTTTTGTTAATGTCTCATGTCAATTTAATTCTTAGATGAGCCAGAAAGAACCTAGAAGGGCAGAGGAAAGATTTCTTCCTCCTCAACAGACTCAGTGCTTCTAACTGGCTTCTTCAGTGCCCATTGTAGCTTTTTAATTCATACATTGTCTTAGGAACACAAAATAGAGGTGTCTTAAGAGAAGTAGGTTATACTTCTTGAGTCTGTGAGAACCAAGTGTCTCCTTCAGCAAAATTGATCCTCCTCTCCACTTTGATGGAGAAGGAAGACTGTGTGGACTTACTGGAAATACATCTCTTACCAGCACCATCAGGAACTATTCTGAGGGCAGGGGAAGAAATGGTGGTGGTGCATTAAAGGGAAATTTTGCTGAAGGCCTTCCAACTTCCCATCACTGCCCTTGTTCTCCTCCTGTATTCTCTTAATGCCTCTTACCCATGAAGGAGCCAGCTCTGGCATCAGATCCTCCTGTCTTTACACCCTTCACTTGGGTTTCACCACATCCTCCTTGTCACAACTTTAGTTCTCCAATCTGTTATCTTATTTTTAGTCAGTGACCCAGATATATGGCATGTTAACCTTCATTTTATTTGATTTTTAAAATTTTTATTGTTATAACTTACACACAACTCACTTGCTTTTACTTGCACAATTCAATGATTTTTGATATATTTACAGAATTGCCTACCATCACGACAGGCATAGAGGGTTTTTTTTTTTTTTTTTGGCCTGGCAGCGTGTGGGATCTTAGTTCCCTGACCAGGAATTGAACCTGTACTTCCTACATTGGAAGATTGGAATCTTAACCCCTGGACCTCCAGGAAGTTCCTAACCTTCATTTTAGTTAACACCAAATGAAATGAACTCAGTTTCCCTTCTGTCCTCATCAATAAGTTGATCCCAAACTAGTTTAAAAAAAATTATCTCTAAATTTACTGTGGGCAAGGCTGAGTATTGTGAGCTCCTTTAGTGACATTATTTATACTGGGTCTGTGATGGGCATCACATCAGACCACTGCAAGCGTTGCTAGGGAAGCATTTGATAACAATGACTACTTGTCCAAACTTTGCTCCCGGACTGTGGGAGTCCTGACTATGGACAACAGTTTGGGGCATCCCCAGATGCTTTTAAGGTGTTTGTTCACTCTGAATTTTATAGAAATCAACCATCAAAAGATTTGTTGAGAATGACAAACCTAACGTGAAATGAGAACTGTATCCAGTTAACTAAAAATCTGTTATATCAGATCAGATCAGATCAGATCAGTCGCTCAGTCGTGTCCGACTCTTTGCGACCCCATGAATTGCAGCACGCCAGGCCTCCCTGTCCATCACCAACTCCCAGAGTTCACTCAGACTCACGTCCGTCGAGTCAGTGATGCCATCCAGCCATCTCATCCTCTGTCGTCCCCTTCTACTCCTGCCCCCAATCCCTCCCAGCATCAGAGTCTTTTCCAATGAGTCAACTCTTCACATGAGGTGGCCAAAGTACTGGAGTTTCAGCTTTAGCATCATTCCTTCCAAAGTAATCCCAGGGCTGATCTCCTTCAGAATGGACTGGTTGGATCTCCTTGCAGTCCAAGGGACTCTCAAGAGTCTTCTCCAAAACCACAGTGCAAAAGCATCAATTCTTCAGCACTCAGCCTTCTTCACAGTCCAACTCTCACATCCATACACGACCACAGGAAAAACCATAGCCTTGACTAGACGAACCTTTGTTGGCAAAGTAATGTCTCTGCTTTTGAACATGCTATCTAGGTTGGTCATAACTTTCCTTCCAAGGAGTAAGCGTCTCTTAATTTCATGGCCGCAGTCACCATCTGCAGTGATTTTGGAGCCCAGAAAAATAAAGTCTGACACTGTTTCCACTGTTTCCCCATCTATTTCCCATGAAGTGATGGGACCGGATGCCATGATCTACGTTTTCTGAATGTTGAGCTTTAAGCCCACTTTTTCACTCTTCACTTTCACTTTCATCAAGAGGCTTTTGAGTTCCTCTTTACTTTCTGCCATAAGGGTGGTGTCATCTGCATATTTGAGGTTATTGATATTTCTCCTGGCAATCTTGATTCCAGCTTGTGTTTCTTCCAGTCCAGCATTTCTCATGATGTACTCTGCATAGAAGTTAAATAAGCAGGGTGACAATATACAGCCTTGACGTACTCCTTTTCCTATTTGGAACCAGTCTGTTGTTCCACGTCCAGTTCTAACTGTTGCTTCCTGACCTGCATACAAATTTCTCAAGAGGCAGATCACGTGGTCTGGTATTCCCATCTCTTTCAGAATTTTCCACAGTTTATTGTGATCCACACAGTCAAAAGCTTTGGCATAGTCAATAAAGCAGAAATAGATGTTTTTCTGGAACTCTATTGCTTTTTCCATGATCCAGCAGATGTTGGCAATTTGATCTCTGGTTCCTCTTCCTTTTCTAAAACCAGCTTGAACATCTGGAAGTTCACGGTTCACATATTGCTGAAGCCTGACTTGGAGAATTTTGAGCATTACTTTACTAGCATGTGAGATGAGTGCAATTGTGAGGTAGTTTGAGCATTCTTTGGCATTGCCTTTCTTTGGGATTGGAATGAAAACTGCCCTTTTCCAGTCCTGTGGCCACTGCTGAGTTTTCCAAATTTGCTGGCATACTGAGTGCAGCACTTTCACATCATAATCTTTCAGGATTTGGAATAGCTCAACTGGAATTCTATCACCTCCACTAGCTTTGTTGGTAGTGATGCTTTCTAAGGTCCACTTGACTTCACATTCCAGGATGTCTGGCTCTAGGTCAGTGATCACACCATCGTGATTATCTGGGTCGTGAAGATCTTTTTTGTACAGTTCTTCTGTGTATTCTTGCCATCTCTTCTTAATATCTTCTGCTTCTGTTAGGTCCATACCATTTCTGTCCTTTATCGAGCTCATCTTTGCATGAAATGTTCCTTTGGTATCTCTGATTTTCTTGAAGAGATCTCTAGTCTTTCCCATTCTGTTGTTTTCCTCTATTTCTTTGCACTGATTGCTGAAGAAGGCTTTCTTATCTCTTCTTGCTGTTCTTTGGAACTCTGCATTCAGATGTTTATATCTTTCCTTTTCTCCTTTGCTTTTCCCTTCTCTTCTTTTCACAGCTATTTGTAAGGCCTCCCCAGACAGCCATTTTGCTTTTTTGCATTTCTTTTCCATGGGGCTGGTCTTGATCCCTGTCTCCTGTACAATGTCAGGAACCTCAGTCCATAGTTCATCAGGCACTCTATCTATCAGATCTAGGCCCTTAAATCTATTTCTCACTTTCACTGTATAATCATAAGGGATTTGATTTAGTTCATACCTGAATGGTCTTGTGGTTTTCCCTACTTTCTTCAATTTAAGTCTGAATTTGGCAATAAGGAGTCCATGATCTGAGCCACAGCCAGCTCCTGGTCTTATTTTTGCTGACTGTATAGAGCTTCTCCATCTTTGGCTGCAAAGAATCTAATCAATCTGATTTCGGTGTTGACCATCTGGTGATGTCCATGTATAGAGTCTTCTCTTGTGTTGTTGGAAGAGGGTGTTTGCTATGACCAGTGCATTTTCTTGGCAAAACTCTAATAGTCTTTGCCCTGCTTCATTCCGTATTCCAAGGCCAAATTTGCCTGTTACTCCAGGTGTTTCTTGACTTCCTACTTTTGCATTCCAGTCCCCTATAATGAAAAGGACATCTTTTTTGGGTGTTAGTTCTAAAAGATCTTGTAGGTCTTCATAGAACTGTTCAACTTCAGCTTCTTCAGTGTTAGTGGTTGAGGCATAGACTTGGATTACTGTGATATTGAATGGTTTGCCTTGGAAACGAACAGAGATCATTCTGTCGTTTTTGAGATTGCATCCAAGTACTGCATTTCGGAGTCTCTTGTTGACCATGATGGCTACTCCATTTCTTCTGAGGGATTCCTGCCCACAGTAGTAGATATAATGGTCATCTGAGTTAAATTCACCCATTCCAGTCCATTTCAGTTCGCTGATTCCTAGAATGTCGACATTCACTCTTGCCATCTCTTGTTTGACCACTTCCAATTTGCCTTGATTCATGGACCTGACATTCTAGGTTCCTATGCAATATTGCTCTTTACAGCATGGGACCTTGCTTCTATCACTAGTCACATCCACAGGTGGGTATTGTTTTTGCTTTGGCTCCATCCCTTCATTCTTTCTGGAGTTATTTCTCCACTGATCTCCAGTAGCATATTGGGCACCTACTGACCTGGGGAGTTTCTCTTTCAGTATCCTATCATTTTGCTTTTTCATACTGTTCATGGGGTTCTCAAGGCAAGAATACTGAAGTGGTTTGCCATTCCCTTCTCCAGTGGACCACGTTCTGTCAGATGTCTCCACCATGACCTGCCCATCTTGGGTTGCCCCACAGGCATGGCTTAGTTTTATTGAGTTAGACAAGGTTGTGGTCCTAGTGTGATTAGATTGACTAGTTAACATTTAAATGTGATATCAACACAGTAAGCTTCAGTGGCATTAGGTACATTGTAACTTAAAGTGCCTACATCTTAGGGAACTAATGACAGCCTTCATGCTGCTTGCCTGTGTGCTCAGTGGGACTCTTTGGGACACCACAGACTGTAGCCTGCCAGGCTTCTTTGTGCATAGGATTATCCTGGCAAAAATACTGAAGCAGGTTGCTGTTTCCTCCTCCAGAGGATGTTCCCGACCCAAGGATCGAAACTGCATCTCCTGCATTGGCAGGTGGATTCTTTACTACTGAGCCATCTGGGAAACCCCGACAGCCTTCCTCAGATGTGGCTAAAGAAATGACTTCATCTGAACTCAAAGGAGACTTCTTTCCCCACTCCTTCCCCCAAATGCTTATTCTGTATTGCTTACATAACCTCTCAGATGTCCTCTGCCATGTTCTATTGCAATGGCTCCTTCTGAATGCAAACTGTAGCTGATGTGGTCATTGTGCCCATTTTCCCCCAAGAGTTTACCTGTGGTGAAAGGCATGTCCAGGGCCTGAGGGCAGGAACCCAAAGGAAACAAAGATGGAGTGTTGCTGAGCTAAACAAGTAGCTATGTGTCTTCTTTGTTCTTTCTCCTTGAACCATGAGAGCACACAGCTGCCTTGCTTGGGATACAGATGCTGTGGGACGGGGCTTGGGGCTATGGAAATAATAACACCCAATGGGACTAAACCATCACTTGTCTTCCTTGCTACGCTCACTTCCTTCACTGCAGCAAAAACCATGGTCATCCTTCTCTCCCACCATTTCTGTCCAGTCACCTTACAGGCACATCACACTCTCACCTGACTTGCCAGAGAAAGAGAGGGTCTCTGTTGGGATGCACAGAGGAGTCCCAAGTTTTATAGTGACATTACTCTGTCCTTCCTGCCCCAAACTCCTTCTGTTGATTATAGAGAGTTCTCAGTTCGCGGGTGCTCCTTCTTTCAGTTTTGCTCTCTGTAGAAATTGGCCCAGCTGCTATTTGGGGGATAGCATTTCCCACTGAGGGGCTTCCCAGGGGGCCCTAGTGTTAAAGAATTTGTCTGCCAATGCAGGAGACATTGGAGACATGGGTTCGATCTCTGAGTCAGAAAGATACCCTGGAGGAGGAAATGACAACCCCATCCAGTGTTCTTGCCTGGAAAATCCCATGAACAGAGGAGCTTTGTGGGCTACAACCCATGGAGTCACACAGAGTCAGACACGATTGAGAGACTGAGCACACACTTCTCCCACTGAGGTCTGCATGGACTCTGTCCCTGTAGGCTGCAGGGTTGAGAGTGGTGTTAAGTCCCTAACTTTTTGGCAGGAAGGGAGAAGCTTTTAGATTGAGTATAAGCTAAAACAGGTTTCCCCCTCTCAACTGAGATCCTTGATACTTCCTGTGTTGCAATAACAACGACCCCTCCTCAGGATATGGGTTCTACAGTTTAACCCCTGCAGGCTCACTAGGGAGGTGGGGCTCAGAGAGTGGGAGTTCAAGTGCCACCCTTTCACGAAGGCTCCATCTGCAGAGCACTCCCTGTAATTTTCTTTCTGCTTCTGTAATCTCAGCGGGACAGAGGTGTCCCTATTCCTCTTTGCACAGCCCTGTCTGTGCTCAGCACCTCCTGTGCCCTCTATAATTTCCCTCTTCCTTACAAAATGCAGGCTTCTCTCTCTGTATTTACAGCCATCTAATCAGCTGGTAATTTACTTTCAATCAGTGTCAGATTGTGTTTCTCAGATTTGTATCTCTTCATTTAGTGAGGCAATTATTGGCTTTCCTTTTTACCATCATTTCACCTGTTAGCTGCCATGTTGTGCTGATTAATAATCCCTTTAGTATGAAGGTATAAACTATCAACTAAGGGAGCATTTATCAAAAGCTAGACAAGACAAGGCTTCTCAGGTGGTGCAGTGGTAAAGCATCTGCCTATCAATGAAGAAGATGCAAGAAATGCCGATTTGCTCCACTGGTCAGAAAGATGTCCTGGAGAAAGTAATGGTTACCCACTCCAGTATTCTTGCCTGGGAAATCCCATGGACAGAGGAACCTGGCTACAGTCCACAGGGTTGCAAAAGTTGGACACGACTGAGTGACTGAACACACACACAGACAACACTTACATCACAGGCAAGTTCAAATGCCAGAAAATGGAGTAGAGTCTTTCCCGCCCAGTCTTATGCTTAGTCTTAAATCTCTCAGTCATCAGTGTCATATCTAGATTTCTAGAAGCTTTCTATTATTTAACTCCAGCCAGGAATCATTTTCCTTACCTGGCTGCCTGTTAGGACCATCTTGAATGGTTAGAGGTGGGGGAAGGGTGGTGGGGCTGTGCCAAGGTGTTTTGTGCCGAAGACTTGAGCTACACGTGGTTATAGAGGCTGCTTGATAACATCTAAAAAACTGTAGGCCAATAACAGGAAATTATTTTTGTGGCTTGTGAAGGTGGTTAAGTCAAGCAGAATAGAAACTGGAGCAATGAAGATAGCAGGTGAAGGCAGAGAGACTGAGGGAAATCACATCCACCTAGACCCTTTAAGTGCACCTTGGACGCTTCACTAGACAGGGGAAGTGTTCTTAAATGGCTGATGTTAGTAATCTGTTGGTCTGTCTTCTCTTCTGAGAAAGACTCTTCTAGTGGGACAGAATCACAGCTGGGAGCCCTTGACCCCTGCCTGTGCTCAACACTGTCTCCTTTGTCTGATGTATCCCCAAGGGCATTCTAGGATTTCTCTAGAGGGACTTACTGGCAGCCATCTGTTTGAAGCATGTAGATAGAGTGATGGATAATAGGGGATCTGTTTCAAACTTTCCTGGCATGGTGGGCAAGCTGTTTTCCTTTACAGGAAAAGTGGGAGAAAAGTATAGCTCCTGGAGGCAGACTACATGAGTTCAAGTCCCAGGGGCATCGCTTAGCTTTGTGATCCTGGACAGGGTTCTTAACCTTAACATACCTCAGTTTCCCCACATGGGAACTGAGAAGAATCATTTGGGACACTCATTTGGGAGACCTGTCCTCAGAGCTTAGTGGCCCAGCCACCAGACCAGGGTCTGGAGTTAGGGGTCTTCCAGAAGGACTGGCAAGGGTGAAGAAATAGCAGACCCCTACCTAGATCTGTTTAAGGAAGGGGCACCTGGGAACACCAGGCAGCCGAGTAGCCCAGTGGGAGCACTAGATCCTCTCTGGGGTTAGCAGCGGATGTGAGTCTGTCCGTTCTCGGGTGTTGTGCTAAGGCCGTGGAGCCAGGGAGGAGAATAAACATCACAAAGTGAGTTAGGCCCTCCCTGCTACTCATGCCTCAGAATCACTTCTATGGCTTCATGAGAGTCAGACCTGAGACTCCACCTTGGAGTTACTGAGATGAACAAATCTTGAGGTCAGGCCTCAAGTTTGCAGCTCTTTCCTGGGCTGACCCCAGGCTCTGACAGGAGGAGCTAAAGTCAGCAAAGCCAGGGGAAATGAGGTGGAATTCACACTGGAATCAGCCTACAAACTCGCACGTCTTTGGACAGATTCTGACTGTATTCATTTGCTAGGGCTGCTGTAACAAAGACCCACAAACAGGGTGACTTACACAATAGAAATTTGTTGTCTCGCGGTTCTGGAGGCTAGAAGTCTAAGATCAAGATGTGGGCAGCTGTGGTTCTTCCTGAGGGCTTGGAGGAAGACCCTGTCCCATCCCTTTGTCTTGGATCTGGGGCTCTGCTCACAATCTGATGTTTACAGGCTTGCAATGCATTGCCCCATCTCCGCTTGCAAGTTCTCTTCGTGTTCTCTCTATGGTGTGTCTGTCTCTGGGTCCTAATTTCTCCTCTTTGTTAGAGATAAAGATACCATTATTATGGATTGTGACCTTAATTTAAATTGATTACCTCTATAAAGACCTTATCCCCCTACTCCCCACCAAAAAAAGGTTACATTCTGAGGTGCTAGGGGTTAAGGTTTTAACGCATCTTTTTGAGGGAAACTAATTCAACCCAAAATCTTGACCAGGTGGGAACTGGATGATAAAGAGTAGAAGAGGAGTAGGAATCATCTGAAATACTTGGGAAGGACATCTGGGCTCCTTGACATGCTCTCAAAACTCAAAATCACATTTGAAAATTTCTGGGGAAAAAAAAAGAAAAACTCACAGTATAATCAAGAGATCTGATCTGGATAGATAAGTAACGTTCAGAAAGAATTCTGGTAACAAAAGTGGAGGTAATCCTGAAGGAAGAAATTATTGTGTCTGCAAAGAGAGCTCTTTGGTAAGTTCATATCTTAAAGGGTTGTTGGCAGAGGAATAAATAATCAAGAATCTAACCTGCAAAACAAAGCTGAAAGTGAAAGGCATCTTACCAAAAAACCTTAGGTGATGCAGTGAACTTTGTTACATAGGTGTAGAGCAATGAGAACAAATGGTAAAGAGGTGATGGATGGTAACTTAACTTACTGTAGTCATTTCACTATATAGACATATATCCAATTATTGCATTGGGTGCCTTAAACTTCTACAATGTTCTATGGCATGTATTGCAATAAAACTGGAAAGAAAATAAAATGTAAATGAGTAATTTAAAAATGAGAAAAATAGTGATTTCTGCCTTAAATAAATGATCTTTACTATTAAAAGTTCCAAATGTGGAAGAGACATTCCTTGGGGCAGAAGATATATGTCAACTGTTGATAATAGGCAGCTATTTTGTTTTGAGTTCTTTAATAGAAAGAATATATATCAAATTGTAAAGGCAGAAGAAAGATGGCTAAAGAGGAAGCATATCCAAATATAGATGAGCTGACAGAAAGAAATCACATAGTCTGCCTCAGATGAGTTCAGAAATTTACCCTAGACCAGGAGTTGGCAAACTGTTTTCTGTAAAGGTGATATTTTAGGCTTTGTGGGCCATGTGGTCGTGGTTGCAGTTACTCAAGACTGCTTTTGTAGTGTGAAAGCAGCCACTGATAATTTGGAAATGAATAGGTGTGGTTGTGCTCTAATGAGACTTTATTTATAAAAGCAGGCAGCTAGCCAGATTTAGGCTGGGCTGTAGTTTGTAGATCCCTGCACTAAAGTAATGACAACCCTGGAAAATGAAAAAAATCACTGTAGGTCATCTTTGAGGAGAAGAGCTGAAAACAAAAAGGGGAGGTTTTTTTTTTTTAAGTATAATTGATTTACAGTGTTGTGTTAATTTCTGCTGCACAGAAAAGTGACTCTCTTATACATATATACACATTCTGTTTCATATTCTTTCCCACTGCAGTTTATCACAAATACTAAATATGGTTTCTTGTGCTTTATAGTAGTACCTTGTTTATCCATTCTATATATAATAGTCTGCATCTGCTGATGCCAACCTCCCACTGCATCCCTCCTCCTCCCCTACTCTCCTTTGGCAACCACATGCCTGTTCTCTATGTCTGTGAGTCTGCTTTTGTTTCATAGGTAGGTTCATTTGTGTCATATTTTAGGTTCCACATGTAAGTGATATCATATGGTATGCATCCTTCTCTTTCTGACTTACTTAGTCTGATAATCTCTAGCTCCATTCTGTAAATGGCATTATTTCATTCTTTTTTATGGCTGAATAATACTCTATTGATGCAAGCAGCTGACTTATTGGAAAAGACCCTGATGCTGGGAAATAGTGAAGGAAAAAAGAGAAGAGGGTGGAAGAGGATGAGATGTTTGGATAGCATCACTGACTCAATGGACGTGAAGTTGGGCAAGCTCTGGGAGATAGTGAGGGAGAGGGAGACCTGGTGTGTCACAGTCCATGGGGTTGCAAAAAGTCAGACATAACTTAGCGACAGAACAACAATATTTTGTTGTATGTATATTTTATATGTATATGTAATATGCATTTATATTTTATATGTATATGTATATATATTAATATAGGGTTTTTCAGGTGGCACCAGTGGTAAATAATCCACCTGCCAATGCAAGGAACACAAGAGATGCGGGTTTGAACTCTGGGTCAGGAAGATCTCCTGGAGTAGGAAATGACAACCCACTCCAGTATTCTTCCCTGGAAAATTCCATGGACAAGAGGAGCCATGGGGTCGCAAAGAGTCAGATACCACTGAGTGACTGAGTAAATGAGAGATCTGGACTTGAATTTCTGAAGTCCTTTTCAACTTGAAATTATGCTATCCCCAAAGAGCTGAAAGAATCTAGGGATGCGTAGCCTAAAGCAGGAAGTAACGAAAGGGAACAATGGGAGTTCTTTTTAATTATCCAAAGGACTGTCTTGAAGAAAAAGTATTAGATTTGCTCTGTAAGTCGGGTCAGAGGGAAGACCACTTCTTAATGGTGAAATGGCTTCCAGGTGAGGCAGTGACCATTTAGCAGAAGTATGATACAGATTCTCCTCCAGCCTCTCTGAAAGTACTTGGCACAATCGTACAAATGTGTGTGAGAATTGTATTAAAATTCCCATCATAAGCACTCACACAAACCCTTGGGAATTTCTCTAGACCTGCTCACCTCCAATTCACCTACTCTTTATTTCTCCTCCACCAGCATCCCATGTATCTGCTCGTGTGGCTCTATGCCCTTTATTCTCTCTTTTGTTCCTGAGATTAGCAAGTTTATTTGGTGTTCCCTTTTCAGGCTGTGACTTTCTCTATCTGTCCTTTGGCCCTTCAGACCATAAGTCAGTAGGTACCATCACAAATGACCTTCCCAAACCAACAGAATGGTGTATAGTGAAATTGCCATTGTCTGGCCCCCATCTGACATAGGAGGGAAGAAGAACACTGCAGGACTCCCTGTCAGCTGCATAGAAGCATCTGCACAGGGTGGAAGGTTGGACTTGATGGCCACTAATGTTCCCTTCTATGCCCAGATTCTACGACTTTCTCAATTATATTTGTCACTGTTCACAGGGCGGGCGACAAATAGAAAGTTTAAAATGATTCTTTTCAATGGTAGTGCTTATCTAAGAATGCCACCATTCAATAAGCCACTTATAAGTATAGACGCTTCTCCTTGATTTTGTCTTTGAACTACCTGCGGCGGAGCACAGGCAGCTTTTGGAGCAGAGGAGACGAGCTGATGTTTCTTCATTTACCTTCTTTTGTCTGGGGTCCCATATGAACAAAGGCAGCCTGTGAAGTACAGCCAGATGTAGAGAGGAAGAGGGAACCCACATTCATCATAGAACAATCCACTGCTGATGGCCCATGTGGCCAAACTTTGGCCTTTCGGCCCTCTGAGCATAACAAGATTCAATGCTGTTTGAAAAGTTTGCAGGGAGAAGAGTAGGGACATGGTTGTGTTGACCCCCAAATAAATCAATTCCAGTGAAAAATAGCAGTAGACTAGGACCCTGACCCACAGATCCTGTGTAATGGCTCTTCCCCTTCACGGTGATCTGATTTCAAACAAACAAACAAATATGATCACATCGCTCCACCAATACTCTCCAAACGTCTTTATAATAATATCCAAATTCTAGATCATGCTTAAACGGTCTGATTCTTGCCTCTCACTTCAACCTCATCTCATATACTTATTCTAATATTTATTTCTTGAAGGCAGAAACCTTTTCTTGTGCCTTGTTGCATCAGCAATGCTGAGAACAGTACTTGGCATATACTTTAATAATTATTTGTTGAATAAATGAGTTCAGACTTGACTTCCAAAGAACTTGACTGAATTCATATAATGGAACCTCTCATTACTAAATTCTTAAGAATAATCCCTTTTCAGAAATTCCATTTCCATATCCCTGTCACTCAGAAGTAAAAAGCATCAGTTTGATTAATAAGAGCACAGCCAAGAAAGTAAAGAATGATATCGTGTCTAGTTCAAAGTCCTTGGGGAAATTTGGTTGGGAGGATGGAATTACCCAAGTTGGACTCTGCCCAGCATACCAGGATTAAGTTATTGGGTAAGAGTACATTAGAAAAATGAATTTTGGCAGCTGACAAAATATTCTCTTTATGTGGAAGTAAGTGACCTTGGATTTAATTTCTCTTAAAGACTGGCTTTTTCTGGCAGGGGCAAGAGATGATACTTTGAAGGAGCCAGTATTTTGCAATGACAGCAGCAAGTACCAGGAAACTTTTGGGTGGTTCTACTGCATCCATTTCTCAGCACCCATTACAGTAGGAATGTGATGGTTTAGATTTGCTTTTTGTTTTGGCAGTGTTTGGCCTCTTTGGAGAATCATCCATGACTGTAACTGACTGTATTCCAAGATTCATGAGCCTTGGCACCTGAATCAGATACCTATAGATAAAAAGAAACCATTTATTTACTCCTTTTTTCTTTCTCCTTTCTTCCTCCCTATTGGACTGTCCCAAGTTGTCAGTGAATGAGTCAAGTATTCAACACTTTTTTCCAGAGACTGGCTTTGGAAAAGCCAATACAGTCTATCATATGGTTTCTCAATGAGTTCATCGTGACATTCTGGGACTTTGAAAAGACATATTTTCTATGTCAAGTTGTCCTAGGATAGCTTATACCCCTTTGTTCATTCTTGGCAAGATAGATGGAGGACAGAGTGACAACACAGCAAGATGAAAAGAAAAGAGTGGGGGGAGGAAGGTTGTAGAAATTGACGTCAGGAGTGGAGGGTACGGACGGAGCAGAGGGTAAAATAAATGGCAGGGAGGGGTGAGAGACCTCCTTGTCAGAATTGCTCGCTATTCCAGCATGTTCCTAAGACTGGAAAAGAATTTAAATGCTGGAAGCCTTCTTTGAGGTATTTATAGTCTCTGCTAATAAGATCATAAATAATCACCTTTATTGTGAATCCAAATAGAGTATGTAATGCCAGTCATGGTGGGGTTTGGAGGAAACCACCCCAAAACCCTTCCCTAACCAGTCTGGGCTGGTGCCTACCAACTCTGCTCCCAACCTTTCTTTGCACTAAAGTCCTACCTCTCACAGCCCCTGAGAAAGCTCTGGCATTTTACCTGGGAGGTCAGCTGAGAGGAACGGGGTCCTTTTATTTAGCTGTCAGCTAAGAATGCAAGCGATCTTAGCTCGAAGTTTGGAATGCGGTCATGGAGGTGGGGTGGCAGCTGCGGCTGCTATCTCACTGGAGAGCTCTGGGGAGGCAAGAACAGCAATAAAAGACACCTGCTTGGGGCCAATGAGGCAACCTAGAAGATTAGTGGCAACATGTGTGAGCTACAAAATGACCACTGCTTTGCTTCTCCCCTTCAAATCTCCTGCAAGAATATCTGCTGTGGCCACTCTAATGGGACACGTGCAGGGGAGGGAACTCTGGGAAAGGCAGTTCATCCTCACCAAGTTGACACTATCAAGCCACCCTGCCAGGTCAGCTGCTTCCATGGCCCTGCCATGACATCACATCGCCCTTCTCCGAATATTCAGCCTACATTAAGTATCGATGCCATAGGCTTCGAGCAGGGCTGGTGCTATTGGTAGAATGAGGAGAAAGACTGGGAGGTTAGCATGTTCTAGAGAAGATCTGGAGAAGGCAATGGCACCCCACTCCAGTACTTTTGCCTGGAAAATCCCAGGGACGGAGGAGCCTGGTAGGCTGTAGTCCATGGGGGTCACTAAGAGTCAGACATGACTGAGCGTCTTCACTTTCACTTTTCACTTTCATGCATTGGAGAAGGAAATGGCAACCCACTCCAGTGTTCTTGCCTGGAGAATCCCAGGGACGGGGGAGCCTGGTGGGCTGCCGTCTATGGGGTCGCACAAAATTGGACACGACTGAAGTGACTTAGCAGCAGCAGCAGCAGAGGAGATCCAACCACAGATTAAACTCCAGCTGCAAAGGAAAAGGATCTCATCCTTCGGGTGTATACAATAGGGGTCAGGCATTTTGCTTTTCATGACCTTCTCACATAGCCAACCACCAAGTGCACTTTTGCAGTTTCTGTCCTGCACAAAGATGTCCAACCAAGGAGAAATATAGCCCTACTTCTCTCACAAGTGCTCCAACCTTGAGGAATAAAAAATGTTTTCAATCCAAGGGCCTGGAAGAGGCAACTTTTTACAGTTTGCACAAAGTGTACGACTGGGAATGTTCGCACTGGAAGTGTAGCTTCGCCCCTTGCATCACCTGCTTGTAGCTGTCTCCCATGCTTTTTTTCTTTGGGACAGCCGAGGCAGGGTGGTGTGCCTAGACTTCGCATATTGACCCCTAGAGGAGCTCAGCTCCTGGCCCTCCTGTCTGGGGTCTGAGTGCACCTCCATGTGAGGAAGGTGGGAGCTTAGAGGAGCAAAGTTCTCCTAAAGCATTGGGACAATGGTACCTTCATCATAATTTTGAAGAGTTCCTCCTTTTCTCTTTGAAGATCAGCAGAGTATTTCAATGAGAAAATTGAGCTTGATAGAAGAGGATTTGTGGTTTGTGTGTGTGTGTTTTACAAAGTGAGGCGATAGAAACACATTTTGAAAGAACCAACTTTCCAACAAGATGGGAGGCAGGCTGTTCACTGATTTTGGCCACATACAGTCTGTGGGCTCATAGAACAGAAATGTGCCGGGTCAGGATGCCCTGATAGCTTGGTATCTATTGAGGATGCTTCTTTCTCTCCTGTGTCATGGCTCAGATCCAGCTGCTTTAGCACCTCCAGCCTTCTGCTTTGATGTCACTTTGTGCTTCTGCTTTGGTACTTACAGCCCAGCACACTCCTAATGGTGCTATTGTGGGACAGATAATGAGCTGGTTTTGAACAAGTCTTCATATTTCCTTTTAAGCATCAAATGAAATACTGAAAGTATGTAATGCTTGTGATGAAAATTGTAGTGAAATGTCCAACTGGCCCAGAGCAGATTCTGCTCCAAGAATCAAAAAAAGATGAACTAGTTGGCTAAAGAGCACACATATATTGTTTTCTAAGCTCTCTGAGATAGACACAATCAATCATCATTATATGGTGGGCACTTTGTGCTGTTTAGGGGGCCAGGCCTGGAGCCATTCACATACTGACATCTGTAGACCTAACCCAAAGCAAAACTGTACCATTCAGGAAGTCTGTTTTTATGTCCGCGAATCCTCACTAATTCTCTTTTATCTGCATCCCTTTATCTCCTCTCTTCATCAGTCTTTACTGTTTTGCAACATGGAAAATATAATAAAGATAGTTAATGTGTATTACACACAGGGCATATGCAGGGCATTTTGCTGAGCACTTCACATAAATTGAATATTATCCAATAAATATTTATATAGAACTTACATTTATATAGAACTTAATACATATTAGAAAATGTGCCAGGTGCTGGGGATACGGAATAAAGCAGACAAAAATCCCTTCCTTTGTGGAATTTACATCTCAAAGGGAGATAAAGAGAATTTAAAGGGTAAAACAAATGATATGAAGATAATGATAAATGCATTGTAAAATAAATAAATACAGGCATTGTAGAAAAGTAAAATGAAGTAGGGTGCTAGGAAGTGCTGGTGAGCGCTGAGGAGGGAGGGGGTGGCTACTGTAAATAGGGTGGGTGGCAGACCTGAAAGGAGGTCCACACAGCATCTCTGAAGACAGATAATGCTGTTATCCTCATTTCACAGGTGAAGAAACCGAGGCTTAGAATATAAAAACTTTTTCTCAAGAATAGATCTACTAGCTATTCTTATACCAGAGTCTATCTCTTCCAGAAGCATTTGCTATAACTTTCTTCCTCGCTCTAGAAAGCAAAATTATTGTACACAGTTAAGGAATTATGTCAGCAGGGGCTATGCCCAAAGTGTGAGAAAGGGAAAGTTCCATTGTTTGTGGCTCCTATAGTCAGGATGGCTTTGTCAGCTTGCTTGCTGGTCTCCCTCTTGAGCTAGAATGGACTTCTCTGCGTGATGCTACCTGGGATTCCATGGCCACAGAACAGATTAAAAAAACAAAAAACAAAAAACAAACTCAGTCAATTAAAAAAAATAGACTTTATTTTTAGAGCAGTTTTAGGTTCACAGCAAATTGAGTGGAAAGTACAGAAAATTCATGCCCCCCTCCCCATTCCCACCCACCAGCCTCCCCCACGATGGACATTCCATCTTTTATTTACAATCTTTTATTTTCTTCCTGTCCTGTTCCCTCTTCATGTGTTAAATCTGGGCTGCAGACTCAAACACTATTGCTCCCTGGGTGCTGAGACCCTGATGCACACTTAGGCTGTCCTGTCCTTCTTGGGGCTGGTCCTTCTTTGCAAGGAGGACCCAGCACCTGCAGAGGAGATCAGAAGGGCATACAGCAAACTGGACAGAGAGACGGCTGGCTTCCTGAGTGCTGGCAGAGCCGTGAGCTGATGTAGGTCCGAGGTCGCCCTTGCCTCATATCCCTGTCAATTCAAGCAACCTTCTCCCGGCCAAGGTTGTGCGTTTTTTTTTTTTCCCCTCTAGGAATTTCTCAGTCCTGGGTTTCCCTTTTGCTTTTCAGTTTCTCATTGTGAGCTGGCTCATCTCGCCCTCCAGACTTGCATGAAAACTCCTTATTGGATGTTGAGCCCTGAACGAATTCCTGTCTGCTGCCACGTGCTGAGTCATGGTTCGTGTGACTCCTCACTGACTCCTGGCTGCCTTCTAGGCAGACGGGCCTGCCTGGGACTGAGAGGAAGCAGCGGCCAGCCAGACACCCACACCTCTAGGCAGAGTCACTTCTGAGATGCCTTCTTCCGACCTCGGGGTGAAAACGAGTCATTGGCCAGCTGGGTGGGGAGAGAGGAGTGGGGTGGGGGTTGGCTGACATCATGCCTGATCTTTCCTGCCGGGTTTGAGGGAAGGTCATGCTTAAGCTTGGCTTTTGAGGGAAAAGGAGGTGACGTCATCGATGAGCTTTCTCTGCTTGAGCATCAGGGGATGGAGTCACTTCCAGGTTTGTCTTCTTTAGAAGAGTGAGATCATGCAGCTTTTCCCCATATTTCGGGCCGAGGAGTGAGGGGAAGAGGGTATACTGGACTGGGATGTGCCTTATTTAAGATGCCGGGGCAGTTCTGAAGCCCTCTTTGCCTTCCTACAGAAAAGCAGGCTTCTCTTTGGGAAGGTGCCTGAGGGACCAGCCCTCCCGGGGCAGCGCAGGGCTTGGCAAGTCTGCTCTTCTGCTCGGCACTATGATTTTCATGGACTCCTTCCTCCATTAAAAAAAAATTAAGAATGTTATTTTATGATTGTGTTGGTATGAAAATAAGTATAATGCAGGCTGGAATCATTATTACATATGCATTATTATATTCCTTTTCTTCTGATTTTAAGAGAAAATGAAAGCATTTTCTGTGGGTCTCTAAAAAGTTTCATGGACCTTAGGCCCTCTCTGTCTGATGGATAAATTGGCCGTGAGGTTGGGGGTCTTCTCATTTTCAGACAGGAATCTGGGCATGGAGCAAGAACAGACAGGACACCAGCAGCTCCCTGCCCTCACTTTGCCTGACTGAAATGCTCTGCTGGAATTGGGCTACAAGACTGCACAGAATGCAGCCTGTCTTCTTATACAGACAGGGCACTGAGCAGAAGCAGAGTGGTCCATCAGACAACAGCCTTGCTTAAGAGGACTGACTTCTGGTGAACAGCCCTTACAGTGAGTAACTAATTCATCCGAGAGCGGATATTAGTCATTTCCTCAGGCAAAGGTAAACATCAATGGGGGCAGGGTTTGGAAATTCATGCCAAGTGGTCAGTGTTGAGGAAGCCATATAAGGTAAGAGTGATCACATACATTATTCACGTTCATTCGTTCAACAAATACTTATTGAACATCAACTATGTGCTAAGTGCCAGATTTAGGGGGATGCAAGTTCTGACATTCATGGAAGTTACATGTGTATTATACACTCCAAGGTATCTATAGCCACAGATAAGTTAGGAAAAGAGGAAGGGAGAAAGGCATTCAATTGTGAGAAGCCATGTCATTTATTACCTGCCAGCAGCCTGATAAGCATTGTCCCTTTATCCTCCTCTCCACCCATGAAGCACGAATGTGAAGGCAGGTCTATACCTCTGGTTGAGATACTTGCAGCATCAATACAGGTACCAATTCTGAAGTGTGACTGCCTCACCCAGACACACGCAGCAACTGGGCATGGCAGCTAGTGGAACATGGAATTAGGGGAAGGCTGAGCAGGAAGTCAAGTTTCCAGGAACTAGCTGGGGTCAAAATCCTGGGATATACAGAACAGGAATCTCAGATTAGCCAAGTCTCCTTCAGGCAAGCACCAATGATCAGGGCACATCCAGCTCAAAGCAGGGTGTCAGAGACCATAGCACCCGAGACCCGGACCCAAGGAAGGTGAGTGAAAGCCAGTTCTACAGAGGAAGATTTTTTTTTTTTTTTTTGCCTCATGTTAGGGGTGCATGCACGAAATGCGTGAACATCAACTGGTTCGATTAAAAAAAAAAAAAAAAGAACTGGTTCCAGGTATTCTTAGGAGTCAAGAATCTAGCAGTTTCTGAATGAACACTGCTTAGATTATTGTGTTGGTCTCTCAAAAATGTGAAATTGCTCATTCATTGTACACTACCTCTGCCATAGCATCTACTGAATGAAATTATCTAAAATGTACTTATTATAAGCAGATATGTTTCTTCAACTCTGATACTGTCCTTGTCTTTTCTTATACACTGAGACTCATGTATAACCCAGTCCTGTCCCACCCAGCCGTGGTCACATAATAGTAACTCAACAGAATAATGTGCTGAGACCCATAGTTGCCATCATTTGCTGGTCAACTATCATTCATTTCTGCTTTTAAGCTCAAACCCCATTACCCACCCACAACACTTTAGAAATAGAAGATTATTTTTTCTTCCTTCCACTCTTAAGCATCTGACCAAAGAATATGTCATTCTTTGGATGAAATCCAATCTTCCCAGTCTATATGGTCTCCCCTCCTCCCTCCCTCCCCTCCTCTCTCCCTCCTTTCCTTTCTTCCTACCTTCCTTTTTTCACTTCCTTCTGAGCAGTAAGTAGAGTGTATTGAACATTTTTGAGTCTGTTTTGGTTGATAATGAAAATACTTCTGGAATTCCAAATTCACCATTAGGAATTGTTTTCATTGGATAGAATGACAAATACTGATGCGGGAAGTCTGCAGACTAGTCTGAATCGATAAATCCTTGAGAAATGTATTGAAAGTTGGTTATGAGTAATCCTCAATCGACTATTTGAGGATTAATAGTCGGTATTTTTGTGTGATTTTCCATTTTCTCCTAAAAATCAAAGGCGGATGAATTTCTGATTAACTGAAGTTTCTGGTTATTTGGTTAAAGCTTTCTTTTACACCCTCTTCTTTTCCAGATGTGTCTGGGTTAAAATTTTAGGAAGAACCTAACAAGGGGGTAGGGGCTTCCCAGGTGGCTCTAGTAGTAAAGAACCTGCCTGATAATGCAGGTACACATAAGAGATGTGGGTTCGATCTCTGGGTTGCGAAGATTCCCTGGAGGAGGGGAACCCGTTCCAGTATTCTTGCCTGGAGAATCCCATGGACAGAGAGCCTAGTCGGCTACATGAAAGGGCCCACACAGGGTCTCATTGTTAAGATGGCTATCATGTTAACCTCACAAGCAAAGAATAAAATCACAGTGATCCTTGAAGCTGACCAAATTGCCCAAATGACATTCTGTTTTCTCACTGACGCCTATCTTCTCAAAGCTTTGAGACCACCAGATTCCAGACCTCCGGCTATGTGACCAAGGACTCAATGACAGGCTAAAAATTAAGCATCCCTTCAGAGAATTTTTCATTGATGGGGTATAGTAAAGACCCTGTCAAAAAGGGAGGGTGCTGGTTCTCCTTAAGAGCCAGTCATCCTCTCTTTTCCCTCTAATAAATTTCCCTTTTCTTGCCTGACTGCCCGCCTCTCTCTTTTTCTGTCTGCACTTGCCTTACACTACGGTCCATAGAGTTACACAGAGTCAGACATGACTGAAGCAACTTAGCATGCATGCAACAATGGAAAAATCCCTTCTTTTTATAAACCAACCACCTATTTGGCTGCAGGATCATCTCATGTTCATAATTATCTCTGGTTGCAAACATTTTACCTTGATTAATCAAAGCACTGCTGCTGCTACCAACAGCAGGGAAGAGCCTCTGGAAAGGACTCCAAAGTCACTCAGCCTCTTTAAAATCTCTACTATGCACAAATCTAGACTAGTACATGCCTGCCAGCACTTTAATTATTTTATCTAGCAAAGCAGGAGTGTGGCAATTACATTCTTTCAATTGCTTCTGTCAATTGAACTCTACCCACCTAATTAACAACTTTACCTAAAAAATGTTTTTCTACTTAAATGCTATATACTTTCATTGTAGAAGATTATAAAATATAGAGAAACAGAAAAATACAAAGACCACACATAATCACACTACTAAGCGATATGCTAACATTTTGGTGAATATCTGTCAAGTATTTTTTCTAGTTACACAATCTTTTATATTCAATGTAAATCTTCCATTTTAATAAAGAGTTGATATTTTTTCCATTAAAAATAAATCACAGACATTTCCTCCATGCAGATGAGTATCCATACAGGACGTGGCATTTAATGGCTATGTAGTGTCCAGTTTTATGTAGATGTATCATGATTTAGTTAATAAGTCTATCATGATTTAGTTAATAAAACCAACTACAGTTAGGTTGCTTTTTTTCACTATTGCATGTAGTACAGACATAGACGGCCTTGTACATATATCTCTGCAAGAAACCCCAATTACTGCCTTATGGCAAATTCCCAGAAATGGGATAGCTGGCTGACAAGGCTTAAACTTTTTAAGTCTTTGGCTAAAATACTGCAAAACTGGCTTCCAGAAAGAATGTACCAATTCATATTCCTAAGATGGTTAAGAGACCAATTGTTTATCTATATCCTCAGTGGTTTACAGTCTTCAAAATAAAACTTCACTAGTTTGGTTGTTGAAAATTGGGAACCTCATTTTCATGGAAACTTGCTTGAATACTGGTAAGGTTGAGTGCTGTTTTACATGTTTAATTGGCTATTTGTATGCGAGCCCTAGGGAATGGCTCATTAATGCCATCTACTCAATTTCCTATTGAGATGGCTATCCTTTTACTTATTGGTTTGTAGGTGACCTAATTGTTTGGCAGTTTCCACTGTCAGATCATTTCCAAAGATAAATTTTATGGCTATGTTTGTTCAACAGGCTTCTTTTCTGTTACCTTCTCTAAGAGGGTCATGGAAAGTGAATGCATGTTAAAAACTGTCCGGATTAAATACAAACCATATTTGAAACACTGAATATAAAAGAGAAACACAAATGGCAGAAAAAAGTGGAAACAATTGAAAGAAAGCACTCTTCTCCCCGCCCAGCCAAACAGTCATCTGATTAAATATTTTAAAAGAAAAAAGGAAGCAAGGAAGTCAGATGATCATATATTTTTTAACAACATAAAGTTACATTTCTTTAGACCTATATGAAAGGTGAAATTACTTTCCTTCCAAATTTGCATATAAAGTTTCTCCTAAGTAATTATTCTGTTTTGAAATGTTGCTGTGACTCCTTTTTACCTTAAGGGTGAAAATGAAATTTACTAGAAAAAAGTAATGTACATGGCCCATCGGCAGATTTCTTCTAGAGCTATGCTGCTCAATACACACTAGACTTTAGGTAAAGCATTCTCACTGCCTACACAGAAGACAAATAAATAGAGGACAGAAGGAAATTTTAGGAGGTGATGGATGTGTTTATGGCATAGATTGTGGTGATGATTTCACAGGTGTACACTTCTCTCCAAATTTTTCAAGCCGTATACATCAATTATGCACAGCTTTTTGGATGTCAATCACTCCCTAATAAAGTGGTTTAAAAATCACACTAGCCACAGGTGGTTATTTAAATTTAAAATGGGGAACACAGGTATACCTGTGGCGGATTCATTTCGATATTTGGCAAAACTAATACAATATTGTAAAGTTTAAAAATAAAATAAAATAAAAAAAATTGAAATAAAATTAAAATTTCAGTTCCTCACTTGCTCAATAGCCACATGTCACCTGCAGCTACCTTTTTGAACAGCCCCAATATAGTAACTTTCCCATCATCACAGATAGTTCTGGACACCATGGTTCAACAGATTTAGCTTTTTCCAGCTTCTGGATCTGCTCGCTTCTGTATCTTCTAACCTCTGCTTGGAATGTCCTTTACCTTTTCTTTAGCTAGCTCCCACATATCCTTCAGCATATAGCTCAGATACCACCTACTCTAAAGAAGTCTCCTGACCACTCACAATCCAGACTGTATGTCCTTCTGTGACCTGGGCATAGAATGCCCACAACAGTCAACAGCAGTGTCAGTTTGGTGATCCTTAGTCCCTACCAACTCACTGAGGGAAGAGTGTATGTCTTCCACGTCTGATTCCCCAGGCCCCAGCTTAGTTTCTGAAAGACGGACAAAGCTCAGTATATGTTGAATAAGTGGTTTGCCCATTATTTGTCCCACCCCATGCAAATGCAATGGTTTACTCTTAAAAATTATCAAGAATTAAAAAGATATAGTGCCGAAGAATTGATGCTTTTGAACTGTGGTGTTGGAGAAGACTCTTGACATTCCCTTGGACAGCAAGGAGATCCAACCAGTCCATCCTAAAGGAGATCAGTTCTGGGTGTTCATTGGAAGGACTGATGCTAAAGCTGAAACTCGAATACTTTGGACACCTGATGGGAAGAACTGATTCATTTGAAAAGACCCTGATACTGGGAAAGGTTGAAGGCAGGAGGAGAAGGGGACGACAGAGGATGAGATGGTTGGATGGCATCACCGGCTCAATGGACATGAGTTTGAGTGAACTCTGGGAGTTGGTGATGGACAGGGAGGCCTGGCGTGCTGCAGTCCATGGGGTCACAAAGAGTGGGACACGACTGAGCAACTGAACTGAACTGAAAAAAATATATCAATAGAAGTATTTAAGAAACAATACATTTATTTCAGGAAGAGTAAAATTATTAATAAAGTAATGAAACAAGTGGTCATGCTTTATGAACCGCCTCATAAGACAGAGTCACAGCAGCAATACCGTAACCTTCTCTTGATAGAGACATGGATATATTACCTTCAAACTTCCACAAATATACATCATTGGAATAATTGCAAAGCACTTCCTCTTAATAATTCTCGCCAAAAGTAAAAGTTTCTCTGTTATCCTTGATCTTCCAGAGTGTCTCTGGGATCTTCATCTCCGGTTTCTTCTAAAATGACGGAATATTGCTGTAGAATGTGAATTTATGAGCACCAGGCAGGCCCAGGGTGCTTTTTTCCTTTTAAATAAAAAAAAAAATCATAATGAATTATATTTCTTAAGGCAATGGCAACCCACTCCAGTACTCTTGCCTGGAAAATCCCATGGACGGAGGAGCCTGGTAGGCTGCAGTCCATGGGGTCGCTAAGAGTCGGGCAGGACTGAGCGACTTCACTTTCACTTTTCACTTTCATGCATTGGAGAACGCAATGGCAACCCACTCCAGTGTTCTTGCCTGGAGAATCCCAGGGATGGGGTAGCCTGGTGGGCTGCCGTCTATGGGGTCGCACAGAGTTGGACACAACTGAAGTGACTTAGCAGCAGCAGCAGAGGAAAAGTTTAAAATAATGATACATATAAAAAACAAAGGAGAGACTTCCTTGTAGTCCAGTGGTTAAAACTCCACTCTTCTAATGCTGGAGGTGCAGGTTTGATCCCTGGTCTGGGAACTAAGATCCCACATGATGGGAAGTACAGCAAATTAAAAAAGGAAGTAGAAGAAGGAATTTTCAAGACAGCTACCCAGAAACCCTGCCTGAGTTTCCAACCATCAGACTCAAGGTGGCAACATCAGCTCTTACCTGAATCCCCTTCCTAAAAACTTGCTGGACTCCATTACCATGTGAGCCAACTTCTTTAAAAAAATTTTTTTAAAAAGAACTCACCCACCACCAGATGACAACTTCTGTCTGCATTTGACATACAACTTCCTCCAGCTTTTCTCTACAAAGAGATAATCTTTTTTTGTTTCTTGCAAAAGTGAGATTACACTGTGCTTAGATTTAATTTTTTTCAATTAACAATCATAAATAAGTTTGTCAATAAATATGTCTGCAACATTATCTTAAATGTCTATCTAGCATTTAAAATAACACTGTCCAATTTGGGAAGCTTAGATTGTTTCCACTTCTTTTTTTCCCCTCTTGTTAATAGGGCTGTGATCGCTCTCCTTCTGACTAAATGCTTGCCAGGGATCTACAGATCTGAATGTGTTTTGCTCCAAGACAGAAGCAAGGAATAATCTTCTTTGCTGAGGTGATTAAAACCTGCCCAGGCCAACCTAGGAAAAAATGAACCAAATTAATGGGTCAGTGTTTTTCCCTAGAAAACAGTGTGAGGTAAAGCGTGCCTGCTAATGTTTCTCTGGGAGGTGCAACGGCAGAGCTGTGAAAGTGAGAGAAAAAGAAAAGCAAGGCAGGGAAGGAGGAAAGTGAGTACTTGTTAACGAGTTGGTCACAGCTTCACGATAAAACGTGACAGGTTTCCTGGTGACATGGGACAGTTCTGGCAGGGCATACCTAAAAACTGAGCCTCAGGATGATCCATAGCAGGGAGGATCCCTGGGTCTACTTTGGTTCAAGTAATCCCTGTGGGTAGAAACTCCTCCCCACTTCCACTGTCATCTGGTCCCTTGGTTGCTGTGGGAGTAGAGTCACGCTCAGAGGGGTGGTGCTTCCTCGGGGCCTGAAAGTGGTTGGAAGAGCTGATGCAGGAGATAGATGGGCTTCAGGTTAGCCATTTACAACTAGTCTCCCGTTTGCATTTCCTGAGACAAGAGTTAGATGGGCTCCAGTTGAGGCATTTACAATCAGCCTTCTCTTTGCCCTCCAAAATGGAATTAACAACAGAAACAAGGTAAATAGTCAGTGTTTGTCTCTTGTAAACACCTGAAGATAATAGTCATAGCAAGGAAAAAGAGAAGCATAACTCTGAGTAAAAGATTAAGGGATCTCCACTCCCCACTCTTTTAGGACAAGGGAGATGCTATACATGCCCAGAAAGGCTCTTTGTGGGTCAAAAGTCAGGGGTTAATGCCAGACCAGGGGTCTTCTCTAGTAGCTTAGTTTGTAAAGAATCTGCCTGCAATGCAGGAGACCTGGGTTCGATCCCTGGGTCAGGAAGATCCCCAGGAGAAGGAAATGTCAACCCACTCCAGTATTCTTGCCTGGCAGGCTGTAGTCTCTGGGATTGCAGAGTCAAACATGACAGTTTGTCACTTTGTAGCCAATGCCAGACCATAATGAGGCTTGCTTCTCTCAGAAGCCTTCACTTCGAGGTCCATCTTGGCTGAGGGGTGTGTGTACACCCCAGGGGAGGGTCCCAGGGTAGGTCAGATGTAGAAAAAGAAACCAGATAATTGGCCTGAAGGAAGACAAAGACCCAGAAGAACTGACCTACATAAATGACTTAACCACCTCTTTGCTGGGCCTCCTAGGTGCTGCTAGTCATAAAGAACTCGCCTGACAATGAAGGAGATGCAAGAAATGCGGGATCGATTCCTGGGTCAGGAAGGTCCCCTGGAGGAGGGCATGGCAACCCACTCTAGTATTCTTGCTTGGAGAATCCCCATGGACAGAGGAGCCTGGTGGGCTGTAGTCTATGGGGTTGGCAAAGAGTTGGACACGACTGAGTGCGCGTCTTTGCTGCACTCCTCTTCTCTCTGGGTGTGTATCTCTGCCTCGCTCCTCTCTTAACTAAACAACTACACCTCTATGTGCTCTCCCACTTGTTGTTGTGCTATGTCTCTAATAATAAACTTTGTAGCTGCATTTCCAGTTTCTGCCTCCATGATAAACACATTTTTCACTTGGGGCTGAGATCCAGGGAAACAATAGCTTTTAGCCTCTAGCCCTTGCTGGTCTAGTGGCTAGGATTCCTGGCTCTCATCTAGGCTACCCAGGTTTATTTCCTGGGCAGGGAATTAACATCTTGCCTCATGCCACTGTTGGCTGCTGCCTCACCAGCTGAGATCTGATTAGGGGCTCCCCTGGTTTAGTCAGGGTGAACATGGGTTACGAGATGCTCCCACTGTGGCTGGGTCATGGGGACCTGCCAGAAACCGAGCCTCACCCTGAGGGAGGCAGGACGTGCAAAGAAACTAAGAAATGGAACCAGCAGAGAAGAGGGATAACCTCTGGCTTTTAACGTGTAGTCTTCCCAGTAGGCCCATCAAAGCCCTTGGTTTTGAGAAAAAGGGGATTCTGCAGAGTGCTGTCCATGTGAAATACCAAACCCCATTCTCCCCAAGAGGTGGGACAGGAGTACAGCATTGTAAGGAATGGGGAAATGGAAATTAAGTTCCGTGGGCAGGAAAGCACCACCTTTCCTCTGGGGACAGAAAAAGAGCAGAGGTCAGACAGGGACATTTGGCTGAGTCTAACCACGTCTTCCTCCGCATCTCCTGGTCTGGGCCATCCAGCCCAAGTGACTCAAGCAGGCAGCCTGGGCTCAGCCGGGAGCTGGCTTCAGAGAGGGCGGGCAGGTACAGCTGTACATCCTGTTGTGCCCCGAGACCAATGGCACCTCCAAATGAGCATCCCAAAACTGCAAGGGGTAGAGGCAGAGGGAGAAGTTTTGCCCTGAGAATACTACTCAGAGTTCAGTTTAATTGAGTGGTTTCCGTTATGACTTTCCAGACTCTGAACAGGGAAAGTTTCCTGCAATCAGCTGGTCTATTAAAAAAAAAAAAAAATGGCAGCAAAGCAAAGGAAGAAACTAGGGTGTGAAAGGAGAGGAAGAGGCAGGGACAAAGGAGATTGAGTCTGCTGGGTGGTTTCCCTGAGGTCTCCCAGTGCCAAGGACAAGTTAAAGCAACACATTACTGCTTATGAGTCTCATTATGCTCGGCCAAATTTGCTCTGGGCATTGTCAGTCTGCCCACGCTTGGCTTCTCCTTGCAGTCTTTGGTTTTCCTCAAGACCAGATGGTAGTTTTTTTTCTTTTCACAAGGATTTGAAAACAGAGAGGAAGATCTCAGACAGCCTCTGTAAGATTGTCCAGGCTTGGAATATAACTGAGGGTAGGATTAAATTCCTTCCTGTTTCCCAACACCTGAAGGATAAATCAAAGAGCTCTCTGGTGTTGGTGGCATATCCAGGGCATCCTCAAGCTAATCTATCCATCCTTACTTCCCATCACTTCAAAGGTTCTTGATCCTTCCCTGCTCCTAAGCCCTCCAATGACGTCATGCATCTCTCTGACCTCCATGCTCACTCGGAAATCTCTTTCCCCGCAGTGCTCTCACTTCTGCCTGGGCATCACCTGCTTCTGGACCCAGTTCAGATTCACCTCCTGAAACCCTTCCTATCATCAGGTGAATCTGACTGCATCTTCTCTGTGCTCACATGTAGTGTGAATGGACATCTAGGTGAGATCTCAGTACACACTGTACCTATTGGGAACAATCCAGTCATTTCCTACTGGATTATGAACTGTTTAAACACAGGAATCATATTCATTTATGATCCTTCAGCACCGAAAATAATGTCTGGTCCCTGTGATGTACTCAGAAAATGCTCGTTGTTAGACAAAGTGCCTGTGTTTTCAGAGTAGTGCAGTTGGTTCTGTAGATACAGAGGGCAGATTATTCTACATTATTTTATATAAGGGACTTGAGCAGCCACAGATTTTTGTATCTGCAAGGGGTCCTGGTGCTGTGAAAGGAAAATCAATATGACACCAGTGTTGCTAAGAGAGCTCTCTAAATGAAGCTGTGGAGCCATTGAGGGTGGCTTGTACTCATCTCTCCTAGATAGAATCAGACCTTTTGACTACTACTGTCTTAATGCAAGAAACCAGAACAAATGCCAGAAACTCAAGATGCTTACTCGACACTTACCTTAAAACAACTGGTGTCAGCCATTAAGGACAAATATTTCTTTTCTTATGTCAGAATACAGCTTCATGGCTTTTGCCTTTATAAGCCCCTGACTCTTTCATTTCCTTGTAACACTCTTTTGGCTTTAGCTGAATCTATGTCTCCTGAAATACAATTTTTCAGACCCCCAAATAAACTCTTTTCCTATTTGCAGTTTTCTGGGCTTTTACGGTCCACAGAACCAATCCCCTGAAGATAAAAAGGGGTGACTTGCTGCATTTACATGCCTGCTGCACTGCTCAGCATGTTGCCCAATGGTAATCACTTATCTGTGGTTCTCTGGGATGCTCCAGGTCCTTGAGGGCAAAGGACAATGCCTAGAACATTCTAGATGCAAAATGAGTGTTGACTTTAGGAAAGTGCAGTATTGTAGAGTACTTTTTACATTATCCAGAGCTCAGTCCATAGTCATTGTAACATTAGCAGATTTCTTGAGTACGAGCACTGAGCTAAGCGTGTCTTACACATCACACATTAATCATCACAACAGCCCTTAAGATGTGTACCCCTCCCCCTACCACTCACCCATTTTATGATGAGGAGACTATGACTCAAGGAGCTGAGGGATTTGCCCCAATATACACATCTAGACAGTGGCCGAGATGAGATATAAACTCTGGTTTGAATTCACATGCTATGAGGCAGCCAGCCTTTGTGCTCTAGCCCTTCCTCCCCATATCTCCAGTTACCTTTCAGCATCTGAACTTTCAAGAAAAGCAAACAAGCTTTCCTTCCTCACAGTCCCTGCTAACTGCTCCACCATATAGCTAACCAGTCATTTGGTTGACTGCAATATTACTACATTGTCATTTCATTTCACTTTCTGGCTATCAAACTTTAAGTTGTATCATAGAGACCTTGAAAATAGCTATGATTTGTGGCTGCGGGTGCAAGTAGAATTTCAAATGTGCAAGTAGGATTTCAAGAGTACAGATTGTCTTTATCTTGATTGGAACCAGGTTCAGTGAGAACCTATGAAAAGATATTTACTGGATAAAGAAGACGTGGTATGAATATACAAAGGAATACTTTGTTGTGGTGGTTTTTCAGTCACTAAGTTGTGTCCGACTCTGTGACCCCAGGGACTGCAGCATGCCAGACTTCCCTGTCCTCCACTACCTCTTGGAGTTTGCTCAAATTCATGTCCATTGAGTTGGTGATGCTATCTAATCATTTCATCCTCTGTCGTCCCCTTCTCCTCCTGCCTTCAATCTTTCCCAGCATCCGGGTGTTTTCCAATGAGTCAGCACTTCCCATCAGGTGGCCCAAGTATTGGAGCTTCAGCTTTAGCATCAGTCCTTCCAATGAATATTTAGGGTTGATTTCTTTTAGGATTGACTAGTTTGATCTCCTTGCAGTCCAAGGGACTTTCAAGAGAGTCTTCTCTAGCACTACAATTAGAAAGCATCAATTCCTCAGTGCTTAGCCTTCTTTATGGTCCAAGTTTCACTCATGACTACTGGAAAAACCATAGCTTTGATGATATGGATCTTTGTTGGCAAAATGACGTCTCTGCTTTTTAATATGCTGTCTAGGTTTTTCATAGCTTTTCTTCCAAGGAGCAAGCATCTTTTAATTTCATGACTGCAGTCACCATGTGCAGTGATTTTGGAGCCCAAGAAAAATAAAATCTGTCACTGCTTCCATTTTTTCCCCTTCTATTTGCTATGAAATGATGGGACCAGATGCCATGATCTTGGTTTTTTGAAAGTTGAATTTCAAGCCAGCTTTATCACTCTCCTCTTTCACCCTCATCAAGAGGCTCTTTAGTTCCTCTCACTTTCTGCCATTACAGTGGTATCATCTGCATATCTCAGGTTGTTGATGTTTCTCCCAACAATCTTGAGTCCAGCTTGTGAGTCATCCACCCAGGCATTTCACATGATGTACTCTGCATATAAGTTAAATAAGCAGGGTGACAATATACAGCCTTGTTGTACTCCTTTCACAATTTTGAACCAGTCTGTTGTTCCATGTCCAGTTCTGTTACTTCTTGGCCTGCATACAGGTTTATAAGGAGACAGGTAAGGTTGTCTGGTATTCCCATCTCTTGAAGAATTTTCCACAGTTTGTTGTGATCCACATAGTCAAAGGCTTTAGCGTCGTCAGTAAAACAGAAGTAGATGTTTTTCTGGAATTCCTTTGCTTTCTCTGTGATCCAATGAATGTTGGCAATTTGATCTTTAGTTTCCCTGCCTTTTCTAAACCCAGCTTGTACATCTGGAAGTTCTTGGTTCATATACTGCTGAAGCCTACTCAGCCATAAACAATGAAATATGCCATTTGCAGCAACATGGATAGAACTACAGATTATCTTACTAAGTGAAGTAAATCAGAAAGAGAAAGACAAATATCATATGATATCACTCATATTTAAATCTAAAATAGGACACAAATGAAATTGTGAAACAGAAACAGACTCAAAGACATGGAGAACAGATTCATGGTTGCCAAGTAGGACAGGGAGTTGGAGAGGAATGGATTGGGAGTTTGGGATGAGCAGATGTAAGCAATCATATATAGAATAGATAAGCAAGCTCTACTGTATAGAATAGGGAACTACATTCAATATCCTGTGATAAAACTGTAATAGAAAATAATAGAAAATTATATAAAATAATAGAAAATACAAAAAAGAATGTGTGTATATATATATATATATGAAATATATACACATATGAATCACTTTTCTGTACAGCAGAAATTAACATTATAAATCAACTATATGTCAATAAAATACATTTTAAGAAAAGAAATTTACAACTTAGTAAGGACAGAATTGGTACCAGCATTGTTATGTAATATCTTAGAGCTTCTTGGGAAAGACCAAAATATGGACATCTTTAACATAAACAGACATCAGAGAGTTCACATTCACCTTCCCAAAGTCATACAGCAGGTATACAGAGAGTGACAATTTGAGTTTGCATTGGATAACAGGGCCTGTGTTGGAAATGCAGGTCAGGCCCAGATTGTGTTAGATCATGAAAGGAATTCTAAGACTGTATTAAGAAGACAGTGAGAAGATTTTTGAACAGAGGGGCAATATAATCAGAACTACACTTTGGAAAACTAGCAATGTAGAAGAGAAAGTGAGGATGGAGGGATGAGAGGTTTGTGGGGAGACCATGAAAGAGGCTGTTGCCCTGACCAGTTTTGCTTCGATGAGATTTGCTCTAGATACATTTAAGACATCTCTTCGGTTAACAGGACAAGCAGAAATGCCCAGAAGGCAGGTGGAAGTGAGAGGCAGAAGAGAAGGGGTAACTAGAGGCAGAGATCTGTGAGTGGCTCTAGAACACCTGCAAAGCCCCAGAAGTAAATGAGATCGCTGTGGCTGAGGTAAGAAGGAAGAGGGATGAGGAGAGAGGATTCAACTTGGAGATTTGGGACCTTCAGAGGGAAGGAGAAAGGCAGGAAATTTTGAAGACAGGAGGAATAGTTAAAGAAGTGAAGCTCAAAGCAATGATTCCCAACCCAGGGATTGAAGCCAGGTCTCCTGCATTGCAGGCAGATTCTTTACTGTCTGAGCCACAAGGGAAGCCTACCAATGCAGGAGATGCAAGAGACATGGGTTCAATCTCTGGGTTGGGAAGATCTTCTGGAGGAGGGCGTGGCACCCCACTCCGGTATTCTTGCCTGGAAAATTCCATGGGCAGAGGAGCCTGACGGGCTATAGTCCAGGGGGTCGCAAAGACTTGGACATGACTGAGCACATACATACACAGGGAGAACACAGATCTTAAGGCAGCAACACATAGTTCACCTCAACTGCTGCAGGGCAGGCTGCCCAGCTGCAAATCATTAGCTTAAATTGTCTGCTGGAAAACATCTCTGAGACTTTTCTGGTTCCTTTGTTCATGAGTAATTAATTCCTAGAAAACTTTTTGAGCCCCCAAATGTTCCTCCTGAGCTAGAAGGGTGGGACCTAACAGAGACTGCTGCTGCAAGGAAGAGGTCAGAGGCTTAATAGACCTGTTCTTGCTGCCTGTCCTGCAGTCACTGTGAGGGTTTGTCAGGCAGGGAGCTGGGGTGGGAGGAAGGCTTCTGTGTTTGGAAAGGAACATTAACTGAGAAGCTTGACAGGGAGCACGGTGCTTTCCCCCACAGAGTGACAGGACTTATCCTCTGAAGAGTTTGTGTCACAGACCAGGGGTGTGTGCATGTATAGTGTACACACACATCTCTGAGGAATGGAGGAACTTTTGGCTAACATTGGGAGAAACATGTGATATCAAATAAAATTTCTGAATGGTCCTTGCTTATACTCAGTCAAAAAGCTGATGATCTTTAATAGATTTCAATAAAATGAAATGATGGCTTTCTTCCAGTTATTTCATACTAGAAATTCTGCCAGGCTCTCCCAGCTTTCCCAAAGAAATTAGAAACAAAGAAGTGAAGAAAATGCTAGCTTTCTCAATTCTCTAGTTTTTTACAATAATCACTGGACATACTGACAGGTTGTGGGAAGTTTGTGAATGTGCTTGGCCTCTATGGATCCCGCATTTCTTAGCTACAAGCGCCAGTGAACATCAGCAGTAGAGACGTGCTGCCCAATAGTTGAAGAGGATGGTGTGGGTAGTGTGTCAGATTATATTTTTCTCAGATTTGTCTCAACAGTATCTCCTGTTCCACGTATGTGGATGGACATAGACATTCCTTCCATAGAAAAGTGGGTTTCTGTGTCCCCACTCCTCTGCCCCTGACATGGACAAGATTTACAACTATTTCAACCAAGAGAAAAGACTCTGATGCTGGGAAAGGTTGAGGGCAAAAGGAGAAGTGGGCCACAGAGGATAAGATGGCTGGCATCACTGACTCAATGTACATGAGTTTGAGCAAGCTTGGGTAGCTAGTGAAGGACAGAAGCCCGGCGTGCTGCAGTCCATGGGGTTGCAAAGAGTTGGACATGACTTAGCGACTGAACAACAACCACCACCAATAGAATATAGCAGAAGTGAGGTCATAAAAGGTGATGCTGTATACTTTCTCCTGTTGAAATAGCAACCTTGGAACCCTCAGTTATCATCTAAGATCTCTGACTACCCTGAAGCTTCCCATGCTGTGTGGAGAGGCCCAAGGAGTTTCCAGCCAACAGCCATAATCAAACGCCACACGTGGGAGTAGAGACATCTCCAGATGCTTTTAGCATCCATCTACCGAGTCTTCCCAACCGGAGTCTCAGATACCATGGGGCAGAGATAAGCTGCCTTTGCTGTGCTCTTTCCAAATTCCTTATCCACAGAATCTGGGAGTGTAATAAATAATTGCTTCACCCTATTACATTTTTTGGAGAAGGCAATGGCACCCCACTCCAATACTCTTGCCTGGAAAATCCCATGGTTGGAGGAGCCTGGAAGGCTGCAGTCCATGGGGTTGCTGAGGGTCGGACACAACTGAGCAACTTCACTTTCACTTTTCACTTTCATGCATTGGAGAAGGAAATGGCAACCCACTCCAATGTTCTTGCCTGGAGAATCCCAGGGACGGGGGAGCCTGGTGGGCTGCTGTCTCTGGGGTCGCACAGAGTTGGACACGACTGAAGCGACTTAGTAGCAGCAGTATTATGTTTTTGGTTTTGTTTTTTACAAGGCAATAGTAAGTAGTACAGATATGAAACCAGGAGACCTATCTGGTCTCTGAGTCCTTCTGAGATACATTTTCGGAGAGTTAGAGCTTCTTGGAACACTATTTGAAAACCTTTGGATCAACCAAGGCCTCCAAATCCCATGTTTCTAAGAAACCTAGAATTTAATAGCTTTATCAAGAAAGAATTATCTTGCTTAGTGTCATGAATTGTATCCCGTCTCCCAAAGAAGTCCTAACCCCTACCTGTGAATGTGAATTTATTTGGAAATAAGGTCTCTGCAGATTATCAGGTTAAGATGATGCCATCAGTATGGGCTCAGATCCAATATTACTGTGTACTTAAAACAAGAGACACACAGGGATAATGCCTGTGATAACACCTCCTAATGATGATGGAGGTAGAGATCAGGTGATGCATCCATCAGCTGAGGATTACCAAAGATTGCCTGCAAACCACAGACTTATGAAACAGTTTCTCCCTCATGACCATCAGGAGAAACCAACTCTGATGACACCTTGACCTAGAACTATGAACAATAACTGTTTGTTTAACCCACCCAGTGTGTGGTAGTTTGTTACAACTACATTCAAGAACCAGTTTGAACAGGGACGATGGCCCTTCATAGCTCCAAGGCTCTCCGTTAATGGAATGGTTTTTCAGGATTCATTTCATAGAAGTCAGAATGAGAAGCACTTAGAAAAATACAAAAATAAATTAGGTCTTGGTTTCCGCAATCATTGGAACTACAACTCTGGAAGAAGAGACATGGTAAGTCTTAAAATAATCATAGTACAACTGGTAAGTGTGGTGGATAATGAGGCATGTAGAAAGTCTTGAGAGAAATTCTTAACGTCTTAAAATTCTTTTAAAACATCTCTGGGATCTTAGTATAAGTAGAGCCAAAATTAGATTTGGATGGATAGGACTGAAGATAGAAGGGGCATTTTTATGAATATTTAACAACCTGTGAATCCCTGTCTAATCAATTGCTGTTGTTCAATTGCTCAGTTGTGTCCAACTTTTTGAGACCCCATGGACTGCAGCATGCCAAGCTTCCCTATCCTTCACCAGCTCCCAGTGCTTGCTCAAACTCATATCCATTGAGTCAGCGATGCCATCTAACCATCTTATCCTCTCTCATCCCCTTCTCCTTCTGCCTTCAATATTTCCCAGCATCAGGGTCTTTTCTAATGAATCGGCTATTCACATCAGGTGGCCAAAGTATTGGAGCTTCACCTTCAGCATCAGTCCTTCTAATGAATATTCAGGATTGATTTCCTTTAGGATTGGCTGGTTGGATCTCCTTGCAGTCCAAGGGAATCTCAAGAGTCTTCTCCAACACCACAGTTCAAAAGCATCAATTCTTCAGTGCTCAGCCTTCTCTACGGTCCAACTCTCACACGCATACATGACTAATGGAAAAGCCATAGCTTTGACTAGACAGACCTTTGTCAGCAAAGTAATGTCTCTGCTTTTTAATACACTGTCAAGTTTTGTCATTGCTTTTCTTCCAAGGAACAAACGTCTTTTAATTTCGTGGCTGTAGTCACCATCTGCAGTGATTTTGGAGCCCAAGAAAACAAAGTCTGTCACTGTTTCCATTGTTTCCCCATCTATTTGCCATGAAGTGATGGGACCGCATGTCACCATCTTTGTTTTTTGAATGTGGGGTTTTAAGCCAGCTTTTTCACTCTCCTCTTTCACCATGAAGAAGCTCTTTAGTTCCTCTTCACTTTCTGCCATAAGGGTGGTGTCAGCTGCATATCTGAGGCTATTGATAACTCCTTTATTGTCATGTCTATTTAAAGCATTTAGAGTCCTAGACACATTTTTGTTTAATGTTTGTTTCCTCCTTGTACACATAAGAAAAAAATGTCTATGAGTCTAAATATTTTAAAACAACCTAGAATGCAACTTCTGTCTTACAAGCATTTTCTACAAGGTTTTGCAGTAAACTTTCAGGCATTTTTGATGTGAGTTCTTGATCAGATTTATAGTTAAAGCTTTCAATAGTTTCTGACTTAGGAGAAGTTTTCTGAAAATAATGATCTAGCTAATTTTCCATAATTGAGATTTTATGGTTTTAACATTGTTGATAGAACTGAAGGGCAATGAATCAGCCTGAAGTTTAGAAAGTGCACTGAGCATCCTTCATCAGGAGGCTCCCGGTTAAGTCAATCACACCTCTATCCCCCGTGCCCTCATAACAAACAAAAGCCTTATGTAAATAAACCAGGTATTTAATCCCTCTGACATTTTTCATATTTCCCATTAGATACCAGTTCAGTTTCTCTGAGAGGTTATCTGGGCTTACAAAATATTTATATAGCTAAATGCTTAGAGTGAATAGTTTTGATTGAAGCTGAATCTTTAGTTTCCAATTTTACAAGCACGAACTCATTTAAAATGCTTCCTCACTTCTTGTAATAACCTATAATGGAAAATAATCTGGAAAGGAGTATATATACACGCATATACATATATATATATATATATATATATATATATATATAACCCAATCAATTTTCTGTACACCTGAAGCGACAACATTGTTAATGAAATGTACTTCAATTTGAAAAAACAACCAAAGTGGGGAAAACAATTCCTCACCAAAGTAAGGGGAGTTAGCATCCTATCTTTGTTTCTGGATGCAAAAAACAACTAAACCTCTGAATATGCTGATACTGTCAAGGTTCAGAATGTGACTTCCAAGAAAGTCTATAAGTCACATTACCAGAGGCTAGAACCTGGGAGAATTAAGAAACAACCCTGAATAAATAATAAGTTCTAAATAAAGTCTTTCTTACCATTCTAACAAGTATCAAGATTAATTTTAACACCACTTTAGTGGTCATTAACGTACATGGCCTCAGGTTTTTGTTGAGACTGGCTACATCATAAAGTATTTTTCATGAAGCAATTTAAATCATTAAGAACTATAATTTATACATATAACTCAATAGAATAAATGGAACACACCTACTACTTCATAAATTTGTGGACATTTATTTCTCAAGTTTACAATGGTGTAGCTTCATGTTCTTGTATTGATTTTATTTATTCTTGGACTAAATCAGCCTGACAATTTGAAAGCTGTTCAAATGTTAGAGTATGATTTTAACAAAATTATTCCAGATAGTCTATGTGAAATTACAATGGAATCCCAAGAACTTTGTAATTCAGATAAAAATGTTGTTTATCCCTATACCAAAATCACTGCTGAGGAGTTGATATTTTTCTTAGAAGAATTATGGAAGAGATATAAAATGCAAAACTTATATGTGGCCTTTTTGTGTCACTTTTCCCAAGATCTGTATTACCTGATCAGGTAATTATCATATTATATTAATAAGAATGGAACTAAATACTTTTTAATAGTGATGTCTAGATGTAACCTGAGTTGAAATAAAATTAATTCCACAGGGACCTAATGTGTAGCACAGGGGACTATAGTCAATATCTTTTAATAACCTATAATGGAAAAAATCTGAAAAAGAATATATATTTTTTTATATCCATATATCTGGGGCTTCCCAGGTGGCTCAGTGGTAAAGAATCCACCTGCCAAGCAAGACAGGTAGGTTCAGTCCCTGAGTTGGGAAGATCCCTGGAGAAAGAAAATGGCAACCTACTCCAGTATTCTTGCCTGGGAAATCCCATGGACAGAGGAGCCTGACAGGCCACAGTTCATGGGGTTGGAAAAGAGTCAGACAAGACTTAGCAACTAAATAGCAGCAGCAATATCTTTATATCTGAATCACTTTGCTGTGTAATAACTATAGCAATATTGTGAATCAACTATTCTTCAGTTCAAAAAATTAATTAAAGGACTAAAAAAAAAATAAAGAGAAAGTCCATCTTCTAATTGTTTCCAAACTTTACAACAGAGGAACCCCTGAATCACAATAATCAGAATGGCCAGTTTGGTTAAGATGTTTGGTGATAAAATCTTTGCCTGATGTTTTGTTCTAAAAAATATTTGTTTTATTATTATTATTTATTTGGCTGAGTCAGGTCTCAGTGGTAGCATACAGATTCTTCACTGCATCATGTGGAATCTTTCTCTGTGGTGTACAGACTCTAGCTGTGGCACCTGGGCTCAGTAGTTGCAGTTCATGGGCTTAGTTACTCTGCGGCATGTGGGATTTTAGTTCCCCAACCAGGGATTGAACCCATGTCCCCTGCATTGCAAGGCAGATTCTCATCCACAGGACCACCAGGGAAGTCCCCTAGTGCTGTGATTTTTATGCAAAATATCCAGACTCTGAAAATTTCATCACTGTGATATGCCTGATCACATAAATGTTTACTCACACCTTGATTGTTCACAAATGCTTAAATATGAAACCTAAATTATAACCTGTATTCAAAGGTTTATACATAAAAATAATGCAGCTTATGAAGAGCTTTTCACTTTTTCCTGCTTGGATATTTAGAATGACATTCAAATATACATTCAGAAACACACAGGCCTGGTGTTATGGCTGTTTAAGTACCCTGCTTATTTTAGTGACTTTCATATATCTCTCCATCTAAATCAAAGTGTTTATCCTGTACCTTGCTAACTGAAACAACTGAGTTAATTTTAGTGTTTATCTCAATGTTCTGTATAAATGAAAGGACTGGAAGATGGGGTGATGGGAGGTGGCAGTAGACAGAGCCTTTTTATTTGTGCAACTTGCACTGGAATCACGAGATGTTTCTGATCTGCTGCCCATCTCAGCTCGTCTCCAAAGTTTCTCCAGCACTCTCCCATAATTCCTTCTAAGTTTCTGTACACATATTCGCAAGGCCTCTCTCATCACACTCACAATCTCTCCTCATCTCGACAGTTCTTTCCCAAAGGACTATCAGTTGATTATCAGTGAAATAACTGAGTCATAAATAACTACAGAAAAATTTGTAAAATGATAATTTAGCTTCAAAGTTACCATCCACAATTTTCTTATGCATAAGTGGTTCATAAAGTTATTTTATTAAGCACTTCCCTATGCTTGGAGTGTATGTGTTTAACTAGGGAAGTCTTTCTAGTTGTACAGAACCATTCTGATTTAAGTAGACCCAATTATCACCATAAAAGTATTTACTGAGAGCTGGGCTGGACAGCCATTGTACAGTCTGATCTGGTAAATACACAGAAACTGCACTCCAGATTACACAGCAAGGCACTAATGACCCAAATGAAACTCCAGGGGCACCTTAGGTAAATGCAGTACAGAGAATTAAGGAAGGAAATCATTAGTCACAATTGCAGAAACTAGCCAAATACAAAGTGAAAAAAATGCATGCAGCCTATTTCCTGCAGAGTATGGGGAGCCTTGGTAACAGAATATGCAAAAACACAAGAGAAATGCAAAAGAGAAACATGATTTCTACAAATAAATAAGAAAGGGTCTGATCTCAATTTTAAATTACAAAAACGATTTTATTTAATTTATTTTCTGTTCCTATGTACTACATAGCCAAATAACATTAAGACATTGTATCATGAATTTACACTATGACAGATCAACTTTCAAGCATTTTCTTGACAGTCTTGGAGGTTTTGCCAGCACTGACAAAATCTGAACATATACAGTAAGAGGAAACGAGCAGCAAAAGGAAATCTAAGTGACCACATAAGGCATTGAGTTTCAACCCCACAAAAAATATTCATTAAATAGGCAGAATCATATGCGAGAGTGAACAATGTTCAGCAGAAAGCAAATTTATACCATATCCAAAACCATGTATAGGAACTATTATTTAACAGGACCAAAAAACTGTTTGAAGTTATATACCCCTTTTTGAGGTCTGAGCCCCGAAGAATTGATGCTTTTGAACTGTGGTGTTGGAGAAGACTCTTGAGAGTCCCTTGGACAGCAAGGAGATCCAACCAGTCCATTCTGAAGGAGATCAGCCCTGGGTGTTCTTTGGAGGGAATGATGCTAATGCTGAAACTCCAGTACTTTGGCCACCTCATGCGAAGGGTTGACTCATTGGAAAAGACTCTGATGCTGGGAGGGGTTGGGGGCAGGAGGAAAAGGGTTGACAGAGGATGAGATGGCTGGATGGCATCACCGACTCAATGCACGTGAGTCTGAGTGAACTCCGGGAGTTGGTGATGGACAGGGAGGCCTGGCATACTGCAATTCATGGGGTCACAAAGAGTCAGACACGACTGAGTGACTGAACTGAACTGAACTGAAGAAAAAGAAAAAATTCCTTGGCGTGGGAGGAGAGCTTCTCTCCTCCCCGTCTCCTCAAAATGAATTTAAGCATGTTACTTTTACCAGTGAAAGTCTCTGAGAAGATGGAGTAAGAGTGGATAGCTAGTTTGAAAGACTGGTATGAAATTGTATTAGAAGCATGTCACTGAGGCCTAAATCTGCAAAATCAATGGCAGGTCTGAGACTGTCCAAGTTTTCTTACAATGTGTCTGAATAGACAGGAAAAAAAAAAAAAGAGAAAATCTTAACAGACCCTTGAGGCATTCCCCTCACTAATAACTGTGCTATTTTGCTATGGAACCCTACCTACCCTGAGTTATTGAGATCCTACCAAAAGTGTGAACTGCTTGAATAGCATTATCACATTCAAGATTCATAGGAGAACACAAACTGAATCAATTTAGTTTCTAAACACAAATTTAAGTTGTCTCGAAGCTTATCTTATCTCTTTTCTACTAAATACTGCAGTTTGCATAAAGGTGGATCACTGTTTAAGTATAATAAATATATCACTACTACTGATCAGGTATTTGCTATGAAATCCCACGGACAGAGGAGCCTGGTGGGCTACAATCCATGGGGTGGCAAAGAATCAGACACGGCCGAGTGACTATCACTACATTAGAGAGTAAAACACTACTTAAAAAGATGAACTTTTCTTGGAATTAGGAACATAAACCACAGCAAAACTCTTGGGGGGAATGGTAACAACAGATGTAAATATTTTTTTCTTCCCTTTCTTATAACAGAAATCATAAGAGAGCATGTTGCAGAAATGTGAACTTTGTTCATCCCCAGTAACTCACGGAATACTTCAGGTTGCTAAGCCCCTCTCTGTAAAGATGGTTTCAGAGGCAGAGAAGGAGGCACCTATAAATGAACAGAATACTCACAGCAGGCTTATTTTCCAAGCCTTTCTGAAAAAGCAGTGCCTGCACATGGGATGCTGTGGAAATTGTTAGAACTCATTGCACTAACTACATGGGAAACCTAAGGCAGGGGAAAGGTGGGTGAACAATCAGAAAATTCACCAGTGTAAATAATAGGTTTCACTGAATCAAGAACACATACGTTAAAAACCATTGTACTAAAAACAAAACAGAGTGAGTGAAAACCCAACAAATAACTAGCTTTCTGAGGTGTGGTCTTTTTAGGTGAGTTCCACTAGGATATACTTAGATGCTGTGTTTCAACTGGACCATCCACCAACAACTGATTTATACTTAACCATTAAAACTGACCAAAAAGCATACTCACCAAGGGTGTCCAGTAGCCATAGGACTTGAGTATGTATGATGCTTTTATATTTACATAAGCAGTTTCTCATGAATCTTATAGAAGTTGGAGAAATAGAACTAGTTGTTCCTTTTTAGCAAGAGCACTTGTAAAAATACGAAAAGGATTAGGTAAATACTCCTTTTAACACTGAGTTGATTCATTAAAGAACTTTAGAAAAGTCAGCAGTTCATTTACCTGAGTTTCCCATTTAACGGCTAAAGAGTAAATGCTTTTTACCTAAGAATGTGAACAAAAATATACAATATTTAAAAGGGTCAAGTTGGAAGATTTAGACTCAAGATGAAGTTCAAACATTTTGAATTTTTATAAAATCTAACGAACATCTAGGAATTTTCCTTCCTAGTTAAACCATAAACTCAGAACTATACTGATTTACTGGATGTTATTTAGAACTTAGGTTAGGGTCAACCTGTGAAATCATTAAGGAAGTAAATAAAATTATTTTGACATTTTGAGCAAGTTGTCACAAAGACTAATTACTAGTGACTTACTTCAGTTATGAACCCATGGGAGATTATAAGTTAACACCAGATAAAGATTTCAGCATAAATATGATGTTTAACCTGAATAGATCCCTTTTTAAGGGTGATATATAAAACAAGTATAAATTTTATCCAGAAGAATAATGCACCCAGTGTCTTAACAGTAGTTATCAAAGCTCACCTTTCAACGGGGGTATTCTTGTCATGCTCAGTGATGGACAATCTTCCAGGTTTGTTTGTTTAAAACAGGTAGTGCTATGTCTCTAAATACAACTCATGGTTCATAATCAAGATCCTAAAAACATACTAGAATTGAATATTTTATCAAAGAAGTAAAACCATGTTGCTATTTTAAACATATTGTTTCAATTCCAGGTCAAAATAAACCAGCTATACAAAATCACCATTCTAACACTTAAACATGGAGCAGAAACAGCAAAGCACTTTGGTCTACATGATTAAATTATTCAATAAATGAAAAGCATCTCTTCCCCAAATCCTTTACCCCATGATGAATCATAACGTTTAAAACACAATGGAGGCACATGTATCAGCTGAGTAGTTTGTAGAGCTGTGTCCCGTGTATGACTCAAAGTGTCATTAAGCAAATTTACCAGGATCAAGGAGTAAATTTTAAAACCAGCATTTTGAAACCCAAACCATCTTCCTACTTTTTTTTTTGGTTAAGTCACATAACCGTCTTAGATCAGACTAGGGTTCTGAAAACAGTGAGTGTGAAGTTGGAACATGAAACAAAATTCCCATGATAGATAGCACTGGTCCTGGATTGAGGGCACAAATAGTGTTTCCATTTTCCTGTTCTACACAGTTTAATCATCAGTGAAAACTTTTGCCCAAGACCCATACATTTTGGGCTTCCCTGGGGGCTCAGATGGTAAAGAATCCGCCTGCAATGTGGGAGACCTGGGTTTGATCACAGGTTGGGACGATCCCCTGGGAAAGGGAATGGCTACCCACTCCAGTATTCTGGCCTGGAGAATCCCATGGACTGTATAGTCCATGGGGTCAAAAGACTCAGACATGACTGAGCTACTTTCACTTTCACACTATGTTGGATTTTTTAGTATAGAGATAAAATAAAAGCTCTGCTGACCACCAGGCAAAAATTATTTCTAAGTGATATCCACTCAGCTATTTTTTCACACTTAAAAAAATAAAGGAATAGAATTATTTTAGATGAGATAAACTTTTTTAAGCCAAAGAGAACAGACAGAGTTTCTGTGCTTGCATCACTAGCATTCATAGCAAGGGCAGACTTGAGGGAGATTGATTAATATATATATATGTGTGTGTGTGTATACATTGATTAGTTTGTGTAACAGGCAGAATTTGAATAGAGATCACCACTGCCACACTGCCCAGAGGAACCAGTGCGCCTAACTGGAGTGCACCAGCTCTTTCGCAGGGTGCTTTAGTAGCACTGTCTTTTTTTTTCCATCGGATGTATTCACATATCAAGATATCAAAGATGATTAAATTACTAAAAAGCAGGCTTCTGATTCTGATTTTTAAATTTAATTAGCTATTTTAATTAAAATAAATTAGCTTTTCTAAGGTTGTTCACCAGAACTACATAACAACATTGATATTAAAGGGGAGGAGTTTCTGCATTTCCTTTTTCACTGAAGGAAATATTTTCAACATTTTAAAAATGTTGGTAATAATGTAAATCAGTTAAATTATAAATGACCAATCCAAGCAAGCTGACCATGGAAGATTATCGTCCTTATTCACTTCCAAAATCCTTGCCTAATGATAAATAGCTGTCAGGTATGTGAAAGAATACAATTTAGAGTTCTGCTGGAGGCAAGGGGAAATTTTGAAAATAATAGTTTATGACAATGCACTTATGTGAGCTTATACTCCAGAGAAGAGTTTTCTATACAACGAAATACTTGACCAATGCAGAAGGCAGCTGGTATTAAAATAACTAGCAGAGTTGGTACACACTGGTACACATACAATGAAAATAAAAATAAAGACCCTGTACAGATGTAAACAAGCTAAAAAATGACCTTGGCAAAGTATCTTCATCGATTTAAAAAATACCAAAAGCATGCAACCTAAAATTCCCTTCCTTTCACAAGAATTTACCAAAAAACCAAAACAAACAAGCAAGCAAGCAAGCAAACAAACAAAAAACCAAACAAAAACAGGTGGAACCATCTGTCTCTGTCAGTAGAAAACAATAATAGATACATTAGGTTCCAGGACAAATAAATCTTTAAAATACTAATATTGAAAAAATACAATTAAATTTTTATTAAAAAATACATACTCCTTACTTATTCTTTGTGTACATTTTGTTTTGTGCGAAAAAGAAGAAAAATAATAATAAAGTAGGAAAGGCATTAAGACTACCTAATTATTTATACTGTATTTGGTAGAAGCATGTTTCAGTCAAACTTGAAACAAAAATAAGTTATTCAGTTTTCATTTGCTCCCGGACATCAGAAGGCAGGGTTTCAAACAGAGCATCTTCTACAACTAAACCAGCTCGCTTCAAAGCCCGACAGTCACCCAGTTCAGGAGGGAGGATTTCAAAGTGATTGCCTTTAACATCTAAATAGGAAAGAAATAACAAATTTCCAATTTTGGGGGAAAGTACTGATAGGCTGTTTTTCCCAATCTTCAGAGTTTTGAGTTTCTTACAGAAGTAGAGTTCATCTGGAAGGCTCTCCACTTTGTTACAAGTGATGGAAAAATACTGTAAACTTTGTAGAACTCCAATCTCAGGTGGGATAAATCGAATGTCATTGTAGGACAAGTCCAGGTAACGGATTTTGTTGCATAGGAAGAGGTGGGAAGGCAGCACCTCGATTTTATTGTGACTGAAGGACAGACGCTCCAGGCTGGTGAGTTTCTTGATATGCTCTGGGATGTAGGTGATGCTGTTATGCCACAGTTTCAACACTGTCAGCTTTCTCAAGTGCTGGAAGCTAACGATCTCTTCTATGGATTTCAGATTATTTTCCTTGAGGTCCAATTCCTGGAGGCTGAGCAGGCTGAATACGGCATGAGGGATGCGCTCCAGGTCACAGTGGACCAGCTCCAGCTCTGTCAGGTTGGTCATCTTCTTCAGGTTGTTGAGCATCACCAGCTTGGTGCCATCGTTGTGTATGCACATCTTCTGGAGATGGCTGGAAACATCAACCACTGCCTGTGGGATTTTGGAAACGTTGCTTTTGATCGAGAGAATTTTAAGGCTTTTGAGATCCCGCAGAGACTCAAGGGTAACATTTCTGGAAATATCGTGACTTAGAGAGCCAACCAGGTAGAGCTCCTCCAGGTTCCGGAGGCCATACATCCAGGGGGGCAGCTCCCTCATGTCATCAAACTTGACGCTCAAGACCTTGAGATTCTCCTTTAGGAAAGACAATGCTGCGCTGTGGATTTTGACCGAGCACTGGTGTAGAGAAAGCTCCTGGAGATTGTCCAGCTGCGCGATTGTGGCTGGTATCATGACGTTCTTAATGATTTCAAGTTTTAGGGACTGCAACTCTGTGATTTCAAAAACAGTGTCTGGAAGGCCAGAGAGCATGATGAGAGGCAGTTCCAAGCGGTTATGGGCATTTGTCTGCAGCTTCTGCCTCAGTTTATCTGGAGTCCACTCATTATTTAAGTTCAGCTGCTTTAATTTGTTTTCACTCACTTCAGATAGGAACACCGCGAATCTCTTGGAATACAGAGGGTCATACTGATCTATCATATGAAGCATAAAAGCAAAGTCATTTTTCACGTCTGGAATATCATCAATTCCAGTCTCCTGCCTGACATACTCAAAAGAGTACTCCTTCAGAGAACGGTAGAACAGCCAGTACAACGTATAAAGGCACGTCAATCCGTAGATACTTACAAAGCACAGGTAGCAAAAGGAGAGTTTTGAAAACAAGTGTGCCATGGTATGATTGCAAGAAAAGTTTTTATATCCAGTCATGTCCTGAATGTCAACATTACAGTCCACTGTAAATTGGACTTTGGAAACCAGGGCACTATTATATGCAATGATGATTAGGAATTTTATAACCTTCAGTACAGTCTGACGAACATACATGGCATATAGTATATCACCTTCTTCTACGTGCAGCCGGAACTTCTTCACTTTCTCAAATAAAGCTTTTGCCTGCTCACCCTCCTTCTTATCCAGAGCCCCTGCAGTGGATTTGTCAACCACAAACTTCTCAGGAATTGACTTTAAAGACTGAGAATTGACCAGACTGCCTTCTGGACCAGACTGGGTGGTGTTGGACCTGCTCATGTTGTTCTTCCTGTTGTCCTTCTCTTCTGAGTCCTCCCCAGACACTTCAGATAAGGCTCGTGTGGTCCAGGGAGAGTCAAAACACTTCCCCAGGATTGAGATGAAATGTTCTATTTTGGAGCTGGAGCCAGGGAACTTGAACCAAAAGTTGCTGCAGAGCATGAAGACCAGGGTATGAATGAGGACTAGGTATGGGAAATACTTGGCGTACCAGTGGAGGGCTCGCTCATAGCACATCTGGTTAATAAAGCTGTACTGCTGAAGGTCCAAATCTGTCTTCAGCCCTTTCATTTCCACAGTGACTGGGTTAGAAGGAGATGGTTTGGGTGGAGGCAGTGGGGTGGTACTGGCCACTGGTTGAGAGACATTTGAAACGGAAGAGTGGTTCTGAGAAGGCTGTACTCTTTTCGGAAGGCAGATTATCTTGTCTTGCATGACCTGAAACACAGAAATAATATTTCCAAATTATATTACTCAAAGAGCTTTCATAATGTCATTAGTGAGAAGGAAAGCAGCAATAACATCCAATAAACGTCCATTTCCTTTGCCTGCAGAATACAATGTTCAATTCCAGCACCGAGATTTTTATTCTTAGCCCACAGGTTGGGAAAATGAAATGCTTATCTTTGTTTGCCGCATCTAACTCATGACACAAAATGGAGCAGTTTTGTCAGCACACAGAACAGTGCATGACAAATATTTGAAGAACATTTCACGTATTTTAAAAAAGTTTGCATTTCTTCTTTCACTGAAGCCTTTGGGGAATCAGTCATTGGTCTGGGAAGTACATCCTCTTATCAGATTCAGTCTTGAATTGGATGGCTCCCAACATTATATTAGTTTCTGTACGAGAAATAAAAGGATTAAAAGGAGGAAATATGGGAGAAATTCCTGTCTTTATCATTTCCTCTTTTCTTTCTACCCATATCCTAGTCATGCACAGATGAATATGTCTAGTTTTAATAAAATGGGAATTTACTATGCTTTTTTAAAAGCTATTTATTCAGAGAGAGATGAAAGACTATATAAATGTTTGATAGTAAAATAGTTATGTCTAAACTTGCTGCTTTTCACACAAAATATCACATTAACTCTATTCCCCTACTAATGCTTCAGTTTGTTGAAAATCATATTAAGCCCTACTAAGTCCTGCAGTCTCATAAGATTGCCATTTCAGTAAGAGAGAACACTTTCTTCCCAAAGATGAGATAGGATGAGGCAAACTACACTTTGAATCAACTTGGAGGAATCATCTTCAGGAAGAAGTACACGTAAGTGTACACTGAGTCTATTACAAAGTGGACTGTTATGGCATGAGGAATATGACCACAAGCTGGTGACGTGGGAGATACATGCCCCTAGAGAGAAGTGTTGTACGGGGTTTGACAATGCAGTGGAGTGTCCAGCCCTTAGTTGAGTATCTGATATAGGAGACCGCCAGTATATATTTGCTGAGAAAGTGGATGAGTCTAGAACTGCCACGGATGCTAGTCCTTCCAACTCAGAGTTGCATAGTTCTGGGCAGGATCTCTCCTAGGGATAAAGTTAAGGACCGTGATTACACTGATGACAGCAACAAACTTTCTGTTGTGTTTAATATGCAATTCTATTCCATGTCAGAGATATTACTTCTTTCAATTGTCACCTTAACCTGATGAGGCAGATTACTCTTTCTACCCCAGTTTCACAGATGAGGAGATGAAAGCACAGGAAGGGTAGGTAACTTGCTTAATGTCATCTAGCTCAGGCCACCTGGACCCAGAACCCACATTCTTATTTTATTTTACTGAGTTTCTAGGATTAAATCAAAAAGATCTCAATTTTACTTCATCCTAAGTAACAAATTACCTTTTAAAGTTATACATGTTTTAGGGGAAAAGCTTATCTCTTCCCATATCCTATGTGGATACAATGAAAGAATGAGGTTAGGGGGAAGAGAGGAAGTTTTGTTTATAAAGATATATAAGTGCTCTGTAGACTAGAAGAGGGCTACCATACACCAGGGGCTACCATTTACTATGGAAATCAGAAGAACACAGGGAAGAAAAACAAATGTGACTGCATTCAGAGGGTTCCATGACTACAGTGGTGTGAGAATGTTTGAGAATGTCTTCAAACAAACATTTTAATCACTTACCTGTATCAGAGAAAAAGAGTGTTAAACACGTCCATATTTGTGTGCATACATATGTCTATGGGCTTCTCTGGTGGCTTGGCTGGTAAAGAATCTGCCCGCAGTGAGGGAGACCTGGGTTCGATCCCTGGGTTGGGAACATCCCCTGGAGAAGGGAAAGGCTACCCACTCCAGTATTCTGGCCTGGAGAATTCCATGGACTGTATAGTCCATGGGGTTACAAAGAATTGGACACAACTGAATGGCTTTCACTCACTCACATATGTCTATTTATAATTATAACCATAAAGTATTGCCAATCCATCAGCCAAATATTAGAAAGCTTATTTTTCCTTTAGGTTTAAAATAAACATAAAGTTTTCATTTTCATCTCATATTTCAATAGGGCATCCTTTATATTTCTTGGGGTCAAGCACTCTACCATGGAAACCCCTGGAACAGAAAATAGTAGGAGAAAGCCTAGACAGATGTTAGAGTCTACCCTGCAGAAATATCAAACAGAAAAAGAAATTCAATGGCTGGGGTCATGTTCTAGCTGTTTTCCCAACTGTAGTCTCATTTAATGCTCCAATTATCTGTGAAGCTTCAATTATTTAGAGAAGGAAATGGCAACCCACTCCAGTATTCTTGCCTGGAAAATCCCATGTCTGTACATGTCTGTAGCCTGGCGGGCTACAGTTGATGAAGTTGCAAAGAGTTGGACACAACTGAGCAACTGAACACATCTGTGAAGCAGGCAGAAGGTGGGGGCTAGAGACCAGTATGGACAGAAATGCTTCCCCAGCACCTTCTCCAAGAGTGACACCTTTAAGCTAGGATGTTAATGCCATGCTGTGCTCAGTCATGTCTGATTTTTTGCGACCCCATGGACCACAGCCCACCAGTCTCCTCTGTGTATGGAATTTTCCCGGTAAGTATACTGGAGTGGGTTGCCATTTCTTTCTCCAAGTATGTTAATATGACATTGTTAATGATGTGATGAAAACATAGACGCATTGGTGTAAAGCAAGATCAGCCAGAAGGTAAAAAGGCAGGGAGGTACCTTTTGGAGGTTCTAAGTCCCTGCCAAGCACCCAGATGGTCCCAGTACTGCCTCCTGCCCTGCCCTTCTCCAGACTCGCTCCTCATAGGGGCAGATGATTAACCTCCAGAGCCTGGCTGCTGGAGAGGGTTTCAGGTTATGCCGGGCACCAGGGTGTCCAGCTGAGGGGCAAGTGTGGCCTGAAATCCTGCTTGTGTCTCCCTGGCTCAGTTGTGTGCCCTCCTGGGATACCTCTTTATATTCAGGACAAACGCACTTGATTGGCTAGCATCTGCCATGCTACAGAAGTAGGTCATTTTCTCCGCATTCTACAGAAGAACCCAACTAAGCTTCAGTGAACTTCAACAGCTTGCCAACCTTCATACAGCAATGAAACAGCACCACTTCAGACAGTCTCCTCATTTCTCCAAACTTCTGCTACGATGGCTTTAAGAGAACAGCCCAACGTAGGAAGGTAATATATAGATGAACTCTGGAAGTTCCTCTCAGCTTTCCGATGTCATATTTCTTTCAATCTTTCAAGATGTCATTTTAAAATGTGCTTATTTAAATCCCAGGAAGGTAAAGACAGTGATATCCTTTCCAGAAGCTGTTAACTAGTCAGAAATGAGCAGAGAGTGTAGAAAAAGATGCTAGAATTTAGTCGTTAAGCAAAATAGCTGCTCATACTGCCAAGAGGACACATCACAAGAAGACTCCAGCAGGGATGCAGCTTGGAGTTGAATTCCCAAAGATGTGATGGCAGGTTGTCTATCTGGCACTATGAGAAGGAAGAGGGCAGGCTGCAGAGCCCAAGAGAAAAGACTGTGGGGATTTAAACAGTGCAGTAGCCATAGAAGGGAGAAGGCAATGGCACCCCACTCCAGTACTCTTGCCTGGAAAATCCCATGGACGGAGGAGTCTGGTAGGCTGCAGTCCATGGGGTTGCTAGAGTCGGACATGAGTGAGCGACTTCACTTTCACTTTTCACTTTCATGCATTGGAGAAGGAAATGGCAACCCACGCCAGTGTTCTTGCCTGGAGAATCCCAGGGACGGGGGAGCCTGGTGAGCTGCCATCTATGGGGTCGCACAGAGTCAGACACGACTGAAGCGACTTAGCAGCAGCAGCCATAGAAGAGAGGAAGGAAGTTACTTTCTATGATTACTGTAAACACTCCAACACTGAGAAGAACTGTGAAAAGCATCAATGTTTTCAAAGGTACAGTAAAAGAAAGAGAAAGAAGACAGAAAGGCTTCCTTTAAAAAAGACAAGGGTAAGGGTTGTTTTGTGGGATATTTGTAAAACAGCAGCTTGTAAGAACTTAAAAGATTTTGTTTCAACTTTTCTGCTCTTTTGAGAAGCTTGCCCAATTAAACCTATACCTTACTTCTCCTTACCTAATCCAGAAATTTAAAGATTAGAGTACAAAATAAGCCTTAAAGAATAGCTGCAATTTTTTTTTTCAAAGAATAATGGTAGGGTTCCTGCAGTGCAGGACTAAGGAAGAGTGCTTAGGGTAAGAGCAGGAAGAAAGCCCCACCACCATATCCTGTTCTGCAGAACATCAAGGCTCAGACCATCACCACCAGCTTGTACCATACATGTGTCACACAGATGAGAAATGCAATGCTTTTCTTCTAGGGACAACTCTCAGACTGCCTTTGGAGGAAAAAAGCATCGAGACTAGAGCTACACCTACACAGTGTGTTTATGTAGGGGAAGGGTGAGAAAGAGGGGAAAGAAATGGGGTCAAGGGGTAGAGAAAACATTTAAAAAGCAAGATGAACAGGAGAATCTGATCCACGATATATCAAGGTAAGAAAGTTACTACTCTAAGAACAGATTTGAGAATAATAATAATTATTATTTTTTGGCTGTGCAGCACAGCATCTTAGTTCTCCAGCCAGGACCCAAACCCATTTGCTCTGCAGTGGGAAGCCCTGAGTCTTAACCACTGGACCACCAGGGAAATTCTGAGAATAAGTCTTGAATGAAATCATCTAAGTTAAAGCAAATACCTAAGTTAGTTTCATAATAAGGAAAAGCTGTATATAGAAGGGCATTGAGTCACTGAGGGCAAAAGTGAGCTGAAACCAGCAACAAAGACGGCTAAACCACCCATGCTATAGTGGGATGAATGGGGTTGGAGGGAGGGGGAGGTGAATCAGTAGAGGAGGGGTAGAATCGAAGGAAACAGGACAAGCAGTGTGGTAGGAGGCTGCAGTGTATACTCATTATTTCCATTTGGAGATGTAAATACCTTTCACTCTTCCCTAAACCTTTGGTAAAATCTGCTAAACACACACACACACACACTCCTCTGTGTTATGAATGAACTGTAGAAATCACAGGCAAAAGACTAAATAATTTAATGCTGAATGTTTAAAACTGAACAGACAAGGAGATTTTGCCTGGGATGCTAAAAATCTATAATCTAAATTGTTTCCATGGAAGCAGGAACTGGGACTATGAGAACCTAATTCTTCCAGGAGTCTGTGAGAATACAGAGAGCTCATGGACTGGAATTTGATACAATATCCTCTATATCCTATGGAGCAGCTGACATCCAGGTAACAAAGTATATAAAATGCTCTTCAAGACTTTACAACTAAAGTTCCTAGAGGAATAAAAAATATACATGTAAAATTGTTCCATGACTGTTCTAATACCTGGATAATATTTCTGGAAAAGAAACACAAAGGTTGCAGTGGTTGGAGAAATGGGCTCACTAAGAGCCAAATACATGAATTCCCATTTGCAAATTATTTTCAGATAACACAACAGCTGTTTTCGGAAAAAAACTGTAGGGTCAATGAAATAAACTGCATTTCCTGATTTTGCTTTCTACATGGTGTGTTTTTAAGAGAAACAAAGTAAAAGTCAAACTTCCTTAAAAAATGAAGCAACCTCTCTAAACTATATCCTGGAATGCTGCTCTGAGCTAGAAAAAGAAATCGAATATTTAAAATCATAATTGCCAAATTTATACCAGCAAAGAGATACATTTTTACATGGAATATGTACACACTTGATGGCAACCCACTTCAGTACTCTTGCCTGGAAAATCTCATGGATGGAGGAGCCTGGTAGGCTGCAGTCCATGGGGTCGCTAAGAGTTGGACACGACTGAGCAACTTCACTTTCACTTTTCACTTTCATGCATTGGAGAAGGAAATGGCAACCCACTCCAGTGTTCTTGCCTGGAGAATCCCAGGGATGGAGGAGCCTGGTGGGCTGCCATCTATGGGGTCGCACAGAATCAGACACGACTGAAGCGATTTAGCAGCAGCAGCAGCTGATCACATATTGAAATATCTTGCATGGGCAATGTAAATTAGGACCTTTTAATAGTAACTTTCACAATTTTAAATTATTAATATTCACCCACTTCTTTGATTGTATTTTTGATGATGGTTATTTGATTCTCAGTCCCTTTGCTAGAATCATAAACTCCATCATTACAATGTAAAAAAGTAGTATCTGCTTAACTGAGGCAGTTTCCAGAAAAGCAGCGCAGTGAGAAGCAGCAGGGACCAGTGGTAGCCTACTGAAGCAGTTCAACATGTGCATGAATGAGACACCAAAGGGCTGAGATTCAAACCCAATCAAACAAAGCCACTCAGCTTCAGAGAAACCGCTTGATATAACAAAGACAGGGAAACATACATAAGGGCCAGCTTATCTTTTACAAGCAGGAGACATAAAAGACATTGATGGGGGAGGTGTGGGACGTGTAGAACACAAGTGCTAACTAGTTTTAGTGTGCCTCAGGAAAAGTCACTCCTAGTGAAGGACCTGCTGTACGTCAGCCATCATGTCAGAGATACCAAGAGCAATGCACCCTTCAAGGTCCTGAACAGGAGATAGGTGACTAAATCAGTAATGAGTGTTGTAAGTGCTCAAATTCATGCTTGTCTTTCACAATGAACTTTATAATCAACTTTATAGTCTAGATCCAAAAAAAAAAAAAAAAAAACCAAAAAAAAACAAACCACCTTGGTGGTATTTTTATTGGGATTATATTACATTTATAAACTAAGCACTGACATCTTTATGGTGTTGATTCTTCCTCTCCATGTGTGTGTTTCCACTTGGCTTAATCTAATTTTGTATCTCCCAGGAGTGTTTCATATCTTTCCTCAAATAGATTTTGGGCATTTATTAAGTTATGCCTAAATATTTTATTTTTTGCTATTATAAATCTTCTTTTAAAAGTGCATATTTAGCATAGAGGGGAGTGTACTCCCTTCACCTTTCCCACTCCCCTGACATTCCTTAGGAAGCCTGATAAGTTTGGTGGGTATTCTATATCTGTGTATTGACATAGACATGACGTCTCAGGTGGTGCTAGTGGTAAAGAATCTTCCTCCCAATGCAGGAGATGTTAAGAGACATGGCTTCGAACCCTCAGTCAAGATCTCCTGGAGAAGGAAATGGCAACCCCCTCTTGTATTCTTGCCTGGAGAATCCTATGGACAGAGGAGCCCGGCAAGCTACAGTTCATGGGGTTGCAGAGTCAGACATGAGTGAAGCGACTTTGCACACACGACATATAAACATGTGGGATCTTACTACATGCATTGTTCTTGCCCCTTAAAATTTTCACTTTCATAGTATTTCTTACCGGAGAAGGCAATGGCACCCCACTCCAGTACTCTTGCCTGGAAAATCCCATGGACGGAGGAGCCTGGTAGGCTGCAGTCCACGGGGTCGCTAAGAGTTGGACACGACTGAGCGACTTCCCTTTCACTTTTCACTTTCATTCATTGGAGAAGGAAATGGCAGCCCACTCCAGTGTTCTTGCCTGGAGAATCCCAGGGATGGGGGAGCCTGGTGGGCTGCCGTCTGTGGGGTCGCACAGAGTCGGACACGACTGAAGTGACTTAGCAGCAGCAGCAGCAGTATGTCTTACAGACCCTAACACACCCACATATAGAGATCTACTTCATTCTAAGGCCTATATTACTATATGATATAGATGTGCTATAATTTATTAAAAATATTCCAGTGATGATTGCATTCAGGCAAGTTTTAATTTAAAAACAGTGCCAGTCTCAAAAACTACATACTGCCTGATTTTACATGACATTCTGTAAACCAGGTCAGAGAACAGATCAGTGGTTGCCAGAGGTTCACTGCAAAGGTTCAGGACTCGGGAATTCCTCGGGGTGTTGAGATTCTTTTGTATCCTGTGTGGTGTTACAAGAATTTATGCGTGCTCTAAAATTTAAAAATACACCTTGTTTTGATAAAGAGTGCATTTTGAAAATGGAAGGTCTAAATACTATCTAATATTATCAGAGCTTCATCAGCTTTTTCCTGTTTTTTAATATCCTTCTTTAATCTCTATTTAGAAACTTTGTGTTTTGTTATTTCCTTAGGTGTCTGTTTTATGGACTTTTAAAAAAAACTAATACAATTATATAAAGTTTAAAAATAAAATAAAATTAAAAAAATAAAAAAATAAAAAAGTACTATTTCACCACACACACACACAAAAAAGTCCAAACGAATCACCTCTTTCTTCTTACAAATGAATTTAATCCATTACAATTTTGTGGCTCACCTCACTCATATTTGGATATTTAGTGATATTTGGATTCATGTCCATGTTTTTATTTTTATATATACCACTTCTTCCTCCTTCCTGCTTTCTGTTGCCCTGATAAAATTGTACACATCTCCTATTTCCATTCTGCCTCAGCTGGTTGGGAATGTGTAGACTAAATTTCTGTAGTTAAGGTTACATATAATTTCTTAGAATGTATACACTTAAAAAAAAAAAACACAACTCCAGTACTTTGGCCACCTCATGCGAAGAGTTGTTGACTCATTGGAAAAGACTCTGATGCTGGGAGGGATTGGGGGCAGGAGGAGAAGGGGATGACAGAGGATGAGATGGCTGGATGGCATCACCGACTCGATGGACGACTCGATGGACGTGAGTCTGAGCGAACTCCGGGAGTTGGTGATGGACAGGGAGGCCTGGCGTGCTGCGATTCATGGGATTGCAGAGTCAGATACGACTGAGCGACTGAACTGAACTGAACTGAACTGATACACTTAAAGCTTTTCAGAATCCTTACCTCCTCTTCCAAGCATGTTTTAACTACCCACCGAACTATCCTGTTGTGTTGTTCCCAGAGTCTGTTTTAGCTCTCCTTTGAAAAAAATAATCTATAGTTCATTGTGATTATCTACATATTTATTAAATCATGTGCTCACCCACTGTCTCAGATCCTTTATCTTCCCCCTGAGTTCCTTTGCTATGGGTTGAAGTGTATCCCTTAATAGTTCTTTTAATAAGGGCCTGTAGATAGAAAATTCATATGCCTCATACATCTGAACATGTCTATATTGCTTTCACTCTTGAATAATAATTTGTAAATTATAAAAATCTGCGTTGACAGTAATTTCCTTTCAGCACTTAAATATATTATTCCATTTTATTCTGGCCTCTTTTGCTGATGAGAAGTCTGCTGTCAGCTTGCGTTTGTTCTCTGAGGAGCAATCTCTCTTTCTCTAGGGTAGCTTTGAAGATTTTAATAAAAGATCTTTTACATTTTCACCTTAATTTTAAATGTATGTAGATGAACACTGCTCAATATTTGTAGCCAAGGACTTAAATTTCTTCAATTTTGGAAAACTTCAGGAAAATCTCTTTAAATAATTGCTTCAAAAATTGCTTCACCATTTCTTCCATTTTTCCCTGCAATTCCTATTAGATATATGTTAGAGTCTCTCAGTTCCACGAGTGTGTGTGTGCTTTTTAATTCTCATCTCTCTCTGTGCTGGGCTCTGGGTAACTCAGAAATCTAATTCATTACTTCTTCTTGCAACTGAATACAGTGTTATTATTCTGCCTGTTGATATTTTAAATTTCAGTGGTTTTTTATTTCTGATCTTATGACATATCTACTGACTTTTTTATGTTTTGTCTTTATCTTCTTGACCACTCTAAATCTATTTTTTCTGCTTTTTATTTAATTTTTTTATACTTTAGTAAATATATTTTAACTTCATTATTGTTGCGAAGCTTAGTTTCCTCTAGAGTGGAGTGAATCAATACTCCGACTGTCAATTTTGCTGAGAGACTTTCTTAGCATAGCTGTCTTCACGCGTTCTGGGCGGTAGGCTCATTCTGAGGAGACCGTTTTTCTCTCGTGAGCTCTTCTGTGGTTTCCTGCACCCAGCCTCCCAGTCCACCATTAGGACCTGTCATGATGTTTCGCTGCTCCGCTGTGATGTCAGGATCTCACAATTCCAGGCGGGCTGACTCAGTTCCTGGTTGGGAGGCACCCCAGATGCATGGTTTCCTCTGAAGCACCAGCTCTAGCAGTCAGTTCATCGCCATTCTTTTTAGCTTCCTTTTGGAAATGAGGGCCTTTGGCTACAGTGACCGGACTCCAGTCTCTTATCTTGCTTGGTGCATTTTTAGTTCCTTTACTGGCAGGAGCTGAACTCCTGGCTGCTACTGCCTACATTTGGATGGGAGCCTGGCTATGGCCTCAGCCCCACTCAGTATTCTATTTGTGCTCCACAGAACCATTTATCTTGCTTTTAAGTCCATGTATGTGTTTTTAGTATCTCTTTTTATCATGGCTTTATCATGGCTATGCACATTGAACAGAGAGCGTTTTCAAGAATAACTCTTGCTTTACTATCTTTTCAGAAGAGAGAGGCAGTGTGTTGAAATAAAAAAAAGTCTTATGACTATTATGAGCTTCCCTAATGGCTCAGTGGGTAAAGAATCCACCTGCAATGCAGGAAACAGAGGAGATGGGTTCAATTCCTGGGTCAGGAAGATTCCCCGGGGAAGGAAATGGCAACCCACGCCAGTATTCTTGCCTGGGAAATCCCATAGACAGAGGAGCTGTGTGGGTTACAGTCCAAAGGGTTGCAAAGAGTTGGAAATGACTGATGAGCAAGCTACCATCATGAATAAACAATATTGCTTGGGTAGCGCCACACAAGGTAAACTTACAATGTCAAATGCTTCTCCCACCAAGAAAAGTCTGGATTTCTTTATATACATCTCCCCTTAACAGCATACGAGAGGTCTTATTTTCCTACAATTTTGACAATTAAGTCCAGTACTCTTTTTCTATGAATTATAACTCCTAAATCATTTTTCTGGTGTAGACTTTAAATCATAGCTATGACTGTATTATCACTGAAAGAAGTGAGAAAACTTGCTGCATATGATAAATCAGCAGTCATCATTCCAGTATGCTAATGTGTCACTCAGGTATATTCTTTAGATAGTGGCCTGTTCTTTTAAAAGATGATGCTTTAACTTGGTTATGGCAAGTTGGACATGGACAGGTAGACTGGAGTCACGAAGTGACAGGTGGGCCAACAGGAAGATGATTAACTTTATCCCTTACTTTCCCTCCACTCTCCAGATACAACTGGTTCCAGAGGGTTGGACTCTGAAGACCAACCAAATTTGTCCCCAGTCTGATAGAACAAGTTATCTCTGCTGATCTAAGAATGATCTAGTAAGAAACAGATCCCAAAGATCTATTCCCCGGGGCTTATTCAGAGATAGTAAGGACAGGCTATCCTTTATTAACTAAAACTTACTGAAGATCTACTTTATGCTAACCATCATAGGAAAATCAAGGAGGCATAACCAACATTCCCTGTTGTAAAAGCACTTACATTCTTGTTGGAGAAACATAAACAGCCACATGAAAAGTCAAACAAGGGTGCACACAATGTTGTATATACATCAAGTGAATGATGTGGTAAGTGCAACAAGCTAAGGCTTGCAGTGAGCGGAGAAGGATTCATGGAGTAGGAGCAACTTCATTGGAGCCTCAAAACTGCTGGACCTGGATAGATTTGCGGGGGAGGATAAGGTCAGAACCCTGTGGGATCCAGAGATAGGAGGCAAAGGGCTGCATTTGCAAAGAATAAGGGATAAGGTTAAAAAGATGAAACTTCCCTGGCAGTCCAGTGGTTAGGACTCTGTGCTTCTACTGCAGGGGGCAGGGGTTCAATCCCTGGCTGGGGAACTAGGATCTCACATGCCTGTGTAACATGGCCAAAAATAAATAAATAAATAAATTAAGATTTTTTAAAAAAAGATGAAAAAGACAGACTGTCGCCATCCTTTCTGAGGTAGACCCATTTCTCCTGGGAAAAAATGATGGCGATACAAGGGAAGGGAATTAACTTTCATGTCACTAAGTTATCAGTTAATGTACAAACGGCATTAATTACGTTCTCTCGGAAACACGCTAGAAGACAAAAGCATCTATCCTCAAGAGACATAAGATTTACCCTCATCAGTGACAGGATTAACTCAGAATGCCAGAATTTGTTTCAAGGCTCACTACTGAGAATATATTAAGTACCAAAAATCTTACTGAGAAACAAAAGGGACTGAAAAAGGCATGGGAGATGGTTCTAAAAGGGTGAAGATTTAAATGCTTTAATTCTCAGCAAATGTCTTATTCATAAAGCTTGCTAGTCTCCAAGCCCCATACATGTGTACCTGGGGGCAATCACCATGGGGAACAAAAACAGACATGCATGAGCCACCACACACACTGCATCACTCTCACCAACACAAACAAGTCCTTGTCTCCAGGGGAAATGGAAAAGCAAAACTGCAAGGGTGTGGCATCATTTCCTGCCTGCTATGCACATGGTATCTTCCTTATTTAATGATGATGTTTAAAACTTATGTGATGGTCAGGAAATAACACCCTGTGTATGGAGGAAGTTTAGACCCAGAGTGTAAAGAGAGAGAGAAAGAATAGTATAAAGAAAATTGCCAAATTTTAAGATGTCTATTAATAAACATTAGGACTGAGTAAAAAGTCTGTTTTTAATTGGTTGCTTATTTCCTCAAGAGCAACAGGAAAAGGAGAGAAAAAAAAATCATACCCTGGCACCTCTGAGGCATGAAATCAATGTCCTTGGAAAAAAAATTTTAAGGGATTGGAGGGATGAAGTGATTAACACTTAGATTTTTGAATTAATGAATTGTCTTGGTGGTAAGGTACAGCAATAATACGCATGCTGTAGGATTCATCTGTACATGATTAAAAACCGGACGTCAAGCAGATCTTCTCTAGTGAAGTGTCATCAAAAATTTCTCTGAGGAACATCAAATGCCACTAGTCTGGTGTAAGAATCAAACACTGAAAAGGTTAAAGCATAATTACCTGGGTCATTACTGTGTAGAACAAAAGTATACAGTTAATGGGAGCAGGTTTTAAGTCTGGATTTTCCCTCTATTGTAGCACCTATGGAAACATAGTCTGATTTTCTATTATCAGTTTACCTTCTAGACCAGTAAAGACACAGATAAGCTCCATCCTTATTGACATTGCTTGGTTCAAAGTAAGTGCGCAATAAATATGAGGTGAATAAATCAACACTGTGCCCCCTCCCCAAAGGAAAACAAACTGCAACAGTGGCAAGTACACACATGTATAAAGTCAGATGCCAGTGAACATGGGGAAAACTGGCCTTCTAGCTCTCTTCCTCTGAGATGAAACAGCTCATTTCACACAACCTCCAAACTGCCGTGATGTCAGCCTAGTGATGCCTAAAGCCGGAGCAAAGTGCTGACTCATTGAAGATACACAAAGAGAGTGCCAGATTTGAGAGGCACTACCCATTCATTTAAATCCCAAGTAAAAGGAGAAACCAATACACCTACATTACAATCCTATCTGAGTTCTGATATCTCGCTTTAATAAAAGCAATTCTCCTACCACTATGAATATACATACACTGACTTCTCGAGGTAAGGATTACTATACATACTGTGAATGTTAATTTTTTTTTAACCCTGGTTAGCCTGAGACTTTCTAGTCATCAAGAATGTTTTCATTTCCTACATCTTGAATTTTAGTGTATCTACATTGTTTTCATCCCTTTTCTTTTGAGGAAAGCTTCTTTAGGACACACAAAAAAAGAAAAGAAAAATGAGGAAGTGGATAAAATTAAACACTTTTCTTTTTGCTTCATGGCATTTTCAGATAAGCCAAGTGAGTCAGCCAGTTCAGTTGCTCAGTCGTGTCTGACTCTTTGCGACCCCATGAACCGCTGCACGCCAAGGCCTCCCTGTCCATCATCAACTCCCAGAGTCCACCCAAACCCATGTCCATTGAGTCAGTGATGCCATCCAACTATCTCATCCTCTGTCGTCCACTTCTCCTCCTGCCCTCAATCTTTCCCAGCATCAGGGTCTTTTCCAATGAGTCAGCTCTTTGCATCAGGTGGCCAAAGTATTGGAGTTTCAGCTTCAACATCAGTCCTACCAATGAACACCCAGGACTGATCTCCTTTAGGATGGACTGGTTGGATCTCCTCGCAGTCCAAGGGACTCTCAAGAGTCTTCTCCAACACCACAGTTCAAAAGCATCAATTCTTCAGCGCTCAGCTTTCTTTATAGTCCAAATCTCACATCCATACATGACCACTGTAAAAACCATAGCCTTGACTAGATGGACCTTTGTTGACAGAGTAATGTCTCTGCTTTTTAATGTGCTGTCTAGGTTGGTCATAACTTTCCTTCCAAGGAGTAAGTGTCTTTTAATTTTATGGCTGCAATCACCATCTGCAGTGATTTTGGAGCCCAGAAAAATAAAGTCAGCCACTGTTTCCACTGTTTCTCCCACCTATTTGCCATGAAGTGATGGGACCGGATGCCATGATCTTAGTTTTCTGAATGTTGAGCTTCAAGTTAACCGTTTCACTCTCCTCTTTCACTTTCATCAAGAGTACAAATGTACAAAACTGTACAAAAAAGATCATGACCCAGATAATCACAACGGTGTGATCACTCACCTAGAGTCAGACATCCTGGAATGTGAAGTCAAATGGGCCTTAGGAAGCATCACTACGAACAAAGCCAGTGGAGGTGATGGAATTCCAGTTGAGCTGTTTCAAATCCTGAAAGATGATGCTGTGAAAGTGCTACACTCAATATGCCAGCAAATTTGGAAAACTCAGCAGTGGCTACAGGACTGGAAAAGGGCAGTATTCATTCCAATCCCAAAGAAAGGCAATGTGAAAGAATGCTCAAACTACCTCACAATTGCACTCATCTCACATGCTAGTAAAGTAATACTTAAAATTCTCCAAGTCAGGCTTCAGCAATATGTGAACCATGAACTTCCAGATGTTCAAGCTGGTTTTAGAAAAGGCAGAGGAACCAGAGACCAAATTGCCAACATCCTCTGATCATTGAAAAACCAAGGGAATTCCAGAAAAATATCTGTTTCTGCTTTATTAACTATGCCAAAGCCTTTGACTGTGTGGATCACAATAAACTGTGGAAAATTCTGAAAGAGATGGGAATACCAGACCACCTGACCTGCCTCTTGAGAAACCTGTATGCAGGTCAGGAAGCAACATTTAGAACTGGACATGGAACAACAGACTAGTTCCAAATAGGAAAAGGAGTACGTCAAGGCTGTATATTGTCACCCTGCTTATTTAACTTATATGCAGAGTACATCATGAGAAATGCCGGGCTGGAGGAAGCACAAGCTGGAATCAAGATTCCTGGGAGAAATATCAATAACCTCAGATAAGCCAAGTAGGCTAATGAATTATTTCATCCATCACGATTTAAGTGGAAAGTGTCCACTTTAAGGTCAAAACCATATGAGAAAATTCAGTGCATATACAAAAACTATGGATAAACAATAGGAACATATTGTTAGTGATTCATAACCAAGACAATTTGTTTCTGTTGCTTAGAATTTTGAAATATTTATAATTATGCTCTTGAAATAATGAAGAAAAAGCTCTTTCTGAAGCAACACTCAGGGACTGAAATCTTAGTTCTGTGTTCAACTGACTTATCTCTGGACACCCTGTAGTTCACTGACAAATTTGTGAGCAGGAGTTAAGATAGAAACTGGAAGAGTCCCAGAGAAACATAAATCTTCTGGACTATTCACACCAATGTACAAACAGCACAGAGATACAGAATTCTACCACTGGCACCAACCAAATAAAGAAGTACTAAAAGAATCTTTTAAAAAATGATAATTTATTTCAGAAATTTTCTATAGTAATCAAAGAATAATTTGTTCTACTACTCAGCAAATGAATGATGTCAATTGCCAGGCTGTGGTTCAATCTATGTAAAAGAAAAGATGGTATTATTTACAGGAGAGAACAGCTGTTATCTTGCTATGACATCACTAGGGCTTCCCTTGTGGCTCAGATGGCAAAGATTCTGCTTGCAATGCGGGAGACCCAGGTTCAATCCCTGGGTTGGGAAGATCCCCTGGAGAAGGGAATGGCAACCCACTCCAGTATTTTTGCCTGGAGAATTTCATGGACAGAAGAGCTGGGAGACAACAGTTCATGGGGTCTCAAAGAGCTGGACATGCTTGAGCAACAAACACTTTAACTTACATGATATTACAGAAGGCTTGCAGGTAAGGCAAGAGTCATGCCAATCCTTAGTCATTTAGGTGTGATGGATGGTTGGAGAATTTTTTTTTATGTTTTTTTGAAAGTTAAGCTATCTGGACTCCAGAAATACCATTAATTTGGTTCCACACATTCAAGGCGAATAGATCTTTTACCATATAAGGTGAATTTCAGCTGTGGATTTTTTTTTTCTTTTTTCCTAACTCATCTGATGGTTGATCTTTGGGCAGAACTCAAGACTCTACTTTATTCCTCCTTTTTTTCTTTCTAGGAGAAAGAGGGCTGGTAGAGATGGTAACATTAAAGGAAAAGGCATTGAACCTTGGTGCTTAAGGGGTTAGGGGGTTAAGGCTTTGAGTTTGAGCAGGGGCTCTCTTGGAATTAGTTTGTTTGGAGTCTCTCTTTAGAGCTTCTCATAGGAGTCATCACTCTGAAGTCTCTCTTATTCTGTGAAGTTGATGTGATAGGTGGGTCTGGAGCTGCCCCCCTCTTAGAAGTGGATTATACCCTGGGAGGGCCTGGGGAGGATTGCTCAGATGAGCTCCTCCTCACCCAGTCTCTTCTTTGCCCAGCTTCCCCTTTTCTTGCTCCAGGGAGGCAGAGATTAAAGTACAGGGAAAGAGGATAAAGGAGGCTTCCTGTGCTCTCCCACCTGCTTCCGGTTCAGCCTTCAGTGTTTAGCCAAAGGAAGTCCTTGTGACTTATCTGAGTTCTGGCCCAGCTCACTGGGAGAGTGACAGTGAGGTCTGGGGCCACAACTTAGTTTTCATCAAATGTTCTTTTGCCTGTCTGTCCTTTGCCTATATAGCTCCTGCAGATCCTTTGGAAGAGGGAAGCAGACAGCTGTGAGAGGGAAGATCTGGGCATTTGGACCTTGATCTTAGACATCTTTCAATCTCTTTGCCAGAGACTCAACTAATCACACCTAAGACATCTAGAAATGTCAGATGAAGAGAAGGCTTTTGAAGTCTGGAGTTAGAGACTAAACATAACACATTTCTATTTTACCATTATGTTTCTCCCATCATCTGTGAAATGAAAATGATGCCAACGCTGCTCATTTAATGAAACTGGCTCAGAAAGGACATGTGTTTTACCCAACATCATATGGCAGAGTCCCCATTTTTTTTTGCTTGAAGCTCTGGGGAAAGATTCAACTTTTCTCTTTAATTTTACTTGACCTAGCTGAAATTATAAAAATTAACCCAGATTTAAGATTTCCAGGGAGCATATGAGGTTTCTTACAAGGTAAACTGATGACGCAGTTGATGGTCTGTTTATTAGACAAAAGATTTGTGGCTGATACTACAGAATTTCTAAAAGTTTAAAATTAAGCAGCTGACAAATACAAATGATGCACAAGAGTGATTCAGAAGAGGATCTCTACAACATTGTCTCCTCATGCATTAGGCATTTCGTGAGTCCAGCTCTAACATTTTAAAAGCTTACATTAACATCCCCAAACATAAGCTAACATATTTGAATTTAAGATTACACAGCCTTAGTTTTAGGTATTGGTCCAAAGAATCTCGTCAGCTCTTAAGACTAATGTACCTTGAGTAGGGAGATACCAACTCAAATCTAAAGGAGCTAATTCTAATACTGCCAGTTAGAATAGTTTATGTCTTAGGAAGCCTAAAGATTTTAACTTGCTATTACATAATGAGCAGTGATGTGTACATTTCAAAGCCTCTATTTCTTTATTCTTAGAAATAAAATACTGTTAACATCTAAAAAGTTGAAAGTCTTTGCTTGCTAGACACTTCCACATGACATTTATTAAATTTTATTTTGCCTTACAAATCTTATTCTTTATAACATACCACAACACTTTTTTTTCTTTCAGGAATATAACTTAAACCATCCTACACAGAATATCAAGAAACTTGATTTCCCCAGGTAGACTTAACTATTCTTCCTCTTTGGCAGCTATTGCAATCTATGGTCATTACAATATGAACATGCACGCATGCACGCGCCCCGCCCCCCCCCCCCAACACACACCCCAGCAACTATATTGTGTGTTAGAAGGATGTATTTGAGCGTCTATCTTTGCAACAGTTTAAATATCTTCAGGGCCAAGAGCAAGTTTTGTGTTATCAGAACTTAGCACAGTGCCTATAACACCATATACTGAATAAACTGGTACAATAAATGAATGTGTTACTTTGCTTTCCAACTATTCCTTAAGCTTCTTAAGAGATGGGGCCTTAAATTATTTTTACTCCCAATAATATCTAACAGTGCTGGGAACCTAGTCAACATTCAGTAAATATGTACTGATTTACTTGCAGTTTCATAGCAAAAATGTGATTAAACAGCACACTTCTCCCTATTACTAAATTTGCTCAAATAGAAACCAGATATTAATTTGTCAAGGATGCTGTAAAAGAGATTTCTATATTGGATGAGAACTTGTACTAAATCATCTCTAAATTCTTTTCCAATTCTGAAATTCTATTACTTTTATTTCTTTAAAAGAATTTTAACTAGTGCAGGACCTTCTTAGATCAGAATGACCTTTTTAGATTAGAATAAACCAATATCATGAAAATATCATCATTACTCAGAAACCACTAAATTTTAAATAATCTTTTTTTAATGTCTGAAAGACTAAAGCATACTAAATAGTTAATGACCATAAGCAAGCCTTCAAAAGTTTGTTGGAAATCTGGTTGTTTAAAAAGAAGAAACCATTTTCCCACAACACAACATGGAGGTTTTTAGACTCTCAAGGCAGCTTGTAACATCTATTTCATGGGTACATGGTCAAGTACTAATACCATTACAGAACTCAGTCAACACTCACAATGAGGTTTAGTTTGGGATGCCCTAAAAATATTTATCCACCCAACATCCGTATGAATGGACAGTCATCTGTACAAGAAAAACCTGATTTTCACCATGGCATTCAACTTTATTATAAAACAACCACAAATGGCCAAAACATAACAAATTCTTGGTTCTGTAAAAATATACTTCATTGGCTTCACTGCAGTGGTTCTGTAACTTGCTCTTCCAAGCTGCCTCAATGTCTACAGCTTCTTAAGCCTTTGCCATAAAAGCATGATTTTTTTTTTTTTTACACAATTTTGATTGTAGTTTTCTAACACGTGAAGGCACGTAACATACAACTCAGGAGTTGTTGATCTATTTTTAGCACATTTTTGCAGTACATCCTCAAAGGATTTTTTCTTTCAAGTTTATTGCTCAAGCTTAAGGGCCTGTCTCTTTTCTCCAGCACTGGGTTTATGATAATTGTTCTAGAGAGGATGCTCCTCGCATTCCCATCCAGTTCTGCAGAGAGCTGTGCTTAATGTCTGATACTCCTAAAGAAAGATCACTTGCTACTGGCTGCTTTTTCTACTTTTTTTCAGGGGAGATCTGATTTTTATCACCTCTCATTAATTATACCACACAAAGCTTTCCTCCATCAGTTTATGATCCAGTTTTAAATTAAGAGTTTGTACAATTGTTTTTACTAAGACAGTTAATAAATTCTTAGAGCTGCTGAAGCAAATTGATGCATTCACTCAACACACATTTCTTGTGTGTTAGGTCTAAGACATAAAAGTGGTACAAAGATATACCAGACACAGATCCTGCCTTTGAGCAACTTGAAGTCTTGAATGGGCAATGAGATATGTTAGTATTTTCTTCTACACACTGTGATTAGTTGTCAACAAAGAGGTAATACTAATTGCTTTGGTAGATTATAAGGTCCCAGATTTTACATACTACAGGATTAAATTCTTTGTGTTAACTCTGACAACGCTGAAGCTTAAATCTCAGGTGCCTGACATTTGTGGTAATGCTCCACTTAGGTCAAGACTGATGTCAAGCCTCACACGGTGGATCCTAGCAAGAAAACAGTGGAAGCACCACACTCGCCTGTCCCGTCTCTGTACCTGGCACACTGGCCTCTTGCGTTTCCTTTGCCTGGAATGTTCTTCTTCTGGATACCCCCATGCCTCCCCATATCAGCTCCTTTGGTATTGCTCCAATGTTTATTTTTCAGAGAGGACCTCCTTGACCACCTTACTTAAAGTAGGGCCCCCCTCCCTCTCTCCTTACACTGCTTTTTCACAAAGCACTTAAAATACACCTGACATTGTATTTTAAATGTATCAGTTGATATTTTTTTGGTAGGGCCTTGTCATTTTTATCACTGCCTGAACTCACTGCCTAGAACTTAATCGTATGTAGCGGACAAATGCCCACAGTTCTCGACACGTGGGTTGTCCTTGTAGGCTCCCTTTCACCAGGTCATTCACCCTCTGCATGTGCATCTCCAGTAACGGGAAACTCACAACTGAACATGGTATTTTCAGAAAGAGCTTAACTTTTTGAAAGTTGGGTTTGTACTGAGCCAAAATCTTCCTTCTAAAACTTCTGTTGTTGGTTCTGTTTGGTGTCCTAGGACACATGAAATCAGTTTAGACCATTTACACTTTCCACATGGCAGCCCGTTGAGTACCTGCTATCTTTTCTCATGATCTCATCAATTTTCTCAGCTTTAGGCTATGTGTACCTCCAACTAGGTCCCGTACAAGTTTTTGGTCTCTTTTTTCTACTGGTTACAGTCTCTTAAGTTATGGTGTAAAATACCCAGAAATAAGCACAGTATCTCAGTAATTCAAAGGTGTCAGTCCCTTTTCAAGGCTGTTAAGGTGGCACCATGGGTAAAGAACCTGCCTGCCAATGCAGAAGACATAACAGACACGGGTTCGATCGCTGCATTAGGAAGATCCCCTGGAGAATGAAATGGCAATCCACTCCAGTATTCTTGCCTGGAGAATCCATGGACAGAGCAGTCTGGCAGGCTATGGTCTATGGGGTCACAAAGAGTCGGACACGACTGAAGCGACTTAGCACACAAATGCTCACTGTACATTAGCACATGGCAAAAATATCTCGTGAATTCCTCCTCACTCATCCTGTCATTCCACAGAATGAACTCTGGTGAGTACTTGCTTATCCAGGACCACTACTGTCTTTCCTTCAGGGGACACATGAATGAACCTTACAGGTGAGGCCTGGTCTTACAAGGTTTCTATTCCCAATAATTAGAGGTCGTTCTTTCAGCTAGAGTTTTGCTCTTGAAAAATGGGGATGCTACATCTTAAGAGTTAATGACGTACCCACTTGTGAAATTTACAGTTAGGAAATTTCCTGCTTGTAAATAGAATATTTGCACAGAGATTTAGAAATTTACAATTGGGAAAGGAATGAGAATTAGATAGAGCTTCTGACCCATATTCTATAAAGGAAATCTGAAGAAATTAGTTTATATAGTCAAGGTGTTTTGTCATGTGTGTGGTGGCCAAGGGAACCCTCAGGGGCAAAGGGCTGAAATTTCCATATTCCTCCAAGCACAGTATTTTATCAGTTCCAGCAAAGTCCCTCCCTCCCCACCTCCTCTTCTTTCTCTCTTTTCTTTCCTTCTATCAGCTTACATCATTCTATTCCCCTTCACCACCACAAGTGAGCACTCTTCATATAAATTTGATATATGTTCACCAAGTTTCTCAAAAATAAACTAACTAGAATATTCTTAATATTGCTTTGAATTTACAAACTAATTTTTGAGGACTGAACATCTTTGTAATGTCAAGTTTGTGCCATCCAAAGGCACAATGTCTTTCCATTTATTCAAATTGCCTTATAAGTCATTTATAAGGCATTTAAAAGCTATTAGTGAAGTCTGCAAGGAGATCCAACCAGTCCATTCTGAAGGAGATCAGCCCTGGGATTTCTTCAGAAGGAATGATGCTAAAGCTGAAACTCCAGTACTTTGGCCACCTCATGCGAAGAGTTGACTCACTGGAAAAGACTCTGATGCTGGGAGGGATTGGGGGCAGGAGGAGAAGGGGACAACAGAGGATGAGATGGCTGGATGGCATCACTGACTCAATGGACGTGAGTCTGGGTGAACTCTGGGAGTTGGTGATGGACAGGGAGGCCTGGCGTGCTGCGATCCATGGGGTCGCAAAGAGTCAGACACGACTGAGCGACTGAACTGAACTGAAGTTCTTGTGTATTCTTGATTAGCTTAATTTCCAGATACTTAATAGCTTTCATTGCCACTGTGAGTGGGATCTTATATTTTGTTAAATCTTTCAGTTGATATGTATCTTTCTAGTTGGGAGTGTTTTATTTCATAGTTTATATTAAAGTAAATACAAAACAATAATACTAGATTTTAAAAAAACTATAGGAAGGCTAGATGTTCCAAAACAATAGGAACTGTAAAATAAAAATAACAAAAATGCAGGATTTTACAAAGAAAAACAGTAGCATAGGGACAAAAGAACAGCACACATTATGTATGTTAAATATAAGATTCCAGATATAATGAAGGAAATTACATGCCTTGCAATTAAAATGTAGTGCCAAGTGTTAGCCTAATCCTTAGCACAGAGACCCTGCGTAGGCCGAGAAGACCTAGACACACTCAAGTGTTCTCAGTGAAATGGGAAAGAGGGGTCTTGGGGAGGAACCAAGTGAGGGAAGAGGAGGAGGAGTGAATCTGCTTGCCTGACATATGAGAGGATGGAGGAGGGTCTCCAAATCAAAGGCCCCGATTAGAAATACAAGGTTACCTGTCTCCATCTCATGATAAACCTGCTTAACAGAGATTTTTAAACACAGATTTTGGTGATTTACAACATAGGATCCACAAGAGACTAGGATCGAACCTGGGTCTCCTGCATTGCAGGCAGATTCTTTACCAAATGAGTCACTGCTGCTGCTGCTGCTAAGGCGCTTCAGTCGTGTCCGACTCTGTGCCACCCCATAGACGGCAGCCCACCAGGCTCCCCGTCCCTGGGATTCTCCAGGCAAGAACACTGGAGTGGGCTGCCATTTCCTTCTCCAATGCGTGAGAGTGAAGTCGCTCAGTCGTGTCTGACTCTTGGTGACCCGATGGACTGCAGCCCACCAGGCTCCTCTGTCCATGGGATTTTCCAGGCAAAAGAACTGGAGTGGGTTGCCATTGCCTTCTCCGAACAAGAGACTAAATATAAGTAAATCTCAGTTGCTTCACAGATGAAAAAATTCAATACTCTTGTCAGTGTTTTGCTGAGGGAAAGATGTATTATTAAAAAATCAATAGGCAACAAAGTCACAGCAATCCATAATAGTGAAATAAAAGGAAACGCTCCCCATTCACTGAGGGGCATTGGGCGGCATCAGTTGGTCTAAGAAAAGCATTTAGATTCATGTCCTGTGTTAAACCTAAGAGAAGGAGGTGAAAGGCACTCATATATTATTCTTGTGGTCAGGAATTCACTGCACATTAAGTTGTCAAGGTGATAGATGACAAGAAATAAAGTTCTAGGAAAGAAAAAGTATCAGTTTGAATAAACCATCATACCAAGTAAATCCTAACTAAGGCATATTTTTGTTACCAGATATAACAGGGATTTTGAAACAGTGCTTCTCTCACAGCATCCACCACCATGATGAGATGAGAAAGGTTGCTTTTTAAAATTATTTTCACCATCAAATGATTTTTGCTTTATATTCCCCAAAAAGTGAAGTAGAATGGTGACATGTACACAGAAGCTTTATAAAACATATCTTAGATGAGGTCTTCATTTTAAGCCTCCCCATTGGTACTATCTGCTGTTATATTAGGATTCTGAATTTCACCTTAAACAATAGGCTAATCTAAGTAAGAATTTCTGAGTCTTCATCTGTAAATTCAGATTTGGCAAAGGAGAAATCTACTAGAGATCCTGGGTAGTATGGGACAAAGGGTTAGGGGAGAGAGGCAGAAGCAAGGATTCAGGGCGTGTAATCGAACTATTTTGGGGACTTCCCTGGTGGTCCAGTGGTTAAGATTCCAAGCTCCCAATGCAGGGGGCCTGGGTTCAATCCCAGTTTGCATACAAAAGATCTGCAACAAACTGCAACAAAAGATCTCACACATAGTAACTAAGATCCTACATGCTGCAACTAAGCCCCGGCACAGCCAAATACATTTTTTTTTAAAATGAACTACTCCAAAATCACTAATTTTTACCACCTGTGCTTTCCAGTGAACTGCCTATGAGTATTTTCAGTTGAAGGCCATTTGCCATGGAGTTGATGCTGATGGTTCTAAATCAGAGAAGCAGTTGAGTATGAAGCAAAACTAAAAGTAAGGATTAACTCCAACCAGCAAGCTCCGATGTCCCAAACTCTTCTCAGTGTGACTCTGCCGGACAGTTTGCTCCTGACCATTGGCTTAGTCTATAAGGATTTTTTTTGTAGGTGATTTCAAGTTATTGAAGTCATTCTCTTGGCTTTTTCCCCTCTAATTCAGAAAGCAGGAAATGTCTTTCCTGTGTAGCAGTCACAGAGCAGTCCCCTAGGGTTTCCAGGGGGCTTATCTTCCAGTTCCTGTTGCTGGTTTCTAACTGTTAACTCTATATTTGGTAACAGCTTGACCATGGGCTGTTTTGGATTTGGTCATAATAAGATAACCTGGAGTCATGAGCAGAGATCTAAAGCAATCTTATTTTTCCAGGAAGCAGCGTGTTGACCTTTCAGGATTTCGTCTATTTTATTGAATGTGAGTATTTGAATAGTATTGTTTATAGCACAAGGTTGGGTGTTTATGCTATTGGCCCTAGAGGGTGTGTGACTATACAAAAATAGGATACATACACTCTTCTGGTTTACAATGAGTTTATATTTGTTTGTTATGTGAACTGATACAATCTAAGGAATGCTCTTTATGCGTGCTCTTAGTCCATGGCAGCCTTGAAAAGAGTCACTTGCTCAGAAATGAATAAATATTTGTCAGATGAGTAAGACAAATGTTGATTTTGATCCCTTCACATTGCGAGGCAAGAATCAACACACCCTTGACAAGACAGTATCTTCCTCCTTTCCCCAGTATTTTCAAAGCTGCATAGTGTTAAAGCTATATGCATACCATCTCTTTTGGAATAAAGAGATAATTATATACATTACTATGTGTAAGATAGATAGCTAGTGGGAAGCTGCTATATAACACAGGGAGCCCAGCCTGATGCTCTGAGATGACCTAGAAGGGTGGGATGGGGGTGGGGTGGGAGGGAGGCTCAAAAGGGAGAGGATATATATGTGTGTGTATATATATATATATATATAAAGACTGATTCACATTTTTGCATGGCAGTCATCAACACAACACTGTAAAGCAATTATCCTCCAATTTAAAGAATAATTTTAAAAATAAAGTAAAAGGGTAACTATAATGATTAAAAAAAAGAGATAATGAACTATTGTTCGCTATTGGAAGAGACCATTTATAAAATAGTAAAAAAGCTGCTGGAATCCTATTTTACCACCAATGAGTACTCTTCTAACCCTACTGAGATTTTGCTTTGCTGTGTTTTCAAATCCCAAGAGTTATCTTGTTTTATAAACATGATCAGAATGAATGACTGCACAAAGGGAAAATCAAGGCATAAAAACATATTGTGATTACTGTAAGATCCCCTTAGAAATGGGAAAGGATTTTGAGCTTCAAAGAGAACCTTTCATTTATGAATTTATCAGTCATTAAACAGGATTATCACAGCAGAGCTAAAATAAAGAGCTTAAATTCTACCCCTCGGGAACATTAGTTTCATTTGCAATACGAATACTGGGTGGTTTTACTTTCTTTAGTAATTTATATTGTATTTCTTGTCTCTTTAATGTTCACTACAGGTTAGAAGTTATTATTTGTTAATAGCAGGTGTACAGTGAATAATCTTTTAGAGAACCTAAGCTGTAATTCAGAAAAAACCAATCTTGTTATAACTTTCTATTTTCTCTTTCAGTCATCTTGCACTTATTTTTATACTTAAAATTCTGTTTTACAAGCCAAAATTTGGCCATTACAATTTGCAACTGTAATGATTTCATAATATCCCACCATAGCAGGGTAAACAGAAGTGAAAGTTACATGGTGGAGAACTGACCTGAGATCTGAACCCTGGCTGCATCTCTCTTGGCTTTGGGACATCACCTAACCTTTCAGATGAGAATGCTCATCTGAAAAATGGGACTGATCTACCTCCCAAGGGTCCTTATAGGAGCTAAACAAAATGCATACCCATTCTATCACAGGCTCCTTACCACTGTCACTCAATGGAGTGCTATTAGCATCCTGAATTCTGTGGGAATGCCCCACCCAGAGCAGGATGCCCCTGAAAAGGCTATGAGGACCGATCAATAAGGGCTTCCAAAATGATCACATTAAATCTACTGCTTATACTGATTTTTTCCTTTAATTCCTCTTTTCAAAAAATGTATATTTTGGTTTTATATGCTTATTGAGAATTCGCTCAAATTCACCTCCTCAAGTCCCTAACTTCCAGTAGCTAAGATGATATGTTTAATGCTCTTGAAGTCTACCACCATCAAGGTACTCACACACTGAATGGCATTGCTTCTGTATTCCTATGGTCTGTAGAGTGTTAGCAATCCGAGGGCAGGGGCTGTACTGTATTCTCTTTCAGTGTCTCTAGCACACCACACAACACCTGATATACTGAGGGTGCTTAGGGATGTTTGTTGAACCACGGTCTACCCCATATGAATTCTGAGTTCTGTAGCCTTCACGTTCTGATGCAAGGAAATGGCAACCCACTCCAGTGTTCTTGCCTGGAGAATCCCAGGGACGGGGGAGCCTGGTGGGCTGCTGTCTATGGGGTCACACAGAGTCGGACACAACTGAAGCGACTCAGCAGCAGCAGGGATGTTCGTTGAACCATGGTTTACCTCATATGAATTCTGAGCTCTGTAGGCTTCACATTCTGATGCAATCTTCCTTTGGAGTATTTCAGATGTTTTAGAACCTTGACATCTAATATTGTACTTCTGGTATCCAGTCAAACTGCCATCCATATTCTTAAAGGTGGTAAGGATGAAACAGGCCTGTGTGTGAAGGCTCCAGGTTGGGTCACCCATCTGAGGAGCGGGTACTTGAAGTGCTGGGCAGGGTGCTAAGTGGGAAGCTTCTGTGTAGCAGAGAGACATGATGGGGACTGTGCTCCGGGAAGATGGTTCTGACCAGGGCTCCAGAAGAGATGCTTAAGTTGTGCTTGAACTCCCAGCAGCCATATCCCTAAATGATGTTCATCATGGCATATTCATAGGTACACACTCCCATTTTCATTTATTTTGTTCCAAGTTAGCTACTAGTTCTTATAGATGCTCTGTGGTTTCCCTTTTCTATGACAGAATAAAAGTAAGAAAAACTCCTGTGCTTGTTAATAAGCAAGGCCCTGCAGCAGTTCTGCTGTCAGCAATAAAGATGCAGAGTCTTCCTGCAGACCTACGTTACCTTCCTCCTGCTATTTCCCCAACTTGCCATTCCAAAATCCGCCCTTCTCCTCGAGGACCCCAAGCCATACCCACCTGGTTGCTGCATCTTGCTGCCTCCCTTCCCCCACAATCTCTCAGCAGACGGGTCACTTTCTACTTCATGGAAGCTCTAAGGCATACACTCCCATCTTACTGTGTCTTTCCTCTCCCTGCAAAAAATGTCTCTGTAGCCATCATTCTTGTTCTTGTAGAAGGTGCTCCCTCTACCCAAATCAATGATAATTTCCCGCCTGGATCCTGGATCCAACACCTCTTTCCTCCTGAAGATGATCATTCTTTTCCTACCATCAACTCCTTGGTCTTCTATTTAACTGTTTACTTATCCACTTGGACATTTAACATATTTCAAACTTAACATGCTCAAAAACAAACTTTTTCCAGTGGCTCAGGCCTAAAAACCTTATAGTCATTCTTGATTTCTTTTTCTCTCATTCATCTCATTCAATCCAATCTTCTAGCAACTCTCATTTTTTTTTCATTCAAAATATATCCAGAACCACAGCTTCACTCCTAGTCCAAGCCATCTGATTTGTGTCATGCCTGGATTATTGCACTAGCCTTCTCAGTACTCTCCGTTTCCATCCTTGCCCCCCATACTGTATTCTCAGCACCTAGAGTAGTCTTGTCAAAACCTAACTCAGATAATGACAACCCTCCAAACACAGAGCATCTCACTCAGAGCAAAGACAGAATCTTTACAGTTGCCTCCAGGCCCTCCAAGATTTGGCAGCTGTTGCCTCTCAGGCCTCAATCTTCTATTACTCTACTCCTCACTCTGCTCTAGCCCACTGGCCTCCTGGCTTTTCCCTCAGTGTGTGAGGAACACCCCTGCTTCAGGCCTGTAACATCACCTCAACATTCAAACTTATAGTGTTATAACAGATCTCACTTGGTTCCAGAATCACTTGGAAACAGGACTGGAGTCAGAGCTTGCCAGCCAGGCAGCATCAGGCTCTTTCCCTTTGGGGGTGAATCTTCACAACTATCTGTGTGGTGGTCCACCCTGCTGCCCAAGAGCTAGTCTCTCCCCGGGCTTTTCCTCCCCAATCATCTCAGGTGCAAGGAAGAGAGATCCACAGTATGCAGGTTCTGCATTTACTCTGACTTTGATGCTTTATGTTCCCAAGGAGCCAACAACTCTTATAACTTAGTAGATAGATATTTCATGTGTCAAGGGACATGCTCAGTTACAGGTGTCACCAGAATCACAGAAATCCCATCTATGTCTTCCTACCAGGCATTTTTATCATTCCCTGACCCCAGATGTAGTCGACCCATCAGCAGCCATTGATGCCATAAGCAATGTTGCCTAGTAACACAGTTAACATTCTACTGTATCAGGCACCAGGGAAACTGAGATAGAAAGCTGAGAAAGCCAAATGTCAATTTCTTCTGTAGAAGGGGAAGGGTACTGTGACTGCTTTGTTCACTGTGTCTTTTGCTCCATCTGTTCCCTCTGATAGGATGGCTCCTCCCCGGATATCTGGATAGGCTGCTCTCACACTGACTTCAATTCCTTCTTCACAAGTCACCTCCCTGGTGAGGGCACCCTGTTTGAGAACCTCCTCAAGTGCTAATCTCAGCTGCTGGGATTTCCTACCATTCTTGTATGCTTTATTTTCTTTTCCATTGTTCTTATTACCTTCTAACATGTATGCTGATGCTGCTGTTCAGTCACTCAGTTGTGTCTGACTCTTTGCGACCCCATGAACTGCAGCACCCCAGGCTTCCCTGTCCTTCACCATCTCCTGGAGTTTGCTCAAACTCATGTCCATTAAGTCAGTGATGCCATTCAACCATCTCATCCTATGTCGCTCCTTTCTCCTCTCACTGTCAATCTTTTCCAGCATCAGGGTCTTTTCCAGTGAATCAGCGTATAACTGACTGATTTTGCTTATTTTTTTCCCCATAGAACTTAACTTTTATAAGGCTAGGAGATTTGTCTTTTATTTTTATCTCCTACATTGACAATGCCTGGCCTGTACAACAGTGCCTGTCATACAGTAGGTTCTTCAACAACTATCTGTTTTATTTATGAATGAATTTATGCCCTTTCTTTCAAACTCTAGTTTTTCACTGGCATCATTTTATTGGTGTGGGGAGGAGGGCGAAATATTTTCAGCCCACAAATAAAATGCAGCCTGGTGTTAGGGATTAGGATAGGGAATTGGGGCCAAACTGTTTGGATTTCAACAAGGGTTTCGTCAGTCACCTTGGAAGTTTTCCTAATCTCTTGGTGCCTTAGTTTTGCATCTATAAATGGGGATAATAACAGAACATCCTAGGGTTGGTATGAGGATGAAATGATTTAAAACATGTAAAGTCTTCAGAAGAGTGTCTGACACGTAGGAAGCACTGTGCTTAGACATTTAGTCATGTTTGACTCTTTGTGACCCTATGGGCTGTAGCCCACCAGGCTCCTTTGTCCATGGGATTTCCCAGATGAGAATACTTCAGTGGGTTGCCATTGCCTTCTCCGGGATCTTCCTGACCCAGGGACTAAACCTGCGTCTCCTGCATTGCAGGTGGATTCTTTATCACCGCATCTACCTGGGAAGCCCTAGGAAGCACTAGATGTTAACTATTATTAAAAACAACAACAAAAAGGTCTTTATTTCTACTCTGCACCACTTCTAGCTACTTCCCTCTTTCCTGACTTTTCCTCTCAGATCTACCAATACATGAAAGTTCCATCTACCCACAGCCTTTAACTCCCATTCAGTTTTCCAACCACTTGCACTAAGGTTTCTAAAGGCCTAGTTGCTGTTTTTCTCTCCTCAGCCTGTGAGTTAGTTGAACCACCTGCCTTCACTGACCACACCTGAGCCTCTCCTCTCTCCTGGTTTGCACCTGTCCTTAGGGCTGCCCCTCGTCAGCCTTTTCCAGAGGCGCCTCAGTTTCCATCACTCACTTTCTACTGCCATTCCTGACATTACCTCACGAAGCGCATCCTCCTGGTCTGACTCCATTCCCAGGCGCTGCTTCAACTCTCACGCTGAAGACACCCAGAGGCTGCTGGTCCTACACACTGTCTCTCAGAGGAGTCATGTCCTTTTCTCACATCCATGACTAAGAGCTTTCTTTCCTCTTCCTAGCACTTTCTTTATTGCCAGCTCCCTCTTCCTGACTGGTTCTCAAGTTTTAATATTGCAACCATTTTTCTGGTTCCCCTCCTTTGCACTCAGAGCTCTTCAGAAGCCTCTATCACAAGCTGTTCTGACTGCTTGTTTAGTTTCCCCCTAGAAATGAACTGCTTATGGCCACAAAGGATAGTGCCTGACACATAGATATGCAAAAAAAAAAAATCTAGATTCAACATATGAATGTACAGTATCTATATAGAATAAATTATGATTCAGTTACATTTTAATTCAGAACTAAAGCACTGGGTGTGAAAACATCTCATCAAAATGTCAGTTCTTTCAGAAAATCTTAGGAGTAAAAATAAGAGAGAAAGAAAAAAGCTTGATATTAACAATGTAAAGGGCACTGTGGGTATCTATGCTATATTTTACCATAAAGCCAACTTTGGAAGATAAAGGACTCCCTTTGATATTCATGACATCAAATATTACTTGACTATACTCAACTGCTGTTTGAACTCAGCTAAATCTTACAAATACCCTATTTACCTTATTAGGAAAGTTCAGGAAATTAGGCTTCAGGCTCCCTGCCATGATTATAAACACTACACGCAAACAGAGAAAGAGCAACGAATGTATACATGGTTAAAAATCAAACACTTTTTAAAGAGGTTTCGACGGCTAAATGTCTTGTTCTGCCTCTTTTCTGACCTACCTGCAAAGTGCATCCGAACACACCGATCATCAGCATGGCCACGGACAGGTAATCGGTAAACACATCCCACCATGGCTTCAGCACCCGGAAGGCAGGCTGCTGCTCAGAGAACTGCCGGAACTCTGTCACCGGAATCATGTTTCTGAGAAAAGAGAGGTGACTGGTGAATTCATTTATCTTTACACACAACATACCGCACTGTTCACAGCATTTGAAAATTCTGCTCCAACCTGTCGTATTCAGTGGTCTGAATTAGTCCATGAACTGTCACTGTACTTTAGGGTTTTAACAAGTTATTGAGAAATCCACCCCTTAAGGAAATAAGGAGCCCCACATGGAAAACAGCAAGCACCTTTACTAACTCCTGTCCAATCAGCGGTGCCCTTTAGCTCCAATGGGCCAAAGCTAAAGGCCCAGAGAGACAGCATGACCAAAGCTGCCTGTTATTTCCTGGTCTCTCCCTTTCCCCTAATGTCAGAAAGATATGCCAGAAAGAGCCAGAAGATGCCAGAAAGAGCACAGCCCATCCTTTAAAACTTTTTTCCTATTTGTCTTGTCATCTTGGGGTTTTTTGCTTTGAATTATTTTTAAAGTGTAAACCTCAGCATTCGTTTGTATTAATTATTTACTAAGTCCTGAAAGGCAAACGACTTTGCCACTAATCTTCTTCTGATAAATGGGGTCATCTCATGTGAGGAGGAGGTGTTGGGGAGAACGTTTTTTTTGCCCTATTTTTTTGTTTTGGTCCCAGTGATTTTTGACTTGATTTTTTCCCCCCTGTATTTCCTAAATACTTTATATTTCACTGTGAACCTCAAACTAATCCTCTGAGAAGTCAATTTTCCCTGGAAACATCTGTTGTTTGTTGTTGTTTAGTCGCTAAGTCACGTCTGACTCTTTTGCAGCCCCATGGACTGTAGCCCTGCCAGGCTCTTCTGTCCATGGGATTTCCCAGGTAAGAATGCTGGAGTGGGTTGCCATTTCCTCCTCCAGGGGATCTTCCTGACCCAGGTATTGAGTCTCCTGCATTGCAGATGGATTTTTTTTTTTTTTTTTAAACCACTGAGTCCCCAGGGAAGCCCCAGCCTCTCTGAATGACAGAAGATGAGGCTCTGGGAAAAGAGACACATCCTTTTCTTCACCTGCACTGTTCTATCTTTTGGCTTAATCCCATTGCCTGTATTATGATTTAAGACTTCAAGTTAATCATCCAGCTACTGGGAGAAGAAATATTTTTTCCTTATCTCATGGCAAGGAAAAAGGGTGGCCAGTGAGGGCCAAAAAAAAAGTTTCTCTTTTGCCATCTTTGGATTCAATAATCTCACTCTTTACAGCTGCCCTTGTTATGTAGTCTGATTACAGAGCAGGGAAAGGCTACTTTTGGTGCTTGTTTTCCTAAGCCTTTTTGTTTCCTGGATCTTCTCTTCCGTAATACTGAATTAAAGGCTGTACGATAAAATTCTTCAAGAGATGGGAATACCAGACCACCTGACCTCCCTCTTGAGAAACCTGTATGCAGGTCAGGAAGCAACAGTTAGAACTGGACATGGAACAACAGACTGATTCCAAATAGGAAAAGGAGTACGTCAAGGCTGTAAATTGTCACCCTGCTTATTTAACTTCTATGCAGAGTACATCATGAGAAACACTGGGCTGGAAGAAGCACAAGCTGGAATCAAGATTGCCAGGAGAAATATCAATCACCTCAGATATGCAGATGACACCACCCTTATGGCAGAAAGTGACGAGGAACTAAAGAGCCTCTTGATGAAAGTGAAAGAGGAGAGTGAAAAAGTTGGCTTAAAGCTCAACATTCAGAAAACGAAGATCATGGCATCCAGTCCCATCACTTCATGGGAAATAGATGGGGAAACAGTGGAAACAGTGTCAGACTTTAGTTTTTTGGGCTCCAAAATCACTGCAGATGGTGATTACAGCCATGAAATTAAAAGACGCTTACTCCTTGGAAGGAAAGTTATGACCAACCTAGATAGCATATTGAAAAGCAGAGACATTACTTTGCCAACAAAGGTCCATCTAGTCAAGGCTATGGTTTTTCCAGTGGTCATGTATGGATGTGAGAGTTGGACTGTGAAGAAAGCTAAGCACCGAAGAATTGATGCTTTTGAACTGTGGTGTTGGAGAGACTCTTGAGAGTCCCTTGGACTGCAAGGAGATCCAACCAGTCCATTCTAAAGGAGATCAGCCCTGGGATTTCTTTGGAAGGAATGATGCTAAAACTGAAACTCCAGTACTTTGGCCACCTCATGCGGAGAGTTGACTCATTGGAAAAGACTCTGATGCTGGGAGGGATTGGGGGCAGGAGGAGAAGGGGACGACAGAGGATGAGATGGCTGGATGGCATCACTGACTCGATGGACGTGAGTCTGAGTGAACTCCGGGAGTTGGTGATGGACAGGGAGGCCTGGCGTGCTGCGATTCGTGGGGTTGCAAAGAATCGGAGGTGACTGAGTGACTGAACTGACTGAACTGACTGTTACGTAGTCTGATTACAGAGCAGGGAAAGGCTACATTTGGTGCTTGTTTTCCCAAGCCTTTTTGTTTCCTGGATCTTCTCTTCCCTAATACTGAATTAAAGGCTGTACGATAAACAGCCTAAAGAAAATGAAAGCCTCTTATTTGGGTTCACTAGTGTTTATCTTTGGAAATTATTATTATAATATGTTCCATTCCATCTCACTGCTTTACCTGACTTTTTCTTAAGCAGTAATTTGTCTTAACACAACATGGAAAATCCAACCGCTTGGCATTCCTTTTACCTATGATCTACCTACTTGACATCTGTGCAGCATTTGATAAAATTTCCTCATTTTACTGAAACACAACTTTCTTAACTCCACTTTGTTCACCCACTGGGTTGCAAGCGTCTTGAAGGGAGAACCTATATGTTATCATATGTGTGTTTTCAAAACATATGTTTCAGGCAAGCCACCCAAGCTAAATAACTTCGCCTACTCCTAGTGCTAGTAACATTTCAGACTAGTCCAAATTTTGATTTTCCTGACACTTTAGGACCGTTTTCTTCTCAATGGATCATTATAATCTCATGGCCCCAAATGTTTTCTAGTCACAGCTGTCCAGTGGCAGTCACAGACAGGCACTAAACCTCATCTTAACTTCCACTTTCTGCCTAGAAGCTACTGTTTTGTTCTATTTTGCACCCGCATCACTTACCACAGTGCCTGGAAAACAAGAGGCCCTGAGCAACTGTCTGTTAAATGGATGACTCGATTCAGATGCTTGTTCATAGAGCAGTGCTCACCTAATCAAATTAGGAGTGACCCGAGCCAGCTGTAGCAACAGCACTAACAAGTACGGTGCTTGTGCTACAGTTTACAGCTTTTGATAGATTTGGTTATTGTCTCCTTCGTGATACGTTTCCTGTATACCTTGGAGGGAACTGGGCTTGTTCTCTGACGCAAGGAACAATTTCAGGAATAAAATACACCAATGAAGAGCTGTGGTTCTCAAGATTTTTGATCTTGGGAATCCCTTCATGTCCTAAAATGTAGGAGAAGGACCTCAAAGAGCACGTTTTAGGTGGGTGATACCTATCAATACTTACTACATTAGAAATTAAAATGAAATTTAAAAAATATATATATTAACTCATTTAAAAATAATAAACTCATTCCAAGTTAACATAAATTATGTTATTATAAAGATAACTATATTCTCCAAAACAAAAACAATTAATGAGAATAATGGCATTTTTTCACATTTTTGCAAATCTCTTTACCAGTGGACTTAATAGAAAATAGCTGGATTCTCATATCTGCTTCTTCATTCAGTCTGCTCTGATACGTTGCTTTGATTGAAATTTATGAATCGAATATATGCAGTTAAAGAAGGGAAGACTATCTTAAAAGGCTTTTCGTATAATTGTGGATAACTATAATTTGATAATATAGCAAATTAACTTGGTAAGTTGCAGTATAGAGCCTGAAAACTGTATTAATGAACTTTTCAAACTCCTTGCTGTTAAAACTCACTCATCAGTCTTGAACTTTGAATGGACCTTTTATCCATATATGATTTGGTAATGACATTAGTCATTTGGAAAATATGGAAAATACTGAATCACTTAGTCATGCAGATTTTCCAAATGCTGACAAATTATACTTAGAAATCACATTCATTGAAATCACTAATGCTTTCATCAGAAAAGTTTTTAAGTAACTGGAGCCTGTCAAGCTCATGGTGGTGTATAAATTTTCCAAAATTCTAATCATCACTTGAAAGTTTGAATTTTGTTTGTGGCAGCAAATATTATGTTCTTCTCTTTGAAATGTCAAGCTCGCTTTATTCATTTTGAGAAATTATCTTCCACATGCTCAAGTCTGAATATCAGTTGTTTTATTCAATTAAAAATTGTACATTATGATAAAGTGGCTAATTCAACTTTCAATTCAAATAAAGATTTCCCTTGAGATACGTACCTACTGTACTTGGAATTCAGCAGACGTGGTTTATGTATTCTTCCCTTTCATCACTTCATGTATTATTACAATATGTAGTCAAGGGTCAAGAGCTATTAAAATAATAATTTTTATGGATTCAACCAGGACATTAAATAAAACTGGCATTTTTTTAAGTTGTAAATGTGTGCCAATGAGGAATACAGTAGAATTTGCTGCCTCCACCTTGATTCACACTAAGATGACTTACCCACCAGTGATTTTGTACCATCAGTGAAAAATGCAAGAAATATCTTGGCATTAAAAACTAGTTTTGATCTTGTCAGTTCAGTTCAATTCAGTCACTCAGTCGTGTCCGACTCTTTGTGAACCCAGTGACTGCAGCACGCCAGGCTTCCCTGTCCATCACCAACTCCTGGAGCTTGCTCAAATTCATGTCCATCAAGTCAGTGATGCCATCCAACCATCTCATCTTCTGTTGCCCACTTCTGCTCCTGTGTTCAATCTTTCCCAGCATCAGGATCTTTTCAAATGAGTCAGTTCTTTGCATCAGGTGGCCAAAGTATTGGGTTTCAGCTTCAGCATCAGTCCTTCCAAAGAATATTCAGGACTGATTTCCTTTAGGATTGACTGGTTTGATCTTTGATCTTGTGGACCCTCTAAAAATGTGTAGGTGACTGGTGTTCCACAACCCACACTTTGAGAACCACTGAGGTAGAGGTTCACCGTTCCTTCATCTGTGGCTGGCCTTGAAAAAGCAAAGGACTAGGGCACTCATAACGGCGAGGCTCTGTCAGTCTTCGGTGGTTCATTGGCATCATTCTCTTAATGTGGAAGATAAAGACAAACTAAGCAATCTAGGAAACTTAAGTATTGTCTACTGCTTCCTAATACTGGTACAGCCTAGTTAAGAGGGATTGTGAGAGGAAACAGTCAAGGTGAAACAGACTTTTAGAGTTATAACTCTACTCTTAATGTACTTAACCTCTTTAGGGTAAGTGTGTGTAAGTGCATGTGGCATGCACATGCCATTCCTTATATGTATGTACACACATACTACATATAAATGTATGTGGACACATGTATAATACGCACATATAGACTTTATTGTTTTAACATAACACAAGGCTTAAAGCCAATATCCAGTACAGATTTAATCCTTGGAATTATTTTTGATGCAAATAAAAAAAAAAGAGCGGAGGGAAGAGAGGAAATATTAGGAATTGACTTAAAACCTCTTGACTTAAAACTAAAGAGAGGGTGAAGGAATCTTGCACTTGCTTAACTGAAAAAAAAATTTTGTGTTCTTTCACCAATTTCAGTGCTTTCCCCCATTTTTTATTTCAATATTTTAAAAACTTTTTACAGTGTTGTGTTGGTTTCTGCCATACAACAGCGCAAATCAGCCATAATTGTATATACGTTGCCCTCTCTCCCTAACCTTCCTCCCCTCTTTGTGCATTACAGTGACAACACAATTTCTCTCTCATTATCATTGTACTTTCCAAATGATTTGTGACATTTTGAGAGTTATCATATCAAGTTGAAGAAGCCACTTCTGAAGAAACTGCTAAGTTTACATAGTTTTTTCCCCTAAAGATCAATCAGGATAATTCTATTTATATTTTTTTCCTATTTTAGAAATATAAATGATTATATTAATATTGCTTCCAACTCTAATTTCTAACTTACTATGTAAGATTTTTGCTTATCTGGTAATGCCTTTAGAAACATGGCATTTCAAATTAAATCAAAAGATTCTTATATCTAATCAAAAATATATAAACTTTTACATTGTTATATATTTGCCTCTATATCCTTTTGCAGAAATCCATTTGCACTACTTTTATTAAAAATACTTCTTACTAAAACTAGCCAGTCCAGGTTTGATGCATGAGACAGGGTCTTCAGGGCTGGTGCACTGGGATGACCCTGAGGGATGGGATGGGGAGGGAGGGGGGAAGGGGTTTAAGGATGGGGAACACATGTACACCCATGGCTGATTCATGTCAATGTATGGCAAAAAACACTACAATATTGCAAAGTAATTAGCCTCCAATTAAAATAAGTAAATTAAAAGATACTTATTACTAAAACTCATTTTAAAGGCTTCATTATTCATAAAATGTTACCTCTCAAAAATATACAGATCTATAATCCTTTTTGTAAAGAATATTGGTAAAGTTAGTTGCAAACCCAGAGTTTCTTTCTTTCATTTATTTGGTTCTCCCTGAAACAATGTCTTCTTCTCCATCTCAGGAGAGTTTTAATATCTTCTTCTCAATAATTAATTATACAGAACAAATTCTACTCTATCTATTACCCAGGACTTTAAGAATATCAAATATATTCTACTCTGATTCAAATCTGATCGCTAACACTGTTTTCCAATGGCTATTAGGTGGGTATATACTACCAGTGCTTTGTCCCACATTTTTCTGGCTGTTGGAAGATAGCATTAGACATTAGACAGTACAGTACTGCTCAAGAAAACAAGAGACAATTCCAAGTGATCCTAGTAATCACATCAAAAGCACAGTGAGTGGCCCCTTACAAAAATGAGTTTTAAAAATTCAATAATTCCTGAGCACAACAAATGTGACTTCTACAGGAAAGAAACCCACATATATAATTCATCTGTGTGGCTAACTAAAGCTAATGGTCAGTTCTCAGCCCTCACCTTACCTGCTCTATCTGAGGCATCTGGTATAAAATGACATTCTCTTCTTGGCTTTCAGGATGCTATAGCCTTTAGGTTTTCCTCCTGTTTTCCATGCTGTTCCTTCTTTAACTCCTTGACCTCTGGCCTTGATGTGCCCAGTGTTTAGTCTTTGGTCCACTTCTCTTCCCTACCTCATTTACTCCCTTGTGAGCACATGAAGTCATCATGCTTTAAATGGTGGACCCAGCTGCCAACTTGATATCACCATCTGGACACCCAGTAGACACATTAAACTCAGGATGTCTGGAACCAACTCCAGTTCCATTTCCTTATCCCTACCTCTCCTATCCCTGGCAAAGCCCTGTTCCTCTTGCAACTTTCCTCCCTTGATGGCAACTATGTCTATCCAGTTGCTTAGACCAAAATTTTTGGAGTTATCCTGAGTCTTCTTCATCTCTTACATCCCACATCCCATCTGTCAAAAATTATACATTCCTTTATGTATTGTCTGTCTCCCCTAAAAGAATCTAAGTTTCATGATGACAGGAATTTTCTTTTCAATTTTACTTTGTATATTGATGTGTCCCAGCACCTAGAAAGTAATGCTTGACATATGGTAGGCACTCAATATTTGCTGAATAAATTACTGAGTAACTAGTAATTCTGATAAAGATAGGAGGGGTGATTGCCTTTTGGTTTGGAAATAATGATTATAAAAGCAAAGCGGGTGTCTAAGTACTGTCACGGGAGGAAGATCCCAAGGTGCAGGGCCTTGACATTGGCACAGCCAAGGCCAGTGCAGAGAAGTGCAAGACAGAAAGAGCATAGGAATACCATGATTTATTTATGGGTTCTTTTCAGCAGTACCAATCAAAATAAAGTCATCAGAATATGCTCAAAACATCAATTATAAAACAAATTACTTTTCCTTTAGCAATGCAAAGAGGAAATAAAAAAGAGGACACAAAGCCAGATTTCCTAATTATATAAAAGTGATTTATTTCTCTCTTAGGGGAGCATGACTCTGGATTGTATTTTACTCTGCAATTGCAGTATACATGACAATTTTTTTTTAAAGAAAAATCCACTGAAGGAGACCACGATTATATGGTTCTACAGAAATCTATTTAATTTAAAGAAACTCAGAGGTGGGTTATAACTGTTCAGAGAATCTGAAAGGCTCTTTCAGAAGTCATCCACTCCATAACTCCCATTTTATGAGTAAAAACTTGAGCCAAGAGAGATTAGGTGACTTGCCCAAGAAACACAGCTAGTGGTGTCTTGACTTCTAATCAAACCTTACCTCTTACTCTACAGCTCTTAGTCAATAATACATCACGCTGATCTGAATGCAAAGAATCTAAAATATATACTAAGAAACAAATGGCTTAAATAGACTTTCTTGTTTCATGTCTCTCTTTGAAAACATAAAATGAAAAATAAACTATTATTAATATATTTAAAGGATTCTTAAGCTCTAGTGCTCTTACAGTCCCATAAATGAGAACTTTAGACTCAGAAGGCAAGTTGATCTGACAACGCAATGGATACTTTGGTACTATCATCTCCTTGAATATTTCCATGATGTCATGTGTTAAATTAATGGCCCAATCACATTATTTGGGAAGCGTTTAAAATGAGCTTAACCTGGTTTTCTAAGAGTGGTAAGAAACAAAAATTACTCCTTGGGGACTTCCCTGAGGGTCCAGTGGCTAACACTCCAAGCTCCCAACGCAGGGACCCGGGTTCTATCCGTGGGCGGATCCCAAATGCTGCAACTAACAGTTCTCACACAGCAGCTGAGAGATCGCAACTATTAATGCTGCAACTATTAATAAAAGATCCCCCATACTGCAACAAAGACCCAGTGCAGCCAAAGAAACAAAATTATTTTAAACATTTTAGTTGCCAATTTTAGTTCTTTGTAAATTAAGATATAACGTTTTTCTCATTATATCCTTCCCATATTTAAGAAAAACCCTTTAATCACTGCTTCAGACCATATATCACAAGGCTATTGCTTTACACACCAGTATCCACAGTTATCTTTAGCATAGTCATAAGTTAATTTACTAAAATTTTGTTATGTACTATTATCAGTAGCTTATTTTTCTCTCACAAGCATATTTCATTTACTTGTGTACTTGCTATAAATAATTATAGCATTATAAGAAATCTATATTAAAATGTACACTAAAAATAAAGTAAAGCTTAAATAAAGTTTAAGATATGTCAAGCACTGTGTTAGGTGCTGGGGGAATAAAACAGACAAAGTGCCTGCCTCACCCCTGTGTACGCTTCTAGGAGAACGTGCATTAAACAGATTCCCGTGACAGCATGAATTGTAATTGATCTTTGATTACTGTTTCCAGTGCCAATGGTGCATTTAAAGAGGTTGCTGTTTTTATTTCACTGAGGACAGGATTTATATCTTGTTGATCTTTGTATCTTCTAGAAAATAGCGCAATGTCTTAGAACAGACCCTCAACACATTTTTGTTAAATTCAAAGAGGCCTAAACATGCAAACATAGTCATAAACAGACACACACACCCAAATGAGCATTTTGTAGTAAAGACAATTCTTCTACTGTTATCCTCTCTTATAGCTTGATACTGCAATAAGACTGTGACTATTACCACATAGCTTCACAATCATTGAATAATGATTATTCAAAGTACATCCACTACTGAAGAAACTGTTTGAGAAGAGAATGAGAGTCAGGAATAATTTATAATTTCAAAGTTAAGGGTCATTGACAATTTAATGTACGATGTCTGTCGCTAGTTACAAAGAGGATATATCGATCGATGATGACTTCTTGAGCACCAGCCAGTATCCAATGGCCATGTTTTGTGATTCCTTTATCAGAACATTAGTCTATTAAGAAACAAGTGACAGGAACAGATCCAAACATAAAAGCCTTATTTACAATATAACAGTTTAGAATACAGCATTTATAAATCTTGGTGAGATTTTTACTTCTTTGGAATTTTTGTCAAAGAACTTCAGTTACATCTAAATGACACTAGTAATTATTTAATGCTTATTTTATACATTTGAAGTAAACTCAGAAATTTTTTCCAAAAATGAGGCTAAAGAGTGATCTAATAGTTTCTTAAAACCTGACCATAAAAGATTATCATCAAATGTTATTCATTCTCTCCCTCATCTCTGTTCTAAATATACCTAAAGTCTCTCTGAGAATTAAGGCTTCAGCTCTCTGCACCTCACTGCTCTTCTCAGTCACCTCTTCATTCCACAATGTTTTCGCCTTCCTTAAACCAGAAATAGTCTTCCAGGATGTTAGTGTATACTTAACCCCCACCCCTATTCCATAGGATTCTAAACCCCTGAAAAGACTGTGTTTTCCCTTAAATGGTTGATATTATTCAAATGTAATTTAGACAAGATTTCAGTTCTCATCAGTCTCCACATCCAAAAACCAAGTCTAGATTTCAACTGAGTATATATCTGTAGTGATTGTTTTGAAGATGACGTCTCTCTTCCTTCAAAGGGCAAAAAGAGACTGAGGTTTATCTCCAGTTCACTTTTCCCCCTTGAATAAAGAAAGCACAACAGTTCTAAGCAGCTGAAACACCATGAATATATAGCGCAGGCCAGAAAATTCAAACAAAACAAGTGCCGGAAGCCATCTACCTGGAAGGCGACTTTCTGAGGAAGGGATGGGGAGGAGAGGTGGAGAGGACAGAAACATTCCTGTTCTCCAGAACATTAAAACTAAAGTTTTTTGCTTATTTTTCACAAAATAGAGTAGACTGAAAAGGCAGGGGTCACCTTTTATTTCATATTGCTTGCTCTGGGGCCTAAAAGGCTCAATAGTTTGTTGAGTTAAATTCCTAATGATTCTACAGGGGTTGGTGGCAGGGGGCTGGGGTAGGGGGGAGTGGGGGAGTTGCCTTTTCTGTTTCAGTAGAAAGTCTGGTGTGTTTTACAAACACTTTTCACACACATAGATGGTCTGGAACTTATAAAAACAGAGCACCAATCAAGAGTGACAGGGAAGTTAAAGTAACTTGTTATCAAAACTTTGCCACTAAGCTCTTTTTTTGTTGTTTAATAGGGTAAAATTTTAAATTTCCAGCCATGTTAAATACAGTAGGAATCAAAGCAACACTCCTTAGTGAACAAAGAGATTGATGGTTAAAGTGAGAGACTGAAAGACGAGAGGATTTATAGTATCATCGTTTTTACCATCTTTTTTATTAAACTCATCTTTATAAGAATCTACCATTCACAATTTCCCTTTTTAAGATCAGGGAACATGGTAGGGTTGTTAATAGCAGAAAAATATTAAATGCTGCGTAAATCTCTTTTCAAGAAAGTTGTTCTCAAGAAGTCAACTCTTGGTTTGTCTTTTCTGTTGGCTGTGCTCAGTAAGATTCATGATGGAACAAATAGGTTCAGATCCTCCAGTCTCTGGGGAGGTGGGTGGGAACTACAGGAGAAAATGACCAGAATCTTACTGTCAGACTATTAAAACTACCTGGAAGTTGGAATATTTGTTTTTACCCATACAGCCAATAAACATTTAATGCAAAGTTTTGTGCTTAAAAGAAAAATATCTGTTGGGTTTGGCTCTAAAGTTAACATATTGATTTAATGGCTCCTCTTTTCCAAGTTAGACATTATATGAGTTCCCCCTTCCAACTCTTTTCTCACAGCAAAGCTAAATAAAATCTAAGATGATGATATTCAACTTTCCTCGAGTCTCACTTCTGGAAGCTGACAAAGGGCATAAGAAGTTTCTGTATATGAAGCTTCTAGGAGAATATGGTCAAAGTCTACTTGTAGACTCTCTCAGTCAGACCGAGACTGTGCCAAAAATCTAAATGAAAAAAAAAATACAGAAAATATAAACCAATTCATTAAAATACACCTGTTTCTGAAGATAATATATTCTTTACCAAAAACAAAATAGAAAACATAATAAAAAATTGAAATCATTCCAAGCATCTTTTCTGACCACAATGCAGTAAGATTAGATCTCAATTACAGGAGAAAAACTATTAAAAATTCCAACATATGGAGGTTGAACAACACGCTGCTGAATAACCATCAAATCACAGAAGAAATCAAAAAATAAATCAAAATATGCATAGAAACAAATGAAAATGAAAACACAACAACCCAAAACCTGTGGGACACTGTAAAAGCAGTGCTAAGGGGAAAGTTCATAACAATACAGGCATGCCTCAAGAACCAAGAAAAAAGTCAAATAAATAACCTAACTCTACACCTAAAGCAACTAGAAAAGGAAGAAATGAAGAACCCCAGGGTTAGTAGAAGGAAATAAATCTTAAAAATTAGGGCAGAAATAAATGCAAAAGAAACAAAAGAGACCATAGCAAAAATCAACAAAGCCAAAAGCTGGTTCTTTGAAAGGATAAATAAAATCGACAAACCATTAGCCAGACTCATCAATAAACAAAGGGAGAAAAATCAAATCAATAAAATTAGAAATGAAAATGGAGAGATCACAACAGACAACACAGAAATACAAAGGATCATAAGAGACGTCTATCAGCAACATATGCCAATGAAATGGACAACGTGGAAGAAATGGACAAATTCTTAGAAAAGTACAACTTTCCAAAACTGAACCAGGAAGAAATAGAAAATCTTAACAGACCCATCACAAGCACAGAAATTGAAACTGTAATCAGAAATCTTCCAGCAAATAAAAGCCCAGGTCCAGACTGCTTCACAGCTGAATTCTACCAAAAATTTAGAGAAGAGCTAACATCTATCCTACTCAAACTCTTCCAGAAAATTGCAGAGGAAGGTAAACTTCCAAACTCATTCCATGAGGCCACCATCACCCTACTACCAAAACCTGACAAAGATGCCACAAAAAAAGAAAACTACAGGCCAATATCACTGATGAACACAGATGCAAAAATCCTTAACAAAATGATAGCAATCAGAATCCAACAACACATTAAAAAGATCATACACCATGACCAAATGGGCTTTACCCCAGGGATGCAAGGATTCTTCAATATCCGCAAATCAATCAATGTAATACACCATATTAACAAATTAAAAAATAAAAGCCATATGATTATCTCAATAGATACAGAGAAAGCCTTTGACAAAATTCAACATCCATTTATGATAAAAACTCTCCAGAAAGCAGGAATAGAAGGAACATACCTCAACATAATAAAAGCTATATATGAAAAACCCACAGCAAACCTTATCCTCAATGGTGAAAAATTGAAAGCATTTCCCCTAAAGTCAGGAACAAGACAAGGGTGCCCACTTTCACCACTACTATTCAACATAGTTTTGGAAGTTTTGGCCACAGCAATCAGAGCAGAAAAAGAAATAAAAGGAATCCAAATTGGAAAAGAGGAAGTAAAACTCTCACTGTTCACAGATGACATGATCCTCTACATAGAAAATCCTAAAGACTCCACCAGAAAATTACTAGAGCTAATCAATGAATATAGTAAAGTTGTAGGATATAAAATCAATACACAGAAATCCCTTGCATTCCTATACACTAATAATGAGAAAATAGAAAGAGAAATTAAGGAAACAATTCCATTTACCATTGCAACGAAAAGAATAAAATACTTAGGAATATATATACCTAAAGAAACTAAAGACCTATATATAGAAAACTATAAAACACTGGTGAAAGAAATCAAAGAGGACACTAATTGATGGAGAAATATACCATGTTCATGGATCAGAAGAATCAATATAGTGAAAATGAGTATACTACCCAAAGCAATCTATAGATTCAATGCAATCCCTATCAAGCTACCAATGGTACTTTTCACAGAGCTAGAACAAATAATTTCACAATTTGTATGGAAATATAAAAAACCTCGAATAGCCAAAGCAATCTTGAGAAAGAAGAATGGAACTGGAGGAATCAACCTGCCTGACTTCAGGCTCTACTACAAAGCCACAGTCATCAAGACAGTATGGTACTGGCACAAAGACAGAAATATAGATCAATGGAACAAAATAGAAAGCCCAGAGATAAATCCACGCACCTATGGATACCTTATCTTTGACAAAGGAGGCAAGAATATACAATGGAGAAAAGACAATCTCTTTAACAAGTAGTGCTGGGAAAACTGGTCAACCACTTGTAAATGAATGAAACTAGAACACTTTCTAACACCATACACAAAAATAAACTCAAAATGGATTAAAGATCTAAACGTAAGACCAGAAACTGTAAAACTCCTAGAGGAGAGCATAGGCAAAACACTCTCCGACATACATCACAGCAGGATCCTCTATGACCCACCTCCCAGAATATTGGAAATAAAAGCAAAAATAAACAAATGGGACCTAATTAAACTTAAAAGCTTCTGCACAGCAAAGGAAACTCTAAGCAAGGTGAAAAGACAGCCTTCAGAATGGGAGAAAATAATAGCAAATGAAGCAACTGACAAATAACTAATCTCAAAAATATATAAGCAACTCCTGCAGCTCAGTTCCAGAAAAATAAACGACCCAATCAAAAAATGGGCCAAAGAAAACTAAACAGACATTTCTCCAAAGAAGACATACAGAAGGCTAACAAACACATGAAAAGATGCTCAACATCACTCATTATCAGAGAAATGCAAATCAAAACCACAATGAGGTACCATTTCACGCCAGTCAGAATGGCTGCCACCCAAAAGTCTACAAGCAATAAATGCTGTAGAGGGTGTGGAGAAAAGGGAACCCTCTTACACTATTGGTGGGAATGCAAACTAGTACAGCCACTATGGAGAACAGTGTGGAGATTCCTTAAAAAACTGGAAATAGAACTGCCTTATGACCCAGCCATCCCACTGCTGGGCATACACACTGAGGAAACCAGAATTGAAAGAGACACGTATACCCCAACATTCATTGCAGCACTGTTTATAATAGCCAGGACATGGAAGCAACCTAGATGTCCATCAGTAGATGAATGGATAAGAAAGCTGTGGTACATATACACAATGGAATATTACTCAGCCATTAAAAAGAATACATTTGAATCAGTTCTAATGAGGTGGATGAAACTAGAGCCTATTATACAGAGTGAAGTAAGCCAGAAAGAAAAACACCAATACAGTATACTAATGCATATATATGGAATTTAGAAAGATGGTAACGATAACCCTGTATGAGAGACAGCAAAAGAGACACAGATGTATAGAACAGTCTTTTGGACTCTGTGGGAGAGGGAGAGGGTGGGATGATTTGGGAGAATGGCATTGAAACATGTATAATATCATATATGAAACAAATCGCCAGTCCAAGTTCAATGCATGATACTGGATGCTTGGGGCTGGTGCACTGAGATGACCCAGGGGGATGGTATGGGGAGGGAGTGGGAGAGGGGTTTAGGATGGGGAACACGTGTATACCCATGGTGGATTCATGTTGATGTGTGGCAAAACCATTACAATATTGTAAAGTAATTAGCCTCCAATTAAAATAAATAAATTTATATTAAAAAAATAAAATAATAAAAATCTGCTGTACAACATCAAAAAAATAAAATAAAACTGGGGGAAAAAAACCCTTCTATTTCCCCCCTCCAAAAAAGCAAAGAGTGAAACTAGGTGCTATACATTATTTGATTGCAAAGGCTGAGTGTTGTGTGGGGCTCTTGAGAAGTCATCACAAAGGAGATACCAGCAACTACAGCAGGTCCTTGTGGTGCTAACTCTATAATGGGGATGTTTTGTTAATTTCTCCTCACTTTTCAGACTCCTGTGCCTCCTGCAGAGTGGGTTTCTAGTACTGCTTACTAAGGGAAGCCATCCTTGGTCTCCCTGACTAGGTCAAATCCAGCTCTGCAGGCTCTTACAGCACTCTAGATCTCTCCTGTGGCCCCCGTCACAGGCACCATTTCCCATTCGTTTATTTGGTTTCCAAATGAATGTTGGTCTCCATTGTTTTCCCAACACCTAACAGTCTTGGCACATAACAGGTGCTCAATATATGTTCATCAAACAAATGAATAATTCATTAAAAACAAAGTTCCAAAAACAGTTCCCAGTGTGAAATCTCAGATTTATTCATTTGAATACTTTGTCAGCAAAAGGAAAAGAGAGAGAAAAATTTAGAGCCCATCAGCTAACTAGGAATGAGACCCAAAACAGTGCCCATCTTTATAGACAAACTGTCTAGTATTTTAAAATCGTTTACTCACAGTCATTATTATTACTAAGAAAGATGGCTTGGGGCCAGATGAGGTCTTCCTGAGAAAACTATCTCAAAGATACTGAGTTCTGTCAAATGTACTTTTAAATGGTTCAGAGACTTAGAAAACAAGATACTAAAGCCCAGTAATGCATCAACTTGTATATTGACAATTAGTTATCTAAAGCATCTAGTTATTTAAAGCGGTTTTGTTCAAACAACCTCATCAATAGGGTGAAAAGGTAGATTGAGGATGCTTGAAAGGGACAAAATTGATTCAAGAGTTGTTAAATTGGGAAGTTTTCACTGTTAATTACAAATACTGAAAAGCTATGTAGAAAAGACAATCATTTATTTAAAAATAGATTTAGAAGGAAACAGTGAGGAAGAAACAAGTAAAAAGTTATTTTTAAAAGTCAAACATTTCCACTTTGTTGTACAGCAGAAACACAATATTGTAAAGCAATCATACTCCAATAATAAACGTTTTTTAAAAAGTAAGCCAAAAAAAAAAAAAGAACATCAAACATTTCAAATGAGAGAGTTCTGGAAGTTCTGAAGTAAAATGGGATTTAGGAATGAGTGAATGATATTTTGGGTAGCTCAGGGCCAATGGAAAAGACAAATTTAGGAACAACTGTGGGTATTTGTTTGTTTTTACTTGTTCTGTAATGTTTAATCCTATTTTCAGATGACCCATGTTAAAAACTTAACAGACCAATGTTCTAGGGCCTTAAAAAATGGTTATACAGACATAAATCAAAATTGTTTCCAGAAAAACAAAATAAATGTCTATTCAATAAAGGAACAGAAATTAGTGAGAAGATAAATTGGTTTGTTTCTACTCAGTGTTTTTAGATATGAAAGATATATTTTTGTGGGAAAGAAGTGGGATTTAGGGGAATGAGGTGTCAAAAGCCACAGGATTTTGATTCATCTTTCATCTTTCCTTTCTGGAGGCTGAGAGAGGGATATATTATCATTAGAGATAGCTACTCCAGAGGCACAGAGTTTTTCAAAGATAGATGCAATGCCTTTGAAAAGCTTTATTACATCCCTTGCACCTACCACACACAGTGCCTGGCAGCTATTCACTCTTTCTACAGGTACCAGAGTAGCTTTTATTTGTAGGGTATTGAGCTCACTAATGTGGATATACCAGTGATTAAGACAGACACAACCTTTGTCTGATGGACCATGTATGATGGTGGAAAGACATTCAGTGAAAAAAAAAAAAAAAAAGAAAACATGACATACCATCATTTAATCACAACTGTGACAGGTACAATGAAGTGGAAGTTTCAGATCCCCTGGTAGTGAATATATGGAGGTACCTGAGATACTGGGGGTTTAGGAAGTGATGCCTGCATGAAAATAGGAAGTAGAGGTAGGAATAGTTACTCTGGTAAAGTTGGAAGGGCAGGGCCAGGAGAACATTCGGGCAGAATGAAAGGTCTACAATGTGATCTCTTTTGTTCCCCCTTGAAACGTTTACTTTGCCCTCCATCACTCATTAGAAAGGTTCTGTTTATTCAAATAAGGTTGAACTTGATATTTTCTATCTCTGGAGACAATGAGGGTAGGTTCAGATTCTGTGAGACAGAGAGAGTCCCCAAGTTACATGTTCCTAGACTGAAAAGGGCAAAAAGTCACGAGGACTCCCCAGGAGTCTTTTTCTAAGGTGGCAGATATGAGGACCAGAGGCTGCTCTTCTCACCTGCATCCATCCAAATGTGCACCAGCCTGCAGAGCAGCATCTCACTCAGCATCTCTCTAGAACTCCTCCTGTGGAGCCGACTTCTGAGTCACACAGGAAATTCAGTCTTTAGTCAGAGGAGAGTCTCCTTTAGTCTGTTTTATTTTTTTCTCCTTTCCTCCCTTGGGTAGAACCTTCTTCCTTCCACTTCTTTCTTCCTATTCCCTCCTTTTTCCTCCCTCCCATTCTCTCTCTTCCAACATTTGTTATCCAAACACACTCTGTGTCAAATACTGGGGATAAAAGAGAAATAAGAAGTGATAGTTGAGTATGTGCTCTCAAGGAGACTCAAAATGTTATCCCTTCGTTTTGCTCCTGAGCTCTTTGTATGGATTTAAACCCAAAGGGTTTCTGTGAGCCCGACCTGCATTAGGAAGGAAACATACCAACTAACCATTTAACCTCTGCAGGTAGTTTGCCAAGAGACCTGCCAGCGAAGGACAAAGATATAAAAACAGGCATGAAATTGTCCTGGGATGAAGTACAAATAAAAGTGGAAAAAATAGGTACCTTAATTTTGACAATCTGAACTGGAATAGATTGAGAGAGATTTTTGCCATATAAATTTTTCCAACTTGCTATTCAAAATCCAAGAACCAAATACATTTGGGTAAAAGAGACTATTTATTGAATATTTCTATCCATTATTTATTTTTGTAATAGAGATATAATTGACATATAACACTGTCTTACTTTTAGCTGTATAACATAATGATTTGGTATACTGATATTATATATTGTGAAATAATTACCAGAGCAAGTTTAGTTAATATCCATCACCACACAATTACAAATTTTTTTTTCTTGTGATGAGAACTTTTAAGATCCACTCTCTTCACAGTTTTCAAATATACAATACAGTCTTGTTAACTACAGTCACCATGTTGTCTGTTATGTCCCCAGAATTCATTTATCTTATAACTGGGTACTTTTCAAACCACTTTCACCCATTTCAGCCACCACCCTTTACCCTCTGCCTCTGGTAACCACCAGCCTGTTCTCTGTATCTGTGATTTCATAGATCAGCTTTTTTTTTTTTTTAAAGATTCTACATTTAGGCAAGATCACACAGTGTTTCTTTTCCTCTGGCTCACTTTTTTTCACTTAGCACAATGCTCTCAAGGTCCATTCATACTGTTGAAAATGGCAGGATTTCTTTTTTATGATTGTATTTCATTGTATATATTTATAGCTACTACATTTACTTTATTCATTCATCCATCAAAGGACACTTATGTTGTTTCTCTTTTGGTTGTTGCAAATAATGCTGCAATGAACACGGGGGTGCAGATATCTTTTCCAGCCAGTGTTTCCATTTTCTTCAGATAAAGACCCAGAGGTGGATCATATGGCAATTTTTAATTTTTTGAGGAACCTCCATACTGTTTTGTATAGTAGTCTTGCCAGGGAAATCCCATGGACAGAGGAGCCTGGCAGGCCATAATCCATAGCGTCACAAAGAATCAGACACTACTGAAGCAATTTAGCATGCAAGAACACACCAATTTACGTTCCTACCAACAGTGCACAAGGATTTCCCTTTTTCCATATTCTAACCACTACTTGTTATTTCTCATCCTTTTGACAATAGGCATTCTTTTTTAAAATATAACTTATTTGTTTTTGGCTGTGCTGGGTCTTCGTTGCCGCACGGGCTTTTCTTCAGCTGAAGCGGATGGGAGGTACTCTCCAGTTGCAGTAAACAGGCTTCTCATTGTGGTGGCTTCTCTTGTTATGGAGCATGGGCTCTAGGGCATGAAGGCTTCAGTGGCTGTGGGATGTGAGCTCAGTAGTGGCGGCTTCCGGGCTCTAGAGTACAGGCTCAATAGCTGTGGCACACAGGTTTAGTTGCTCTGCAGCATGTGGGATCTTCCCAGATCAGGGACTGAACCCATGTCTCCTGCATTGGCAGGCAACTTCTTTACCACTTAGCCATGAGGGAAGTTTGATAATTGGCATTCTAATTGGAGTGAAGTGAGATTTCATTGTGGTTTTGATTTGCATTTCCCTGCTGATAAGTGATGTTGAGAACATTTTTCATGTGCTTGTTGGCAATTTGTATGTCGTCTTTGGAAAAATATCTATTCAGATCCTCTGTCTGTTTTTTAAAATTGGATTGAGTTTTTCTATTGAGTTGTATGAGTTCTTTATATTTTTTGGATATTAATCACTTATATATGATTTGCAAACAATTTCTCCCATACTATATGTTGCCTCTTCATTTCTTGATGGCTTCCTTTGCTCTACAAAAGCTTTTTAGTTTGATGTAATCCCACTTGTTTATTTCTGCTTTGGTTGCCTTTGCTTTGGGTGTCAAAAGCTCACTGCTAAAACTGATGTCAATGATCTTATCCCCTGTATTTTCTCCTAGGAGTTTTATGCTTTCAGGTCTTTCTTATATTCAGGTCTTTAACTCATTTTGAATTGATTTTCGTGTAAGGTATACCATAGTGTTCCAGTGGTTGTCCAGTTTTGCATGTGGTTGTCCAGTTTTCCCAACACCACTGATTAAAGAGACAATCCTTTCCCCATTGTATATTCATCTTTTTTCTTAAACTGCTATTTTTTTCTGGTGAGAAAGTTCAGAGGCTTTTTCTAATCCCCACTGGGATTTGTAATCCCCCCACTACTTAATCACTACACCACAGTACGTCTGCTATTATGATTATAGAGAAGCAGAAAATGTGTGTGTAAAGAAAGTAGCTGCAGGAATTAAACCAAAAAAAATAGTAAGAACATGAATGAGTCAGCATGAGGGTATAAAAACTTTAAAAGGTATCAACTTCAAAGAGAAAATGAAATTATTTGGGTTGCCCTAGTAACACCAAGATAAAATGTGGAAGTGAAAATACAGGATTTAACATTAGGAAAACCTTCTTTGGCACTGAGATCTCTCACATCATGGAATGAGCTTTACCATGGCAACAGGCGAAAAACATGTAAACAGATTAAAGAAAGAAAATATCCAAGGGAGTGGAAGCACAGTAATAAAGACTAAGCTGATCTAATAAATAATCTGTACCTTTCTTTTAACTCACAGAATCAAATAGGGGAAAGCAAAGGGTCTGCAGGGATCAAATGAGACTTTTCTCAGTGACATGTGATCTTAAATGATTTTAAAAGTTCAGTTTAATGCATTACTTTCACCCACTTATTTTCTCCCCAAATGGTACAGAATCTCTCACCCAGTCTAGAGCTCTGGTTTTATTATAGGAAAAGGCAAAAGAAAGAAAAACAGAAAGAATAGGTTACATTTTCCATGCCAAATCTCCACTTTTAGGGAAAAGTTATGTCCCTGATGATTAAAGCAAGAAGAGACATTCATATTAATGCAATTCTTGAGGATGAAAGGATTACTCTAGTGTTCATGGCATAGCACTGAGGTCAAAGTACCTGGGTCTGAATCCTGGCTCTGCCACTGGGGAGTTGGGTGACCATGAACAAGTTACTCAATCCTTCTGCTTCCTTAACATAGGGAAAAGGATGGTATCTTCCTTCACAGAGTTTCTGGGAAGTGTATAAAAGGTAATTCTAGCAAACGCTAATTGTTATTCTAGGTAGGAAATTAGCACTCAGATATGACAACTGCTAATATTACCAATAGAGCTAACAATCCAATTTGGTAAATGTGATAGGGAATTTACTATGAAGAATAAGAATTGCTTGGCATTTATGGCCTTCAGCTCTAACTTGAGGTATCACACTAAAACAAATCTTTATAAAACAAAAAAACAAACTGAGAGCTCACTTTTTTTAAAGGGGAGAGGAAAGGTGTAACAACGAACATTTAATATTATTATGCCTACTACACAGCAGGTATTAATCAAGTTTTATCTGTTGAGCTTCCACATTAAACCCATGAGGTAAGGTATTATCTTAGCTCTTCAGAAGAATAAATGTGCAAGAGCGATGAAATGATTTCTCCAAGGTTACAAAGCGTGTGAGGGCAAAGCAAAACTTCCCACTCTGCTCTGTCAGATTCCAATGTTCAGACTCATTCTACTTCACGAAAGAAATTTTTTAAGTCTCTAACAACCTCCTTAATGGGAAATTCAGCCTTGTCATCCATTGACAAAAACTCCTATTTGGGGAGTTAGCTATTATCTGAGGACTAAATCCAGGGCAGTCAGATTTGTGACTAGCATCCAGTTGTCTAAGATCTGGCACTGAGAGAGACATCTGGTCTGAGCAAAGATCTTTTTAAATTTTATAAAGGACTCAGTTTCTCTTAAGGGAGTAACTAGTATGGCACTGACACTTCTGTTGTAAATAGCTAGCAAAACCAAATTTTATCAGAACCACAGAAGGACTTCTATGTGATACTTTTGGTTACACCTATTTTTCATTTAATGGTAAACCCTTGGGTGGAGAACCTGCTGCTCTGCCCAGTTGCTTCAGTCATGTCTGATACTTTGCAACTCCATGGACTGTAGCCCGCCAGGCTCCTCTGTATGAGGGATTCTTCAGGCAAGAATACTGAAGTAGGTTGCCAATGCCCTTATCCAGGGGATCTTCTTGACCCAGGGATCAAACCCACGTCTTCTGCATTGGCAGGCAGATTCTTTACCACTGAGCCACAGGGGAAGCCCTGGGTGGAGAATGAAATTCGCCCAATTTCACACCGTTCCAGTCTCGTTTAGGGATTCTACATGTGACTTTCAGGAACTCAGTGCAGCAAAACAGCAAAAACCTTCTGTACTAAGAATCTGAATACTGGGAAACACATTCCAAATTAAAAGAGAAGGACAGTGAATACTTACTTCCTTTTCATTGTTCTTATTCAAGTTAATTTGGTTGAGACACTGTTAACCGTCTCTTGCCCCTAGAAAAGCACCAGAACCTCCTTTTCTTGATGCTTCAGCAAAGTGTTTTGCTTTACTGCAGATATGCCCACAAAGAATATTTGTTTTTTTTTTAAACATGGTTCAAGTGTTCATTGTCTTTTTTAAAATTATGATTCTGAATTTCTTGCTTCCCCATTCAGGTCACATGGGGGACAGAAAATGCTTCAGGTGCCATTTATGTAAAAAAATTCCCATGGGTACTTAAAGTCCTATCCCAACATGTGGAGTTACAGCCTGAGTTCTGCCAACTAATTCTTAATGCTAAGACATATCCAAGCAGGTGGACCACTCTGAGATTGTAGCTCTTTTAGGAGAATCTGACTTACGATGGGATTTTATGTCAACCTGAGTTCTAGGGCACATGATCCCTTAGCTTCATTTTCTTCATATCATCAAATACCACCTGCAGATACTTCTATTACTGTTCTGCTTTCTATTAATATTTAACCTCAATTTTTTCATCCCAATTCCCCAAGTTTCCTTCTTTTCTAGTTTTCCCCAATATAAGTAACTCATGATGTATATGATGAATCAGATGTGGGGTGTGAGACAGAAGAAGATAACACCAAGATTTTTAACTTGAGAAACAGAACGGACAGAGATGACAGTTTCTGAAGGAAACAACAGAAAGAGATGGTTTGGGGGAGGGCATGAGTAATTTAATTAGAGACATACTATATATGAGACAGGGCTTCCCTGGTGGCTCAGACAGTGAAGAATCTGCCTGCAATGCAGGAGATCTGGGTTTGATTCCTGGGTTGGGAAGATCCTGTGGAGGAAAGAATGGCAACCCACTCCAGTATTCTTGAGAAATTCTAGAGAATTTCATGGACAGAGGACCCTGGCGGGCTACAGTCCATGGGGTTGCAAAAAGTCAGACAAGACTTAGTGATAAACAACAACAAATATGCTACCGGAGAAGAGTAGAGAAATAACTCCAGAAAGAATGAAGGGATAGAGCCAAAGCAAAAACAATGCCCAGTTATGGATGTGACTGGTGATGGAAGTAACATCCGATGCTGCAAAGAGCAATATTGCATAGAAATCTGGAATGTTAGATCCACGAATCAAGGTAAATCAGAAGTGGTCAAACAGGAGATGGCAAGAGTGAACAATGACATTTTAGGAATCAATGAACTAAAATGGACCAGAATGGGCAAATTTAATTCAGATGACCATTATATCTACTACTGTGGGCAAGCATCTCTTAAGAGAAATGGAGTAGTCCTCATAGTCAACAGAAGAGTTTGAAATGCACTACTTGGGTGCAGTCTCAAAAATGACAGAACGATCTCTGTTCATTTCCAAGGCAAAGCATTTAATATCACAGTAACCCAAGTCTATGCCCCAACCACTAATGCTGAAGAAGCTGAAGTTGAATGGTTCTGTGATGACCTACAAGACCTTCCAGAACTAACACCAAAAAAGATGTCCTTTTCATCATAGGGGACTGGAATGCAAAAGTAGGAAGTCAAGAAATACCTGGAGTAACAGGCAAGTTTGGCCTTGGAGTACAAAAGGAAGCAGAGCAAAGGCTAACAGAGTTTTGCCAAGAGAATGCACTGGTCATAGCAAACACCCTCTTCCAACAAACAAAAGATGACTCTACACATGGACATCACCAGATAGTCAATAGTGAAGTCAGATTGATTATATTCTTTGCAGCTGAAGATGGAGAAGCTCTATACAGTCAGCAAAAACAAGATCAGGAGCTGACTGTGGCTCAGATCATGAACTCCTTACTGGCAAATTCAGACTTAAATTGAAGACAGTAGGGAAAACCACTAGGCCGTTCAGGTATGACTTAAATCAAATCTCTTATGATGATACAGTGGAAGAGACAAATAGATTGAAGGGATTAGATCTGATAAAGTGACTGAAGAACTATGGACTGAGGCTCATGGCATTGTGGTGATCAAGACCACCCCCAAGAAAAAGAAATGCAAAAAGGCAAAATGGTTGTCTGACGAGGACTTACAAATAGCTGAGAAAAGAAAATAAGCTAAAGGCAAAGGAGAAATGGAAAGATATACCCATCTGAATGCAGACTTTCAGAGAATAGCAAGGAGAGATAAGAAAGCCTTCTTAAGTGATCAATACAAAGAAACAGAGGAAAACAATAGAATGGGAAAGACTAGAGATCTCAAGAAAATTAGAGATACCAAGGGAATATTTCATGCAAAGATGGGCACAATAAAGGACAGAAACGGTTTGTACCTAACCGAAGCAGAAGATAAGAGGTGGCAAGAATACACAGAAGAACTATACAAGAAAGATCTTCATGACCCAGATAACCACAATGGTGTGATCACTCATCTAGAGCCAGACATCTTGGAATGTGAAGTCAAGTGGGCCTTAGGAAGCATCAGTATAAACAAAGCTAGTGGAGGTGATGGAATTCCAGCTGAGCAATTTCAAATCCTAAATGATGATGCTGTGAAAGTGCTGCCCTCAAAATGCCAGCAAATTTGGAAAACTCAGCATGGTCACAGGACTAGAAAAAGTCAATTTTCATTCCAATCCCAAAGAATGTTCAAACTACAGCACAATTGTACTCATCTCACATGCTAGCAAAGTAATGCTCAGAATTCTCCAAGTGAGGTTTCAACAGTACGTGAACTAGAACTTACAGATGTTCAAGCTGGATTTAGAAAAGTCAGAGGAACCAGAGATCAAATTGCTAACATCCATTGGATCATAGAAAAAGCAAACATCTACCTCTGCTTTATTGACTATGCCATAGCCTTTGACTGTGTGGATCACAACAAACTGGAAAATTCTGAAAGAGATGGGAATACCAGAACACCTGACCTGCCTCCTAAGAAATCTGTATGTAGGTCAAGAAGCAACAGTTAGAACCGGACATGGAACAACAGGCTGGTTCCAAATTGGGAAAGGAGTATGTCAAGGCTGTATAGTGTCACCCTGTTTATTTAACTTATATGCAGAGTACATCATGTGAAATGCTGGGTTGGATAAAGAACAAGCTGGAATCAAGATTGCCAGGAGAAATATCAATAACCTCAGATATGCAGATGACACCATCCTTATGGCAGAAAGCGAAGAAGAACTAAAGATCCTCTTGATGAAAGTGAAAGAGGACAGTGAAAAAGCTGGCTTAAAACTCAACATTCAAAAAACTAAGATCATGGCATCCGGTCCCATAACTTCATGGCAAATGGATGGGGTAACAATGGAAACAGTGTCAGACTATTTTCTTGTGCTCCAAAATCAGATGGTGACTGCAGCCATGAAATTAAAAGATGTTCGCTCCTTGGAAGTAAAGCTATGACAAACCTAGACAGCATATTAAAGAGCAGAGACATTACTTTGCCAACAAAGGTCTGACTAGTCAAAGCTATGGTTTTTCCAGTAGTCATGTATGGATGTGAGAGTTGGACCATAAAGAAAGCTGAGCGCTGAAGAACTAATGCTTTTGAACTGTGGTGTTGGAGAAGACTCTTGAGAGTCCCTTGGACTGCAAAGAGATCAAACCAGTCAATCCTAAAAGAAATCTGTCCTGAATATTCATTGGAAAGGCTGATGCTGAAGCCGAAGCTCCACTACGTGGGACACCTGATGGGAAGAACTGATTCACTGGAAAAGATCCTGATGCTGGGAGGGATTGGGGGCAGGAGGAGAAGGGGACGACAGAGGATAAGATGGTTGGATGGCATCACCGACTCAATGGACATGAGTTTGAGCAAGCTCTAGGAGTTGGTGATGGGCAGGGAAGCCTGGTGTGCTACTGTGCATGGGGTTGCAAAGAGTCAGACACGATTGAGTAAACGAACTGAACTGAACTGAACTGATTAAGACATTAAGGGGAGGGACGCCAGAAAGTCTGATATACTAGGCTAGATTTAGGAAAGATCTGGCCAGGAATATAAATTAGGGGCTCATCAGGGTACAGGAAGGGATTAAAGCCATGGGACAGGATGAAGTCACTAGGAAGTACAAGATAACTACCTAAGGACTTCCTGTAGCAAAGAGCGTTTTCCTACCAGATGTGAGACTGAATCACTCTCTTCCTTTAGGTTACTGTGAAAATGTCATATCATCATTATTATGATAATGTAACACTGTCTCTGGTGACCTTCTTTAAAATATTAATACTAACTTGCCACCATCAGCGGCACACTATCCCAGCAGTCCATTTTCTCATTCTCCTAAGTGACTTTTATCAACAGTATTATCTTTATCAGATGTACTACATACGGGCTTATCTATTCGTGTTTTGTCTTTCTCCTGCATTATAAGGTACATTTCCTAAGAAACAGGGACTTCATTTTGTTCACTTGTACCTCCCAGTGTGCAGTACAGTGCCTGGCACATAAAAAGGACTCAATGGTTGCTGTCATAAATGAATGAATAATGAATATGAGTATACACATGTTTTGGAATTCTCTCAGTTGTTAAAAATGAACAGGTATACCTGTTTTATTGTACTTCACGAATACAGTGATTTTTACAAATTGAAAGTCTGTGGCCTCCCAGCATTGTCAGATGATAGTTAACATTTTTTAGCAATACAATATTTTTAAATTAAGGTATGTACATTGTTTTTTAGACATAATACTATTGCGCACTTTATAGACTACCGTATGGTATAAGCATAAATTTTATATGTACTGGGATACCAAAAAATTGGTGTAACTCATTTTTATCATGATATTTGCTTTATTGTGGTAGTCTGGAATCAAACCCACAACATCCCCATGGTATGCCAGTATAACAGAAATATTTACACGAATACCAGAATTTAGAGTTAGGCTTACTTAGTTTTGAAGAAGAGAATCACCGGATTTTTTTTTTTTTTTTTGCAACACTCTACATTTTTCTCATGATTCCTACACTCTACTTTGGGGCAGAGAAGCAAGGAAGGCATAAAAGGCCCCCTGGGAGATTTACATGGAGGTTGAAAAGGAAAATTTTCTCTGCTTTGTTCAGGAAGTTGGAAGAGGGAAGACAGGGGAGGAGTGGGAAAAGAGGTGTTTTCGACCTGATTTATTTTGAACCTTGGGCTCTTATGTAATAATGGTAGCGGTATCACGTTCTTCACTCCCATTGCCTGTCTAAATCACCTTCCAGGGACCTACCACTGAATAAGGTCAAGACTGAAAGAAGGGAAGGACAGGTACTTACTAAACAATAGCAGGCAAGAGTGATCATTGATAGTTTAGGTTAGAATTCTCAATGGCAAATGCCTAGCAATGCACAAGAGCAGGAAAATGGGAAAGTCAGGACTATGGGAAGTCATGGCGCATCTACCATCATTCTGTAAAAAAAAATCAGGGCACTGAATTGGTGGTAACAAGAGCCTGCAAGTCAATCTTTTGTTATAACTAGCATTACTTGGTCCCTAACTGGAGTTTGAGTTCCATCTTTCAAGAGAAATGTGAAAATATATTAGACACTTAAGAGAAACAAACTCTACCTTCAAAAATACATCCAGATTTCGATATTTCCGACTCAGCTCTGTTGCTATTACCCTGGTCCAAGCCATCATCTCTCAGCTAGATTACTGCAATATCCTCACAACTGGTCCCCCTGTTTCTATCACTGACTCACATAGATTTGTCTCAACTGAGCAGCCAAAATGGTCCTACTGGGTCTCTCCTGTGCTCAAAACCCTCTAATAATTCCATCTCACTCAGAAAAAGTAAAAATGTTCACAACAGTCTTTATAGGCCCTATGTAATCTGCCTTCTCCCCACGCTCAGCACCAGCGTCATAGCCTCCTTCGCTCTGGCTTGCTCTAGATACACGCATTTCCTGCAGTTTCTTCAACATCCTAGGTTCACTCCTGCCTCAGAGCCCTCGTATTTGCAATATCCTACCCTCTGCCTGGAATTCTCCTCTTCCTGATACCTGCAGGGTTCAATCCCTTGCCTTATTCAGGCCCTGCTGAAACTCATGCAGATGCCAACCACTTTTCACCATTTCTGTCACTATCACTCCAGTATGAGCCTTCACCAGCTCTCGCATGGATAATACTGCAAAGCTGATTTAATATATTGCGAGCCCACCCCAGACCCAGCAGTCCCTTTCTTCCTGTGCTGCCTTATTTTTCTCCATAACATTTAGTACCTTTGAACATACCACACATTTTACTTACTTACGTATTTCTCTTGTCTCCTCCCCCTTGACCATAAGTCCTATGAAAGCAGAAATTTTTGTCAAATTTGGACACCACTTTGTCCCTAATGTCCAGGAGAGTATCTGGCCCATATTTGTCATTCAACAGATACTTTTTGATTGAAGGAATAAACCAGTAGAAACAGAACTTACACAAACATGTTATTAATATCAAAATCAAGATAGCAAAGGAATATGTAAATCTAACAGATGATGTAAGAACCTAGAAGTTTATGGATTGACTATGGCCAAATACAAAGTACTTCAATTTTGATGTAAAAGCAGGTCTCAAACTGCTGCATAATAGATTTAGGGTAAACAGGGAGAGCCCGCTGTTAAATGATTCAATAGAAGGTTCTAGAACAAAACCTGTGGGTTGGTCATGCCATGGAGACATGAAAAATGGGTGAGACTCACACTCAAAACCCGGAGGCGGAGTGCTAGCTGAGAAAGCCCCCAGCTGCTCTGCTCAGAGCCTAAGATGGGTATTTCCCCAGGAGCCAAAAATCACGTATTGAAACAGCAGAGAATGCCATGTGTTCCCAAAAGGAAGTCACACAGACTGATGTTAAATCAGGAATGACCCATCGGAAAACCTGCTGACAACATCTGGGCTGAACCAGGATCCTGAAATAGAAAATCTTGGAGGAAATGAAACCCAGGATACATAGAATAGAGGCTCCCAATGTGTGGAATCAGCTGGAAAGCTTTAAAAATACTAATGTTCCAGGTCCAGTTAGATCAGAAAATCACTCCAGGCAAGAAGTTGCTTCTTAAATGTGCCCAGGTGATGCCAACATGCAATTGAGTTTGAGATCTAGTTCCCTAGAAACCTACTTCCTCTTTTTCTGATAAAAAGTAAACCTATTAACCAGGAAAAGTCTTAAGGAAAAACGAGAGCTTCAGCTTGGCCTACCAAAGCAGAATTTGCTTACTTTAAAATGATTTCAGTACTCTATGGACTCACATTTTCATTTCGTGTCTATAGTTAATAGGTAACTTACCTCTCCTGGATTAGCACATCAGGACTGACAGGCTCCCCCAGGTGGCCCACCCTCCTGCAGAAAGAGCATGTGGCTAGGATAACATTTGATAGGATCATGACCGTAAACTGCAGTGTTCAATTCTGGAAGCCTGTGGCTGCATGTTTTCATACGTAGGCCAAGATCAACTCTCTCCCTACCTGGTCTGTTCACTCCTTCACTCCCCTTGGTTATTTATATATGCATCTATTTCCTCACCCATACTGTTAAGTTCTATAAGGGCAGATACTACCTTACTCATTTTGGCACTCCCAGCCTCTGACCTCGTCCTCTGAGCATAATGACAAGGAGCTCCACAGGCATGGTAATGATTTAACCCTCCAGAAGATTTTCTGAATGAGGATGATGCTTTGAACGTTAGAACTGTAGTTCTGATGGGGTCCATTTTAACTTTATAGGTTTTTTATTTGAGAATAACAGTGAGTGTGAATCTTAACAGCAAAGATCCCTTTATAAATAAAAAAATTGCATCTCCATCACAGTATGAGCTAAGGTTTAGGCATGTACATGCATCATATCATTTAATCTCAAAACAACCTAGGTTCTGGGTACCCTTACAGAAGAAATGGAGACTTTACTAGGTCAAATGTCCCCAGGGTTACACAGCAGTAAGTAGAGGAGCCTGAATACAACCCAGGTGATCTGTTTTTAGAGCCAATTATTCTAAGTAAGTCACTAAACCTAACATTTCATGGATAACAGAATTGAAAATTGAATTTCTTCTTGATTTAATTTAGGAATTAGCAGGCAAGGGTGTTTTCCCTTACTCTACAGAAGAGTTTCTGAAAAACTAGAAACGTGACTACTTAAAATATCCTCTTCAAAGCAATTTATAGATTTAATGCAATCCCTATCAAGCTACCAATGGCATTTTTCAGAGAACCAGAACAAATAATTTCACAATTTGTATGGAAATATAAAAAACCTCGATTAGCCAAAGCAATCATGAGAAAGAATAATGGAACTGGAGGAATCAACCTGCCTGACTTCAGGCTCTACTACAAAGCCACAGTCATCAAGACAGTATGGTACTGGCACAAAGACAGAAATATAGATCAATGGAACAAAATAGAAAGCCCAGAGATAAATCCATAGACCTGTGGACACCTTATGTTTGACAAAGGAGGCAAGAATATACAATGGATTAAAGACAATCTCTTTAACAAGTGGTGCTGGGAAAACAGGTCAACCACTTGTAAAAGAATGAAACTAGAACACTTTCTAACACCATACACAAAAATAAACTCAAAATGGATTAAAGATCTAAACGTAAGACCAGAAACTATAAAACTCCTAGAAGATACATTGGCAAAACACTCTCCGATATAAATTGCAACAGGATCCTCTATGACCCATATCCCAGAGTAATGGAAATAAAAGCAAAAATAAAGAAACGGGACCTAATTAAACTTAAAAGCTTTTGCACAACAAAGGAAACTCTAAGCAAGGTGAAAAGACAGCCTTCAGAATGGGAGAGAATAATAGCAAATGAAGCAACTGACAAAGAATTAATCTCAAAAATATACAAGCAGCTCCTGCAGCTTAATTCCAGAAAAATAAACGACCCAATCAAAAAATAGACCAAAGAACTAAACAGACATTTCTCCAAAGAAGACATACAGATGGCTAACAAACACATGAAAAGATGCTCAACATCACTCATTATCAGAGAAATGCAAATCAAAACCACTATGAGGTATGATCTCTCACCAGTCAGAATGGCTGCTATCTTAAAGTCTACAAACAATAAATGTTGGAGAGGTTGTGAAGAAAAGGGAACCCTCTTACACTGCTGGTGGGAATGCAAACTAGTACAGCCACTATGGAAAACAGTGTGGAGATTCCTTAAAAACCTGGAAACAGAACTGCCATACGACCCAGCAATCCCACTGCTGGGCATACACACTGAGGAAACCAGAATTGAAAGAGACAGTGTACCCCAATGTTCATTGCAGCACTGTTTACAATAGCTAGGACATGGAAGCAACCTAGATGTCCATCAGGAGATGAATGGATAAGAAAGCTGTGGTACATATACATAATGGAATATAAAGAAAATGCACTGGTCATAACAAACACCCTCTTCCAACAACACAAGAGAAGACTCTATACATGGACATCACCAAATGGTCAACACCGAAATCAGATTGATTATATTCTTTGCAGCCAAAGATGGAGAAGCTCTATACAGTCAGCAAAAACAAGACCAGAGCTGGCTGTGGCTCAGACCATGAACTCCTTATTGCCAAATTCAGACTGAAATTGAAGAAAGTAGGGAAAACCACTAGACCATTCAGGTATGACCTAAATCAAATCCCTTATGATTATACAGTGGAAGTGAGAAATAGATTTAAGGGCCTAGATCTGATAGATAGAGTGCCTGATGAATTATGGAATGAGGTTCGTGACATTGTACAGGAGACCAGGATCAAGACCATCCCCATGGAAAAGAAATGCAAAAAAGCAAAATGGCTGTCTGGGGAGGCCTTACAAATAGCTGTGAAAAGAAGAGAAGTGAAAAGCAAAGGAGAAAAGGAAAGATATAAACATCTGAATGCAGAGTTCCAAAGAATAGCAAGAAGAGATAAGAAAGCCTTCTTCAGCGATCAATGCAAAGAAATAGAGGAAAACAACAGAATGGGAAAGACTAGGGATCTCTTCAAGAAAATCAGAGATACCAAAGGAACATTTCATTCAAAGATGAGCTCGATAAAGGACAGAAATGGTATGGACCTAACAGAAGCAGAAGATATTAAGAAGAGATGGCAAGAATACACAGAAGAACTGTACAAAAAAGATCTTCACGACCCAGATAATCACGATGGTGTGATCACTGACCTAGAGCCAGACATCCTGGAATGTGAAGTCAAGTGGGCCTTAGAAAGCATCACTACGAACAAAGCTAGTAGAGGTGATGGAATTCCAGTGGAGCTATTTCAAATCCTGAAAGATGATGCTGTGAAAGTGCTGCACTCAGTATGCCAGCAAATTTGGAAAACTCAGCAGTGGCCACAGGACTGGAAAAGGTCAGTTTTCATTCCAATCCCAAAGAAAGGAAATGCCAAAGAATGCTTAAACTACCACACAACTGCACTCATCTCACACGCTAGTAAAGTAATGCTCAAAATTCTCCAAGCCAGGCTTCAGCAATATGTGAACTGTGAACTTCCTGATGTTCAAGCTGGTTTTAGAAAAGGCAGAGGAACCAGAGATCAAATTGCCAACATTCATATGAGATCATCGAAAGAGCAAGAGAGTTCCAGAAAAACATCTATTTCTGCTTTCTTAACTATACCAAGGCCTTTGACTGTATAGATCACAATAAACTGTGGAAAATTCTGAAAGAGATGGGAATACCAGAACACCTGATCTGACTCTTGAGAAATTTGTATGCAGGTCAGGAAGCAACAGTTAGAACTGGACATGGAACAACAGACTGGTTCCAAATAGGAAAAGGAGTACGTCAAGGCTGTATATTGTCACCCTGCTTATTTAACTTATATGCAGAGTACATCATGAGAAACGCTAGACTGGAAGAAACACAAGCTGGAATCAAGATTGCCAGGAGAAATATCAATAACCTCAAATATGCAGATGACACCACCCTTATGGCAGAAAGTGGAGAGGAACTAAAAAGCCTCTTGATGAAAGTGCAAGTGGAGAGTGAAAAAGTTGGCTTAAAGCTCAACATTCAGAAAACAAAGATCATGGCATCCGGTCCCATCACTTCATGGGAAATAGATGGAGAAATAGTGGAAACAGTATCAGACTTTATTTTTTTGGGCTCCAAAATCACTGCAGATGGTGACTGCAGCCATGAAATTAAAAGACGCTTACTCCTTGGAAGGAAAGTTATGACCAACCTAGATAGCATATTCAAAAGCAGAGACATTACTTTGCCAACAAAGGTTCGTCTAGTCAAGGCTATGGTTTTTCCTGTTTGTCATGTATGGATGTGAGAGTTGGACCGTGAAGAGGGCTGAGCGCCGAACAATTGATGCTTTGGTGTTGAACTGTGGTGTTGGAGAAGACTCTTGAGAGTCCCTTGGACTGCAAGGAGATCCAACTAGTCCATTCTGAAGGAGATCAGCCCTGGGATTTCTTTGGAGGGAATGATGCTAAAGCTGAAACTCCAGTACTTTGGCCACCTCATGCAAAGAGTTGACTCATTGGAAAAGACTCTGATGCTGGGAGGGATTGGGGGCAGGAGTAGAAGGGGACGACAGAGGATGAGATGGCTGGATGGCATCACTGACTCGATGGACGTGAGTCTGAGTGAACTCCAGGAGTTGGTGATGGACAGGGAGGCCTGGCGTGCTGCGATTCATGGGGTCACAGAGTCGGACACGACTTAGCAACTGATCTGATCTTATCTGATTCTCACTGAGTCATATCTGACTCTTTGCGACCCCATGGACTGTATAGCCTACTAGGCTCCTCCATCCATGGGATTTTCCAGGCAAGAATACTGGAGTAGGTTGCCATTTCCTTCTCCAGGGGATCTTCCCCACCTAGGGATTGAAACCGGGTCTCCCGCATTGTAGGCAGACACTTTACTGTCTGAGCCACCAGGGAAGTCCAATTAAAAAGAATGCATTTGAATCAGTTGTAATGAGGTGGATGAAACGGGAGTGAAGTAAGTCAGAAAGAAAAACATCAATACCGTATATTAACACATAAATATGGAATTTAGAAAGATGGTAATGATGACCCTATATGCAAGACAGCAAAAGAGACACAGATGTAAAGAACAGACTTTTTGACTCTGTGGGAGAAGGTAAGGGTGGGATGATTTGAGAGAATAGCACCGAAACGTGTATTACCATGTGAAACAGATCGCCAGTCCAGGTTTGAAGGATGAGACAGGGCACTCAGAATCAGTGCACTGGGATAACCCTGAAGGATGGGATGGGGACGGAGGTGGGATGGGGGTTCAGGATGGGGAACACATATACACCCATGGCTGATTCATGTCAATGTATGGCAAAAACCACCTCAATATTGTAAAGTAATTAGCCTCCAATTAAAATAAATAATTTTTTAAAAGTCCTATTAACTTACATTATAAAATCAGCAATGCTTTCTTTTAAATTCATATTATTCAGAATAACATATTAAGAGATGTTTTCTTTTAATTTTCTGTTTGCTTTTCCATTGGTGTTGGCTCCTAACTTTTTGGCTTTTGGCTTTAAATCTCTTAGCTCTTTAGTCTCTTGGTCAAGCACCTAATAACTTTAAACTTTAAAGATTTTTAAGAGTAGAATCTATCTCATTCTAAATGAGTACAGCTATTCCATTTTCCTGTTGTATTTCCATATTTTTTAATTTAAAAATTGATAGGTTATTACTTGATAATGAAAGATAATACACAGGTTCAATTTTTATATCAAATGCTGTGTTTTTTTTTAAGATAATGAGGATTTCTTTAATTTTCATTGGTGATTCTAATATAAAAATACTGATGATGCTTAGGAATAATTTTTCTTAAAAGGAGGATATAACTGTCTGTTTTCAAATACAGTATGTCTGTTACTTTCCATAATTTCACTAAATAAATGATTTAGTTGGTATATGAGACATTGAAAGATAAGGAATGACTCTTTTAAAACGTCAGAGAGGTTAAACATTTTCTGACTCTTTCCCAGATTAGTCTAAATGACAGATATACTTTAAAACAGGCTTCCAGGTTTCCAAGCAAACACACCCAAGTACATTAATTAACATATTAACAGCCTTAGACTGTTTTCAAATGCTATACTTACACTGCTTATGATGTCACACAAATAATTTTGATTCAGGTTGAATGTGTCAACAGGAAAACATAAAAATTCTAAGCAAACTAATTTTGAGACTCAAGTGATTGCACTGCCAGAAATGCTAGTTAAACCAAACATTGGTGCAGCCAAAGAACATCAAGGAACACCACTGTTTTCAACATTTGTGGTTTCCTCGTATAAGGGACCTATTCTGCTCAGATTTGGATGTGGCACAAGGGAGCTTTTTAAAAGCAAGGTATATTTCAATTTTTAAAAAAATCTCAATACAGCTGAGTGAATGTAAAGATGCTCTCAGATACTCACATTCTTCAGTCTCTACAAATATGTCTGCTTGTTGCCACCTTTTTGCCTCACCTAAAACATTCTTCTTTTTGCATATCAAATATTCTAATGTGATATGGTCCCTTAGGCATGGTTCCAGTTTGGGTCTAAAATTTTTTTCCCTTCTAGTGAAGAATGTTGTTGTTTTGATTGCTAAGTTGTGTCCGACTTTTGTGACCCCATGGATTCTTGCCCACCAGGCTTCTCTGCCCATGGGATTTCCCAGGTAAGAATAGTGGAGCAGGTTGCCATTTGTTTTTCCAGGGGATCTCCCCAACCCAGGGCTCCGATGTGCATCTCCTGCATTGGCAGGCAGATTCTTTACTGCTGAGTCACCAGGGAAGCCCCTAGTGAAGAAGAGGTCTCCTAAAAATTTTGCAGGAACAGATTGTCATCATACTAAGTATCTTTCCTCTAAACCACTCTGACCACTGCTGACTGAGCTTACCAGGCAGACCATTCAAAAAGGTGGGGTATGTTCCTTCTTGTGGCACTGACAAGTTATTAATAGTATTTTAACGTAAAACTTTAGGGCAATTTATACAAATTCTCTTCTCTATGAAATGATTTTATTTTCGCACATTAAGGCTGATTATAAAATCCTTAGTCCAAAGCAATATATGCCAACAGTAAAACTAATAAAAGTATTAATATTATTCTTTTATGGGTATATACTACCTCACTGAACATCTGTATTCTGAGAACTCTAAATTTAGTCATAAGCAGCCACATTAAAAAGTAAAAATGGAAGCAAGTTATCTCCATTCACCATTTTCAAAATAATGCAATGGCTACAACACAAATTTTCAAGCCAGAAAGACCTAGGTTTGAAATCTAACTCTGTGGCAGTCTGTTTAAATCATGCACACTTTGAAAAGTTCTTGGCAGTAATATAAGTTATCAACCTCATTATTTAATTAAAATATTAGTTAGCCTTCTCTCCTAGGAAGCTTCTGGATTCTAAAATTCCATTTACTGTATGTTTTTCTATATCTACCATTAATGGAATATGCCTAAAAGTACTCCCAAATTGCAGTGTCCTCTTTGAAACATTTGAAATTCTTAGTGAAAGCTGTTGTCAAGCTAGAGTTCAATATCCAACCAAACTAACTTCCAAATCTGAAAGTAGAATAAATAATAAGTTTCAGATACTGAAAAATTCAGAAAACTCAGCTTTATGCATTCTTTCTTTTAAAGGTACTGAGGGATGTAAAGGCAATAAAAAGTTTCTCCCTTGAATTCTGGACATATATCCAGCTAGTAACTTGACATTTACAATTGGATGCTGAATAGGCATTTCAAAATAAGTAAGTCCAAAACAGAATTCATTTCAACTCTAAATCTGCTGTCCCCACAATCTTCTACATTACGGTTCCCCTGGTTTAAAACCTTGAAGCTAATTTTTACTTCTTCATCTTGCACCCAGGTGTATTCTGTCAGCAAAGCCTAATGGTTCAACTTTTAAACTATATCCAGAATCTGACCATTTCTCGTTAATTACACTGCCAGTTATAGTCCCAACCACCAGTATGTCTCATGTGGTTTTTTGCAGCAGTCTCCATGTTTCCATCCTTTTCTCTTACTGTCTAGTTTGTACCATTTTATTTTTCCTCAACATGTGCCTTTTTAGAAAGTCAGTGAGGTCAAAACTATTCCTGTACGAATACTACATGTGATTTGCCTTTTTAACTCGCATTCTCTGGTGAGTGTATCGAGTTTTCTTGAGGCTATATGATGTCAGTGAACATAATGAATGTCAGGCATTAAAGACACGTGTAACAATATAAGACAATGACATTGTCTTTCTTTGGGGGAAAATACAGTTATTTTCATAAAAATACATTATGTGTGTTAACATGTTTTCTTGTTATTTTAAAATAAGTTAATAAATACTTTACAGTTTTAAATTTCTCTTTGTCATCCCATGGACTGTAGCCCGCCAGGCTTCTCTGTCCATGGACTTTTCCAGGCAAGAATACTGGAATGGTTAGCCATTCACTTCTCCAGGGGATCTTCCCAACCCAGGGATCAAACTTGGGTCTCCTGCATTGCAGGCAGATTCTTTACTGTCTGAACTACCAGGGGAGCCCAATATAGTAAATATTTAGAGGTATAACCCATGTAAAGCTCTTTGGGAGTCTTCAACAATTTTTTAAGATTACAAAAGCACTGAAGCCACTGGCTAATGGCTTCTCTATACTGCAACCAGAGTGTTCCTTCTAAAACTCAAGTCATATGGGACTACCCTGTGGTCCAATGGTTAAGAATCCTCTTCCAATGCAGGGTATGTGGGTTTGATCTCTGGTCAGGGAACTAAGATCCCATGTGCCACAGAACAACAAAGTCTGTGTGCCTCAACTACTGAGCACTTGCATTCTAGAACCTGCACACCACAACCAGAGAGAAGCCCACGAATTGCAACAAAGATCCCTCAAGCTGCAAGGAAGACCTGACACAGTCAAATAAATAAATACATACAATAAGTAAATAAAATAAAACTCAAGTCATAGTTTGACCCTCAGTTGCTCAGAACCCTCTAATGGCCCCTCACTGCACTCACAGGAGAGGAGGACACATACTCCATGAGCCTCCAGTCTCCTCTCCTAATAGCTACTACTTTCCCCAGTGCCTTCCATCCACACTGGCTTCCTTGCTGTTGGCCCATCAGGCCAAGGATATGCCTTTGTGTTTGCTGTTCCCTTTTCTTGGCTCTCTCTCTCCTCAGATATGGATGGCTCCCTCCCTTCCTCCAGGTCTCTGCCTTATGAGCCATATTTTTATTGTTTCTCTTTCCAGATATTTAAATACTTGTGAATATTTCCCTGTTCTTCTATGGTAGTACTACCCCTTATCTTTGCCACACAGATATTTGTGTACCCTACCACATCTGTTACAGAGTATGTTATGAAGGATAGTGGCTGTTTTTTAATTTCCTCAAAGGAGAGCAGATCAGGTGGTGGTTTGCACCCAGTATGGTCTGCAAAACACAAGGCTGATCTCAAGGGATTATCTGTCTAAACCTTTAGGCAAGAGCATATTCAACGCAGGGCAGAGAACCCCAACTCTTCAATTTTTAAACAAAGACACAGCCTTTATGAAAATTTGTGGCAAGTCTGATGACTTGGTGTCAGCAAATTCTTTTTAAATTCTTATGCTGAAAGTTAAGCTTCTATCTCTTTTCAAAAGAGATATACAATCACTCTTTTTTTTTTTAATTTTATTTTTTAAACTTTACATAATTGTATTAGTTTTGCCACGTGTATACAATCACTCTTTAGATTCAACTGAAGACCCCTTTATACCACTGGAAGTAATTATTCAATTTCTCCTTGTATTCCTCATCTTAGCTGAAATATCCCAGGTCCTTTCATTTTTTCCACATAGATTTTGCTTTTCCAATCTTCTAATCCTCTTTGTGATGGTCTTTTGACTCTTTTCCAAGTTTTTCATCTTCCTATTTGTGTAGTCCTAAATTGTAATATTAATAATGTGGTATCAAAAGAATCCTAGAGTCTACTTTTATTGTAACCCATTGTTATGTTTTTAATATATACTAATACATTGCCTTATAAATGAAAAAGTGTGTCAAATCTGTTTGTGTAATGTAACTTCCAACCTCCTCCCAGAAAGAAATTAATGCTCCTGATACAATGCTTAATTAAATTATTCTAATAAACTTTAACAACATTAAGATATTCTGGGAGATTAGTTACCAACCCAAGCAGTTGATAAATTGTCAACCACGAGTTTAGTAGCCTTTAACCAAATACTACTTTCTTTTGATGTTGAATCTAACACTTCTCTAACTATTCTCTTTTCCTATAAAATGTCCCTAGGAAGAGCAAATCTTTGAATTAGCCTACTAGAGAGCTTTAAAAACAAAACAAAACAAACACCAGGGAATCTATTGTAATTCTTCAATACATGCTAACAAAAAAATTATCTTTTTTTTATATATATATGCAGGCATCAGTAAACTTACTCTATAGAGGGAAAGGGAAAGTGAAAGTCCCATGGCTCAGCCCTGTCTGACTCTTTGCCACCCCCATGGACTGTAGCCTACCAGGCTCCTCTGTCCATGGAATTCTCCAGGTCAGAATACTGGAGTGGGTAGCCGTTCCCTTCTCCAGGAGATCTTCCCAACCCAGGGACTGAACCCAGGTCTCCCACATTGCAGGCAGATTCTTTACCATCTGAGCCACCAGGGAAGCTTTACAGATAGAGAGATAGTAAATATTTAGGCCTTATAGATCACATCTGGTCTATGTTATATATTCTTTAAAATTTCTTTAAACAACTCTCCAAAAATGTAAAAACCAATCTCAGCAAGCAGGCCATACAAAAACAGGTTGTAGACCCAAGCTACACAGCCCATAGTTTGCTGATTTTTGTTGTCATGGTTCTTGGAGGTCCCATGGAGATTTACTCATCGCAAAATAGCAGCCACTGGATCAAGGAACTTCATGGCATGTATACTACTGAGATCCCTTGCTTCTCTTCCTGAGCCTGGAGTATTTTTTTGCTGATCTACAGCAATTTTATCTCTTGAATGTCAAAGTCTGGTGACCACCTGAAAGGGCTCTTGTTCCACTGGGTTTACAATGATTTACTATCTGAATTGAGAGCTTGGAGAGCAGTCTGGACCATAAGAATTGGCTAAACTTGGGGTTGGAGTTAAAGAACTCCTCCCCAAGATGAGATCAGAGAGGTATTTTGATATTTGAGTGACATAAAGGACTCCCAAGAGGGGGAGTCAAGTGTAGAATCCAAAGTTTCCATGCCATATTTTAAATCTGAGAATTTCAATGACCAGTGTTTTGAATTTGACACATTCCACAGCCAAATCTCTGTTATAATACTAAGAAAAACAAAAGCCCTTCAAAAGGAAGCTTAGGATGAACAACAACGCATTTTTAGGGAAAAAAAAGTATCTAAAACTTGGAAGTGAGGCAAAAAGAGGGCAGATATCCTTTTATTATTATACTGCAGAACTGTTTAACTGGCCTACCCAAGAATAATTTAGGGAAATATATTTTGTTTGACTTGCTAATTACTACTGATTACATCCCAGACTTGTAGATTTTTGTTCGGTAGAAAAGAAAACCCAAAACATATGTTTTTTTATTGCCCTGAAGGACGTTACCTAGTTTTGTATCTAACCTAGTAATGTTATTCTAACATTTCTTTTTCAAACAGTTCCTGGAATGCTCTTTAAACTAAATGTTTTGCCATCTTACCAGCTCTCTCAATAAGGAGTTGAATAAATCTTTGACAGGTTCATTCTATATTCATCGAGTCATGTTTAACTTTTAAAAAATTATCCCTTGACAACGTTCACAGAAGTCTTATCTTGTGTTTTCTTACAGTGGATTTTTTTGTGTATATGTTTGCACTTGTATTCACATTTGTCTAACAGTTAAAAAACTGTATGCGGGAATTGGTTCAGAGGTTGTTTTGTATATTTGTCTGTTTCTATAGTTATTTACAGTGCTTTGTTTTTGTTTTTTGTTTGTTTGTTTGTTTATTTTGTGGTCAGTGAATTCTTTGGCCACTTACTACAACTATACTTTTTCTCTTGCTTTGAATATCTCTAAGAATGAAGGTTAAGTGGTCACAGTTTGTCTTTTTTTCCCCTAGAAAAACACCTCCTTAAATAGATTCATGTTGAAATAAAGGGAGAAGGGGAGATCTGCTTGGGTGATTTCATAAGGCTGTGTAGTAAAGAGTAAAGGGAAATTTCTGTCAAGAATTGGTCTGACAGTGGATTAAAAGAATAGTTCAAATATATAAAAAAGATAGAATCTACAATTTAAAAAGACAGCCCCTCTCTCACCCTCCTGGGCAAAAGAGTAGTGCCTGAAAGGACGTTAGCCAAGGAAAGGTGTTTTACTTGTAAAAGTGCCTTTCCCTCTTTCCAGAGGGAAATTAACAGGACTGTAAAGACTAAAATGAATTCACATATCCCAAGCAGGAGGTAATAAACATATATACCTAGAATAAGGAAACACAAAAAATATTCACCACTGTCTTACAACAAAAAGAAGAAAAATGCACAAAAGGGAAGTTTGGAGGTAATGGGTAGAATTGTCAGTAAGGATGAGGAACTAAAACCTATGCAAATAGCTTTCTGGTCACCCTTCAACAGCTCTTTCTATATTTCTCAATCAGAATGTTTAATTCAAAGAGATTTAGCAAAGCTTTATAGTACTCTGCACTGAATTACATAAAATTCAAAGTTCAATTGATATTCCTGATAACTATTTTCTTAAATTTCACTAAAAGACAGTTAAAAGTCTTAGCCCCGATTTTATTCTAGATTGGGAGATCATGAAAAAATTATACCCCATTTATACCATAGTGTTAAACACAGAGACACCAGATAACCCAGCAATTCCACCTCTACACTGATCTACCTAACAGAAATCAAAACATATGTCCACACAAACGCTTATATGAGTGTTCACAGGAGCCTTACTCTTCACAGCCTCAAAGTGGAAGCAACCTGAATGAATGCCCATTAATTGAAGAATGGAAAGAGAAGATATGGTATACTCCTATAATGGAATATTATTTGGTAATTAAAAGGAATGCTGTACTGATACACGCTACAACTCAGATGAATCTTAAATATATGCTAAGTGAAAGAAGCCAGTCACAAAAGATTACATATAACATGATATCATTTACTGAAATTTCTACAACAAGCAAATCTATAGAGACTGAGGACAGACAGCTGCCTAGAGCTTCGGAGAAGAAATGGAGGTATGTTGGGGAGTGATAGTTTATGGTACAGATTTTTTTGGGGAGGTGATGAAAATGTTCTAAAACAGACTATGGTAATGGTTGTACAATTCTGTAATTATTCTAAAAACCACTGAATTATATACTTAAAAAAATAAGTGTTATAGAAGGTGGGTAATATCTCAATAAAGCTGTTAAAATGTATTTTAGTTCCTGCATGACTAACCTGTTCTCTGATAGGATGCCTGTTTAATTGGAAGTTACTAACGTCTTTGTATTTGTCTCATGAAAGTGAAACTGAAATTGTTAGTCACTCAGTCATGTCTAACTCTTTGCGACCCCATGGACTGTAGTCCACAAAACTCCTCTGCCCATGGAATTCTCTAGCAAGAATACTGGAGTAGGTTGCCATTCCTTTCTCCAGGAGATCTATCTTCCCAACCTAGGGATCGAATCTGGGTTTCTCACATTGCAGGCAGATTCTTTACCGTCTGAGCCACCAGGGAAGTCATGGTCAGAGCATTTCTGTTGTTGTTGCTGAGAATTATGTTTTATTTGGCATATAAAACTGAGAACACAGCATCTCAGATAGTTCTGAGCTCAGACAGCTCCCCAGATCATTATTTACACTAAAAATTTATGTCTTTGTATATATGTTCAACAACATTGAATTATAACTAGTGCCAGTTTATTTAATGGTTGTTGCACTCCTACAGTAATGTGAAACCATGAAATGTCATATTTCTCTGATACATTCTAATACGAACTGTGATTACATCATTTTTAAGTGGAAGTATAAACTGTAATTAAAGACAATTAATATGAAGACTTAGGACTAATAATTAATGAACAACCTTTGGCAAATAATATCATATGATAGTTTTAACCTATGTATAATATCTATACATAAATATAATTTGTTTTTTATAACATTTAAATAATATGATTATAACATGCTTTATAAAATTTCTTTTATCTTAAGAACTGAGGTGTAACACTTTAAATACTGTCGTTCACCATTGTTTAGCTTATGTGATTTACATGATAAATAATACATGGAAATAAAATTAACTGTTTTTAATTAGCTTAATAGAATAGGTAACTGATAACTAAGAAAAAACTTTTCCCAATATGAAGATGTGAAATTATTTACTTACCATATATTCTACCTAATTGACAAAAGATATTTTTTCCCTCCCTCAAACCAAATGTGTTCTTTCAGAAGGGGCAATTAGCTTTCCTGCTTTGGGGCTGCTTTTTGAAATTTCAAAATCATAAATAACTAAAAGCAAACAAGCAGAACAATAAGAGATTCCTGGACTCTAAAGAAATTAAAATTCTGAGATTTCTTAAACACTTTCTTAGTTGTAGTTATAAGCCAGCGACCCATACGGCCTTCTCTTATTACTGGGCATCTGTATTCTTATCTGACAACATTTAAAAATGTTGGTTTAAGATTGTTTCTAATTTGGAGCAATAAAAAAGGAGCAATTTTTTTGTAATATTCAAAACACGTTTGAGACACATTAGACAGCCTCTAGGTAACACCAAAGGTGTGCTCCTTCTCCTATAATCCAGGATATGGTACTCACAAGTAAAAGAGATGCTGGAAATAATTAGTTTTAATTGATTTGCTCCTTAAATTCCTTAATTAGGACAACAGTAGGCTGTTCTGTTTATTGCAGTCACATTATGGGGAGAGCTGTTAAGTAAAAAAGTTAAAATATTATTAATGTGATTATGTTATTAGATAACCTTTCAGGATAAGTAAAATCGTCTTCAAGTTCAGGTACAAGGGCTGACTGAAACAGTCACTGACAACAGATTTATTTCAAAGATTTTGCTTCTAAATTTTAAATACCCACACGTTAATTAGAGATGAGTGTGGCATTTATCTTTAGCTGTTGCTTTGTAGATTCCTTGGGATATGGAATCCTAATTTCACACACAAAGTCTGTAAGTAGACATACTTTTACTTCTTCCTTTCCAATCTTTATGTCTTCAATTTTTTTCATCCTTATTGTACTGGCTAGTCTCCTACAAAATACGGTATAATGCTAAAGGAGGAGAAGACTTGTCTTTGGAAACCAGCTAAACAGCTAATCAGTTAACTGTCAACTGTTAGGCAAGAATCCAATGACCTTGAACCCACATTTTTTATCTAGCCTAACAATAATATCTAACCATCCACTATGCTTATAAAATGTCCCTAGTCGGGATGAATTTTTAAACTACTTCTGACCTACCAGAAGTCTTTTACATGTAAGACTAAAATAAAACTGTAACACAGACTCAAAAATGATTTGTCCACAAGTGTTTTCTAACAGTTTCTTCAGTCTACTAGTTATCCATCACCATCTCCATAGGATTAACTTTACTTTTGCTCTAATGGCATGTAGTTAGTCTTTTTCCATCTTGCATTTCATTCATTTATTCATTCAACAAATATTTACTGATCCTTTGTGAACATATTAGGTACTATTCTAAATATTGGTGATATAGAAATGAACACAACAAAACAAACAAAAGTCTAGTATATTTTATGTTTGGTTTATTTATTTTTCTTCAAGGTACAATCCTATACTTTCCTTAAGTGAATTTCAGTGCTCAGTTTTGACTATTTCCTTCATTTTTATTTTATTTTGCCAAGCTCATTTCCAGCTCTTGCTTCAATACTACATTATGCACCATGGGGCCACATACAGAAATATAAGATACATGTTATACCATCAGCTCCTTAGATAAAATGCTTAAACACTCAACAAAGATCCAAGCCCTAGACACACCCCTAGTGCTAGCTCCTCAACTTTCACCATTTTCTGGTTACAGGGATCTACATAGCTGTGTGTTAACTAGAAAGGTATTTTTGTGTGCTATATATAGTATTTCCTAACTTTGCTGATGGGAAATTATCCTGGACCTTGCTAATTTCAGGGCACATAATAGAAATTAGTTTGAAGGTGTTTTCCTAATGAAGCTATTCTCATAATTATTTTTAAAAATCAAGGTGTTATTAGCTAAATGACCGCCAAAGTATTTTTCCAGAAGCTGGATTTATAGGTTATACCATTCCTATTTAAAAAAAGATATTTGAATCTGTTTCTAATTTTAATACATTCCTAAGGTATTCGAGAAAGAGTAATTAGTAATTTGTATTGATTACTGGACCCATGAGTTTTCATCTATTTAGCTTATGCAGTGACTTTTATTTAGGATTTGTTTTGATGTTCTGACTTCACGTTTTATATAATACTCCAAATTTCCAGTGACATATAGAAATATTTCTGTGTACATATGTCACAACCCTATTAAGAAGAATAACTTCTAATTACACTCTTAAATTTCATTTCTAGAGTTTAAAATAACAGAAAGGGATATACTGTAAGATGGCAGGTTAGAAACTTTAGTGCAAAATGTATCATAAGTGTTTATTCCACAACTGTTTCTTGAGCAGCTCCGTTCCAGTCGCTGTGCAGGTGCTGTGGATACAGAAGTGAACAAGACCAATATAGCCAAATGGCCTCTGCCCTCACGGGACTTTCAGTGCAGCTCTATAAATCAAACAAAGAGAAAAGATGTGGAAAACAAAGATATTTCTGAAGCCTTGAGGGGAAAGGAGAGGGGGAAAGAACAATACGGTTAAAATAAAAGCTGAAAGAAGATGAGTTGTGGTGGAGGAAGGAGCACGCAAAGGCTGTGTGTGTGTGCGCTCAGTGGTGTCCAACTCTTTGCAACCCCATGGACTACAGCCCACCAGCATCCTCTGTCCACAGAATTCTCCAGGCAAGAACACTGGAGTGGGTTGCTATTTCCTTCTCCAGGGGATCTTCCTGACCCAGGGATCAAACCCTCAGCTCTTGTGTCTCCTGCACTGGCATGTGGATTCTTTACCACTAGCGCCACCTGGGAAGCCCACAGCCTCCAAATGCCAAAAGATGCCAATATATAAAGAAGCCAAGCTCCTCTAACCCTAAAGGCTCTGAGATTCCATGTCAGAAGCCCAGGCTTATGCTCCCTATGGAACCAGAGGATGGAAACAAACACGAAAAAGCTAAGAGTGACTTCAGAAGTCCCACCCCCACCACCAAATATCTACTTGTTGTGAGTTAAAATTTCTTTGATAGGGAACACAGTGTTTCATAATAATAAACAATTGCCATAAAATGCAAATGCTCTAATAAAGACAAACTATACTCATTAAAACTGAACAATCACAAGAATGAATGGTTAGTATCAGAGCCTTCCCAGCATAACAGAAGTAAGTAAATAAAAGATGTTGCACATTTAAAATTTGGGGAGGGTTTCCCATCTCTCAAACAAAAGAATGCAGGTAGAGGCTGGTCTGGAAGATAACTTAATGAATGTAATAATGCTGCCAAGATGAAACTGGTACAACTGAAAGATATACTTTTACAAATACATTTCAGCTTAAGAGCGAATGAAATATGATTTCTTATAAAGGAAAAATGTGTATGTATACACTGTTCTTCATGTCTTTTAGTTCCACATGGCTCATTTGTAATTTTCAAACATAATCTAGAATCATGTTCCTCCATTTGTTCTCAATAGGGGGGGCAATCTTGTCCCTGTCAAACACTTGGACTGCTGTGTGCTATGCTTAGTTGCTCAGTTGTGTACAACTCTTTGTGACCCCATGGAGTGTAGCCTGCCAGGCTTCTGTGTCTGTGGGGATTCTCTAGGCAAGAATACTGGAGTGGGTTACTGGGTCTGCAGGGCAGAGGAAAAGAATCTTCAGGGTGTAGCCTGCCAACAGGCCACAGCACCTAAGTGGGTAGACAGGGTATCTGTGGCATTACAATTAGATACATTACAATGTATCTAAAAATATGTATCCCTGGAAGGAAGGTGGGCATGAACTAAAGGTTGAGAAATGCTTCCCTAAGAGCTTCATTACTCTCTCTTGCGCTTCTAGGCTTTGGGCAGTGTTTGAGTTCAGCCAAAATAACTTTCCTCCTTGCTCTTCCTTCCCACCCATCTCCAGTAAGGACAGAGCGTTCATTCTTTTGAGTTCTTTAAAGAATCTATAGTTCTCTTGAATGCCTTTGACCTCAAATACCCAGTCATCTGGAACACTTTCAGTTGTTTCCCTAAGCTTTACAACAGTTTTCTTAAAACCGGTTCTTGAATTCTGCCTTTTTCTCTTTTCTTAACTGTATTCGTTTTCTGAATATTACCGTGTCTCTATTGACTGCCATTCACAGACTATAGAATCATATTCTAAAAGGACAATCAATCCAACACCAGAAAAGGATTTTAAATTCACTCCCTGAACTTGTGACAGTGCGTTACACTTTTAAGTAGGTAGCCCAGGCTATTTTTTTTGTTTCACGTCTGATATTGGAAAAGAGTTCAGGTATTCTTTACCTTTTAATATGTTTATGAGATTTTCACTATATATGCTGAACTATCTACTTTACATAAAGTTCTGAGATTACCCTCTTGCCCTTCTGTGACTGTGCTGAGAGCGAATTGGAGTACGTTATTGTTCTAGGTATTCGAGGCCACACTAGTTTCCACTCTTGCCCATCTTGACCCCACAGTCTCTTTTCTATTTCTACAGTCCAGGAATGACCCATATCTAACAGGCCTATTGTTAGTAATAAATAATAGTATTTGTTATTATTGTCATAGGGTGTTATAGTGTGTGATATATATATACACAATGGCACCCCACTCCAGTACTCTTGCCTGGAAAATTCCATGGATGGAGGAGCCTGGAAGGCTGCAGTCCATGGGGGTCACTGAGGGTCGGACATGACTGAGCGACTTAACTTTTACTTTTCACTTCCATGCATTGGAGAAGGAAATGGCAACCCACTCCAGTGTTGTTGCCTGGAGAATCCCAGGGGCAGGGGAGCCTGGTGGGCTGCGGTCTATGGGGTTGCACAGAGCCGGACACGACTGAAGTGACTTAGCAGCAGCATATATATAAATATATATATATATATGTATGTGTATATATACATATATATACACATACGCACACAGACATATATAGAGAGAGAATATAACATAGTATAGTAATATTATAGTGTTTCATTTCTTTTACCTGTTCCTTTAAAATTTTTTCACCTCTGATATTTGTGGTGAGACTATCTGGGTCTTTTCCCCATGCTAATTCACTCATTATTCTCTCATAATTCTAACAGAAGCCTAAGATATTAAGAAGAGGTGGCAAGAATACACAGAAAAACTGTACCAAAAAGATTTTCATGACCCAGATAATCACGATTGTGTGCTCACTCACCTAGAGCTAGACATCCTGGAATGTGAAGTCAAGTGGGCCTTAGGAAGCATCACTACCAACAAAGCTAGTGGAGGTGATGGAATTCCAGTTGAGCTATTTCAAATCCTAAAAGATGATGCTGTGAAAGTGTTGCACTCAATATGCCAGCACATTTGGAAAACTCAGCAATGGCCACAGGACTGGAAAAGGTCAGTTTTCATTCCAATCCCAAAGAAAGGCAATGCCAAAGAATGCTCAAACTACCGCACAGTTGCACTCATCCCACATGCTAGTAACTGCTACTGCTGCTAAGTCGCTACAGTCGTGTCTGACTCTGTGTGACCCCCTAGATGGCAGCCCACCAGGCTCCCCTGTCCCTGGGATTCTCCAGGCAACAACACTGGAGTGGGTTGCCATTTCCTTCTCCAATGCATGAAAGTGAAAAGTGAAAGTGAAGTCGCTCAGTCATGTCCGACTCAGCAACCCCACGGACTGCAGCTTACCAGGCTCCTTCATCCATGGGATTTTCCAGGCAAGAGTACTGGAGTGGGGTGCCACTGCCTTCTCCACATGCTAGTAAAGTAATGCTCAAAATTCTCCAAGCCAGGCTTCAGCAATACATGAACCGTGAACTTCCAGATGTTCAAGCTGGTTTTAGAAAAGGCAGAGGAACCTGATATCAAATTGCCAACATTCACTGGATCATGGAAAAAGCAAGAGAGTTCCAGAAAAACATCTATTTCTGCTTTACTGACTATGCCAAAGCCTTTGACTGTGTGGATCACAATAAACTGTGGAAAATTCTGATAGAGATGGGAATACCAGACCACCTGACCTGCCTCTTGAGAAACCTGTATGCAGGTCAGGAAGCAACAGTTAGAACTGGACATGGAACAACAGACTGGTTCCAAACAGGAAAAGGAGTACGTCAAGGCTGTATATTGTCACCCTGCTTATTTAACTTAGATGCAGAGTACATCATGAGAAACGCTGGGCTGGAAGAAACACAAGCTGGAATCAAGACTGCCAGGAGAAATATCAATAACCTCAGATATGCAGATGACACCACCCTTATGGCAGAAAGTGAAGAGGAACTAAAAAGCCTCTTGATGAAAGTGAAAGAGGAGAGTGAAAAAGTTGGCTTAAAACTCAACATTCAGAAAACTAAGATCATGGCATCCAGTTTCATCACTTCATGGCAAATAGGTGGGGGAAACAGTGGAAACAGTGGCTGACTTTATTTTTCTGGGCTCCAAAATCACTGCAGATGGTGACTGCAGCCTTGAAATTAAAAGACACTTACTCCTTGGAAGGAAAGTTATGAACAACCTAGACAACATATTAAAAAGCAGAGACATCACTTTGTCAACAAATGTCCATCTAGTCAAGTCTATGGTTTTCCCAGTAGTCATGTATGGATGTTGAGAGCTGAACTATAAAGAAAGCTGAGCGCTGAAAAATTGATGCTTTTGAACTGTGGTGTTGGAGAAGACTCTTGAGAGTCCCTTGGACTGCAAGGAGATCCAACCAGTCCATCCTACAGGAGATCAGTCCTGGGTGTTCATTGGAAGGACTGATGTTGAAGCTGAAACTCCAATACTTTGGCCACCTGATGAGACGAGGTGACTCTTTTGCAAAGACCCTGATGCTGGGAAAGATTGAGGGCAGGAGGAGAAGGGGACGACAGAGGATGAGATAGTTGGATGGCATCACTGACTCAATGGACATGAGTTTGGGTAAATTCAGGGAGTAGGTGATGGACAGGGAGGCCTGGTGTGCTGTGGTTCATGGGGTTGCAAAGAGTTGGACACAACTGAGCAAATGGTCTGTTCTCTCATGAAAGTCAATTTGATTGTATCCTCCATACTGTGCCATGATTAGTCCTATTTTCAACCAAATGGTTTGAAATCCTCCTTGCTTATTATCTTAACCTTCTCTCTAAGGCAGGTACAGGTATACCTGTTTTTTGAAAGTTCCCTTTACATCACTTCACTTTTATGAAAGACCTATAGTGGTGCCTGTTTTGACTAACTGAAAGAAATCCAAAAAGGATTTTTGCATTTATGGAAAAGAGAGGTAAAAAGCAAAAATAGTGTTCAGCATTGGTTTTGCAGTAAGCAGAAATACAGAGGCAGGGAACACCCAGGGCAGCAGCGACAGTGGCACCGACAAGCTCCTCCCCCAGGAACCACACTCAGCATCTCCACGTCAAGCCCGATAACTTGAACAGTATCTGTGAGCATCTGTGCTTTATCTCCATGTATTCTGTGCATCGGTTAGTAAGATGTGTCCTAAGATAACTGTTCCTTCCCTTTATGCTATTTCAGCTTACATAAATTTTCAGAGGAACTCTGCTTGCAGATAATGGGGGAAACCTGCATTTCTTTCCCATAGGTAAATTATAATCCTAATTAAAGAAATCCATCGGGGTCATTACCCCATCTAAAACGCCAAACTACTCAAATACTGTTGATGTACTCAATATATTTACAACCTAATGAGGTTACTACACCACAACAGAAGCAATTGATCAATAAAACATAGCTATCTTACCTGGTACCTAATGGCCAAGACTTTGAAGAACTGTGGCCTTCCAGTAAATGTAATGCCAGTTAAAGGAGTGAAGGAGGCTGGGATGAACAAATCTCAGAATAAAGCGGAGGGTGCCACTACTCATGTAACAGAGACAAATAACTTGGGTGTGTTTCCTAATTATTGTGAGGATCTCTCTCTGAATATCTGACTCATCTTTCATTCAGGAAATTGAAACCATGAGTGCCGAAGAATTGATGCTTTTGAACTGTGGTGTTGGAGAAGACTCTTGAGAGTCCCTTGGACTGCAAGGAGATCCAACCAGTCCATTCTGAAGGAGATCAGCCCTGGGATTTCTTTGGAAGGAATGATGCTAAAGCTGTAACTCCAATACTTTGGCCACCTTATGCGAAGAGCTGACTCATTGGAAAAGACTCTGATGCTGGGAGGGACTGGGGGCAGGAGGAGAAGGGGATGACAGAGGATGAGATGGCTGGATGGCATCACTGACTCGATGGACAAGAGTTTGGGTAAACTTGGGGAGTTGGTGATGGAAAGGGAGGCCTGATGGAAAGGCAGGCCTGGTGTGCTGCAATTCATGGGTTGCAAAGAGTCAGACACGACTGAGCGGCTGAACTGAACTGATGTTTTATTTGAAGCAAAGCATATAAAGAAATAGAAAAATGTCCTTGTTTTAAAGAGTTTACAGTTTTTTTGTAGGATGTTACCTAGACAAATAACCTTAAAAAATGTAAAAATCATTAGGGGGGATATGTTATCTGAATTATAAATGAACTGACAAATGATTAAAAATGGAAAGTCTATGGCTTACATAGGAGTTGGACCTTGAAGTAGATGCAGAACATTAGCTGGTAGAGACTCGGTGAAGGGGGAGGTATGTGGTGGGGAGATACTAGGATTGCCATGGTGCTCTGAGTGATAAGCAAGGCTGAGATATCAGGAGAGGCAGAAAACAGGATAGTGCATTTGCCAAGATATACAAATTCCATCCCATTGAAAGATGGCTATTAATATTCTAAAAAATGTGCAGAGTAGGGCAAAGGAAAAACTACATAAGGTAAGTGTATATAAGTTAAGACTACAAAAACAAGGATGTGACTCAAAAGTTAAAGATGCTAAAAAGCAGATAAGGCCTTCATATAAAAGAGTGAATCAGTGACAGTGCTGACTAAATGCTATATGCATGTAAAATATACAAATGTAAAATTAAGCAGAAATTTCAACCAGTGGTAGACCACAGTAATTCTTACCATTTATTAAGCACCTACTAGGTGACAGGACCACATTCTGTCCCATTGTGCTGTCGCTTCCGTCGTGTCTGACTCTGTGATCCTATGGACTGTAGCCCACCAGACTCTTCAGTCCATGGGATTCTCCAGGTAAGAATACAAGAGTGGGTGGCCATGCCCTCCTCCAGGGGATCTTCCTGACCCAGGGATCAAACTCACTTCTCTTATGTCTCCTGCATTGGCAGGCAGATTCTTTACCACTGGTGCCATCTGGGAAGCCCTTTGTCCCATTACTTCATGGCAAATAGAAGGGGAAAAAGTAGAAGCAATGACAGATTTTATTTTCTTGGGCTCCAAAATTACTGCGAATGGTGACTGCAGCCATGAAATTAAAGGACGCTTGCTCCTTGGAAGGAAAGCTATGACAAATGTAGACAGTGTATTAACAAGTTAAGACATCACTTTGCCAACAAAGGTCCATATACTCAAAGCTATGGTTTTTCCATTAGTAATGTACGGATGTGAGAGTTAAACCATAAAGAAGGCTGAGTGTCAAAGAATTGATTATTTCAAACTATGGTGCTGGAGAAGACTCTTGAGTCTCTTGGACAGCAAAGAGATCAAACCAGTCAATTCTAAAGGAAACCAACCCTGAATATTCATTGGAAAGACTGCTGCTTAAGCTGAAGATCCAATACTTCGGACACCTGCTGCAAAGAGCTGACTCATTGGAAAAGACCCTGATGCTGGGAGGGACTGAGGGCAGGAGAAGGGGGTGGCAGAGGATGAGATGGTTGGATGGCATTACTGACTCAATGGACATGAGTTTCCACAAACTCCAGGAGATAGTGAAGGACAGGGAAGCCTGGTGTACTGCGTCCATGGGATGGCAAAGAGTCGGACACAACATAGTGACTGAACACACAACACACAGGTTTCAGAAGCTGTCCTTTGTAAGCACTGTTACACTGAATGCACACAATGATCCAGCTAGGTAGGCTTTACTTATAAGCCCATTACACACCAAGAAACCGTGGCTCAGAGAAGCTAAATAATGTGAATTAGTTGGCACTTGTTCTATGCAGTAGAGCCAGAATCTGTACCAGCTTTTCCTATCTTGAGGCCATGCCCTTTACCCCATACCAGTCTACAATGATTTATATTTTAAGAGACATTAAGTGAATTAATGATACCTGCATTAGGATACCTGTCACCTCGTTGGTTACAATATGCTTTCATGAGTGTTCTGGGCCTAGACACATAGCCAGCACTCCAGGGACTGAGTATAAAGTATTTGGGAGTGTGTTGCAACTCATGAGGGCATCATTATCATGTGAATGAGAATAGCTGATGAGCCAGACTGAAATGTTCATTAGGTTAAGCTCTAAATCAGTCATTTAATAGATAGCAGTGGCAAGAAGAGGGGTTTGGGAAACAGATGGCCCTGATTCCAAATGTGAATTCTGCTATATACCAGAAAACCCTGAACAGGTGACCTGACTTCCTTAATCCCCCATTTCCTCATACAGTCCTTATAGTAAGTTAACAATAAATTTATTTAGGAAAAAAAAGAGAGGCAGCTTTGAATAACAAAAAAGTAAATCATTAAGACTAGAGGATTTGGATATATGTATTTGTGTAACAGATTCACTTTGCTGTACACCTGAAACTAAAACAATACTGTAAATCAATTATACCCCAATATAAATTAAAAAAAAAGAAAAGATAACTAGAGGCTTGGCTTCATTCAGGCATTAACTCAGCTGTACGGTCTTGGATAAGTCACACACTCTGAGCCTCTCTCTTCTGTGATGTGTGAATGGCCATCTGCCTTAAGGTTTTGTTGTCAGATTTTGAGATCATGCATGTCAGGCATCTAGTTCAGCCTTTGTTACAGTAATGCTTCATACTAGATTATTAACACCACACTTGGCAAAATAAATGTGTATTTCCACTCTATTTCTTTTTTAAACTTGGGTTTTACTATGAAGTTATGGGTGACTACAACTTAAGTGCAGACTATTAAGAATCATTAACAAATTGGTAAAAATTAGATACTTTTTACACTAAAAGCATTCCCTTCTCAAAACACATTCCCTTAAGTGCCTAGTCCATCTGAGAAATAAGAGATCAGTACCATTAACAAAGGTTTTGATCATTTTATTACTAAGAAAGTTGCTAAACATGCTTGCTATCTCTGATACTGCTGGTGGGTGAGTGGGCCTTATCTGTGGTCAAATCTGTTATGTGAACCATGAAAAGCATCCATCCTTGCAAAGCTGCTCCCCACCTCTCCCTCAAAAGCAAACAACCTGACCTAAAGAGAGTATTTGATCACTCCAAAGTAAAGCCAGTCTGGGTCAGGTCCATGGTCTTCCCTATCTAAGCAAATCACAAGAAGGCAAATATCACAGCTTGGAGCTGTAGACACTTAATCTGTTACCCATGTCCACAGGTTTATGAATCTGAGCAAATTTTGTAAAGTATGGCTTACCTTTGGGGTTTACACAAATCATTTAAAAATAGAATGTAAAGAAAAATAAAAACTATAAAGCTGACGGCTGAGGTGATGGTACCCTACTGTGCCAAGAGAGTTAAGACCAGTTGCCTTCATCTCTCATCTGGACGGCATTTTAATAACTTGTCCATGAAGAAGCCTCCAGTATGCCTTGGGAAACCACTATATACCTGTCCGGAAATGTGACCGTTGGTTAAGGCTACATTTTTTACACGATTGAGAGTTTGTAAGAAATGTGTGACTAAAATAAGCCTTGCCATTTCCTTTACCTGTTCCTCCCCCATAAATCTGCATGAAATAGTCATTCAAATCTCCCTCTGCCCAACGTTGCTGGCACTCACACAGTTTGATGGGTGCTTATTTTTTACTTTAACGTAGATAGGGACTTGAAAGTGTTTCCTAACCGGTTTGCTGGGAGTTTAAAATGCTTAAAAAGAATTCGAAAGTGAAGTTTGGCCTTAACTCTTTGAAATATCTGTCTGGGATGTGGGCTAGGTGTCCGTGGCACCCAAAGCTACGTAAAGAGCAAGGTTTTGAAGGGACTAAAATCCGATGTATACCGTGGGTGGGGGAGGGAAGAACTGGCAGAGGGAGAGAAGAAAGGAATTAGCTTCTACAGAGCACATCCTAAGGTTCCTGAGTCGCTAACTCCATCCCTAGCTGTGTCGTCGCTGAGAACCAGCTGGAAAGGGAAAGACCAGCGAGCCTGGGTTTGTGTCGAAAGCATTGGTCTTGGTTTCAATCGCCGGCCTAGACACCTGGTTTCTGGGGCCCGCGAGATCCAGCGAAATCCTCTCTCCCCTCGGGTCCTGCTGGGGAGCAGGCATCGCGCTCTCGTTCCCTTCGGAGACCTAATTCCTCTCTCTCCCCAAAGTGCTAACTTCAGGGGCTCGGGGGTGGTGAGGAAGAGCAGACCAGTAGGTAAAGACCCTGAGGTTTCAGGGAGGTTTAAGGTTGAAAAGAACGACGATCTCCCCCTGCGTGGCCCCGTTTTCTCCTGGTCCCCCAGCCCCATCCCCCCAAGTCCGCAGAACCTGCCGCGCTGCGCTTGGCGCCAGGCTGGGGTCTCTCACCCGACGCTGGGTTGGCGCGGAATGGGTGGGGTAAGGATTGGCGGGTCCCCGAGCTCCGGCAGCGGATGGCTCCAGGGACCACACGCCGGGCAGGAGCCCACAGTCCGCCCGCCCGAAAGCCGGGGGAAGGCAGAGAAGCGAACGAGGCGGGGCGAGTCGTGGCTCCAGCACACCTAGAGGACCGAGCCGGCGGTCCTCGGCGGGCCGTCCCTCTCCATCGCATCCCATCCCATCCCTCGGCGGTCCCCGCCCTTACCTCTGGGCGCGAGGGTGCCGGCTGCGAACGGTGCTGGGGAGCGGCGAGCCGTCTCCCGGCTGGGCTCAGCGGCGGCCAGCGGCAGCGGGGTCGCCCGCCGGGCGGCTGCTCATGGCTCGTCGAGCCCCGAAGCACTGCGGCCGCGGCCACGGCGGCGCCTTCCTCCTAGTCCTCTTCGCGGGCTCCGAGCCGGGACGCAGCTAACGCCCCAGCCCCGCAGCCCTCCTCCCCTCCGCCTCCCCGGCCGCGGACGGAGCCGCCTCCAGCGCCGCCCCGCGAGCAGCCGGGCCAGCGGCAGCCAGCGCCGCCCAGCGCCCGGCCCCGGGGTCGCCGCGCCGCCCGCCGGTCGGCTCCGCGGTGCCAGCCCGCTGTGACGCAGGCCGCCGGGCCCGGGAACTTCCTCCCCGCGGAGACCACCCCGCGCCCGGGCCGGCCGCCGAGGACAGCCGCCGGCCGCCGAGGACTTCCTTCAGGGCGCCCAAGGAGATCTCCCGCCGCTTGCCGGTGGAGCCACTCCGGCCTCTGGAATGCCCACCTGGCGGCCAGTGCCTGAGGAATGGACCGGGGCCACTACCTTCCCCATCCCTAACCCGAGGCTTCCCTGCGCTGGGCGGCCGCGCCACAGTCGCAGCTCCACCCCGGGGTAAGTTGGAGGGGAGCCGCTATCACTAAAAACAGCCCTTCTGGGCACTCCTCGGAAGGACTTGGAAGGATGGAGATAATCTTTCCTCATTATCCTGCTCCCCTCACAGATGAGCAGAAGGGTGGGAGGGGGTGGTGGGACACACACAGAGAGACAGAGAACAAAGGCAAAAACCAGCTTTCCTAGACCAAAAAGCCCAGGAGCCGTTCCCTTGACACCTGAGCTTGCTGTCCGCTAGCAACCTCCTTGTTCCCGCATCCTGACAACCTGGCGCCGGGTTCTGGGGGACTGAAATCGAACGCTCCGCCTGCAATTTCGTACTGTGCATGGAGTTGATCTTTCTTGTCAAAACCACCTGTTGTTTAAAGAGTATTGGGGGGGGGTTCTTTTTCCCCCAACCCCCGTCTTAAATCGACCTAAACCACGCTTTTCTTATCCATCTTTCCCTACCCAATTTCAGAATGAAAAGCGAACTCTGCCTTATTGAAAGCTGAGTCACCTGTATAGAAAATCTCCCCAGTGGAAAAATGTACAGACAACATTACTAAGTATTATAAGATCTTCTGGAATGCCTTACCAATATGAGTTTTTCTAAGAGCACCAACAATTAAACTATTGCTTTGTCTTGGCATTCAGGAAAAGAGGGGTATATGCCAACAGAGCAATTCATAGACAGCTAATCTTTTTTTTTTTGCTAGTTGGTTTGTTCTTACACCCCAAAACTTAAGAAAGCAGGCCTCTCTCCTTTTACCCTATTTTAATCTCCAAGTCAAAATTAAAATTTGTCAAAAAGTTGATTTCTTCGTCTTAACTGATTTTTCCATGCTCCTCTGGCAAATTCCTACACTTTTTCCAATTCCAGTACTGTTGTTGGGTGTCTTTCACAGAAGAAAACCTTCAACCCTCTTAGTCTTTAGGAAATGACCCTAACACTAGCCTTAATTAACCCAGAGAACAACACTTAATTCTAAAGTAGGGCCTTCCTCCTAGATAGCAGGTGGGAAAATTCCTGGAAGTTTCCTAGAGAAAAGACAAAGACTGACTAGCAATTTGCTAAAAAAATAAAATAAAATAAAATAAAAATTTGAGTATTTTGCAGGCCACCAGGTACTAGCTGAGTTAACTAGTTAACTCGGTTAAGTTAAATACCTTACCTGGATTTAAACAGCGACATGAGCACTAAGGGCACAAATATCCTGCGGAGGGCTTTGCTCTCCAGAGGCTTTCTGCCTGCACCTCTGTCCTCCTTGTGCCACTAGTACCCTGAACTCAAGCTTAGTCCTCCCTGAAATGGTGCCTCACTGCCCAGTGTCAAGGAATCACAATGCTGGACTTTGGACTGAGGTGAACCCGGAAGAAATCCCTGCTTTTCCTGTGTTAAGTGTAAGGAAATTACTGTTACTTCCCCCCACCCCATCAACAATGTAAGTATAGTACTATAGGGTGCTGTGAGAATTAAATAACACACTTAAATCACCAAGAACAGGGCCAAACACTTTATAAGTACTTAGTAAATGGTAGCTGTGGTATTTACTACAATTCATTGCTCAGACAGTAAAGAAGTCACCTGCAATGCAGGAGACATGGGCTCAATCCCTGGGTTGGGAAGTTTCCCTAGAGGAGGACATGGCAACCCACTCCAGTATTTTCGCCTGGAGAATCCCCATGGACAGAGGAGCCTGGTGGGCTACAATCCATGGGGTCACAAAGAGTGAGCGACTTGCACTATTGCTCAGAGAACAAAACGACCAGAAACAGCAATGAAGCTTGCAGATGGATTTGAGTCCCTGCAAGTTAAGTCCCTCCCTGTTCTACCCCATTAATTGCAATACCTTTGTCTGCTCTGTGCCTGCTTTCTAGTAGGATCAGCTGGACAGTTCTGTGTGTAGTCAGGTGATTCCCATGCACCCTGAGGTCTGAGAGGCGCTAGTCTGAAACTCATTATATTGTACTGCTTAGGTCTCCTTTTCTTATTTTACAGAACGTAAGCCTTAAGTCTATACAACACACACACTTATCAAGCCCTCTGTAAAACACTAGGTCAATTAGCAATCAGCCAGCTTCTGTGATTGCTGAACCCTGAGGGTCTCAAAGAAGGATTAAGCTTATTCCCTGATTTCCAGGTGTTCACAGAGCATGGGAGAGGGAATCTGGCATGCATTTGACTCAGTATAAACCATTTTGAACTAAATGTGGTTGAAGTTCAGAGAAAAGAGCAGGCCCTGTGGGCCAGGGCTACCATTTTATCTTTCATTAAATATTCAATTCTTTAGGCCAAAGTTTGGCATTCCAGATGTGCTTCCAGGATGAGTTCTGTATAGTTACAAGTTAACCATATACTGGTTGACAATTGGGAACAGAAGTAGATCTTTCTGGGCAACTCATGACCATAGTACAAAATTTGGAATGATGTAGTGTGTGCATGCTAAGTTGCTTCAATTGTGTTTGACTCTTTGTGACCCCATAGACTGTAGCCCAGGTTCCTCTGTCCATGGGATTCTCCAGATGAGAATACTGTAGTGGGTTACTATTTCCTACTCCAGGGTATCTTTCCAACCCTGGGATCAAACTCATGTCTCATGTCTCCTGCATTGGCAGGTGGAGTCTTTACCTCTAGTGCCACCTGGGAAGCCTGGAATGATGTAGATCTGGGCTCAAATCCTGAATCTGCCATTCACCAGCTATGTGATCGTGAGTTTCTTAATTTTTGAACCTCATTTCCCATATCTTTATTGGAAGAATAATACCTTCTTTTTAAGGTTCCAGTGAAGCTTAGAAAGAATATATGCAATTGCCGTGGTAGATTGTATGGAAATGGTGATTTTATTACATTATCTTGTTATTAGCTACAATAAAAAGCAGCCTGAGCGATCTCATTCCTTGAAAGCATGTTTCAAAAGTCACCTTCTCTGTAGAGCTCTGCAGGCTCCGGGCAAGCATAATTCTCTCTTCCTTGTGCTCCCATATAACTTATTTTTGAATCTCTGTTTCAGCATCACATGTCGCCATTTACGTTTTGCTTCTCTACTGTTTCTTTATTCACTTCTACATCAATAATAGCAGAGAGGCTGGCAATAAATTTTGAAAGAACAAGTTTAAAAATATTTCCATTTCCTGTACTTGTTCTGACTTTCAGTATAATTTGTATTAAACTGCAGTCTCTAAAACCTCAACCCTTTAGTTTATACCAAAATTATGTGTTATGTACATGTATTTGCTTAAACCTTGATTTTTCAATGCTGGGCTTATTCTTTAAGATCAACCTGCTATGCTTGTGTGTTTTGTATGGGATGTCAGTTGATCCTTCCCAGTAATAGTGAAAGTAAAATCTAAATTCTAAACCCAAACCACCAGCAGAACTTGACCCAGCATTCTCTGCCCACCCTTGCACATCTGCTCAGCAGACCTCTTCTGAGCTTTGTGGGAAGGATACTGAACTAACAGGAAACTTGGTTGTTTTTAAGTTTCAGCTGTTAACATTGTTGCAACCATTAGCACTTTCTGAGTTAATAGCTGGAAGACAAAACCCACCTTTAGCTACAGTTTTTAAATTCTTGACTGTATGCCAATAAAAATGCTCGGACAAGAGAAACCTTCCCTAGAAAATGTCCTGTGAGCAGGAAGTTGCCCAAGAGGTAATGTGGTCAAATGTGGTCTTGATCCTAAAATGGCAGTAGAATTGTGCCAGAGGCGAGGGTAGTGTTGCTAAGAACTTAAAATAGGATTCTAGAAAAGTTTGGGTCAAATTCTTCTAAAATCATAATTTATACATCTCCCTCAAAACACATGCATGTGTTTGTATATGCAAACACAATAGGTCCCACTAACTTGTGAGATATTCTTTGGAAATAATGGTGAATAAACACTTACAAAGTACATGCTAATGTGCTAAGTACTAGCTTTATATTAATATTTTTGTGTATTGTATCATTTAGTTACTGTCCCCAGCTAGTAGGCAGTGTTATTTTCTCTTATTGATAGAGAGGCAGATTGCAATCAAGTAACTAGCCAAAGGCCACATATTAACTAGCCAAAGGCCATATGACCAATGAGTGGAAGAGTTAGGATCTGGATCCAGGTGAGTCTAATTTCAGAGTTCTCGGGCTTAACCACTATTCAATCACATGGTAAAGGAATATGTATTTTTAAATTGACTCCATCAAGTATCTTCAGTAAGGTTTATGATGTACTTTTCCAGTACTTTTTGAAATTGCATTAATTTGTGCTTTTCCCAGTAGCATACTCATATCCCAAATGTGCCTTCCTGGGATGATTTTACAGCTTGCTTTTTAATTGAGAAGCATTTTATGATTGAAAGCAAACTTAATGAAAGAGCATGAAGTGTCTGTGGTTCTGAGCTTAGGCAATATGAAATATACCAGGCAGCCTCATTCTTGGAATTTTTATTTTTATATAGACCAATGATAAATAGCTTTCACATGATGACATGTAGTATACGTTGTAAGTAAAGATAAGTTTGATAGTCTCAGGAGTGACTTTTTTTGTATCCAAATGTAACTGCTATAACTGCACTACTAAATAATATTTGCTTGCTACTACTTTTTAGTCATATACATACAGCCACTGATCTAAGAACTTTACCTGTATTAACTCATTAATTAAATCTACAAATGACTGGCTCTAGCCGTGAAATAAATTATTCTAAAGATAATGAAACACTGTTAAGTAGGTGAGAACTTTCTTCTTTATTAAACAGACTACATTAGGCTTTACCTCCTAAGGAAGGTAACTCATTATTTTTCCCTGGACTAAACATTTTTAGCTTTTTCTTTTCACCATATCATATTATGCATGTAGAATGTACCCTAGAACATCTCAGATCACACTTTAACATCAACTTGCTTCAAATTTCAGTGACATCAGCCCTGACAAAGCACCTGATTTCAGGCCTGAAGAATTGCTTCTTTCCTCTGAGTAAGATGCTGCTCTTCTCTGTCTCTCTGAGGCATGAATATCCATGGCTCAAGACACCTTATCGGGGTAGTGAAATTGCAGATGCTCTTGTTACATAAACATGACTCTCTCTTTGGAAAAGTATCATGGACGGTGCTTTGTTCACTCAGAAAATGCTACAGCCATGCCTGGATGTTGCCTTCTTAAAGCTGCCACTTATACTGACACAAGGTACATTTTCTTGAAACTTTTTGGAGTTCACTTATTAATTTCCTAAATTTACTGACATTGTTTACCTCTCTGGAGAAAGAAACAAGAAAGCCTGGTTTGCCTTCTCAGTAACAGTGGTAAGATCTTTGGTGATCACGTTTATTGCTAGTAATATTTATCCTCCCTAGATTTCAGGAAGTAATGGATATAGTCACCAACATATAATCAAAGATGCAGGAAGGCATCCTTTGCTGTTATCTATGGGAAATATGTCTAGAGCGGGGCGGACCAGTCAGGCAATTTCTTCCCAAAGCACCTGTGTCTTCTGCCATCCATTGCCAGTGAGATAAAGCCTTTCCTGTACTGAGGCATTTCCAAGTAGCATTTTGTAGAATTACCCTTTGAGTACCCTGAGAAATAGGGGTCCTTGGGGCCACTGGGAGAACACTCTTTTGGGGAGCCATTGGGGAACACTCTATTCCTCTTGGGGATTCACAGTGAATACTGACATGCTAAGGGCTCTGAGAAGTCCTGCTCTAAAAATACTTGTTGCTTTGCTGAACTTCAGTTCAGTTCAGTTGCTCAGTCGTATCTGACTCTTTGTGACCTCATGAACCGCGGCACTCCAGGCCTCCCTGTCCATCACCAACTCCCGGAGTCCACCCAAACCCATGTCCATTGAGTCGGTGGTGCCATCCAACCATCTCATCCCCTTCTCCTCTTGCCCTCAATCTTTCCCAGCATCAGGGTCTTTTCTAATGAGTCAGCTCTTCGCATCAGGTGGCCAAAGTACTGGAGTTTCAGCTTTAGCATTAGTCCTACCAATGAACACCCAGGACTGATCTCCTTTAGGATGGACTGGTTGGATCTCCTTGCAGTCCAAGGGACTCTCAAGAGTCTTCTCCAACACCACAGTTCAAAAGCATCAATTCTTCTGGACTCAGCTTTCTTTACAGTCCAACTCTCACATCCATACATGACTACTGTAAAAACCATAGCCTTGACTAGATGGACTTTGTTGACAAAGTAATGTCTCTGCTTTTTAATATGCTGTGTAGGTTGGTCGTAACTCCTTCCAAGGAGTAAGCGTCTTTTAATTTCATGGCTGCAATCACTGTCTGCAGTGATTTTTCTCTAATTTCATTTACCATGGAATGATTTCCTTTGTCATATCTATCAACATTCCAAAAAGAATAAAATCTCTCAGAATAGAATGTTTGAATTGTTATTCTAGAGTTAAAGACTTCAGAACCTTTATAAGATTTCCCCTCCTTGGAAAGAGAAGGGAATTATAGGCCCTATTAACTATTAATTTAATGAATGCCTATGAAGATAAGCCCTCTTGGTAGACACAATCTGTAGGCATTTTCCTTACAAATATCCGTAATAGAGTACCTGTCATCTTTAATAGGATAAGGAGCCCCCATTCTCACTGGTAATAGTGTGGCCTTGTTCCTTTACACTGAGGAATATTCCCTTGCTTTTACATGTTTGTGTTAGCCTTTAGGTTCTTTCTATGGCCTTCCCTGGTGGCTCAGACAGTTAAGAATTTGCCTGCAATGCAGGAGACCCAGGTTCCACCCCTGGGTTGGGAAGACCCCCTGGAGGAGGAAATGACAATCCAGTATTCTTACTTGCAGAATCCAATGGATAGAGGAGCCTGGCAGGCTGCAGTCCATAGGATTGCAAAAGAGTTAGACACAACTGAGCAAGTAACACTTTCCGTGCATTCGAAGGGAATAGCATAGAATAATTTACCAGTGACCAACAGGAGACAACTGTCCAAGCATCTATAATATTTCTGCACATCTTGTGAGCAAGACACCGACTGCCCTTTCTTCCAGACTAGATTTTCAAAGACATTTGTATAGTGAACAGCTTTGACAGTAGTGATAATGCCTCCCTCTGGAGCAAAGGGCAAGCACAGTGACTGCTCAGTATAATAATGTTATAATGTCTCTCTCCAGAGCAAAGGACAGGCAGACACACTCATTATAAAGGGTTCACATTACCTAAGATCATGGCTCCTCTTCTACAACACAACCTGCTGTTAGTATGTTGAAACTCAGGGAACAGACACACAGAAAATGCTGATATTCTGGCTACAGCTATTGCTGTAAGAAATGAACTTTTCCCCATCTCTGATCCAGGAGTTTAATGTCTTTTACCAGCATCCAAGAAACTGGGGCAGGCTGACTTTTTTTAGCTTGCAAATAATAACGTCTCCAGCCTTTTACAGTCCTTGACAGTAAATGGCTTTTTCCTCCCTATGAGTTGAACATGGGTGGAATAATTCATGACCTTAGGTGGTCTCCCTCCCTGTTGTTGTGAACATACTCTCCTATGAATGCTTCTCTAGGCCTGTTATAACATTTAGAGCTGTCCATCCCTGTTTCTGAGGAACATTCAATAGAGGGCTGATAGAAATGATGTGCTCTGATTATAGGCTATCAAAGAAAGGCACCATGAATTTCCTTCCAGCATGTTAACATTTCATTAAAATGACTATAAAATATCTTATGTTCTATCTTGTTATTTTAAATGAATTTAAAAATTAATCCTCAGTGCAAAGAAATTTACCATATTACAGTAAAGAATAGATGTGTGTGTGTACTTCTGAGTTAACTTCACTAATTTCTTCCAAAAGTAGTGTAAATAAAGGAAAACACTGGAGTTTGGATAGATAAATTGCTTCACGTGGCCAAAGGGAGGATCATTTTACGATAACATGAAAACAACAGTGATCACATTTAAGAAACTGAAAACATCCATATTTCTTGAATGTCAATGATATTCTTCAGCTTGTAAGATACTCCTGACAACAACAGTCTACTTACATCTAATTTGATGTCATTTCTTCATGTTGATTTCATTGACTAAACCAGAACTCAAACTTTATGTGTTCTATAATAATGCTTTTGATCAGTTGCTTTGAAACGAACGTTTTCTGATCAAAAGGGTTTCAGGGACTTTAGAATATAACAATAATTGATTTGTGAGCAACCTAGTCTGGAATTTTTAAGAGGTTGTCTGATAATTTGCTACAGTGATTTGAATGCTACAAATAGGGTAAGATCAATAAATTAACATTTGTTGAGTGCTCCCAGCCAGGCAGGGCTTAAAGCATTTTACATTTACTGTTTCATTTAATCCACGTAACAACAGTATGAGGTAGGTGCTATCACTGTCCCCATTTCACAGACAGGGAACTTGAAGGTACAGGTAAGTAATGTGTCTTGCTGTGTCTGACTCTTTGTAGCCCCATGGACTGTATCCCACCAGCATCCTCTGCGCATGGAATTCTCCAGGCAAGAATACTGGAGTGGGTTGCCATTTCATTCTCCAGGGAATCTTCCTGACCGAGGGCTTGAACTCATGTCTCTTGGCGTCTCCTGCATTAGCAGGTGAATTCTTTATCTCTAGTGTCACCTGGGAAAGTGGCAGAACCAGAAATGGAGTCAAGGTACCTGACCCCAAAGCCTGAACTCTTACTGCAGTCTTGTATCCTTTTCTGCCTTATAACATCAGGATTTTTTCAACTTCTAGAAAATGTGATTTTTTTTTTCTGGACTGCTTAAGGGAAATAAACATCAATTTCTTGCTTCTTTGTAGTTTTATCACTAGATTATCTTCCCAGATATAATGTTTTATTCTTCATCTCTCCATAATGAATATATTTCAGGACCATTTAAGGATGAATTATGTCCATCATCAGCCCACAGTGACTGAGAAGGGAGATATTGTGTGGCTCATTTTGAGTAAGGAGATACTCCAGTTAGGCCATTTTGAAATGTTCCATTTCAATGCATGTCAAACTCCTGACAAGATGCATTTGAAAAATATTTTAATAATCTAAACCAAATATACAATAGATATTGCATGTTTGTCTTACAGTCTGTATCTAGTGAAGGAGGTAAAAGTAACAATATTTTTTAAAGTTACCAGTTCTTTACTTGGGCAAGCTTTAATTTTTCATTATCAAGAGTGGTATTACCAGCCCACAAGTCACCCATAGTTGCCACAGTCCCCAGATGGGCACATTATGACTGTGTCTAGGCTAACAATCACATCACATCACAATGCTTTTCTTCAAATCAGACTGGAAACTTATCCAAGCTTATCTTCCCAAAGAGCATGGAGGTGGGCAATAGTAGAGGACTTCTGAGTGCTTTAAGGAGAAAGGAATTTTAAAAATCTTGGCTGGCTACTACTTAGAATGATGAGATCATTTAATGCACAGCATTTATAGATTTCTGGCTAGTCTCTAAAATTCCAAAACTATTTCTGAAAATTAGTGATAGGAAAGTTTCCTATAAAACTGCACTGTTAGATCTGCTCAGTATCTGATTAATGAAGACAAATGGTACAGCACAGATTTCAGTTGTAAGAACAAGATGCACTTCTGTATCCCTTGCCACCATTTTCACAAGAAAATGCAGGAGTCGTCATGGGCTTTGCTGAATGACTTTTGTGGAGATTGGTCAGTATTTTTCTTTTTCTGTCAAGGACTGGAAGAAGCTTCTTCTCAAATCTGGAGTGAATCTAGAGGTTTAAGAGAAGTGAGTTGATGGTTCACAAACCTCCTTGGGAACTTCCCAGGTGTGATCTGAAACTGAAGCCCATACCCAGAAGTCAGGGAGAGAAGGAACAAAGAAGCAGACCACTCCAGATTGGCAGGTGGCAGGCCTCATAAGGGGATTTTCTATAAGGCTTCTATTGGACAGATGCAGGACAAGGAGATTTCTGCATCTGCCCACCAGAATCTTAAAAGTCTCTATGGAGTCCTTAACTAGGTTCGGTTGTGTGCAATCTAGTCTCATCACCAGATTATTATCTCAAGGCTTCATCCTTGGGAGCAGCGTTTTTGTTTTTTTTTTTCCTTTGGCTGTACTTAGTGGTATGTGGAATCTTCGTTCCCCCAACCAGGGATCAAGCCCACACTTCTGCAGTGGAAGCATGGGGTCTTAACTACTGGACCTCCAGGGAAGTCCTCTTGGGCCAGCTTCTGGGAGTGGGGGAAGCAAACAGAACACATATTCCAGGGACAGGAGAGGAGGTAGGGTACCTCCAACTGCTTGGGTCCAGTTTGCAGGTCAAGCCAGTTGTCATGTCTTTTCGATGACCTCCCCCAACATAAGTAGGGTTCCATCTTCTGATTTCTGCAAGGCCTCAAATAGCTGGGCAGAAATGGTGTAATTCCTTAATGAAAAGGATTTGGATTTATCTGCATTTTAGCCTGCATTGCATGTTTTTCTAATATGATAACTGAATGCCCAGGGACCCAATTTTTGTCCAAATCACCTTTATAAGTGTTGCAGTCGTTTTCCCTGAGGGGCACTCTCACCCCAGTGGCACATGCCTTCATTGGCTTTGTGACTACTACTACCTTGACTTTGTGCAGGTCTTCACACTACCTTCTGCTTTCTCTCATTTTTTTTTTTTCATCTCTCTACTCTCTTCCAAATTCCATCAGTCTGTAAATGTCCTATTCAAATTCTCTCTCCATAAAGTTTTTTTTAAAAACACTTTCTTTTTTATAAATGCTTATAGTAATGAATCTTTTGCTGTGTGAAAATGGAAAAGTTGCTTAACTTCTGAGCTTCAGTTTCTCTGTAGATTAATGGGGATAAATTATAGTATTAATATCTACTTTACAGTGTGGCTGTGATGATTAGCACAATGCTTGACACATTGTAAACATGCAGTAAATGTTAATTTTTAATAATATTCAACAGCTAATTACATCTTCTTTTTTTGACACTTTAGATTTTTTTCTGTTTCCCACCTAGTTGAGGTTCAAAAACTACTTGTTCACTTAATTATTTTAATATAATGTCAAAGAAGTCTTTTCTCCAGATTTTTTTAAGCATACTGACAAACATGAAGAGTTGCCAGTTGCCAGTTTTCTTAAAAGTCAACGTCTAATAGCTTATATATAATTTAAAAATTTTAAAGTAAACATTAGGACTGCAAGGAGATCAAACTAGTCAATCTTAAAGGAGATCAACCCTGAATATTCACTGGAAGGACTAATGCTAAAGCTCCAACACTTTGCCAACCTGAAGTGAAGAGCCAACTCACTGGAAAAGACCCTCATGATGGGAAAGACTGAGGGCAAAAGGAGAAGGAGGAGGCAGAGGATGAGATGGTTAGATAGCATCACCAACTCAATGGACATGAATTTGAGCAAAATCAGGGAGATAGTAAAGGACACGGGAGCCTGGTGTGCTGCAGTCCATATGGTCTCAAAGAGTTGGACATGACTTGGCAACTGAAAAATAACAACAAAATGAATGCGTATTGCCTGAGCAAACTGTGTATAATTTTTATTATTTCATTTCTATTTCTATACATTAAAATAATCATCATTTCTCTTTGCCCCTAAATTTAAATCTGTTAAATTACTTTATTTGAAAAATTCTTATCTAAAATATCTGTCATATTCCAGAACTTCTACGGATATGAGTAATTCACTATTTTAATAATTAGTGTGAGGAAAACATACAGAATTCTGAAATATTACTTTTATTGTTTATTGAAATCTGTGTGCAGGAAGAAATAGCTAGTTTTTAATGTAACAATATTACAGGTTCTCTTTTATACATAATTTATTTAGGGATGCATCATGAATCTTTGATCTAAAGGAGGGAAAGGATCTTGAACTTAGAAGTGAAGAAATTTCAAAAGGCTGTTTGAAAGATGAAAACTGACAATCTTCATTTTAAAACAGAAATAAGTCTTTCATTTGAAGACAAGGGGAGTCCCTATTTTTTGTTCAGAAGAATGAATGGGAATATGGCATTAATGATGAGGACAGGGTTCCTGAAATTTATTCAAGAGGTAAAGCATTAAGATCTCTAATGTTAGTTGAATTTTTCAATGTTTAGAATACAAAGTTCTGTTAATCACAGAGGAGCCACTTTGTCAATATTACTTGGATATCTTTAGAAGGTAGTTTAACTCTTCAAGTAGTTCTAATTTCTCAGTCCATTGTGTAGTCTCTTGTAATGGAAAAAACACTTTAAATGGTCAGTTGAAAGCTTCCTTCAAAATCTCTCTCAATGTCTCCCTTTGCATTTGCACTTCTGCTCCCCTAGTTTAGCTCTCACCACCTTGTGGCTACACAGCAGCCACTGCCTCTTTCTCAGTCTTCCCCATTTTAGCTTCAGCCAGACCACCCTCCACATAGTTGCCCAATTTATTGTCCAAATACTACTCTCAGCGCGTATTGTTAATGGCTGGCCATAGTCGTTTCTCAATACATGATGACTTCAACTTATTTCAAATATCTCTCCACCGCCCCAAGGAGAAAGCTTAAACTCAAAACCCTGATGGTTTGTAAATACTAAGAGACTGTGATATAATGAAGAATATATCTGATGTTTGTCCTTTCCTGGGACAGAGGTCCTAAAACCTTTGGAATCTCCTGAATGATGAAGTGTCTTTGTTAAGTTAAAGAATTGACTCACCTGGGCCTCTTGATAGTTTCAGGATGAGGGATGGACATCAGCAGGAACAACCATGTGATTAGAGTGTTGGACCCTTAGGCAAGCCTGACCTCTGGGATTGAGGTAGTTGGAGACTGAGTTCAATCGTGAGGCCAATGAATTAATCAATTGTGCCTATGTAATGAAACCCCAGTGAAAACCGTGGACACTGGGGCTCAGTGGAGCTTCCTGGTTAATGAACTCATAGATGTGCCTGGAGAGTAACATGCCCTGACTCCATGGGGGGAGGGCACTGAAGCTCTGGCCTCTCTCCTCTCTCTCATTTCATGCATCTCATTTGGCTGCTCTTGGTTGTAGCCAATAAAGTTGTAACTCTAGTACTTGAGCTCTGTGAGTCATTCTAGAGAATTTTTCAAGTCATTATATTGTTTATTGTGCTCATGCTCAGTCATGTCTGACTCTTTGCAACCCCGTGGACTGTAGCCCACCAGGCTTCTCTGTCCAAGGGATTTTTAGGGCAAGAATACTGGAGTGGGTTGCCATTTCCTCCTCCAGGGATCAAAGTCACATCTCTTGTGTCTCCTGCATTGCAGTTGGATTCTTGACCCACTGAGCCATTGGGAAAGTCATGGAACCCCCACATTTGTAGCTAGTTGGGGAGAAGAGTGGGTGGTCTGGGGACCTCCCAAGACTCATGTCTAGCATCTGAAGTGAAGACAGTCATGTGGAGGACTTCGCCTTTAACCTGTGGAGCCTGTGTCAACTCTGGGTAGTCAGTATTAGAACTGGGTTAGGGGTAGAAACAGATCTGGCAGCATTGAGAAGCTATTACGGGAAATCTGCAGAAATAGATCAAGTCACCAGAGCATGATGTGTATAGCAGAGCTGTGATGGAAAGATTGATTTGCTGAAAGCCTCCCCAGGACCACAAAATGATAACACTGCATGTGTCCTCTAATCTTGATTATGTGGAACCTGTAAGGATGGCCTCATGATAAGGAATCACACCTGTGAGTCATTTAAAGACAAGAGGAGTTAATATTTTGACTAGCCTAGGGGATGGCACTTGGAATGCATTGTGATCTGTGGTCTTAATTCCACAAGGACCTACCAGTGGTTTGTTTTGGCAGAAGATGACACACTGTCCTTTTCCACTTAGTGTCTCTGAGAAACATTCCACCTAGGCAAGACAGCCAAACCTGGCTGATGTGTTGCCAGTGGGACAATATGTACAAGGATTGGGAATCCTGTGTACTATCTGCATCGCCAGTAGTAATTCTGAGAACTGAACTGCTAGTGCTGGTAATAATGGTTATGGGAGTAGTAAGGGGATTGCCTATTTATTGCTCACCAAGCTATCTGTTCCAGTTTTGGCAATAAGACATAGCAACAGAGGGAAAGAAGAGAGAAGCCACAGGCACTGAGCACCTATTGCCTACCAGGCTCAGTATGAGTGTTTTTACTTAAGTTAGTTTATTTCATTCTGATAACCTCACTGAGGAAGAGGTATTGTCATCACCACTTTAGAGACACTCAATCTATGACTCTGAGTTCCTTGAGGTCTCCCAGATAGTAAGATAGTAAGTCTCCCAAATTTAAACTCTACTCTCAACTTTACTGCCGAGTTTCCAGCTTTGGGCCTCACCCTGGCATGCCTGAATTACATTAAGGGTTAGGAAAGCAGAAAAAAAGTTATTTTTTTTTTTCACCCTTAGCTTGTCTGGTGGTTGAGGGAGAGTGGTGGTGTGGTTTGATCAATCCTGAACTTCAGCTACGGCTTTCCAGGTGGGCTCAGTGGTAAAGAACCCACCTGCCAATACTTCCTGATCTGTGGGTTGAGAAGATCCTTTGGAGAAAGACATGGCAACCCACTGCAGTTTTCTTGCATGGAAAATCCCATGGATAGAGGAACCTGGCAGGCTAAAGTCCTTGGGGTCACAAAGAGTTGGATATGATTTATCAACTAAACAGCAACTTAGGCTAAGGTAAGCACCTGAGCCAGTTTTCCCAAAGAAGATAAAAGATGGCCACTGGCAAGACAACGCTGAAATCTTTTTGCAGCCTTTTCTCTGAACATTCTCTCTTTTAGGCAAATTGGTGCTAATTCTGGGGCAGGCAGGAGCAAGCAATCATCACCACCTTCTAGAGACATCCTTGGTATAGCTGCCCAGGGCCCCCTTGCTGTTTTGAGGCCACTCCTCCCACTTCCCCAAATTACCACTGCCTACTTGTGAGTAGCCAGTAGTGAGTCTGCAAACAAGAGTCCTGGAGGGGGCATCCCCTGGTCCACCAGAAGACCTGCTAGCAGGCTCAACACTCGCCAAAACCATGCTGGAAGGATGAGGCCAGAGGCTCGGCCCTGTTCAGTGTCTATTTATCATTAGTAAGAGGCCCTTCCTGTGTGGTGGGCCTGGGATCCAGCACTGAAGGGCCTGGAGTAGAGTGTCTGGTCCCCTGGAGGCAGGAGGCTCATAGGAGTTAGATAAGACACACTGGGCTTCGTGGTGTCACTTGGCTGCCAGCAGGGTGGGCCACCTAGGACTACACCCCCACACCACCCACTGCCTGTCCAAAATGTTGAACAAACTGGAGGGAAACTTAGGCAGGAGGCAGAGTGCAGCCACTCCGAGACAGCACCTCGAGCTGAACAGTCTCCCTCCCTCCCAGTTTCCTAAGGTTTTGGAGCAGTTGATTTCCCATGGAAACAAGCAGAAATTTGTTTTAATCATCGGGCATTTTTAGTTTCCTAATTTGTATGGGAACCTGGAGATACTGACATATGGTACATTCATCGTCCCGGAAAGCTACAGCTGAAAGAAAAATAGTTAAAGCCAGTCTTAAAACTGGAACGCTTCTTCATATGCCTTCAAATGACTTTCCTTAATCAGAGTCTGTCAACAGCGCTGCCAAAAGACTTGGTTCTGCTTCAGCTCAGCCCTTCTAGCAGGATTTGCATTTGAACCCTGGTGAGTGCCTCCCCCACAGTATAGCCCAGCCAGCCAGCTCTTAAGGTTGGATGGGGAGTCCCCCCTCTCAACTGCTAAACCAGATTTTTAAAAATATAATTTTATGTATTTAATTTTTGGCTGTGTAGGGTCTTTGTTGCTTCTGGGTTTTTCTCTAGTTGCGGCCAGCAGGGGCAACTCTCTTGTGGTGCGTGGGCTTTTCATGGTGGTGGCTTGTCTTGTTGGCAGAGCGTGGGCTCTCGGGCACATGGGCTTCACTAGCTGTGACTCATGGGCTTCGTTGCTCCACGGCATGTGGGATCTTCCTGGATCAGGGATTGAACCTGTGTCTCCTGCATTGGCAGGCAGATTCTTTGCCACTGAGTCACCAGGGAAGCCCCGAACAAGGTTGAGAGAGTGCCATGAGCTCTGACTGAGTTCTAATCCTGAACCTTGCACACACTAGTCCTGTGATCTTGGGCTAAAACTGAGCTTATCTCTGCTTCATTATCCTCCTCTGAGGATTTCATTCAATCATTTAACAAATATTTATGGTACATCTACTTTATGGCAGGCATTGTTCTAAGAACTGGGAAGATAACAGTGAATAAAATAAGGTCTCCACCTTTGTGGAATTTAGATTCTCTTGAAAGGATATAAACACTAAAGCAAATGAGTAGAAGGTAAAATATGCTGGTGATAAAGGTTATGGAGCAAAATAAAGCAGGGGAAGGGAGTAATTGGGATGGGCAATTACAAATTTAAAATATGTGGGTCATGGAAGAGCTCACTGAAAAGGAGGCAGCTGAGGAAAGGCTTGAGGGAGGTGTGAGAATGAGCCACATGGATATCTGGTATCTGAGGAAGAGCATTTGGGTGGAGGCCTTGAAACGGGAGATTACCTACTGCTGTTGAGGAATAGCAAGAAGTCCGGTCCCTGCCCCTCCACCTCCCCAAGCCCCCAGTGCTTTGTTAGAGCAGCTCAAATAGACTACAGTTCTGGTGGGAGGATAAAGCAGTTCTGGTGGCAAAAGGAAGGGATTTTCCTCTCTTGCTTTGTATTTTTGTGAGCCTGGCATGTGACTGCAGAAACATGGTGTCAGGCTCAGATATTGCTTGTTCTTTTGCTTTATATAGCAAGCAGTTATGCAGTTGCTATTCCCGTACATGTTGAAAATAGGATCTCAAACTGTCTTTATGACTTAACCACTTGGAACAGCAAACTGCCCTGTAAGTCTCCTGCTTCACCTGTTCTCAGCTCCCACAGGTAGAAACACAGCCCAATCAGAACCACCAAGGAAGATCCAAACACAAAGCTTCCACTTGTGTGGGTGGTCATCCTAATAGGTACACATTAAAATATTATCTTTCTCTGATTTTATGTTAAAAATTTCTATGATGGGGGAGTTCCCTAGTTGTTCAGTGGTTAGGACACTGAACTTCCACTGCAGGGGGCATGGGTTCCAGTCCTGGTTGGGGAACTAAGATCCTGCAAGCCATATGGCAGGACCAAAAAAAAAAAAAAAAATCTGTAATGAAAAAGCATAAAATGCTGGGGGAGGAGGAGTGGCACAAAAACTTTATGGCAGGAGACCTAGGAAGATCTAGGAAATGGCATACATAGGAAATAAAAACAAGGAAAACTATCTTGAAAAACAAATGACTCTTAAGTCACAGAATAAATGGGACCTTAACATATTTCAGTTTATAAAAATGACTTCCTGTACTTTTGCTGACTTGCACTTATTTCTAACTTACAAAATTCCTCCCTGACTCCAAATGTTGGTATTTAATGAGAATGAATACTTTTAAGAAATTCTGTTCTAAGCACTTAAATATATTAATTAATTTAATCCTTATAATAGTCCAATACCCCTTGTCAAAACCTACAACAGGTTTGACCTATGAAAACATAAAAATACCAGAATAAAATGCTGGTTACCAGAGGACTATTGGTAGGGGTATAAGACTGATAGTGTTTAAGGGTACCAACTTGTAATGAGTAATTATAAGTAATTAAGATCTAATGTTCAGTATAATATAGATGATAATACTATAAGTATGTAATGTGATAAATATCACCTTAAATTTACACAATGTTACCTGTCAAATTTATCCAATAAAAAAGAAACATTGAAAAACCTTTAGTAGGTTTGAATCTCAGCTCTGTCACTTGCTAATTAGGAAACTGTGAGACTCAACTCTCTACTATGTAAAATATGAGTAATAATGACTCAGCTCACAAGAATGTTGTGAAAATTAACTTGATGTAGTGTGTGAAATATGCACATAACAGTGCTTGACACAGTGAGCTCTCCATTAACATTACTCCTATTACTGGTGACAAATGGTTTCTTTGTACACCTTGAGGTGAGAGGTTATAGATGTTCTACAGCAAAGAGGCCACAGAATTAAAATCTCTTCTTATAGCCTTTAATAGGCTATTATTAGACAGTAGTTTTCAGCTTAAAAAACCACAATTCCCCCTATCCATATATTAGAAAGTTTTGGAGTGTATGCTAACCTTCAGGGCATTGGAGACTCTTTCTAGAATATCCAAATAAAGAACGTATTCCCATATCACTGACATTTTTTAAGTAATTTAAAAGTAGTTATTATATGCACATGATGCAAAATTAAAAGAAAATACAAAAAGATATGCAGAGAAAAGGGTCTACAGTGTTACCTTTTTTGTGTATATATCCACCAGAGACATTGTGAATATCCAAGCCTACACACTCTCTCTTTCAAATATTCAATCAGCATATATATTTAATAAAGTCTATTGTTTTTACTAAGATATGGTATTGATTAATATTTCCCTGAGAATACTTTCTTACAGACTTACAATAGCTGCTGACTCTGTTGGTGATCATCTCACCAAAAGCCCTGGAGAGGTGTCAATAATCAGGTAAAAGAAGCAAACAGGGATAATCCAAGAGATCCAGGAAGGAGGGTGAAGCTGGTGAGTGACCCTGGCTGATGGATGTGGCTCTCAAAATTTTAAAAGTACTATCTTATTGACTTTTCCCAACCAGGTAGTCTCTCCCATTTTGCATATGAGAAAATGGAGGTGTGCAAAGGTTAAGTGAGTTGACCAAGGTAACACAGAAAGTCGGGGAAGCAGGCTTCAAACTTAAGTTTGTCTGGTTTTAAAGTCCTAAGCCCAAGGACTTCCACCCTATGGGCAGGACAGATGGATAAGTTTCCCAGGAAAGTAGGAGGAGCTGGATTGCCAGTTGTTTTAAATGTGGTGGGGGTGGGGATGGGGAGGAGGTGAAATATGAAAAACCCAACAATTATAACAGAAAAACAACACACGATAGGCCGAGGCCATGGTCAACAACCCTTTTCTGCCTCAGATCTCTTCAGACATATGACTATTAAATGCTCATGGAGGTCAGCACTGACTCACACTGAGTGGAAATCAATTATCATCACTTGAGCACATAATCAAGACTTTTGTAAATGAAAACTTCTGAAAAAAAATTAGATGGTGGTGGTGTTGTCTTAGTCTGTTTGGACTGCTGTCACAAAATAGCACAGATTGGGTAGCTTAAACAACAGCCATGTCTTTCTCACAGTTTCAGAGGCTGGAAGTCTTAGGTCAACATTCAGTTCTTGGTGAGGGCCTCTTCCTGGCTTGTAAACAGATGAATTAAGATGGGGAGGGGAGGATACAAAATCAATACACAGAAATCACTTGCATTCCTATATACCAACAATGAAAAATCACAAAGAGAAATTAAGGAATCAATCCCATTCACTATTGCAACAAAAAAGAATAAAATATCTAGGAATAAATCTACCTAAGGAGACAAAAGAATTGTATAGAGAAAATTATAAGAATCTGATCAAAGGAATCAAAGATGACATAAACAGATGGAGAGATATTCCATGCTTCTGGGTAGGAAGAATCAATATTGTGAAAACGATTATCCTACCAAATGTAATCTACAGATTCAGTGTGATCCCTATCAAATTACCAATGATACTTTTTACAGAACTAGACCAAAAAATTTCACAATTCATATGCAAACACAAAAAGACCTTGAATAGCCAAAGAAAGAAGAATGGAGCTGGTCCTTCATTCTTCAGGAAGGACATTCTCCTGAAGGACATCCTTCAGGAAGTCAACCTTCCTGACTTCAGATTATACTACAAAGCTACAGTCATCAAGACAGTATGGTACTGGCACAAAAACAGAAATATAGACCAATGGAACAAGATAGAAAGCCCAGAAACCTTATTTTTTACAAAAGAGGCAAGAATATACAATGGAGCAAAGACAGCCTCTTCAATAAATGGTGCTGGGAAAACTGGACAGCTACATCAGTCTTTTGGACTCTGTGGGAGAGGGAGAGGGTGGGATGATTTGGGAGAATGGCATTGAAACATGTATAATATCATATATGAAACGAGTCACCAGTCCAGGTTCGATGCACGATACTGGATGCTTGCGGCTCGTGCAATGGGACGACCCAGAGGGATGGTATGGGGAGGGAGGAGGGAGGAGGGTTCAGGATGGGGAACACATGTATACCTGTGGCAGATTCATTTCGATATATGGCAAAACCAATACAATATTGTAAAGTTAAAAAATAAAATAAAATTAAAAAAAGAAAGAATGAAATTAGAACACTTCCTAACACCATACACAAAGGTAAGCTCAATATTTTCAAGACCTAAATGTAAGACCAGAAACTATAAAATTCTTAGAGAAAAACATAGGCAGAATTCTTGATGACTCAAAGCAAGATCCTCTATGACCCACCACCTAGAGTAATAGAAATAAAAACAAAAGTAAACAAGTGGGACCTGATTAAACTTAAAAGCTTTTGCACAGCAAAGGAAACTATAAACAAGATGAAAAGACAGCCCCAAATGAAACAACTGACAAAAGATTAATTTCCAAAATATACAAGCAGCTCATACAACTCAATACCAGAAAAATAACCCTATCAAAAAGTGGGAAAAAGACCTCAACAGACATTTCTTCAAAGAAGACATACAGATGGCTAACAAGCACATGAAAAGATGCTCAACATTGCTCACTCTTCAGTTCAGTTCAGTCGCTCAGTTGTGTCCAACTCTTTGCGACCCCATGAATCGCAGCACTACAGGCCTCCCTGCCCATCACCAACTCCCGGAGTTCATTCAGACTCATATCCATCAAGTCAGTGATGCCATCCAGCCATCTCATCCTCTGGCGTCCCCTTCTCCTCCTGACCCCAATCCCTCCCAGCATCAGAGTCTTTTCCAATGAGTCAACTCTTCGCATGAGGTGGCCAAAGTACTGGAGTTTCAGCTTTAGCATCATTCCTTCCAAAGAAATCCCAGGGCTGATCTCCTTCAGAATGGACTGGTTGGCTTTCCTTGCAGTCCAAGGGACTCTCAAGAGTCTTCTCCAACACCACAGTTCAAAAGCATCAATTCTTTGGTGCTCAGCCTTCTTCACAGTCCAACTCTCATATCCATACATGACCACTGGAAAAACCATAGCCTTGACTAGACGGACCTTAGTCGGCAAAGTAATGTCTTGCTTTTGAATATGCTATCTAGGTTGATCATAACTTTTCTTCCAAGGAGTAAGCGTCTTTTAATTTCATGGCTTCAATCACCATCTGCAGTGATTTTGGAGCCCCCAAAAATAAAGTCTGACACTGTTTCCACTGTTTCCCCATCTATTTCCCATGAAGTGATGGCACCAGATGCCATGATCTTAGTTTTCTGAATGTTGAGCTTTAAGCCAACTTTTTCACTCTCCACTTTCACTTTCATCAAGAGGCTTTTGAGTTCCTTTTCACTTTCTGCCATAAGGGTGGTGTCATCTGCATATCTGAGGTTATTGATATTTCTCCCGGCAATCTTGATTCCAGATTGTGCTTCTTCTAGCCCAGCGTTTCTCATGATGTACCCTGCATAGAAGTTAAATAAGCAGGGTGACAATATACAGCCTTGATGTACTCCTTTTCCTATTTGGAACCAGTCTGTTGTTCCATGTCCAGCTCTAACTGTTGCTTCCTGACCTACATACAGGTTTCCCAAGAGGCAGGTCAGGTGGTCTGGTATTCCCATCTCTTTCAGAATTTTCCACAGTTTATTGTGATCCACACAGTCAAAGGCTTTGGCATAGTCAACAAAGCAGAAATAGATGTTTTTCTGGAACTCTCTTGCTTTTTCCATGATCCAGCGGATTTTGGCAATTTGATCTCTGGTTCCTCTGCCTTTTCTAAAACCAGCTTGAACATCTGGAAGTTCACGGTTCATGTATTGCTGAAGCCTGGCTTGGAGAATTTTCAGCATTCCTTTACTAGCATGTGAGATGAGTGCAATTGTGTGGTAGTTTGAGCATTCTTTGGCATTGCCTTTCTTTGGGATTGGAATGAAAACTGACCTTTTCCAGTCCTGTGGCCACTGCTGATTTTCCAAATTTGCTGGCATATTGAGTGCAGCACTTTCACAGCATCATCTTTCAGGATTTGAAAGAGCTCAACTGGAATTCCATCACCTCCACTAGCTTTGTTCGTAGTGATGCTTTCTAAGGCCCACTTGACTTCACATTCCAGGATGTCTACCGGCTGCGACCGGTGCACTTAGCGTGGCAGAGAGGAGCTACCCCACGTCCGAAGTCAGGGGCAGAAGCCGGGAGGACCCCATGCCTGAGGGGCGGTGGCCAAGAGGAGTTACCCCACATCCAAGGTCAGGGGCAGCGGCGGAGAGTGCCAGGCTGCGACAGCGCAGGAACGGCGGAGAGGAGCTACCCAACTCTGACATCAGGGGCGGCGGCCGGGAGGAGCTACCCCACGTCCAAGGAGCGGTGGCTGCGTGGGCACAGGAGGGCCTAGAGGAGCTATTCCAAGTTCAAGGTCAGGAGGGGTGGCGGTGAGGAGATACCCCTTGTCCAAGGTAAGGAGCAGCGGCTGCTCACTATTAGAGAAATGCAAATCAAAACTACAATGAGATATCACCTCAAACCAGTCAGAATGGCCCTCATCAAAAAGTCTACAAACAATAAATGCTGGAGAGGGTGTGGAGAAAAGGGAATGCTCTTGCATTATTGGTGGAAATGTAAATTAATACAGCCACTACGGAAGATGACATGGAGATTTTTTTAAAAACTAGGTATAAAACCACCATATGACCCAGCAGTCCCACTCCTAGGCATACACCCTCAGGAAACTAAAATTGAAAAAGACACACATACCCCAGTGTTCATTGCAGAAATGTTTACCATAGCTAGAACATGGAAGCAACCTAGATGTCCATTGACAGATGAATGGATAAAGAAGTTGTGGTACATATACACAATGGAATATTACTTAGCCATATAAAGGAACACATTTGAGTCAGTTCTAATGAGGTGGATGAACATAGAGCCTATTATACAGAGTGAAGTAAATCAGAAAGAGAAAGATAAATATTGTATACTAATGCATATATATGGAATCTAGAAAGATGGTACCAAAGAATTTATTTGCAGGGCATCAATGGAGAAACTGGAGAAGGCAATGGCCACCCACTCCAGTGCTCTTGCCTGGACAATCCCATGGATGGAGGAGCCTGGTGGGCTGCAGTCCATGGGATCGCTAAGAGTCGGACATGACTGAGCGACTTCACTTTCATTTTTCACTTTCATGCATTGGAGAAGGAAATGGCAACCCACTCCAGTGTTCTTGTCTGGAGAATCCCAGGGATGGGGGAGCCTGGTGGGCTGTCGTCTATGGGGTCACACAGAGTCAGACACGACTGAAGCGACTTAGTAGCAGCAGCAGCAGCAATGGAGAAACAGACAAAGAAAACAGACTTATGGACATGGGGAGAGGGAAGGAGAGGGTGAGATGTATGGAGAGAATAACATGGAAACTTACATTACCATATATAAAATAGATAGCCAATGGGAATTTGCTGTATGTCACTGGGAACTCAAACAGGGGCTCTGTATCAACCTAGAGGAGTGGGATGGGAGGGAGATGGGAAGGAGGTTCAAGAGGGAGGGGACATATGTATACCTGTGGCTGATTCATGTTGAGGTTTGACAGGAAACAACAAAATTCTGTAAAGCAATTACACATCAATTAAAAAATTAATTACAAAAAAAAAGAGATGGGGAGTGGGAGAGAAGAGAGAGCTCCAGGCTCTCTCTTCTTATAAGGACACTAATCCTATCCTATAGGCTTCACCCTCATGACCTCACCTAAATCTAATTATTGCCCAAGGCGCCACCTCCTAACAGGATCACATTGGGAGTTAGGGTTTCAAAATATGCATTTTTGGGGGACACTTACATTCAGCCCATAATATTAACAATGACAAAATAATGCTAATGCTTAACGCTTAGAGTTTGACAGTTGGCAAATATATTTCACATAAACCAGCTCATTTGCACCTCACAAGTTAGTTTTGATACCAAACAGGGTGCTTCCGGGGGCTCCTGGACACAAAACCTTTCTGTGTCCCCCATTTCTTTGATTATAGGAAATAACTTTTATTCAGCCCCCATGACCTTCCTGAGTTCCAGTGGGCAGATTCAAGCCGTTGTTAATTAGGGAAGGGAGGGTAGTCGAGACTAGGGATAAACAGTCAAGAGAAACAAGGTCCTGTTTCCCCATCAAAGGATATACACAACAATGTCTGAGCTGTTTTGCAGATACTGAACCCCCCTCCAGGTGGAAGAAGTTACAATTAACCGTGGTATGCTGCCCACAAGCATGTAGACCCCAGACCAATTGAAACCTGAAGGTTGATGATACAGACTCCTCCTTACCTCACCACCAACACATCAGAAGAGCGTCCACGAGCTGATCACAGGCCTTCTTTGAAGCATTACTATAAAACTTCTCACTGTCCTTTCCATGTGGGGGGACACATAGTTTTCTGAGGCAGGCACCTGCTGTATTCCCCTTTGCCTGGCAAAGTAATAAAACTATCCTTCTCTACTTCACTCTTGTCTCTGAGATTTGAATCGGCACCGGTGTGCAGAGAAGTTGAGCTTTTGGCATCAGTTTTTATATTCCTTTTATGGTGAGGAAGCTGAGCTGAGGATTCAGTCATTTCCCCAAGGCCACACAACTAGTAAGCGGCAGTGGCAGGGTGCAAATTCAGGTCTAATTCCAAATCCCGTGTTCTTTCAGCTGCTGAGAAATCAGCCCAATCTGCCCCGAGGATTAACAACAGCAACAATGAAGTAGGAACAACTACTGATGTTTATTTAGTGCCTGACTAAGTGTCACTCAGGCTTCCCTGGTGGTTCTGATGGTAGAGTCCGCCTGCAATATAGGAGAACTGGTTTGATCCCTAGGTCGGGAAGATCTCCTGGAGAAGGGAATGGCTACCCACTTGTTTTCTTTCCTGGGATATCCCATGGACAGAGGAGCCTGGCGGGCTACAGTCCACAGGGTTGCAAAGAGTCGGACATGACTGAGCAACTAACACACACACACACACACACACACACACACACATGTCATTCTCTTTGACAACCTTATCTCCCAGGGCAGGTAAAATTATTCTATTTTACATCCCTGAGAAAATCTAAAATTGTAAGGATTGAGTCACTTTCCAGGAGCACACAGCTACTACATGGCAGAAAAAGTATTTGAACCAGGTCTGGTTGAACTTAAAGATTATGTTCTTATTAAATGCTCTGCACTAGTGGCCTTTGAAATGCTCTTTGAAAAACAGTATGCAAGAGGAAAATATTCTGTTAGACATATTTATGGAGATTTTAGTCAAAAATGGATTTCTTGCCCTTTAAAGGCATTAGAGTCCTACAATGTACTCTATTGAAAGTCCTATTTTTTAGGCACTGCAGATGGAGGACAGATGTTTCTTTATGCTCTGAAAGGTCCACTCTATGTCACTGACCATAATGAGATTGTATCTTGTTCTGAATGTTTCAGAAAAATGGCATCGGACAGATCACTCCAAATGAAAGCCAAGTCAAAGGAGGGACTGCATAGATTTGATGAAAACAACAACAGGATGTTAGTCAGTGGTTTGGGTGGAAACTTTTCACTGTGAAGTTCATCCTGAACCACACAGACATTTTCAGAGGCGCTCTACCCTAAGATTCAGCCTGAAGGCAGAGAAATGCGTTTGTGTCTGATGGAGACTTATGGGAATGGGGTGGGGGGAGGTGCCACGGGTCAGAGCAGTGCAATGCTGAGCTTTCCTTCACTATGATACAGAATTACAGGTAGAATAAAGGCCCTAAGGCAGTAGAGAGCAAGTGAAAGCTTTGCTGTGACTTGAGTATGACTATTTAGATAAACAGATGATTTCTGTGAATTCAACAGTCATGCTTTAGTGCCTGAGCATATTTTAACTGCCCATTTGGGAAGAATGACTAGACTTTAAGATAATACTTAAGATCGTATTTCACAGTCTTTGTTGTGTTTTGGAGTCACGATTGCAACCTGTGAAAGTTTTTCAGGGCCAATACACAAGTACACTTATGTTTTGACCACACTGATCCCCAGATTAGGAAACCATTTGCATTCCAGAGAGAATCAGAGCCTCAAACTGCCTTTATAGTCACATACCTCAGTGGTCCTTGTTTTACTGAAGACGAAACTGAAGTAGGCATAGTTCAGGGTTAGTGACATGCTGGAGTCACTTAACAAGCTAGGAGAATGTTCCCTGAAGACCTAGAGGATGTTAGTTCAAGATGGTGTTTGCAGATTTTGTTGAGTTTCTGCATAGTATCTAAGAATACAAACTTTGAAATCCGATCTGGATTCTAAGCCAGATTTGTTTACCAGCAGTATGAGTTTTTACAGAAACATTTAACATTCTCAAGCTTCAGTTCTGTCATCTGTAGGATGAGCATAAGATTTTCATACCATAACCTCATCATTCCCATTATATCCTCAAAGTCTGCACCCAAAGTTCTACTTCCTTATGTTGTTCACGTGCCCACAAGCCTTCGAAGGCTTATCGTATTCACAGTCTGTCCACAAAAAGTATCCACGAGCAGTTTCTGGCATGTGTACTTCTCCTTGGGCTTTCTGGCTGACCCCCTGGTCCTGCAATGAGGTTTGCCAATGCCTAAACTTCTGCTTTTCGTTCATTCTGTACCTACAATGTGCTAGGCACTCTACTAGTTGAAAGGGAAAGAAAGAGTAACAAGATTTGATTTCTGTTGTCAGTTTAGTGAGGAGGGAATCTATAATAACTTCACTACATTTTTATAAAGTTTAAGAATAAAAGCACTGAACTGTAACTTGAGGGAAGGAAGGTGGTCAGAGACAAAATATTTTGTCTTAATCTTGAAAAATGAATGCAGGTTTGAGAAGTTGATCACTAGGTAGATAAAGAGGTAGGGAGATAGATCAGCTGGTCAGTTGTGTCCCACTGTTTGCGGCCCCATGGACTGCAGCACGCCAGGCTTCCCTGTCCATCACCAACTCCCAGAGCTTGCTCAAACTCATGTCAATCGAGTCAGTGATGCCATCGAACTATCTCATCCTCTGTTATCCCCTTCTGCCTTCAATCTTTCCCAGCATCAGGGTCTTTTCCAATGAGTCAGTTCTTCACATCAGGTGGCCAAAGTACTGGAGTTTCAGCTTCAACATCAGTCCTTCCAATGAATATTCAGGACTGATTTCCTTTAGGATGGACTGGTTGGATCTCCTTGCAGTCCAAGAGACTCTCAAGAGTCTTCAACACCACAGTTCAAAAGCATCAATTCTTCAGTGCTCAGTTTTCTTTAAGGTCCAACTCTCACATCCATACGTGACAACTGGAAAAACCATAGCTTTGACTCTATGGACCTTTGTTGGCAAAGTATTGTGTCTGCTTTTTAATATGCTGTCTAGGTTTGTCATAGCTTTACTTCCAAGGAACAAGCGTCTTTTAATTTCATGGCTGCAGTCAATATCTGCAGTGATTTTGGAGCCCAGGAAAATAAAGTCTCTCACTGTTTCCATTGTTTCCCCATCTATTTGCCATGAAGTGATGGGACCGGATGCCATGATCTTCGTTTTCTGAATGTTGAGCTTTAAGCCAACTTTTTCACTCTCCACTTTCACTTTCATCAAGAGGCTCTTTTGTTCCTCTTTGCTTTCTGCCATAAGGATTGTGTCATCTGCATATCTGAGGTTGTTGATATTTCTCCCAGCAATCTTGATTCCAGCTTGTGCTTCATTCAGCCTGGCATTTTGCATGGTGTATTCTGCATATAAGTTAAATAAGCAGGGTGACGATGTACAGCCTTGATGTACTCCTTTCCTGATTTGGAACCAGCACATTGTTCCATGTCCAGTTCTACCTGTTGCTTCTTGACCTGCGTACAGATTTCTCAAGGGGCAGGTAAGGTGGTCTGATATTCCCATCTATTTAAACAGTAGATAGATGATAGATAATCTTCCAAATTTATATTGAAGAAAGGGGCCTCTGAGTGAGAGAACAGTGTGGGCAAAGGCATGGAGGTTTGGGAAGGCCTGGCCCATGGACTGCCATCCCGTTCCCTGCCATTCCTGTGGTGGGCCTATAGGAATGCATGTGGGAAGTCCAGCACTGCCCTGAGGGTTTGGGTGCTGGCCAGAAGCAAATCACTGGGGTCAGGTCACAGTGCTGCTTTGTTAAATCTCACAGTGTACTAGAGGGCAAGAATATGAACATTTCCAGTGAGTCACATGTAAATGTGTCTCTTTCTCAAGGTACTGAGGTGGGAGGTTGGAGGAGGCGGCTCCTGTCATTCTGGGTGACAGAGCGAAAAGTCAACATGGTTACATTTCTGCTGCTAATGTCATTCCAGTCATGTGGAGTCGAATTTAATTTTCTCAACCTTCTTCTCTCTATAGCTACAAGAGACAAGACTTCTTCCTTTAATCACACAATCTGACTGAGGAAGAACAGACAAGTGTGACTGTGGTACATGGTTTCAGAGAAGGCTCTGCCTGCCCTGTTCTCAGCAGTGCCCTGCGTGGTGGTGGGTACATGCTTGGTACCAACAGGGAACCCTTCTTGCCTTCCTTTGCATCGTAATATGGTTACCTGATTGATTCCTGATATCAGGAACCGATACCTTCCCGGTTACCTGATTGCTCCCAGGGAGATGTGGGTGCTGTCCAGGGCATGGCTGGTTTTCTCAACCATCTCTTGGCTGTCTGTCCTCTTCATATGAGCAGAGAGAAAAGAGGGAGGAAAGAAAGGGGCCGTGTGCCCCTAATGGATCAGGTTCTCTGTTTTCTGGTCTGACGTACTTTTCTCTTTCAGAGGAGAACATCCCCTCCACGTGTAGGCCAGTCCAATCGGCAGACATTCACAGAGAATCTCAAGTCCCGTGCTGACGCTTCAGGCAGCCATGGGTGCTGTCCACACCAGATTTACGGTCTAGTCAGGAACACAGATGTTAAACAAGTAGTAGTTACCAAGGGGATGGCTACCTCAAAGTAGAGTGCCAGTCGCCATGAGAACGCACAACAGGGGAGCCTGAATGTGGACTTGGTCAGGCAGCTGCTATGCTGGGGAAGTGACCACTAAACCCAAGAAATGGAAGAACTCAAGTTAGTTAGACAAATGGAACATGAAAGAGAAAAACATGCGTAAAGATAAAGATGAGAAAGTATACATTTTAAAGATTTTCTACCATCTATCTTTGGCAGGAAAACTCATGACCACTAACATGTAGTGAACTCTCACTGGGGTTGAACTTGATGCTAAGCATTGTACTTAATCTCCTGGAATCCTCCTGAGACCAAGGGAGGTCTGTTTTCATGAGGCTGCTTGTCTTGTCATTGATCCCGCTGTATCCTCAATACCTAAGGTAGCCCCTGTGTGGGAGCAGGCACTAAATATTTGTAGGATAGAGTCTACACTTTACAGATGAGCAAACTGAGGCTTAGAGAGGTAAGGTTACCCAGATCTCACTGGTAGAGATAAGACTCCAACCCAGGGTGCAGCCGGCTGACAGCCCAGCTCTAAGACAAGGGGCTTGCTTTCTCCTCTTCTAAACATGGCAGAGTTCACACCTAGGCCTGGAGCAGTCTTCAGCTGTACCAGGGCACAAACTAGGTGCACAACACACAGCTCCAGGGCTGCCAATCATGGGTCAGAATAGCCAGACAAGTCTGCCCTTGGCGTTGGCACCCTGCAGGGGCTGTACCCTTAAAACAGGGAGGAGCTGACACCTATCAGCGCACTCAAGCCTGGAAGCGTGTCTCTGCAGCTGGAGCCTGTTAGCTGATGGAACACTTAGGCCCAGAGCCCCATGAAACAGAAACCAAAGAACTGAAAACTTGGAGGCAGCAGTTGGTCTCAGGTTAGACTCTGGGCTGGACATCAGTGGTGATCAGCCTTGGATTTCATGCTTTGGTGTTAAAAGCCCAAGAGGGTCAAGTACCTCCCAGGTCACCTTTTTACCCGTGCCACTTACAGGGAATTGTAACCTGAGATGACATAGGACCTCCTGGGAATGCGCCTATCTGCCCTGCCCTCCATGGCTCCTTTTCACCGCACATCTGGTTCTCTTGTTGGGAGGCTTGGCAGAACAACCTTTTAAAACCATCCCAGCCTCCCTCGCCTGCTGTTATGCAGTAGGTTCTTAAGTGAATAAAAGAGTTGTTCACATGCCATAAAAATGAGTCATTTATAAAGCTAAAAATTAAATGTATGACATGCTCGAGCTCTTAGGAAAATTACTCAATAATAACCCTGATCAACACTTCCCACTTACTGAGCATCTTACATAGATCAGAATACTGGAATTGGAAGGCACTCTAGGGAACACCTAAGCTCACCCTCTCATTAGGCTCTGTTAGATGGGGACCCTAGCACACAGGCAACCACAGATCACACTGGAAATGGCAGTTGCAAGGGCCAATGCCAAATGCTAAGAGTCACAAGGATCCCACATTCTCTCCCACTACAAGCTGGCCCCTGGCATCCTCAGCCTGTCCAAACTCCTGAGCCACAGTTCACGCCAAGAAGGGGATTCCCTTTAGCCACTCTGGCCAGGGGCTCAGTTGGGGCCCCTGCCGATTATCTGAGGCAGCACCTGAGCCATTTGGCTCATTTTCAATCTTGGGAAAAAAAAAATCTCGGTGGGTGCTTTTTCTAAGCTGGGGGAATTAGACTCATCATCAGAAAGAAAAAGCGAGGCAGGTCAATTTCTTTCATCTTCTAGAAGACTAAAAAAGCAGCTAATGTGATGTTGCAAAGTCACTTGGTAAGCCATCTTCTGTTCCTGAGCTGAGCTCGGTGGCTGGGGTGCAAGCTTATCTGGGAGCTGCAGTTCCACTGTGTGAAGGGCCTTGGAGGTGGTTGATTGGGCAGCTCACAGTGGGTCTGATGTGCCCTTGTCTTGAAGGGCAGGCGTTCTGAAGAAACCAAGGGGAAATGCCAAGTGAACCAAGGCTTCAAGGAGTGGGTTCTTGGAGCCTGAGGTGAGGCTTTCTCCATGATTAGGGATATGTTCAGCAAATATGCAGAGCCAGGGAGGGACACATCACCAGCTTGGGGTGAGGAACACAGCTCCTTATCCAGAGCACAGCAGGAATTCAATAAGGACAGTATCACCTACCCCTCCTCCGCACTCTCCAAAAGTCCACATCAGCAGAATGAATTTAGAATCAATTTAGCCTGAACTGTGATTGATAGTCATTTTGCAAGTCTAAAATGTCTGCCAGCATCTCTGTATAATAAACCAAGATTCTCAGGCAGTTAAACTGTAACAGCAATTCTGTATTAAACCCAAACTGACTGGGAGCCCCATGTGCACCTTGAAGCAAGGACCAAAATATTGACAACTCTTTTTCTAACAGGATAAGGTCTTCATCCATCATCTCCCACAGGGTCTGAAACTCAGAATGGCACTCTGTTTCTCTGATGAGAGCACATGTGCTCATAGTTTAGGTTAGGACATTGAAAGAAAAACTCTGCAGTTTCAAAAATAACCACAAGTTTAAAATTACATTAGTCGTTTGGATGAAATTGTTGTATTTATACTAAAGGGTGTTTGAAGCGATGTGTTTGTGTATATGGATATATCTGTGTGCATATCAATCCTTTCCCAGCATGCCTGCACAGTCTAAAGGACAGAATACTGGATCAGATGCCGAAATCCTAGGCTGTTCTCACACCACCATCACTTGCTTGTCACATGATCCTGGCAGTGTGCACTATACAAAAAGCAGTGCTTTGGTGCTAGAGTCTCCAGTTCAAAACCTGGGTCTGCCAGCTCTATAATCTAACATGTCACCTCATGTCATTTAACCATCCTGGATTGACTTCTCTTTTCTAAAAATGGAGACCGTGCCTATCTTAACACATTTTAAACACATTTATAAAGTCTATGGCCATTGAACTCCTAAGTTCTCAATAATGATTAATTATTGATGGCTGCTTTCAGAGCCTAGCTGATAAGTGAAGTGGGGATAGGAGCCTCAAGTGCTTTGGGCCCAGCACTGCACTTTGCACAGAAAGTGTTATTATCAGGATACCGGACATAGCTAAAATGAATGCAGCTTGTTAGAGAAGGCACAGGGCTTGCAGTTAGGGAGGAAGTTTGGGTGCTAGTCTTGGCTCTTCCACTGGGCTTTGGTTTTAGACTAGCAGAGCTTCCCAAGTGGCACTAGTGGCAAAGAACTTGCCTGCTAATGCAGGAGGTGGGTTTGATCCCTAGGATGGGAAGATCCCCTGGAGGAGGAAATGGCAACCCATTCCAGTATTCTTGCCTGGAGAATCCCATGGATAGAGGAGCCTGGCGGCTGCAGTCCTTAAGATTGCAAAGAGTTGGACACGACTGAAGCGACCTAAGCACAGCATACTCCAACCTTTTTGGCACCAGGGACTGGTTTCATGGAAGACGATTTTCCCATGAATCAGGATGCAAGCAATGGGGAGTGAAGCTTCACTCACTTGCCCACCACTCACATCCTGCTGGGTGGCCTGGTTCCTAATGTGCCACAGATGGGTACTGCTTCATGGCCTGGGGGTTGGAGACCCCTATTATAGACTCCTGTGCTCCCGAGAAGAGCACAAACAGGGGGATATGCAGATTTCGGTGCCACCTCTCTCAGGCAGTGGGCTTGTGAGCTTAGACAAGTCACCTAGGGTTTCCTCGTCTAAAAAGTCTTCATGGTTTCTTCTGTTGGCAAGTTCTGTGATCCTAGGAGAGGATGGGCTCAGGAGAGCTCAGGAGCTCTCATTGGCTCAGGAGAAGACAAACTAAGATAGATATGGAACAGGAGGAAGCAACAGGCTTAAAGCTATCAAGAGGAGACCAGTGCACTCTGAAAAGCAGAGTCTTCAAATACTCAGGTGGGTGAGAGGGTGAAGTGCTCATCCTGGGTGCTGTTTACCTAAATCTCTGTAGAAAGAGCTTTGCAGACCTGTAAGTTACATTGGATTCCTCTTCTGAACAGTCACAAGGTGTTGGGGAAATTCTCATTTTTAAGTTTGTTTTCTTATCTGTGAATTGGGAATAACACACCAAATAAGGTTGCTGGCTGGACTGAGACAGCACACAGGAAGAACCCACTAGAGTACTCAGCCGGTTGCAGGAGGTACATGCTCAGTCGCGTCCAACTCTTTGTGACCCATGGACTGTAGCCTGCCAGGCTCCTCCTGTCCATGGAATTTTCCAGGCAATAATACTGGAGCAGGTTACCATTTCCTTCTCCAGGGGATCTTCCCGACCCAGGGATCGAATCTGTGTCTCCTGCATTGGCAGGTGAATTCTTTACCACTGCTGCCACCTGGGAATCCACAGAAGGTAAATGATGTTATTGGTGTATCCCAATATGATGCTTCCCCCAAGGTGGCAGACTCCAAGCTGTAGGAGCAGGGATGAAATGATTAGATTTTTATCTTTCCTCAGTTTGAAGCCATTAATGAGGTCTGTAATATATTGTTCTGCCCAGGAATCACCGGGCCAGCGAATTTCCCTCAGGCCTCAGAATGCAGACTGAATCAATGCTTTTTCACTTGGCTCCTTCTTCTTCTGGATTTCCTTTTTTACAGAGCAGTTACCCAAGACTGGTTCAGTCTATTATGAAAAGGGTGACAGAACTGCTCTTTTCTCAAACCCAAAATGACCTGTGGAGTCTTTTTAGGATGTGCCATAGAAGCACGTTTGGAGAAGGAAATGGCAACCCACTCCAGTGTTCTTGCCTGGAGAATCCCAGGGACGGGGGAGCCTGGTGGGCTGCTGTCTATGGGGTTGCACAGAGTCGGACACGACTGAAGTGACTTAGCATAGCATAGCATAGCATAGAAGCACGTTAAGACACAGGCACATGAGACAAGGATGTGAATCCTAACCGTTTAGGGAAAGACTAGAGGGAAACTCCCTTCAGACAGGTGGCATTTGGTCCCCCCAATGTTCCAACATTTGCCTCGGTACTAACTTACAAAGAACACCAAATATTATTGGAATAATTGATAATAGATCAGGACCAATTAACTTGAGTTTTCATATGCAATTCATTAGGTTACCAGCCTAAGGACTGCAAATTGGTCCTACTTCCATCCAGCACAGCGAATAAGTCTATCATTTGGAATCTGAAATTGTGACAGGAAACTACTTTGTAGGAAGGGAGAATCCTGATAACTGAAAGACATTTATTTTTTTTCAAATGCATCCTATTTTATTCAGCATGTTATATTCAATGGTCCAAATCTATTACTCCTCTTCTGGTAAACCTACAACCTGAGGAACCTGGGAAACCACCCTGTCCCTAGTATAATCCCATTTGCCTCCAGTTCCTAGGCTTGCAAGCACGTCGAGCCAACTGACAGTCATACTCCTCTGGACACTGTGATTTCAAAGATATTTATTTTGATGACTACAAAGTAAAACATCTCCCTTGATATAATGGGTATTTAATACTCTCAAAGTTGGGATTTAGTAAAGGGTGATTTATGTAAGCTTGGAATATGTGGCTAGGACAATGCTAAATGGTCCAGTCAGAGACAGAGATACTGAAGGGTATAGCACCTGAAATCTGGGAAGGAAAAGAGTTGGGTCAAAAGAGAAGGATGCTCTGGGGAGAAAAAAGAGAGGGGAGACCCAGCAGCTGATGGGCCTGCTCGTGAGGCCTGGGAGAGGAGACTGTCTGTTGGGGTGTTTGATAGAAATACTATGAGGACTTATTTACAGTATCTCCCCAATCCCCACCTCTCTCTGCTCAGTCATCTTTAAGCTCTACCTCACTTTTTTGTGAGTATTGCTTTTGGAGAAGGAAATAATTAGCCTATTTAAGCTTCATGATTTTTACTAGTAGAAAACCAGCTCCCCAATCTTTACCAAATACCTAATAAATGAACATTCAAAGCACGTTTCAAGGTTGCTGAATTGTTTCCTGCCCAGGCACCCAACATGTCCTGTCTGATCCTGGTGCTGGGCATTGCATAGGGCTTTCTACCTGCATCTCATTTGAGATGGAGTCTCTGAGATTAAGTGAGGGCCACTGAATTCTAAAGATCTTCCCTCGGGAGGCAGGCAAGGAGAAACTGAATAAAAGGGGGAGAAATAGGAACTAGGCAAGCTTCTGTTTGATTTATTCTCTTCTCAGCGGCAGAGGGAGGCAGAGAGTAAAAAAAAAATGATGTGCCTGAAGCCCTACACAAACCAACAACAGGCCTGTGTAAAAAGGCACACAAAACGTAAGGTATTTGCTATATAAGTAGTAATCTGAAAAGCTCAGTGGCACACAGGCTGTTCTATAGAAGTACTGTATTTAGGAGGCAGGACTTAGAACTCTCATATGGAGCCTAATGAGACAACACAGGGTGAATAGAAACTTATATTTTCCAAAAAGAGACTACACATGTTGAAAGATGACTTTTTTCTGATCCTTCCTTGGCATATAGATATTTTTCTGTAAATATGGAGCTGAGTTCAAGCCCTGGCTTTGTGCCTTTGGATAAACTGCTTTTCTCTGGATCTCAGAGATGAGGAGGACACAGAAAACAAGCTAGGACCCTGAATTTCAGAGAATCCAAACAAGGGGCAGAAACCCAACCCAGCTCCAGAGCATCAGGCTGTGGCCTCAACAGCATGGCCACAGCTTCTGCCTGCACAGCCAGGCTCCCTTCAAAACATGTTTGAAAAATGATTTGCAAAGTGGAAAGGAGTGAAGAACGCGGAGTCACCCTTGTTGCCACGATTGTGGGGGCTGGTGACTGCCTTCTGGGCTTTTAGGACAGGACTCAGCCAAAGCACCTCGCAGTGATGCCTTAGGTCAGGCACTGGTTTTCATCTCCTCCACATATTCCCATTCCCAAGGCATTTAGAGGTGAGAGAAAGCTTTGCTTAAAGTACATTTCCAGGGAAAAATAGTGCCATCTAGTTTCCTTCATAACCTGCTTCAGTCTATATCAGGTTCTGCCTTCCAGCAGAGAAAAGTTCTTGGTATCTGCTTCCTAATGTGCTCCTGAAACTCTGTGTGTGATTGAGAGAGGGGAAAGTCTTCTATCCCAAAGTTCAAACTATTATGTACCTGGTTTACCAGATAATTCCATCTCTTCTCCCTACCTAAACGTCAACATCTCCTGTCTTAGTTTTTTACTTTTTATTTCATCTGGTCCACTAGTCAATGTTAGTGCTAAACCAACAGCAAATGGAGAAACAGGAGCCAAGAAGAAGAAAGGGAGAGAGATGGGTTGGTTTGTGAACCAGTCCCAAGGGACAAACACTGCTTGACAGACGAATCAGGAGAGTGACAGATTGCATACCCTCCCACAGTGCATTCTAGGATCAGTCCAACAGTTTTCAGAGCCTTGTGGCCATTGTAGCATAGTTTAAAAACTCATATTACTGTTATGATAGTCATACCACCATTCCTTGGTGGCTCGGTGGTAAAGAATCTGCCTGCCAATGCGGAAGCCACAGGAGACGTGGGTTCCATCCCTGGGTCAGAAAGATCCTCTGCAGGAGGAAATGGCAACCCACTCTAGTATTCTTGCCTCGGAAATCCCTTGGACAGAGGAGCTTGGTGGGCTACAGTCCATGGGGTCGCAAAGAGTCAGACACAACTTAGCAACTGGAAGACAGCTACATAAATTTGAAATTTTTCATTTGGTGAACAATATAACAACACAACTGCACAGGGAACCCTGGGAAGAGGAGGGACTCACTTCTGGAACTTGGGCACTGATAAATGTATACAGGTAAAATTAGTCCAGTCAACTTCTTCCAACACTGAATCTGTTTTTATTTGCTATTTATTATAAAAACTGAATCTGTATGTTACATAAAAGTTATTTTAAAAACAATAAAGTTCACTCAAAAGTACTAAATCTCAGGCAGAGGGATTTCACACCAAAATCCAGATTTACATGGTAAACCTGAGGGCCAAAAGCATTCAGCTCACAACAAAATCTTACATTTTCTAATAATTCATTACCAGAAGCAAAAACCAATTATGTACATGCTTCAAAATATATGACAAAAACAAAATAACAAATGCAAGCATTCCCTGTGAAGCTAACTACACAAAATGTTTCTTCTCAGAATTGGCCCTTTATTTTGTTGAGAGTGAAACATTTGAAGAGCTTGAAAAATATTTAAGCATGAATATTTAGGTTTATACACAATACATATATGTACAAACACACCCATTCTGATTCTATGCCCCTTTGAATTTTTTAAATTGCACCATCTCTGTTAAGAGATAACATGTAACATGCAGGAGGCATTCCTAATTGTTTTTCTCAGCCGTAGTGTATTATAGAAGTCAAATGCAAAATTTAAATATGAATTCTGTTCAATCGGAAGCCATCTCAACTCAGTACTTTGGCTCTTATATTCTATGCTAATACTTTAGGTTTTGATGGAATTGTTCATATATTTAAAAAGGTGAGGAAAATGTAGTTCATTACCAGAAGGTACTTAGTAGATAGGTCTCAGTGGATGTAGAAGTGATGGACCAGAGGCAGGAAGAAACCAGTTAAACTGGTTTCTTTGCACTGCTTCAGCTTTTCAGATACAGCTGAAGAAATTATTTGATCATATCCAGGGCATTTTGCAACAGTTATTAGTTTAGGCCATTTCATGTATATAATGTCTTCATAATTCAAACCAGGGTACAAAATAACTCCTCCCCAGACCAGACTTCCTTGTTTCTAGAAAGAAATAAACACAGATTCTGATGCAATATACAGTTCCTGAAAACAAAGTGGATTTACAGTTATATTCTCATTCTCTCTGTTATATTGGTATGGATGAAGAATCACTGGATCAGCTCTGAACACTGCAAGGATGGGTTGAGTAGAACAATTCAATTAGGCATAATTATAGGCTTTGGCTTCCCCCCAAATAAATACATGCTCCAGTAGTATTTCAAGTTCTCTAGCACAAATATATTCTATTACTATATCAATTTAAGGAGGTGGGTGAGCAGAGAAGGAAAACAAAATAGCTTATGTGGATGGGACGTTACAAGAAAGTGAAGATGGAAAGAGTATTTGATTGAAAATACAAGGAAATAAAACTAAACCCACAGAATAATTGTTTGATTATTTTAATGGTTTTGAACCCATCAATATTATGCAACATTTTAATTCAACATACAAAATTTAAATCATGAGACACCTGAAGAACAGAAACAAATATTTCCACTATCAAACAATAATTTTATACAGATAACAGCTCCCCACAGCACATACACTGGCGCTATGCCACAACGATGAGATCTTGGCATCTCTGTTTACCCTGTTTAACACAAACATTTGCTAAGTGACAGTGAAACATGGTGGTATCAGGAGAAAATGAAGACGAAGGATGAAGAATGAAAACACCTCATCTGTGTGCTACAGAGATGGACCTTAATGTACATTAGGGTCAAAACCACTTAGGTTGCTGACCAAGTCTGAGCATTTGGTTTTCTTTTAATAAGTATTCTTGGGCTTCCCTGGTGGCTCTGCTGGTAAAGAATCTGCCTGCAATTGGGAGACCTGGGTTTGATCCCTGGGTTGGGAAGATCCCTTAGAGAAGGGAATGGCTACCTGCTTCAGTTTTCTGGCCTGGAGAATTCCATGGACTGTATAGTCCATGGGGTTGCAAAGAGTCAGATACGACTGAGTGACTTTCATTTTCATTTCTTTTTACTTTAATATTATAGCTAAGAGAATAGAGCACTCCATGATTACAAGTAAGGAATAAAAAAGAATTAATATTTTAGCATTAACCTACAACCACTTGCAACTTTGGAAAAATATTACACATATTCAAAACGAATAAATTTTGTACACATAGGGATGTGCATGCAGGCTCATCATTGTGTATCTGTGTGTGTGTATGTAAATAAATGCATCTAGTCTAGCATAAGCCATCAACTTTGTTCTGAATAACATCCATATTTATTTTTTGGAAAGTGCAGTACACATTCTTGGAAAGCAAGTGTCAACTGGTCTCAAAATTATAATTGAATAAACTTCATTTGCTTCTTTGAAAACTCTCTTTCAAAATGAAGTTCTGCTCCAATATTGCATTAAAGTTGGCAAACACCACAGGTTTGTTAAGTGGTGGTCTCAGAGTTCATGGCATCTGTGTTACATCATTCCCAAAGCTACCTAAACACTGGTGAATAGGATTGAAATAAAAATGTATAATATTATATATGAAACAAGTCGCCAGTCCAGGTTTGATGCATGACACTGGATGTTTGGGGCTGGTGCACTGGGACGACCCAGAGGGATGGTATGGGGAGGGAGGAGGGAGGAGGGTTCAGGATGGGGAACACGTGTATACCTGTGGCGGATTCATGTTGATATATGGCAAAACCAATACAATAAAGTTAAAAAATAAAATAAAATTAAAAAAAAAGTTAACTTGAAAGGAGTTTGCACTAGTAACCAAATTCTTGTGTTTGGAAAGCAGCTTACAAAACTCATTATGATAGTAATTTGCTTCCAGAAATGTAGACAGGTGATAAGGAAGATTTAGCTAGTGCCTTTTGCAGGTGAACAGAACCTGGTGACTAGCCAGGAGGGGCTGTAGACTGTCAGGGGAATGGTGTGTACGTGCTCAGCCGCTCAGTCATGTCCGACTTTTTGCGACCCTATGGACTGTAGCCTGCTAGGCTCCTCTGTCCATGGGATTCTCCAGGCAAGAATACTGGAGTGGGTTGCCATCTCCTCCTCTAGGGGATCTTCCCAACCCAGGGATCGAACCCACGGCTCCTGCATTGACAGGCGATTCTTTACCACTGTGCCACCTGGGAAACCCCAGGGAAATGGTAGTAAATCTGAAATTTGTTTTTCATACACATTATGAGTAATTATATGACCCAAAATGAACATATTTCCATGTATCATATTCATGTTCCAAACACTGGAATTGGTACACATGACAATTCTACTGTGCAACACAGATGGGAAACATTAAAATGACAATGATCTCACATTAAAAAGATTTAAAATAACAAAAAACCTAGATAGAGTCAGAATCTGTTTTCTGAAGTCTAGAAGAAAGTTTCATCAGTTATGCCTGGGTCCCTGAGAGCTTGAATGTTCTGACTAAAGGCAAGTTTTGGTAAGAATTGCATTTTTACATTGTTCCTCCTCATTTAGAATAAACAGCAGTGTTTTAGGCAGCTTTTGGTGTTTTATGTTTTTTATAGCTATTACTCAAATTTTATTTGATGTGAACAGTTCTTTTCTCTGAATGTAAGATCAAAGGTGTGTGGCAGGTGAGGGAAGCTACATTTGGCCATAATTTAAAAACTCATTTTCATCCTTCTGGAAGGGACAAAGCAAGGGGAAAAACATACCATACATCACAATTCCATGTTTACAGTACTCTTTACCCATAGTGTTTTCCAGTTTTGTCGAGGTGCAGTTAATAGATTATTTCATAGTTTGAAATGGCATCACAATGCCTAGACACAGAGAAAAACACATCAAAAATGTACATTTCCCCAAAATGAGTCAGTCAGCTTTATTCATTTTACAATATGCATGATAATAAAAAGCCAAACACAAAACTCTTTATTGAAAAAAAAGAGCAAAATGTATTCCAGAAAAGTTAGACAAAGACATGAGATGAATTTCAGTTAATTAGATCTATTTCTTTGTGAGCTTTGAGAACCCATATTAAACAATGAATAGAGGCAGAGTGTTTCACATTATAATCCTATCTAGAGATCATGCAGATGGAGAAGAAAGTATTTTGTTTAACTTTTACTTAATTTCTACAGAGTGTTTAAAAATCAGTTTTATAGATCCAAATCTGTACCTCTCCCCTCCATCACAGTTTTTGAAGTAATTAAGAATGGTTACCCGTACAATAGCACAGCAACTAGGGAAGAGAGAGGTAGATGATGTGGCCATCCTCTTGGAAGGAAACCCCCAAATATTTTAGGGCATGAAAACACAAGGCTTTTGTTATCCAGAAATAATTAGCTGCAGACTACAAAAACATTTTGGAGCCAAGTGCGCACAAACGTGAGACTCGTAAGCAGCCAAAACCAAGTATATTAATAGTAAGTTCTTAAAGAAAAGGATGTGTTCTCTGTACCTTACAAAAACTATTCTCACAGATTTTGAATCCAAGATTACACAATAGAAAACATTTATATGTTTTACATTTGATATAAAAATTAGTAGCAAATAAAAAAGGCTCTGATGATATACAAGAAGAAATTGCAGAGGATACATTAAAATTTCAGGATGGCCCAAGGATGACTTATCCTAAATACCTGCTTCTGTTCTATGCAAAGGCCACAGGCAGGCACTTCTCAGGGTTCATCACTGTTGCTAAGAGAAAATCAGATGAAGGAAGACTCAAACAAGCTGGGACAGGAAGTAAAAATTAAGCCAAGGAGGAACTCTGCCAAGCGCAATGCATCCTGCCTAAAAGTATTTAAGAACATAAATCAAAGACAGTGCTGAGTGTACCTCAAGGGAATTTATGTTGATGAGTTTATGGCCTAGGTGATAAATATCAAAACAGGAAGTCAGTTAAAACAAGTATGCAAGTAAGTTATATCTCATCTTCAAAAGATAAAAACTGCAGATTCAATAATTTCACGGCCCCATTCTACCCTCCAAGTGTACACTTCTTATATCTCCATAAGTTAAAGATCAATTATTCACAAAACTTTGTTTCAGTGTTAATACTTTTTACCTGTTTAATTTAGACACTGAGTTGCCTTATTATAATAAGACATTTGGTTATAGTTAGTGATAATTATCCATTGTTCATCTTTATAACCTAGGAAATTTTAGTTCCCATTTAAAGCCCTGGAATGTACTTTTAAAAATTATTCTCTCTTTAGGTCAACATTTATCCAGGCATGTCTGCAAACGTTCTGTTACAGGGGGAGGAAGAGTATTGAGCAAATTCTCCTCAACAATCAGACAGCTCCGTTTTAGGGACTGACACCCTTCTAGTTCAGGAGGAAGTGTTTCCAGGTAATTACCGATGAGCTCCAGATGAGTAAGGTTCGACAGCTCACCCACGTGAGGCGACAAGCTCATCAGGCTATTTTTCCCCAAGAGTAAACACTGCAGCTTTTTGCACTGAAACAGCCCATCTGGAAGCATCTCAATCTGGAAAGGGAAAAAAAAGAAGCCAGTAAAACTGGGTTTTGAGGGCCTATTATACTACAAGTATTTATTTATACCCCTTCCTTTCCCCCAAAACATTTTCAGACATTTTACAGAGGTACATATAACAGTGATGATACATTTGAAGTAGATGGGAAACTTACAGGAAAAATAAGGATGTTCTGGAGTCAGGATTGAGGCCACTAAGAACTTCGAAACCCCTGCTGTATATGGGTGGGCAACAGATTAGCTCTAACAAAGCAATTCTCAACTCTCAAAGTAAATCTATCAGTTACATACTCATTTACAAACCAGTAACTCAGGAGAAGCAAATCAATCTCAACAGTCCTCAAAAAGAGTTTTACTGTGTGAGGTAATGAGCTATACCCTCAAAAACAGACACAGGGCTATTTCTTAGGGTTTCACAATATAGACTGAAAACTTCCTTCTGGTTTAAAGAAAACGCTGACAGAAGCAGAAACAAGAAGATGTGATTGTATAAACATGTATGTTTCATTCTCCTCTACACGCACACTCATGAGTATTAACTCTTTTTCTACCTGCTCCTGAGTTTTAAGTCATATGAAACAGAGAAATCATTTGGAATATGATAAATAGCCTGTTGCTAGGTCAACGCCTAGAAATGCTCAACTGAATTGCTCCTCTATCTGGTGGGAAGGTTGCATGTGAGTTTCTAAGGGAGCCACAGTGTGTATATGAAATGGGCTTATTGGGGAAAGACACCCAGAGAAAGGGTTAGCATACTCAATGTGCTCAGCTCTCATCCTGCCACTGAACTGCAAGTTTGCTCCAGGCCAAGCTGGACTGCACATACTCCACCCTCTAATGGTTCACAAATTTATACAAGCCTGGACCAGCCAACTCTGCAACTATGAAACAACGCAGGCTCCCTAGTTCAAGACATTGCTTTGTTAGAAAGAGGGATGAAAGGGGCGCTCCAGAGTTCAACTTGCTCCTCTGATGACCTAGTACAACCCCACTGAGCCAGTTCTCCACAGGAATTTCCAGAGCCTTCCAGAAATATCTCTTTAAAAAGATAAACATTCCCTATGCAGTGTAAAAGATGGTCAGACTGCATTAAAAAAAAAGGCTTATTATGATGGAATCTATCCCCTCCTCTATCACTCATACAAATATTCGGTACTGGATATCCTTGAAAATAAATCTAATGATCACTGCTTCTAAGACTATCATGCAATATAACTCACTCTACATCAAAATACTAGGTGGTATAAGCAAAGGAAAATATCTACCCTTTTATTTCATTTCTTAGGAATGCAGATACAAAACCACAGATATGTTAATTTCGGTATAGATACGGCAGAGAAATGAAAGAAAAAAATGTAACCTCCTTCTGATCAGACATTATCTGCAGCTCAAAAATAGGGTCAGTGACGTACAAGTAGAGGGAATGATCAGTCCTGTGCGATGAATGTGCTCAGGGTTGAGAGAGCCTACTGGCACAAAAGGAATGACTTAGGCAAACAGTCTGAAAGGAGGGCAGACTTGTCTCACCTGTATGCAGCGGATGCCTGCTGAGAGCCTTGTTTTGTGCCAGGCTCCCAACCAGGTGCTGGGGATAAAATGCTGAGCAAGACAGATGGGTCTTTAAGACCCATGCAGGGTCTCTCCACCTTGGCACTGTGGACATTTGGGGTGGGATAATTCTTTGTGTGTGGGGTGCCCTGTGCATTCAGCAGCATCCCTGACTTCTACTTGCTAGATGCCAGTGCCACCGCCCTCTCTAGTTGTGACAACTAAACATGTCTCCAAACAAATGTCTTCTGCAGGGTAAAACTGCCCCCCTTTGACAAGCACTGGTCTACCAGGAAAGAGAAGTATTAAACAATTATGGAGATCATTAGTCTACAGCGGCTGCTATGAAGAAGCCTGTCTTAACCAGGGCTGCATCAAAGAATCCCAATCTGTCTTCTTCAGTCAAGTTTCCAGACTCCAGCAGGTATCTTGCTTAATTGTACTGATTTTTTTTTTTTTTTAATTGGGTGAAGACCCTGAGCCATTGTCCTCTCTGCCTACCAGCACTATCATGTCTCACTCATCTCCTTTCAAATCTCTGAATTTGTGATTTTAGCTTCTTCTCAGCCCCCAGTACAGGTGAGGAATTTCACCAGGCAATGAGAGTGAGCCTCCGGGGTTGGCCCCTCAGTAGTGTCTGTTGGGAAAGTAAGTGAAAGGCTGTGGACGATGCACACTTCCTGAGCGCTAAGTGTCCACCTCAGCCAAATGTACTGAAGCCCTCAGAGCATCCAAGGAAGGATGGTTCTCTTCCTATGTTCATGGCTGACACTGACAATTAAATATTTCACTGTTTCCCAGAGGCTGGGACCTCATTTCAGAATTCTTCTCAGTGTCAGCTTTCCTATTTCTCTGGCCATTGACACATGCTATTTCAGAGCACACCAACCTAAATCCATCAAGTCCAATCATTTCAAGAGACAAAGCTGAATATTTCCATATCTAAGTGATAATGTCAAAACCAACATGGAACATTGCCACATAAATGATCTTTAGAGGGGATTTCTACACTATTCACCTTTGGGCTAAATGTCTGTGAGTTAATAAAATGCATTTAAATACAGAAAGAGAAATTGGAAGACCGAGGTATAAGTTGGAGTCATTTTTAAGATTTGAGCAAAGCCATTAAATCCTCCTCCTTTCCTGTGCTTCTTGGTTACATCCAACACCATTATAATCCAACTACAGTTTGGCACTGGAGAGAGCTGGAGGTTGCCTCTTCCTACCCCATCACCCACACACACCACTGCTTCCCACGGAACATCATTTGGACTGATGCATCTGAGCTGCAGGAGGAAGAGCACTGGGAAACTTCGGACCCCAGGCAAATTGCTCTGAGCCTCAGTTTCAGTATCAATAAAGTGAGGGCAGTGGATTAGAACAGAGGTTGGCAAAGATTTTCTCAAAAGGAGCAAGAGGGACCTCCCTGGGGGTCCAGTGGTTTAGACTTTACCTTTCAGTGCAGGGGAGCTAAGACCCCATATGTCTTTCAGAACTAAGATCTCAAAAACCCAAAACAAAAAAATAGAAGGAATATTGTAACAAATTCAATAAAGACTTTAAAATGGTCCACATCAAAAAAAAAAAAAAAAAAAAAAAGGAGCAGGATAGTAAATATCTTGAAGGTTCTGCAGGCCAAATGGCAAAACTGAAAATACTATGTAGGTAATTATAATAATAAAAGAAAAAAATTTCATATGTTTCTAAGTAATGTAATTAAAAATATAATAACAAGTATAATTTTTTTTGTAATATAGGCCCACTAGGGAGAACAATGGAATTTATTTATGGACACTAAAATTTGGATTTCCTATAATTTTCAAATATGAGGAAGTATTATTATTTGATTTTCTTCCCCCAATCACTTAAAAATTTAAAAACCATTCTTAAGTCAGGCTGTGAGTAGATTTGGCTCCGAGGCTGTACTTTGCTGACCTCAGGACCAATGATCCATAGTATTCCTTTCATACATGAGTCTCTTTTTAATCTATATTCCTACTTCTAAATCATAACTGATTAAACCTTCCCATGGGGTTCTGTTTCTTGACTGTCCTCTTCCAAGGACTTTGAGTATGCCACAACCAGCGCCTCCTTGCACTGTCAGGCTCAAGCCTCACCTTAGTTACCACCCAATGACTCAAACTAGACTGGCGGAATTCAAGGCAGTCTCCATTCGGACCCCCCGTCTAAAGGCTCTCTTCTCTTATTACACCTGGCATGCCAGTGACAATCTTCTGGTATGACTTCTATCCTTCCACATTTCCCCAATCAGTGTTCTCAGAACACTCCTCTCAAGAGTTATCATAAAAAAGAACGCCTTGCTCAAATAAGTGTGCCAAATGTTGCACACCCTATCATCCTCTTGGAGAAGCACAATGCATGTTCATATGATAAAGGCTCTGAGGAATCCTGCCACAAAAACATGCTAAAAACTGTTTCATGTTTTTTGTGAGAAGACCTATCACTATCCCATGGAGTTAAGTCTGGAGTGTCCTCTCAGTGAATGTCTTTCATTTGGGGGCTGCCCAACATCTTCAATGTCTAGAGAATTCTCTACCTTATCTTCATGGGGCTCTTGGTGGGAAGCAGCACCCACTTCCTACTAGAGGACTAACAACACCAGATTCTTCTGTTCCAGATCTCCTGCAGCTCGAGTGTGAGCATTCACGAGCATGGGCGTGTGCGTTTGCTCGGTCGTGTCTGACTGTCCTACCTCATGGACCATAGCCTGCCAGTCTCCTTTGTCCACGGCATTCTTCAGACAAGAATACTGGAGTGAGTTACCATTTCCTTCTCTAGGGGATCTTCCTGACTCAGGAATAAAACCAGTGTCTCCGGCATCTTCTGCATTGGCAGGCGGATGCTTCACCACTGAGCCACATGGGAAGCCCGTGAGCATTCACAAGCTCTATCAGTTGCTTAGATGTGGGGCTCAAGGAATAAAGCAGAAACCATGAAGAACCGATTTTGTGGCAGAGCAAGGGCCACAGTAACAGCAGCATCGTTTTCAGGGCAGCACTGGTGCTCAGTGCTGGTATGGTCAGTGTCGGGGTACCTCTTAATTTTACTTTTGTACTATGATTCTGGCTGCTTTTCTCTTGCTATCTAACTTTGTCCCTGTTTCCCAAGCCTGATTTTGTAGCCTTTTCATTAATGAGACACATGACGTCTTTTCAATAAATGTCTTTTCTGCTTAACCCCAGGGTTAGCATTTGTTGCCTCCATCTTATGAACCTGACACACTGCCCAAGTCTTTAAAAAAGTGTTCTTTCTGCAGTCTTCACCAACCCCCACTCCAGAGAGAGGAATCAACTCACGTTTCTGGCTATAAGCATATCTAAATACTTATGCAGCAGGTTCGATGCTTTATTTTATAAGTTTTATAAATATTTTGGTCTACCTTATCGAGTCACGAGAACCTTAAGGTTTCAAGAAGAAACCTTCAAGTTAGTTAAATTCCTACATAAAACATGAATCCTCAGTTCCCTTTACCAATATTCCCACCAAGCGGCTGACGATATCTGGACAGTTTAATTAAGAAAATCACTTCTCCCTTCTCAGATGTTCATTCAGTCTCTGGACAGCTTTCTTGGGAAAGATGAGAACTCTTCTTTTGCTTGTCTGAGCTCTAACACTAACAACAACTCCCAACAGGCTTTCCTTCCTAAGTAGGGCTTCCGAATATTTGAAGACCAATAGTGTGGACTATTCTCTTTCCCTTCCCTTTCCAGTGCTTCCTATCACTAGGCTATACTGTCCCACCAGAGAGGAACCTTTCATCTCTCTGGCTGCTGTCTTCCAATTTCACCACATCCTTAGCAGGTAAGTCTCTTCACAGTTCTGAGAAGAGTGTTTCTCACCCAGTCCAAGATTTGCAGTCATTACAACGGTTCTGAGGATGCTCACAACTGCTGGTTATGACTTCTGAGACAACACAACCCAAGACAGCATTGTTCTTGGTCCATAAATTATCTTAAGCATAAGAATTTTCATATGCTACCAAGTACCCTTTCCTTATTCAAGACAAAATATGTCTGATACTAACATCTAGTCTCCCTTTCAGCCACAAAAGAAGTCAATAAACTTAGTGTCAACAGTACCAACAATCTCACAGTTTCATGATATTAAACTAGAGAAAATCATTAACTTGCTTATACACCTAGATAATTATGGTTAGATGACAATTTAATCAGCTGTGACTTTCAAAACTCCATGGAGTGATTTAATTGGACAACAACTTGGTGAAACCAATACCTTTCAAAATAATTATTTATATTTTTTAGTACAGGTTTAACAATGGAAAAACTGTGACCAAAATGCTAATATTAAGCAACTTTATAATTAAGCTACACTAATGCTAAATCTCTAGATCTGTAGTTTTCAAAGTGTGGTCATTAGACCAGCAGCACCAGCTTCACCTGAGATTTTCAGTGCTATAAACTCCTGGATCCTACACCAGACCTGCTTACTGAATGAAAAACCCTGGGAGTGGAGCCAAGAAATTTGTGTTTCAACAAGCCTTCCAGGTAATTCTAAGGTACATTGCTAACTTTTAAAGGAGTTTTAAAACCTCATAATCTTATAATGGGTTCTACCCTTCTACATATAGTGAAGCCACAGAGTTCTAAAAGTCAGCATAAATTCTGTTCTTTCTCCAACTCTGGTATTTTTCCAACAATCTATGGTTTCTAAAAACACTGTCTGGTGATCAATATGTTTATTGGCCAACTCCATGCTCACAGATATATTTAGCATGAAATATAAACTATTAAAAAGTCTAGGAGTACATCTATGGCTAATTCATGTTGATGTATGGCAGAAATCAAATTAATATTGTAAAGCAATTATCTTTCAATTAAAAATAAATAAATAAAAAAGTCTAGGAGATAATACCTTTTTGGGTGGGGTAGAAGAAAGTTGTTCCCATTTTAACTAAAGGGGAATCACTTTCATCTTTTGGCAGACCTGATTTCTGAGAGGTTTTTTCTTCTTCTCATATGGATATTACCATCACTCTCTTGCCCTTTCAGCCAACATGATTTTTGTCTTTTTCTTCCTTCTTCACATTTTAACCTAGGAAACTACTCATTTATTCTGTTTTTTCTTGTTTCAGCTAAGTTAAGTTCTCCTTAATTTGGCTTTACTGTTGCAAATTATGGTTCATTTTTAAAGCATGGAAGCTGGAAAAAGCTTCTAAGAAGCCCTAGTGCTGCATTATAGAACCAGGCCTTTCATTTTGAATTGTCTTTCTAGACGTGCATGGAGATTTCAAGTCTTTCTTACCGAATTACAGAAAGAACTTATGAATAATTCACAATCCCAGAATTTTTTACAAGAAGTTGTCCTATGTCAGACTTGGAAAGCTGAAAAATTTTATGAAACTTTATAAATATTGTACTTAAGCCTTTTCTGAAATGAAAGCAAGCTCTGCCATAACTTTTGTGATGTTTATGTTAAAAAACAGGGAAAGAGGATAAAGAGAATATTTGAATACCCACTACATGCCAGAAACTGTGCCAAATGCTTATATATACTTTTTTCATAAAATCTCCATGACAACTTGTAAATTACATTAAAAACTGACTCTCAGTGTTTTGATAATTCGTCCATGGTCACATGTCTAATAAGTGGTAGTCAGGCCAAGCTCAAGATGCTTAGCATGACTTAAAGTCCACTATCTTTAGTGATATCACACACTGCAACAGCAGATGCTCAAATGACTGGCCAAAAAAGGGGAAGAATGGATTTACTTACGTTGTTATTGGTCACAGCAAAGTACTGCAAATTACTCAGATACTGGATTTCTTCTGGAATGAAGGTCAGGTGGTTATAGCTTAGATCCAAATAATGTAGTTTGGTGCATAGGAAAAGCTGCAGGGGCAGGTTCTCAATGTTATTATGGTCCAAAGAGAGCTGCTCTAGATTAGACAATGCCCCGATCTGGGCTGGAATATAAGCAATGTTATTGTGCCACAACTTTAAGCAGGAAAGATTCTGGAGGTGCTGAAAGCTAATGATCTCTTCCACAGTTTTAAGGTTATTTTCTCTGAGGTCTAACTCATGCAAATTGTTCAGACTGAAAATGGAGTGTGGAATACGTTCCAGGTCGCAGCTGATCAGCTCCAGGCTTTTCAGATTGACCATCTTTTTCAGGTTGTTCAATACAACCAGCTTGCTCCCCTCGTTATCTAGGGACAACTTCTGCAGTGAAGGCAGGAGGTCCGTGATAACTTGCGGGATCCGGGAGAGGCTGCTCTTCAAGTAAAGGGTCCTCAGGTTTTTCAGGTCCTGAAAGCCCTCCAGCTGCATGGTGCTTACCTGCTCAGGCAGCACACAGCCTGACAGGTAAAGCTCCTTGAGATTCTTCAGGTGAAACACCCAGCGTGGGATTTTCCCCATTTCAGTAAATTTCAGGCGGAGGATTTTTAAATTCTCCTCTAGAAAGGCCAGGGCGGGGTGGTCGACTACCAGGGACGAGTGGTACACATGGAGCTCCTTGAGGCTGACCAGCTGCGAGATCGCAGAGGGGAGCTTGACCTCAGGGATCAGCTCCAGGCTTAGCACTTCGATTTCCGTCAGCTCGAAGACATTGTCGGGAAGACCGTTTAGCATGAAAAGGTGCAGTTCTACCTTGTCCTGGGCATTTTTCACAAGCTTGCTTTTTAGTTTCTCGACCGTCCATTCATTGTTGAGGTTGATCTGTTTCAGTTTGTTCTCACTGACCTCTGACAGGAATATGGAGAAGCGTTTGGAGTAAAGCGGGTCATATTGATCAGCCAGATGGAGGATAAAGGCGAAGTCGTTCTTGACATCTGGAATGTCGCTATAGTTGCTTTTTTCTCTCAGTGCCTCAAAGGAATATTGCTTCAGAGAGCTCCGCAGCATCCACCACAAGCTGTAAGACGAGGTGAGACCATAAAGTATAACCAAGATGACGTAAAACGAAGCCAGGACCTTGAATATTTCTGCCAAGGAGTACACACACTGGTAGCGCTTGTATCCAGTAAAAGCCTGCACATCCACTGAACAGTCAATTTCCAGAGTGATGTAGGTTAAAAAATACGGAACGTAAGTTATGATGAGGACAAACAAAATGACTTTGACTATGATCTGTTTCAGGTACACTCTGTAGATGATGTCTTTCTGCTCCACGTGCAGGCGGAACCTTTTCACTTTTTCAAAGATGGCTTTGGCCTGTTCACCCTCCTTTTTGTCCAGGACGCTAGAGGTCGGGCTTTCTATGCCAGCTGACTCTAAGCCAGGCTGTGGGTAGGGCAATGACTGCTTGTTGGAATCCACGTCGCCGGCTGAGCACCCTGAGGACGAGAGCAGAACCTTGGATTTGGAGAGGGTCAGGGGCCTCACTGACTGCTCAGCCACCGTCTCTGACAGGGCGCGGGTGGTCCATGGAGAATCGAAGCACTTGTGCAGGATGGCCACAAAATGCTCGAGCCTGGAACTGGTGCTGGGGTAGTGAAGCCAGAAGTTGCTGCAGGCTGCAAAGATGAGCGTATGCAAGAGCACCAAGTAGGGGAAGAACTTGGCGAACCAGTGGAGCTGCTTCTCGTAACAGACGGCGTCAATGTAGGAGTACTGCTGTCGGTGGAGGTCGTTCTGGATTCTGAGGGGCAGCGGAAGGGGCATCCCGGCATTGGAGGATGCGTTCACGCTGGCTTTCAGGATGTCCCAAGGCACAGCGCAGTGATTGTCAAATTCCACCTTACAGGGAAGACAGCACAGAACCCTGCTCTGTGTCAGCTGGAGAGCTCCAGCCAGCACGGCCACCAGCAGCATGATCAGGGTGATGTAATACCAAAAGACGTCCCACCACGGCTTCAGGATGTGATAACATGACTGGGCGTCTGCTAGACATTTTAGCTCTGTTAGTGTAATCATGGCTTTCCCTTGTAGGAGGACAGAAACTGGAAGAGGAAAATAAAAGAAAAACCACTGAAGCAAGTACCCCAAGTAAGCTTAAACTCTAATGTCTGTACATATCCAAGTAGGATTTAGCTCAGGGGCAAAACCTGGCAGGCAGGGGTGATGATCAAAAAGTATCAAAGTCTCCTGGCTTCATTCGAAACCTTAGGCTATGCCAACTGAGAACTATAAAGTCCCTTAGATGAGAGACTATTTGGTGACCGCCAGACTGGATCTCTGCAAAGGTATTTGGGGTAGGATGTGAAGCAACTATCTAGCTTCCTCCTGCATCTCCACTTCATGCTAATCTACTAAAAACCAGAAACTGAATTTTCTTCAATCAACATTAGGAAAATCTGTTCCTATGCTACTGATTTCTAACAACCACATGTTGTACCTTCTAAATGGTCTGAAAAAGCTTTATTTCACATCTGCTGGAGCATCGATTACAGCCTAGGAGCTGCGTTTCAACCACTACAGGAACTTCCTTTGAGTGAATACTACTTTATAAAATTATCCCTTAGGATTACCAGGATCTACCAATCCTATCTATGTTCAGAAAAATTACGATTTAATATATTATCTCCTTTTCCCCTAAGCTCTAACTTTGTAACTTAAATTCACATCCAACTTAGAATGCTTAAAAGCTGACACACAATGGTAATGGCTTAGAAAAATGGATGGGGAAGAAAGCCCTAGTTACAACACCCTACTGTGGGGACTCTCTTGTATTTAGTGTTTTGACAGCAAAGTACTAACAGTACAAATGACTAAGGGCATATGCTATTATTATTTTTGCCTTCAGAAACAACAAGGTGGGTTTTTCATTTTCATATTGAAAAGTATTCAGAGAATGCTCCTTACAGAAATGACTTACATGGTGTTCAGCCTTAAATAGACCAATTGTTTAAAAATTGCTAACTGGTAAAATCCAGACCACCTATATGATGGCACAGAGTAAAGACAGATAAAAGGAAATATGTGGATCTAATAACAACTCTGGTTAAAAACAATCACAGTAGTATGGTCATCCTTGCTAGGGGTCCAGCTACAACCTTCATCCAAGGACTTCTCTTGCACTTTTTTGAGTCTAAAGTCTTACCATCTTCCCTGGGTCTGAGTTTCTCTCTCTAGATACCCTAGTCCTGGTAGCATCACCAAGAAAAACTTTTTTGCTCTCATTAGTCCTCCTCTGAGGGACTGGTATCTTGCCTTGAACCCTAAAATCCCATTACAGAGGCTCTGGTACCTATGAATAAGTGTCTTTTCTTTTGCTGGTCAGCCTTAACATATAATAGGCCATCTGACTCTGAACCCTATGCCTTCATGCTCTCCCCTTGCTAGGGCGTCCCAGGGTCTGATTTTAACTACTGGCCTGCAGCACGAGTTTCCACCTACATCCTTTCTAGACAACATCATACTATATGGGTTCAACTTCCTCTTAGGACTCATGACTTGATTAAATAACTCTCCAGGGCTTCCCTCCTTTACTCTGGTTTAGTGGATCTCTTTCTAACTCTCAACTTCTCCCTTTCTGCCTCACTCAACTGCAGTTAATTATAACTGTGTCAAGACATGACAAAAACCCAAAACAAGAGGATTATAGGCAACAGATAGAAAGTCTGGACTTGGACCCCAAAATACCATAAATATGATGGGAGGGAAGGATGGCAGAAGACACTGCTGGGTGAACATGGGAAAAATACCTAAGGATTTTAGTTGACATGAATGTATGCTTTAAGCTAACTGTGTCATAGCTATTATGCTCCATATAGCTATAATATGACTGTAATCTGTGGCCATATTAATTCATGAACTCAGATAAAGGGGCAACAGTCCTTCTGTGCCTGCCTGGTGAGATCACACCTGGAACCCAACATTGAGTCACAGGTTAAAGACTAACTGGATAGTGAAATAATCAGGAGCTACTTGTCTATGAACCATTTCTCTTGGAGGAAGACAGGAAACTGATGATATTCAGCTGACATAAAAGATGACTAGGGGAATCTAAGAATTCATCCTTACCTTTTTGAAGGACTACCTCTTGGATTAAAGAATAAGTGGATTTCTTCCAGAGGCAGAACTAAGAGGGTGCACATTTTAGAAAGTGGTATTTTGATTTAATTTGTACTGGGACACCCACAGAAATAGTTCTGTGAAATAGTTTAGGCCCTTCTCCCTACCAGGACTGAGCTAAATAAGATGACCATCTGTCAAGGATGTTGTGAAGGAATTTCTTGTAATGGATAAAGAAAGTGAAAGAGATCATCTCTAAGGGCTCTGCCAGCTCAAAGTCTATAGCTTTATTTGTCCTTTCAAAGATCCTCAGAGTTAAATTCATTAAAGCTACACAATAAACTATAGAATAATATAAACAGCAACAGCTTTAACAATAAGGGTATTTGACAGAGAGCAAATATTTATTCAACAAAGAATACAAGTCAACATTGGCCAAAACAATGTACTTTAAATGTTTATACTTACTATAATGAAAAAAAAAGGAATCCAGTAAGGTGACTGTACTTCAATCGGGAGGCCTACACCTTTTGAAATTTCTTAGATACACCATCTCTGTGATTGTCTTCATTCTAAGAGAAAGTATAGGTATCTTGAAATAGCTGTGATCATTCAAACAAACAAAATTGGAGATACTGTCTTTAGAGACCCTCTCCATCATAAGACATGGCAAGTGGATTTTCATAGCTCAGTTTACTTTTCACACTGGAGGACATTCTGGCAAAGCTACTTATAAAAGACCCCATCCACAGACCAGATCACATATGGCCTCTGACCTTAATTTATAGAGATGTTTCTACAGAAATTTACATGTTATTAATAACATATTTTAAAGTGCCATAGCTACAACACTTGGGTGAACACTCAGCTTTTTCCAGGCAATCTACATACTCTAGTTTTGCTCATTCAGTTGGTCTTATTTGCATTCATCAGATGGACTGTCAAATCATATAATTTCTGCACTTTATCACACATCTATCCAAATGAGACTCACTGCTCTTAAAATTCAGCCTACTGATTCATTAAATATAGTTACAAGTTAATAACTTACACAGCTCAGAAATAAGACTGAAATTCTCTGAAATTATATTATTAAATGTAGCTATCCTTTACATTAATAGGTTTTTGTTTTGTACATAGTAAGTTAATAAAAGCCATTCTTAGCATCTATTTCAATCATTTTTAATAATTTAAATTATACATATACTGATTCATTTGAAATATAACATTTTAAAACATAAAAAATATTTTTTAGTTGGGTGTGAAAACTGTATTTTTTAGTGCCTATGTATCCTCTGAAAAGTTGCTGAGAAGGCTTATATATTTGCCTGGAATATACAATCCTTTTTCTGGTTTATTAAGTACTCGAAATCCAGCTCAGAGTACTGACCCCAAATTATACTTAAGGTACTTTTAGCAATACTCTTGTAACCTTGTCATTTTCAAAGATCAAAAAGTTAGCATGTCTGAAATTTACTTTGGATTTACCAATCCATGTGTAAAAGCTTCTTTATATCTACTACCCAGGACGAAATTATTTTTCAGGCCAGAAAGTACAGTTAGTGTGTGACAACCCAACTGTGTATTAACTCATACTTAGCATCACTGGAGTATGAGTTTCTTATTCACAATTCATTTTTAAAAGTCTGACAACATATAACAGACAACTGCATTTATGTGTAGTAAGCACGATAAAGACATTTGATGTGTTAAACATTTTACATATTGTTCCACTGCATTGCAGCTGTAATGTGCCAGGAGAGAATTTATTGCGTAATTCTAAAATGCTGCCCAGACATCACGATACTCACTATACAACACAGTTTCCCTAAAGACTGCAAATACATTTTCTACTTTCAATATAAGAAGAAAAAAACAGAATCACAAACTTCCAACTACAGTAATGGTTTTAAAATAATCAGAATGAGAGATTACTATAACTAACCTGTTAGAGGACCACAATTCACCACAAATTTGTGACATTTATTCTAAATTATTTGTAAATCATTTTTCCTGTTCATCTTTTTAAGAATTATAAACTTTTCCTCTAATCATCTAATTTAGCCTTCCTTGGATAAGTTCCTCATCAATAAGAGAACAAATAAGTATCTGTTATTAATAATCTAACATCAATTTTCTTACTGTCAAAGCACTTTCACTTACATTAGTGTTATACCTACAATAAACCATTATAATAACTATGATTCGTTACATTTTACAAACATGGAAAACAAGGCAGGCTCACAATGGTGTGATCACTGACCTAGAGCCAGACATCCTGGAATGTGAAGTCCAGTGGGCCTTAGAAAGCATCACTACGAACAAAGCCAGTGGAGGTGATGGAATTCCACTTGAGCTATTTCAAATCCTGAAAGAGGATGCTGTGAAAGTGCTGCACTCAATATGCCAGCAAATTTGGAAAATCAGCAGTGGCCACAGGACTGGAAAAGGTCAGTTTTCATTTCAATCCCAAAGAAAGGCAACGCCAAAGAATGCTCAAAGTACCACACAACTGCACTCATCTCACACGCTAGTAAAGTAATGCTCAAAATTCTCCAAGCCAGGCTTCAGCAATATGTGAACCATGAACTTCCTGATGTTCAAGCTGGTTTTAGAAAAGGAAGAGGAACCAGAGATCAAATTGCCAACATCGGCTGGATCGTGGAAAAAGCAAGAGAGTTCCAGAAAAACATCTATTTCTGCTTTATTGACTATGCCAGAGCCTTTGACTGTGTGGATCACAATAAACTGTGGAAAATTCTGAAAGAGATGGGAATACCAGACCACCTGACCTGCCTCCTGAGAAATCTGTATGCAGGTCAGGAAGCAACAGTTAGAACTGGACATGGAACAACAGACTGGTTCCAAATAGGAAAAGGAGTTCGTCAAGGCTGTATATTGTCACACTGCTTATTTAATTTATATGCAGGGTACATCATGAGAAACGCTGGACTGGAAGAAGCACAAGCTGGAATCAAGATTGCCGGGAGAAATATCAATCACCTCAGATATGCAGATGACACCACCCTTATGGCAGAAAGCGAGGAGGAACTCAAAAGCCTCTTGATGAAAGTGAAAGTGGAGAGTGAAAAAGTGGGCTTAAAGCTCAACATTCAGAAAATGAAGATCATGGCATCCGGTCCCATCACTTCATGGGAAATAGATGGGGAAACAGTGGAAACAGTATCAGACTTTATTTTTTTGGGCTCCAAAATCACTGCAGATGGTGATTGCAGCCATGAAATTAAAAGACGCTTATTCCTTGGAAGGAAAGTTATGACCAACCTAGATAGCATATTGAAAAGCAGAGACATTACTTTGCCAACAAAGGTCCGTCTAGTCAAGGCTATGGTTTTTCCTGTGGTCATGTATGGATGTGAGAGTTGGACTGTGAAGAAGGCTGTGCGCCAAAGAATTGATGCTTTTAACTGTGGTGTTGGAGAAGACTCTTGAGAGTCCCTTGGACTGCAAGGAGATCCAACCAGTCCATTCTGAAGGAGATCAGCTCTGGGATTTCTTTGAAGGGAATGATGCTGAAGCTGAAACTCCAGTACTTTGGCCACCTCATGCAAAGAGCTGACTCATTGGAAAAGACTCTGATGCTGGGAGGGATTGGGGTCAGGAGGAGAAGGGGACGCCAGAGGATGAGATGGCTGGATGGCATCACTGACTCGATGGACTTGAGTCTGAGTGAACTCCCGGAGTTTGTGATGGACAGGGAGGCCTGGTGTGCTGTGATTCATGGGGTCGCAAAGAGTTGGACACCACTGAGCGACTGAAATGAACTGAACTGAAAGGTGTTATCCAAGGTGTTATCCAAAGGTGTTATCCAATGGACTGTCCAAGGTGACAACAGCAAGAAATAGTTACAACTAGAACCTAGGTTCTCAGGATAAAATCTCAAGGCTCATCCACACCAGACCACATTGTCTAGGCCACTCAATCCACTTAACTATGCCAATCTCAGTTCTTTCAAAAGCTAAGAAAAAGTTGAATATTTAACTCTTTCCCCCACTACAATGGACTGAATATTGTGTCCCTGAAAAATATGTATTTTGAAATCCCAGTGCTCCAACATGACAGGATTAGGAGGTGGGACCTTGGCGGGTAGGTCTCAAGGACGCTGCTTTAATGAATGGGATTGGTGCCCTTATAGAGGGTCCCCAGAGAGCTCTCTTGCCCCTTCCACTTTGTGAGGAAACAGAAAGAATGTGGCTATCTACCGACTAGGAAGTGAGCTCTCATCAGACACTGAGTCTGCTGATCTTAGACTTTCCAGCCTCCAGAAACTTTGAGAAATAAATGTTTGTTGCGGTAGTTTGCTGTATAGCAGCCTGAAGGGACTAAGACATCAACTTACACCAACATCTGCACTGTAAGTGGGCTCCATTTTAATCTTTGGAAAGGCCAGGCTATAAATGTATAGCTTTCTGCAATGTCTCCAGTTACATACTATATAATCTGCTTTCTCAGCTAAACTTTTTCTACTAAACATGTTCCACTGAACTATTTTAAGACTTTATATAAAGATATAGCATCTGCATTTAATGCTGTATGAAGTCTCAAGCATTCCTATATATTAAATGATGTTAATTTTTCTAATTGAAGTGCTTAACTGGAGAGTTAGAACATAGCTGTCCTTTGTTGTTACAAAGTTGAATACTGTTAGTGTGTCCAGGAAATTTTTTCCAGACCATATTTTTGCAAACAATGAGGATTCAATCCAAATCAGATCTCTATTTCTAATATACAAATGCACTAAATCAGTTCAAAGAAACAATGTTAAAAGTAAAGGATTTTATGGTCTTAATCCCATTCCTTTAGCTTTTAAACCTCATTAAAAAATCATAAAAGCTTTTCAAAGCACATGAATTCATTTGACAATCTCACCCCGAAGTCTCTAAGACTGGAACAACAACATTCAAGTCAGACAGTCTTTACTTCCCACTAGTCCTAATTTTACTTTGAAAGCATTTCCAAAATAACCAGTGAAAAAATAAACAAATGATGATCAGATGGTATTTAGAGTCATTCTATGCTGAGAACTGGACGCTACTTCAAAGATCTCTGTCTCTGGCTCCGGGCAGGGACATAGCCAAACAAATCAAAATGGGGTTTCTGTACACTACTTTCACTGATTATTAACTTAAAAAATCACTTTATAGTCTTTCAAAATACTTAGTCCTACTCTTCTCATCAAGATGTTTTTGGGTCTAACGTATCTTTAGCTGAAATGTAGATTCACCCTGGGAAACAAAGCATTAGTGTCCAGGACTCACTTGCTCCTGTGCTTTATACTAAATAATCCTCTGAACCACTCTTCAGAGGTCTGACGACAATTATATAGCATTTCTCAAGCACTTGAAGAATCACTAGCCAGACACTAGTTTTGCGATCTAGAAGGGAACTATAGGATTCATCTAGTAAAGTGTTTCTCTAACACTAATGCTCATAAATCACTGGAGAGCTTGTTAAATCACGTGATAAACCCTACTCTTGGAGTTTCTGATTCATTAGGTCTGCAGTAGGCCCCAGGAATGTGTATTTTTAACAAATTCCTAAGTAATGTTGATGCTACTGGTATAAGACTACTTTTTGAGAATCACAAATCTAAGACAGTGGTTCTCAACTTTGGTTTCACATTAGAACTACCTGGAGCACTTTTATAAGAAACTTAAACCCAGATGCCACTCTTAAAGTTGGTGGAAGTGAGGTCAGAGGAGAGAGCTCACAAGATAGACTGGCAACAAAAATAACTGGGGACATTGCCTATCTTTTAAGTCTTCCTGGAAGTTTCAGATGTCTAGAGTGCTCCCTCTCCCCAAAGACTACAAAGTAACAGCTACCATCAACCACAAGAACCTTCAGGTGAGAAGGGGGAACAATGAGTCACTGAGCTACAGAGATCTGCAGGATGGATTTAAGGTGGAGGGGTTAGAAACAGGGGGGGCAGCTGAACGGTTATTTCAATCATGTGGGCCAGAAATAATACTAAAAACCTTTGCAATATATTTGGAAATAAGCAGTGAATAAAATAGTCACTGTATATGAAAATTCAACACCACTTAGCAACATCAAATATCCTAAAAGAGGACCATGGACAAGCAGGGTCAAAAGAATTCTGATTCTGATCCTACGGCATTATAGGATCTTCCACAGTTTCTAGCACATGGTGTACAGTAAGTATTTGTACAATAAATAACTGAATGTACAAAAATGCATAGGGCAGAAGAGTATAATGTTCACACGTTAGGCAGGATGTATCTAAGGGATTAAGCCTCTCCTTGGAGAAGCAAGATCTTGGAAGCATATAGATGGGAAGGATTTTGGCTAGTTAGTCTGTACATTCCAAACCTTAGTGGCTTAAAAATAAGTTTATTTCTTGTGATTCAGTGGGTGGTTCTTTCACTTCCTGGAGTTGGCTGGCACAGAGATGGCTGGAAGGTTCAAAATGTCCTTATTCATCAGGCTGGTACTTGGTGCTGACTGGAACTTCATGTGAGACTTCCTGTGGTTGTTTGAGTGTCCTCACTCCGCATGGTGCCTGCGTTCTATGATGGTGCTTTCCAAACAGAGGTGAAAACTGCAGTTCTTTTACGGCACAGCTCTCAAATCACGGTGTCATGCCCAGCACACGCTATTGGCCAAAGGACTCAAGTACCAGCCCAGATTTATTCAGGAATAAATGCCTCCTCTCAGTGGAAGAACAGCAAAGAATGTGCAGACATCAGTCTACTTTCTACCCACAAATGATTTACATTCCTCTCACATGAAAGCCTCACCCTCTCCCAAGTCCTGCACTCTGCCCAAAGTTTTATTCCACTATGGCATCAAGTTCAGGCTTAAAGTCCAGGATCTTGTCATCTAAATCATGTTCGGAATACTATGGGACAACACCCTTAAGATTCTTAGAAGCCTTTCTATCTAGCTGAGAAGAGGCACTGCCTTAAATCTTTCTAAAGTCTTAGTACAGGGCCCTATACCTGTGCCCTGGCCTTGATTCCTACCTTAAGATCAAGTTTTACTGCATTAGCACTGCTCTGGATCTCATCTTTGAGTACATTTTGCTTGGAAGAGAAGCTAGGAATTAAGGAACAGTTTTATTCATGACCCCAGAAAATTCTGAATTGGAAATATGTCCTCTAAAAGTCTACTTAAAATCCGAACTGTTTCTTCTATAATTAATCTCTCTCTTACTTTAGTCATAAATGTTTTTAAGAAGTCAATTAGTACTTCCAACATTCTGAAGGAAAATCTAAGCTAGATATATAAATCGATTAGGTTCATTTTCTATATTCCATATTACTGTGTCAATCTCATCAAGTTTTCTGCCAATACATAACAAGGGTACTGTTTTATATCCTCCAGTAGAAATTTCCTTTCTGCCCTTCCAGCCACCATTAATAATCATCTTACTTCCCCTTCAGGTTCACTGCTACCTGGTCTCAAAGCCAATGCCAGATGTTTTGTTGTGGCAACACCTCACTTCTAGGTACCAATTTTTATTTTGGTTCTTTACTGCTATGTAACAAATCAGCCCAAAACTTAGCAGCTGAAATAACCATTCATCATTTCTGATGATTCTTTGGGATGAAGAGGCAGTTCTGTTTTGCATGGTGTTGGCTCAAACATTGGGATGGCTGGAAGGTCCAAGCTGCCTCAGTCACAGGGCTGGTGTTCTGGCTGGCTGCTTGGCCTGGACCTCAGCTTCAGCTACTGACCAGGGGCCTTGCCACTCCTCCACATGGCTGTTTAGACTTTCTCACAGCAAGGTGGCTGAGTTCTAACTAAGAAAATTATAAGCACACAAAAGCAGAAGTCACAAAGCCCTTTAAGGCCCAGCCTTACCCCATACGATTTCTGCCACATGTGACAGGTCAGAAAAAATAACAGGGCCAGCCCAGATTTAAAAGGACAGGAAATAGACTCCATCTCTTGACAGGAAAAAAATCACAAAGTATTTGCAGCCATCTTTAACCCACCATGGGAAGTCCTGAGCATTTAAGTAGCAGATAGTGCCAAAGAAATGAATTCTTTGGAAGAATTTGGTGAAATAAGACTAGAATCTCTCTCTCCTTTGTAACATATCAGATGAGGAAGGGCTAAGAGTAAAGGTGGATAGAGAAGCAGGTGAAAGAGCAGCATAGTGTTCCTGGAGCACAGAAATCAAAGGATCTGACATCATAGTCAAAACAGAGAAACCAAAGGAGAATAGTGACGGGTAACTGTCATTCTGCAGCTTCTTATCCAAAGCTGTAGAGTGGTAAGGGATCTGTGAAACAATCAAATCATATGCTAAATATTAGAAAAATTACCCTAATCATCTGAAGCCCCAAGAGAAAGTTACTGAATATGACAATTGAGAGCATGTGGCCATCTCTCGAAATCCTAATTAAATCAGAGTTGTTGAAATTTAAGGAACATTGCTTCACTTCTTGTTTCTGATGGTTATGAAATACATCATGTATTTAATTTACATGGTAATTGTGCTTTCAGAAAAAGACCTCTCAATTCTTTGATGCTTTACGTAAGCTACCAAATCATCTAGAATAAAATGAAGAGAAGCTGCAGCCCTATTACTATCTTATTAACAGTAGAGCATAAGCCGCCAGTGGCTACACAATCCCTAGAATGTGTAAATAGCCAGCAGCCTCAAACCCTTCTCTACCATCTTCATTGTTTATAAAACTGTTTTCCTGACCCCCTCTCATCATCCCAGGGTCAGCAAACCACAAAGCTGAACCAAACTCAGTCCCTGTGCAGTCCCTCGGGAATCACACATGCTCTCCTTTAAATGACAACAGCAGGCATCAGTCCATTTCCTTCTAATTCTTGCACAGGTGACCTACCTTTCACAGGAGCAGAATCATACGGACTATTTAACCCAAGAAGAAACCATAGAGATCAGAGTCTAACTCTTTACAAATAAAGAAACTAAATTTCAGAGGTGTTTAAGTAGCTTCTCTAGGGTCACAGAGTAGTACAACATGGGTTTATTGCCTAACGTGAAAAGAACTGAAGTTGAGAGCATTGCTTCTAGTCACCTAGCCTAAGTAATAATAGGCTTTCTTAAACAGTTTTAGAACATGAAGCTGAAAAAATAGTCCAGAATATTTCTATGTTATAAATATTTTAAACCATAAATCAAAATGAGAAGTTCCACCCCCCACCACCACCCCCACCCCCCCCCCACCCCCTGCCCCCACCGCCCCCCGCTCTAGGACACACAAACTAGAATTATGTTTTGGTCTTAACCCTTTCTCTAAGTTAACATTTACATGCATTCAATCATGGAGTTTAGGACTTTACAAAGGTATACCAAGGAAACATGAGGCCTTGTTTCTGCTTTCATGGGATTTAAAATCCTATTGTGGAGAGATGACATGCATAGTTTAGAGTTAGCAACACCATCTTATACTGTCGTATCAGTGCCAAAATGAGTAGGATGGTGGCCAAAAATAAGCAGTGCATTTGGTTCTACACAAACAAAATACCCAAAGAGAATGGGTGAAACATTACAGAGAATAGTAAAGCAGTGCTTGTCAAAGAGAGGTCAGGATTTTAGTCTGTTATGCAACAAATATTTAGAACATCTACTATGTGCCAGACGGAGTTCTAAGTGTTAGGGAAATACAGAAATGTGCAAGATGGACAAGATCCTGGCTCCCAGGGACCTTACTGTGTAGTAAGGAGAGACAGATTAGATACATGTACATGATAAAATCAGAACAGCTACGAAGAAGACACAGCTACTTTAGACCAGGGAGTCAGGGCAGGCCTCTCTCTTTAGAGGGACTACCATTAAAATGTAGATGAGAATGGAGCCAACCATGTGATGATATTGGGGGAGATCATCTTAAGCAGAAGGTGCAAGAAGCTTAGGATGTGTGCAGATAAGAAGGGAGGACACTTGGCCTCAGTGTCAGAAGCCTGGGGAAAGTTAAGAGTAACAGAGACCTGCAGGCAAGATAAACAGTTCAGATAACAAGTAGTATAGGAGTGGTAGAAAAGCCACTGAAGAGTCACAAGAAGAGAAGTGGCTGATCTGTTATTAGCTTTTCAGAATTCATACTGAACTCGATAATTCAACAGCAAAATGTGGATATACTCAAGAAGTCCAAGTGTCTACCTTCATCTGTAAAAAGAAGGATGCTCAGAAAACAGTAGGAGACAGGTCCACTGTCCTCAAGCACTGCTTTACTGGGACTATGTTCAGAGCTGGGTGACACAGCTTTAAGACATATGCCATATTCAGAACACTGGAGAGCCACGCAATTCAACACATAAAAATTAATCATTCATTATGTCCAAGTCAAAAGCTCTGCCACAGAGCTAATTCAAGATTAAACTTCCACAATTACAAAAGATGAATGATGCTTGCAGGAAGCAACAGGAGATGGGACTTGTTTACTTCTGACTTGCCTACTCGAGGAAAGCAAGGCCATCTTTTTATTATGGAAACATACCAAACAAACCAATTCTATGCATTAAAAATCAGGAAAATAGAGACAGGGAGTCATGGAGTCTAAGCCTCTCATAAACATTCATTATATTCTTTAGATCTTTAATGTTAAAAAATTACAAATATCTAACACATACATACACACATATCCTTTCCTACATACAAAATAAACAAAGGATAGGAAGATGATATTTTACCAAAACGCATACAGATTTAATTTTCTGTTTAATTGGTTTTAAAACATCAAGAGGATTTTACTCAAAACATCTGTAAGAATAGTAATCTTTTTACATACTAAGTATTCAGTACTTATTTGCCCCAAGCTACCAATGTAAAAGTAATTATCTTTACCATGTGTTTACAATTCAGAATATTAATCTTACCCTATGAATGCTGGTCAAGTGGAAATGCTGCAATTAGTTTCTATTTGAAAAATTCCTAAAGAAAAAATCATAAACATACTGTTACATTTTACCCATCACAAACTGCAAGACAATTTTATCCATTTTTATGGTTCTAAAGTTTCAAACATCTATAACAACTTTCTGAAACATACAAAAGATAACAGTTTAATAAAGCAACTGCTGTTAAAGAGGTCACTTTTAACCTCTCACAAAAGTTGTCAACTAAAACCCAGGGAGGTAAATAAATCATTGGGTGGCACTAGTGGTAAAGAACCTGCCTCCAATGCAGGAAACTAAGAGACATGGGTTCAGTCCCTGGGTTGGGAAGATCCTCTGGAGAAGGGCATGGCAACCCACTCCAGTATTTTGCCTGGAGAATCCCATGTTCAGAGGGGTCTGGTGGTCTATAGGGTTGCAAAGAGTCAGACACAATTGAAATGACAGCACGCATGCACATCATAAGTTAAGCATTTAATCCCATCACCATGGCAATTTACAAGGCATAAAATATGAACTTTAAATTTTTAATGAAGAATGAGATAAACATAAGGCACCACTACAAGAAGATTGTTTTCTCTTAACTAAAAGAAAAATTCATTGAAATTACCTATGCTTCTTACAGAAAATAAGGAAACATGGGGAGAAAACAACTTAATTTTAGGATCATTTCCTTCCAGTTTTATTTTTGTTTTGGTTTTTGCTGGCCTGCTAGTTGTATACAATTATACCATTATAAAATTCAATGATAAGATATTGAGATCCTTTTGACTCATTATTTCTCATAGGTTTTCTTGATGTTGTAGTTTCTCTAAACATCATTTTTATATCATAACAGTTCACACATGGATATGTCATAGTTTACAAAATCATTTCCCTACTGAATCATAGATTTTTCTCTTTTTATTACTAATATTGCATATTATTACTAATACGTAACTCTGTTCATGTGATTTCCTTTGCAGAGACCTCTGGAAGTAGTAAGAGTACTAGGCTAAAGAGCATAAACATTTTAAGGTTTCTGCTGCTGCTGCTGCTGCTGCTAAGTCGCTTCAGTTGTGTCTGACTCTGTGCGACCCCATAGACGGCAGCCCAGCAGGCTCCCTTGTCCCTGGGATTCTCCAGGCAAGAACACTGGAGTGGGCTGCCATTTCCTTCTCCAATGCATGAAAGTGAAAAGTGAAAGTGAAGTCGCTCAGTCGTGTCCGACTCTTAGCAACCCCATGGACTGCAGCCTATCAGGCTCCTCTGTCCGTGGGATTTTCCAGGCAAGAGTACTGGAGTGGGGTGCCATTGCCTTCTCTGTAAAGCTTCTGATATATCAAATTATTTCCCAAGGAGATTACACTAATTTTCTTTCCTGTAAACAGTATGAGTAATACCCTCATGAGGTGGGCATCATCTTTAAAAATAAAAGTCTTTGCTAATTCCATATATGAAAAGAATCTCATTGTTGCTTTACTGTACATTTCTTTGAATTGGCTTGAATGCTTCCCAATATGCTTCAACAATGAGCTTCATTACTCTTTTCCATTTCCATTTACCTAAACTGGAGTATTTTGCTGAGAAGATACAAATGTAGAACTTAATGCAAACTCTCTCACAATGACAGCTTGTCATCTCAGAGTGAAGCCACTGTTGTCAAGGGGAAAAAAACAAACAAACAAAAAAAAAACCAAACCAACAAAATGTAGCTCAGTGTCTTTATCCAGCTTAAAATCAAATCACTCAAATTCATTTTAGAAACAACAGCAAAAGTTAACACCTCTCTTCCTCCCCAACACCACACAACAGTACAAGCTGGAATAATGAAATGTGAAAGTACTAAATCACAATGCTTCTAAGAATAGAAATAAATATTCCGTATTAGGCAAGATCAAAATAGGACTTGGACTGTCACAGTCATTGTGACAAACACAGCTGCTGAGGCAGCATCAGTGAGTTCCCCAGCTTGCTGTGCTGGAGTGTTACAAAACTGGCCTTATCTGCCTCTGAAAAACATTTACTCTCCCCAGAGGCAAGACACAAGATGTTTATTTTCCCTGAAAAAAATCAATCCCAAGATAACCTTAAAAATGTATTCTGGAAGATTTGGAGATGACAAACACTGAGAACTCCCTTTCTCAAATAAGAGGTTTTTTCCGAAGGCTCCCAGGCAGGGACACAAAACAGAACACTCCCAACGGACTGTGGATTAAGGAACAATAGGGGACAACCAGCTTTCTGATAGAAACACAAAAGGTCCCAAGGCTTTTACTAAACTGAGGTGTCCAGGGGCTCTTATTTCCTTCTAGTCAGTGGAGATAGCAGAATCTGAGGAAACAAACTTCTCTGTAGTAATGCAAAGGCCTACTGTAAAATTTTAGAATCTAAGAAAGGCCTTCCATTGGGAGAATTTGTTTCTCAGTGATAGATTCCTTTTAAGATGTAGCAAGGAGTCAAGAATCTTTCTTTACCATCTAAGCCACCAGGTCAATATGGCAAGACTCACTGCAATGTCACACTTACTCAACCTGCCTTGTGCAATTCCATAAGTATAAGGCTTTAGGTTGCATAAAATGAAAGTATTCTATTTTCATCCATTTGAAAGATTCAAACTCTGAACACCATATTTACTTAAAATTAAGAAAGGGTATTTCACTTCACCAATGTTCCCACCCTAGGATCACTGTCATGAATCACTGCCTTAAGCCACACTGACCTCCATAGGCTACATTCACTGTTCTTCCCTCTGCTTTCCCAGAAGACTAATAGATCATGGCGTCTGGTCCCATCACTTCATGGCAAATAGATGAGGAAACAATGGAAACTGAAAAACTATTTTTTGGGGCTCCAAAATCACTGCAGATGGTGACTGCAGCCATGAAATTAAGATGCTTGTTCCTTGGAAGAAAAGCTATGACAAACCTGCTGCTACTGCTAAGTCACTTCAGTCGTGTCTGACTCTGTGAGACCCCATAGACAGCAGCCCACCAGGCTCCCCCGTCCCTGGGATTCTCCAGCAAGAACACTGGAGTGGGTTGCCATTTCCTTCTCCAATGCATGAAAGTGAAAAGTGAAAGGGAAGTCGCTCAGTTGTGTCTGACTCTTAGCGACCCCATGGACTGCAGCCTACCGGGCTCCTCCGTCCATGGGATTTTCCAGGCAAGAGTACTGGAGTGGGGTGCCATTGCCTTCTCCGATGACAAACCTAGACAGCATATTAAGAAGAAAGACATTACTTTGCCAACAAAGATCTGTATAGTTAAAGTTATGGTTTCTAGTAGTCATGTATGGATATGAGAGTTGGACCATAAAGAAGGCTGAGCACCGAAGAATTGATGCTTGTGAACTGTGGTGTTGGAGAAGACTCTCAAAAGTCCCTTGGACTGCAGGGAGATCAAACCAGTTAATCCTAAAGGAAATAAATCCCGAATATTCATTGGAAGGACTGATGATGAAGTTGAAACTCCAATACTTTGGCCACCTGATGGGAAGAGCTGACTCATTAGAAAAGACCCTGATCCTGGGAAGACTGAAGGCAGGAGGAGAAGGGGACAACAGAGGGTGAGATGGTTGACATCACTTACTCAGTGGAGTAAGTGATGAGTTTGAGCAAGCTCTGGGAGATGGTGAAAGACAGGGAAGCCTGCTGTGCTGCAGTCCATGGGGTCGCAATGAGCTGTACATGACTGGGCAACTGAACGATAGTTCTCTCCCACTATTTTATGACATGTAATAAGTTACTATTTCAAGTTCCTTGAGGACTGGGTCAGAATCTTATTTACCTATATTCTCAGGATCTAGCCCAGTGTCTCTTTCTAAGTCTAGACTTAGGGCCTGGATATTATGGCAGCTTCCCTGTACCAATTCATCAATGGGGTGTTCAAACATTTTTGGAAAGTTAGTGAAATTAAACTAAAATATTATGCCTTTTCTCAGGGATGGTACAGAATATGGCTGGAAGAAAAGGCAAGGAGTCTGCTACTTTTCTTCTGGTCAGTTGACATCCTGAGAACTGGCAAAAAGGGGAACTAGAGGCACTCTTTAGCTGCCCTATTATCTCTCATACAGCTCCTGGCTTCTCTTAACAATGTTGTGAACAAATATTTAAAGAATAGCAGGGGGTGGTCCTAAGAAAGTGGAGGAATAGGACGGGGAGACCACTTTCTCCCCGACAAATTCATCAAAAGAACATTTGAACGCTGAGTAAATTCCACAAAACAACTTCTGAACGCTGGCAGAGGATATCAGGCACTCAGAAGAGCAGCCCATTGTCTTCAAAAGGAGGTAGGAAAAAATATAAAAGACAAAAAGAGAGACAAAAGAGGGAGGGGCAGAAATCCGTCCTGGGAAGGGAGTCTTAAAAAAGAGAGAAGTTTCCAAACACCAGGAAACACTCTCACTGGCAAGTCTGTGGCGAGCCTTGGAACCTCAGAAGGCAACATAATCAGGAGGAAAAATAAATAAATAATTAAAACCCACAGATTATATACCCAATGGTAACTCCCAGCGGAGAAGCAGCACAGACTCCCACATCCGCCACTAGCAAACAGAGGCTGGGCAGGGAGGCCCGGGCTGCACTGCTTAGATTAAGGACCAGGCCTGAATGCCCCAAGGGCAATCTGAGGGAACTAACTTGAGATAGCAAACCACACTGTGGGATAGCTATCCAGGGAAAAGCCCTAACCTAAGACACCGCCAGACCCGCTCACAGAACAAAGGACTGAACAGAGCCAGCCGGCTGTGGGCCGGCCCACCCCTGCCGGAGACAGGCAGGTGAGGGCAGCCAGAGCTGGAAGGGGGCAATTGTGGCCCCAGAGAGGCATCATCTACCAAACTGCAAGCAGACTTTGTTGCTAACCAAGACTTCTTGGGATTCTGGACGGTCGACATCTGCCTGAGAAGGTGTGCTGGTTGTACACCCAGAAAACCAAGTGGCAGGGATGGGGGAAGTGATAAGTCACAGCGACCACACTCACCAAGCACCTGGTCACCTGAGCTGCTCGCACCTGGGAAGGGCACAAAACGCAGGCCCAACCGAGTCTGCGCCTCTGAGGACTACCCAAGTACCTGAACCTGAGCGGCTTAGACCTGGGAAGTGCATACAACCTAGGGCCGGCCTCAGACAGTTCCTGGCAGAGCAACCTAGAGCCTAAGCAGTGTAGACAGGGAAAGCACACACGCCATGAGTGGGGGCAAACCCAGTGTGGCCGAGACACTGCGAGCAAATGCCAGTGTTATTTGTTTGCAATGTTCTTCCCTCCCCACAGTACCACTGAACAACTGAGCCTAAAAAAGTGTCCACCACCGCCCCCTTGTGTCAGGGCGGAAATTAGACACTGAAGAGACCAGCAAACAGAAGAAGCTAAAACAGAGGGAACAGTCTTGGAAGTGACAGGTGCAATAGATGAAAACCCTGTAGTTAGCACCGAAAAATGGCAACGCACTCCAGTATTCTTGCCTGGGAAATTCCATGGATGGAGGAGCTTAGTAGGCTACAGTCCATGGGGTCGCAAAGAGTTGGACACAACTGAGCGATTTCACTCACTCACATAGGAAGGGGCCTATAGATCTTGAGAAGTATAAGCCGGATCAAGGAACTATCTGAAAATGAACTGACTCCACACTGTCCACAGCAACACCAGAGAAAGTTCTAGATATATTTTTACTATTATCATTCTTTAAATTAAAAAAATTTTTTTAAAGTCCTCTATTACTCCTTTAATTTTCATTTTTATAACCTACTATTACTTTGCAAAAAAAGACCCTATTTTTTCAAGCAAACTTCATATATATATTTTATAATTTTTGTGACTTTGTTTTTTTCTTTAACATTGTATTTTTGAGAATCCAACCTCTACTCTAGATTTTTAATCTTTGCTTTTTGGTATTTGTACCAAAAATTTTGTACCTTTAAGAACCCAATCTTCAGTACCCATTTTTACTTGGGAGCAAGATTACTGGCTTGACTGCTCGCTCCCCCTTTGGACTCTCTTTTTTCTCCACTGGGTCACTTCTGTCTCCTCCCTCCCCCTTGTCTTCTCTACCCAACTCTGTGAATCTATTTGTGTATTCTGGACTGTGGAGAACACTTAGGGAACTGATTACTGGCTGGATCTGTCTCGCTCCTTTTGATTTCCCCCCCTTTATCGTCCTGGCCACCTCTGTCTCCTTCCTCCCTCTTCTCTTCTCTGTATAACTCCATGAACATCTCTGAGGGATCCAGACTGTGAAGAGCACATACGGAAGTGATTACTGGCTAGCTTGCTCTCGCCTCTTTTGATTCCCTCTCTTCTCTTCCTGGTCACCTCTATCTCCCTCCTCCCTCTTCTCTTCTCCATGTGACTCTGTGAACCTCTCTGGGTGTCCTTCACTGTGGAGAAACTTTTTATCTTTAACCTAGATGAGATGTTTTATCATTGGCACTGTATAGATGGAGAAGTCTTGAGGCTATATATAGAAAACTATGAAACACTGATGAAAGAAATCAGAGGACACTAATAGATGGAGAAATATACCATGTTCATGGATTGGAAGAATCAATATAGTGAAAATGAGTATACTACCCAAAGCAATCTATAGATTCAATGCAATCCCTATCAAGCTACCAATGGTATTTTTCACAGAGCTAGAACAAATAATTTCACAATTTGTATGGAAATACAAAAAACCTCAAATAGCCAAAGCAATCTTGAGAAAGAAGAATGGAACTGGAGCAATCAACATGCCTGATTTCAGGCTCTACTACAAAGCCACAGTCATCAAGACAGTATGGTACTGGCACAAAGACAGAAATATAGATTAATGGAACAAAATAGAAAGCTCAGAGATAAATCCATGCACCTATGGACACCTTTTCTTTGACAAAGGAGGCAAGAATAAACAATGGAGAAAAGAAAATCTTTTTAACAAGTGGTGCTGGGAAAACTGGTCAACCACTTGTAAAAGAATGAAACTAGAACACTTTCTAACACCATATACAAAAATAAACTCAAAATGGATTAAAGATCTAAATGTAAGACCAGAAACTATAAAACTCCTAGAGGAGAACATATGCAAAACACTCTCTGACATAAATCACAACAGGATCCTCTATGACTCACCTCCCAGAATATTGGAAATAAAAGTAAAAATAAACAAATGGGACCTAATTAAAATTAAAAGCTTTTGCACAACAAAGGAAAATATAAGCAAGGTGAAAATACAGCTTTCAGAATGGGAGAAAATAATAGCAAATGAAGCAACTGACAAAGAATTAATCTCAAAAATATACAAACAGCTCCTGCAGCTCAATTCCAGAAAAAAAAATGACCCAATCAAAAAATGGGCCAAAGAACTGAACAGACATTCCTCCAAAGAAGACATACAGATGGCTAACAAACACATGAAAAGATGCTCAACATCACTCATTATCAGAGAAATGCAAATCAAAACCACAATGAGGTACCACCTCACGCCAGTCAGTATGGCTGCTATCTTAAAGTCTACAAGCAATAAATGCTGGAGAGGGTGTGGAGAAAAGGGAACCCTCTTACACTGTTGGTGGGAATGCAAACTAGTACAGCCACTATGGAGAACAGTGTGGAGATTCCTTAAGAAACTGGAAATAGAACTGCCATACGACCCAGCAATCCCACTGCTGGGCATACACACCAAGGAAACCAGAGTTGAAAAAGCCATGTGTACCCCAATGTTCATCGCAGCACTATTTATAATAGCCAGGACATGGAAGCAACCTAGATGTCCATCAGCAGATGAATGGATAAGAAAGCTGTGGTACATATCCACAATGGAATATTACTCAGCCATTAAAAAGAATACATTTGAATCAGTTCTAATGAGGTGGATGAAACTGGAGCCTATTATACAGAGTGAAGTAAGTCAGAAAGAAAAACACCAATATAGTATAATAATGCATATATATGGAATTTAGAAAGATGGTAATGATAACCCTGTATGCGAGACAGCAAAAGAGATACAGATATATAGAACAGTCTTTTGGACTCTGTGGGAGAGGGCGAGGGTGGTATGATTTGGGAGAATGGCATTGAAATATGTACATTATCATATGTGAAACGAATCGCCAGTCCAGGTTTGATGCATGATACAGGATGCTTGGGGCTGGTGCACTGGGATGACCCAGAGGGATGGAATGGGAAGGGAGGTGGGAGGGGGGGTTCAGGATGGGGAATACATCTACACCCGTGGTGGATTCATGTCAATATATGACAAAACCAATACAATAATGTAAAGTAATTAGCCGCCGATTAAAATAAATATATATTTTAAAAAATAAATAACGAATAGCAGGCTGAAGTGGCATCAAATCATTAGCCTGCCCAGAGTGACAAGTTAATAGCCCACCTAGGGTGCTCCCATGTCTCAGTCCTGCCTTTGCCCTCATCATAAATACTAAGTAATTATCGAGTGAACCATAATACCAGATCAGGTTTCCCCACCCAGTTAAGCACCAAGGGTATGGAGGAGCAGGCCTAGCTCTCTAAAAGATATGTGCACACAGCTCGAGTACAGACAGTGGGCCTGGAAGGGTGATAAGCAAAGCAGTGGAGACAGGGCCTCGGGCATTTTCATCAGCTCTTGACAGGTGCAGAGATTCAGAAGCAGAGGCTAAGCCTTTACCCTTCAGAAAGAAAGGAGAAAAATTCATATTTGCCAACTTAATCACCAAACATGACATCTCACAAATCTGAATAGAGAAGTGCTGTCAAATTCAGCCTGACTGGCTGCATTATAATGACAGTGAGTCAATTTCAATCAGTGATGGATCGCTGGATAAATGCCACAGCATTCTTAAATGACCTTAATATCTTATCAAGTTATGATGTCACAATTCTTCTTTTTTACGAATTAACAGTATAAGCCATCGATAAAACCTGTGGGCCAGAGGAAGTATCAAGTTACCACCTAACAAGGATAATGTGTACCAAGTCCTTCTGTGTCCACTTGATGCCCAGTTCACCTTCCCCCAAGACCATAGACTCTGGGAAGGTAAGGACGTTGCCCAGGGCCTGCCACATATTAGGTGCTCTCTAATTATTGTAGTTCCAGAATCCTGCATGCTGTGATCAAGCTGACAATATTCATGTCCTGGGATGGTTTCAGTCTCATAAAACCAGTAACTTCTGACCGTGATCACTGTAAAAAATGCTATATCTGCACTACCATACTGTCAACCCAATGACAAAAATAAATTGCCACGCACTGCAAATCAGACTCGTGTTAAGATCAAGCTAATTTCCGACCACAAAATACAAAAGTGTAATGTTCACCAAGTACTGAATGACCACTAACATTAAACACAGAAGATGTTTAAAGTGAACACTGCTACTCACTCCCCCCAAAACAAGTAGTGGTTCCATTCCTGGTGCTTCTTCAGCATTGAGGGAGTGCTGAGTGTTGTACCGCTTCTGTTAAACTGCATCACCAAGAGCTGGTCAGATGCCTTCCTGCCTCTCACTATGAGCTCTTAGAAGAGTTCACATGCAAGACAGGGGCTAACACACAAGATTCTCAGTAATTGTCTACCAAATGGAGAAAGGTGGTGGGAGGTGGAAAGGAGAAGGCTCCCATTTAATGTGCTTTTAGTGAGATAGGTATTATGGTCTCCACTCTAATGGTGGGAAAGGTGAGAACGAGAAGAACGAAGAAGCTTGCTCAGGCTCAAGCTCACAAAGCAAAGCCAGAATTCACACCAGCTCTGACTAAGAGCCATCTGCTACACCGCCTCCCCAGTGAGCTATGTTAAAAGGAGTTTTATATAGAATGTGATAATGCTTTAAAAAAAAAAAACAAAAACCTACAATCTATCTTCTAGAGAAACTGAAGGACACAATCTAAAAATCAGATCTGTAAAGTTTTCCTGTTCATTACTCAGTATTCCATCCAGTGAGACAGGATCACCAACTGCTCCCTCCATCCTGCTTGCCTCTATTAAGTAATTAAGATCAACATGACAGCCAGAGCAGGCACGTACATCCTGCTGCCACAGCCTCTTATAGAGAAACATGCACTCATCCCTGTAATGACAAGAGGAGTAACCCAAGTTTCATCTGTATTTAAATGATGTTTTACATGGCTTTTCTTCCTGGTCTTCCTATTAAAATGAGGTGGCTCAGTAGTAAATAATCTGCCTGCCAATGCAGGAGACATAAGACACGTGGGTTCAATCCCTGGGTGGGGAAGTTCTCCTGGAAGAGGCAATGGCAACCCACTCCAGTATTCTTGCCTGGAAAATCCCAAGGACAGAGGAGTCCAGAGGGCTACAGGCCATGGGGTCACAAAGAGTTGGACACGACTTAGCAACTAAAACAACAAAATAAATTTATGCCATAACATCTAAATATGACCTTTCTGAATAACTTAATAAAGAAGTATTGCATGTCTTAATCTGTTAGTTGCTGTTAGGCCTAGTGCTTTCCTGACACCCTTAGGAGGAAGGGAGTGTAGCAGAATGGTTAAGATCAAGTTCTGTGTAATTTACCACCTGCTTGATCTAAATAAACTAAGTATCAGTTTTCTCATCTGCAAAATAACGATGACAATAAGAATTAAATATTTTAAGAATTAAATGAGGTAACTATAAAAATCAAATGCTTAGCATAGCAGGAGGTTCGAAGTAAATGCTCAAAAATACTAATTTACTAACTAATAGGTATATCTAAAATGAATTCTTTAAAGGTTGCTTTTAAAGCATTACCATCTGGTAAAGAGAAACCAGACTGGATGTTAGGGAGTTTGGTTCTCCACCCAAGTTAGTGATTTCCATGCCAGATTTTGCAATGTATCACATGACTTCAGTTACTACAAAGTGTTGTGAAATATAAATATAAATGTAACTTACCTCAATTATTTAATATATGACACATAGGGAAGACCAGGTATTGTGAAGCCAAAACAACACAGGATGATGCAACATTTTTAAAAAGTTAACCTGTCCAAGTAACCTCCACTTTTATGCCTATCTTTCCAATCAAGGTTCATGCTGCAGACAAGTCAGATATAGCTAATGTCACCCAAGGCCATGTTTTAAAGTCTATAAACACAGATGCACACCAATGTGAATATATTTTATGCCACAGAACTATACACTTTAAAATGGTTAAAACTGTACATTTTATGTTATATATATTTTACCACAAAAAAATCTCTCATGTAAAGAAAGTGAAAAGAAAGTGAAGTCGCTCAGTCGTGTCCGACTCTTTGCGATCCCGTGGACTGGATCCCGTAGGCTACCAGGCTCCTCCCTCCATGGGATTCTCCAGGCAAGAATACTGGGATGGGTTGCTATTTTCTTCTCCAGGGAATCTTCCCGACCAAGGGATTGAACCTGGGTCTCCCGCATTGCAGGCTGACGCGTTAATCTCTGAGCCACCAGGGAAGCCCCTCTCATGTAAAACAGGAAAACTATTCTGCTGCATTTTTTTTTTTTCTTCTTGGCCATGCCTCATAGCTTGCTGGATCTTAGTTCCCAGAACAGGGATTGAACCTACACTTCTGGCTATGAAAGCGTGGGGTCCTAACTACTGGACCACCAGGGAATTCTCTTACTGCTTTAAAATGAGCATACATGGATTATATAAATGAAATACATAGCAGGCCCCCATATACCAGAAAACATAACACATAAAAATATACTTATACTGTGTCAAATTTGCTTTGTCCATAATTCACAAATTATTATAACACTAAATATTTCATTATGAATTTTTTGGTTACTTTTAATTGGAAGGATTTGAGTGGGGGAGATATGATCTCACTAATTTGTCCAGAAAAGGCATGGGTCTCTTTTATACTGTGTCAAATTTGCTTTGTCCATAATTCACAAATTATTATAACACTAAATATTTCATTATGAATTTTTTGGTTACTTTTAATTGGAAGGATTTGAGTGGGGGAGATATGATCTCACTAATTTGTCCAGAAAAGGCATGGGTCTCTTTTATACTAGATAAACAGCCATATATGAAGAAGCTAAGACATTCAAAAATCTTCTAGTGACTAGTTAGGTAAACACACACATATGAGATCTTTTTTTTTTTTTTCTTTTCTCCTATAAGAAATGAAGAACCCACATGTTTATAAAAATCTTTAATAACTTATGATGAATTTGGAAAGTATTTGATCCTGTTAATCTTGTTTTATTAATAGGTCAGTTCAGCAAAAAGCATCTAGGATAGCCTTACAGGGTGTGAGGCAGGGTGGAGGGAGAGGCTGGTGCTAAGGTGGAGAGACTGCATGTGTGTGTGTTTGTGTGTGGAAGTGGTGAGAGAAGATTCACCATAATCCTTTGCCTAGTGATAGCAGACATACTCATTGGGCTCTTAAGAGTGGTCAATCAATTGATCCTTGAGGCTTCCATAGTAACACACAATTTTGTAGGACTGCCTTGTTACTTCTTTGGTCTCTGCATTATGTGTGGCAGAAATGTCCATTCAAGGCCTGAGAGAATAAAGGTAATGGTCCATATCAAATGAGAGCCAATTTAAAATAAGAAATAGCTGCTCTGCCTCTCTACAGGGCTATATTGAAGAAGGATGAGGGGAATGTAGTAATGAGATTGGATGTTTAAATGAAGGAAAGTAACCATCACCATGGCATAGGGAAGAATCAAGACTCTGAGGCATCATGCCCTAACAGAAAGAATCCCTGACTAGGTATGGGAAAACCCAATTTCTACTCTTTACTTTATATCTAACTGATCATATGTTAGACAAGTCATCTCGCCTCATCTGACCTGACTGTCCTCATTTGTCATGTTACAGAGAGCCAAATGACAGACCCTCCACTCCCAGCATTCCACCATCCTGTGAGCTGACTAACCGAAGCTGGAGCTAAGTGAGACCTAATCTGAAAAGACCACTTTGGAGTGATGAGAGTCGAGCAGGGCTTTAAGAGAAGAAAGCGATATGGCCAGGAAAAGCATTAACCTGAAGGTAAATGCTGTGTTTTCTTAGAAAGAGAGTACACTGAATGGTATGCAATTAGAAACTAATAAATTGGTCTTGCCAAAATGAGAGGAAAAGTGGCTCATCACAAGAAAGGAAGGTCATCAGGTCAAGCATATGATGAAAGCATTGATTTTAATTGAGCTAGAAAGGTAAGTGGGAACCATGGAAGGGTCCTAACACCACCATCCCTTAGGCAGCAGGGTTTGCCAGGATTCAGTCCCTGGCCAGTAGCTTCTCTGCGCATGCATATGCTCTCCTGGGGGGACATCCTCTATTAAGAATCATCCACATCTCCCTGCAGATGAATCCCAAACACTACAAGACAAGTCCAGCTCCCTAATCCTAAGCCACAGAATCACCTCCCCATTATCTTCCTGGCTACACACTGAGATGTGTGGAAAATTGAAACTTAGCATGTCCCAAACTGAACCTGTCACTTCTTCTCAACACCCACATCAAACCTGCTCTTCCTGAGTGCCTGGATATTGGAAGCAACATTAACACTGATAGCTGAAGGTTGATGGCAACATCCAGAACGCTCATACCTAACCCCAAAGCTTCTTTTCCTCTATTCTCTAAAATCAATTGGTTCTTTTCTTAAACTATTCCCTTCTGCATCCCTGCTACCACTGCCTTGGATGAAGCCTGCCTCATCTTTGGGGAAGACAGCTGGAAAGGCCTCCTTTCTTGACTTCTTTAGTTCCAATTCCATACTGTAGCTAGAGACCTCTTTTTAAAACATATCATCTCCTGATTTGGTTATTTGTTATTATAATGTCTCAGGGTTGTGGGACGGAAGCTGGCAATGGAACAGCATGGAAAGGAGAGCTATCCAGTCCCTTTTGTGGTTTTATTTAGCTCTTGCTATTTCCTTCCCCAAAGGCTGGGCAGACTGGACCTTATTCTGTGATCACCAGTCACTTGAGAACAGTGTTGTTCTGTGAATGTTCTGGAGCTGCTTTAGGTGACTGCAAACTGCCCACGTTTTATTTATTCATATCTTTTCTTCCCCTAACCCTCCACTCCACCCACAAGTGAGAGTAGGAGGTTGGGGCTGGTTTTCTCTGCTCACAGTGGAAAATGGACACTGGAACAATTCCCAGGCCTGCCTCCACTGCCATCTGCAGGGGCTAAAGCAAACCACTCACTTAGTCCAGGCCACCATGTCCTAGGCTTTGAAATAGGGCCAATCTAAGTTGGCTTAAAGCTCAACATTCAGAAAACGAAGATCATGGCATCCAGTCCCACCACTTCATGGGAAATAGATGGGGAAACAGTGGAAACAGTGTCAGACTTTATTTTTCTGGGCTCCAAAATCACTGCAGAAGGTGATTGCAGCCATGAAATTAAAAGACGCTTGCTCCTTGGAAGGAAAGTTATGGCCAACCTAGATAGCATATTCAAAAGCAGAGACATTACTTTGCCAACAAAGGTCCATCTAGTCAAGGCTATGGTTTTTCCTGTGGTCATGTATGGATGTGAGAGTTGGACTGTGAAGAAGGCGGAGCGCCGAAGAATTGATGCTTTTGAACTGTGGTGTTGGAGAAGACTCTTGAGAGTCCCTTGGACTGCAAGGAGATCCAACCAGTCCATTCTGAAGGAGATCAGCCCTGGGATTTCTTTGGAAGGAATGATGCTAAAGCTGAAACTCCAGTACTTTGGCCACCTCATGCGAAGAGTTGACTCATTGGAAAAGACTCTGATGCTGGGAGGGACTGGGGTCAGGAGGAGAAGGGGACGACAGAGGATGAGATGGCTGGATGGCATCACTGACTCGATGGACGTGAGTCTCAGTGAACTCCGTGAGTTGGTGATGGACAGGGAGGCCTGGCGTGCTGGGATTCATGGGGTCGCAAAGAGTCGGACATGACTAAGCGACTGATCTGATCTGATCTGATCCTGCCCCCATGACTTGATAGTGATAAAGAAATACTGCAGAGAAGCACGTTGCAATCATTAAAGGTGTACATAAATGTAAAGGGGAACCCATTAGAGAAAGCCAATTTTTTTTGCTGGTAAAGTAATTTTAGAGGAGGATGCTTCTGGCCTTGGAGCACTATCCTAAATTGAAACAAAACAGCCCATGAAGTGAGCCTTATTTATACCACCTTGGTTCCAAGGAAACAAAACAGTAAGTGTTACAAAGTCACTGACACCCCCTCACATCGAAGTCCCACTACAAAGTCAAAAAGAATTTTTTAAAAAGGCACAGGGGTCTGGGTAGAAATATGTGACCAAAACACAAAACTGCAATAGTCCCTTCACTGTGAGAAAACAATAACTCGAGCACATGGGTCTTCTCCAAATTCACCTTGCAATAATGGACTGAAAACAGGCCATTCATACTGTCAACTAGGGATGAAAGAGAGAGGAAGGAAGGAAATAAAGAAGGAAGAAAGAAAGAAAAAGAAAAAAATAACACCCACAAGCTCTGGTTCACAATGCCAAAGAAGTGCAGCCATGCCTGTCTGCCCAACCCAAAGGCCTTTTAAAACATTCTATCAGCCAAGACTGCTTATCTCTTCTGGCTCCTGTTTTCCCTGGAAAGTGTGGGAAGTAAAGGATTGAGCAAGAGCGTAAAGAGAGAAGTAGGTCAGTTTTGAAAAGCAAGCTGTTATATCATCTACTTTTCAGAGGTTAAAAAGTCCACCTTTACCTTGGTGTTAAATCAGTGCTTCCTATTTGCAACCCTGGTTAATGGCTGCTGGTGGTCAAAAACACTGGTTTCCATTTGCTCTTCTGCTAGAGCAGAGAAATGTCTGGTTTCCATTCAGGGTAAACATAGTGAGTTGTCTTTTTCTGACATTACCTTTTCTGACACCAACTGGGTAGCCTTCCATGCAATCCTCTTTCGACACTTAGGTTAGTGCAAGATTCCACAGGTTTATGTGTCGAGTCCCACAAGACCGCCCCTACTTTAGATGCCAGTCTCAAGTCCCAGGGACTCAGATGATCCACACTTCTGTCCAACATGACTACAAATTCAGAGGTTCCCACAACCCCCTCCTCAAGCTTGGTAATTCACTAGAACGATTCATAGAATGCAGGGAAACACTTTATGCTTACAAGTTTATTGTAAAGGATACAACTCTGCAACAACCAAATGGAAGAGATGCACAGGGTGAGTATTTGGTGGTGTGTGTGGGGAGGGCGGCAGAGGGGGTGAAGCTTTCATGCACTAAGTATGACACCCTCCCAGAGCCTCTATATGTTCACTAATCTGGAAGCTCCCAGATTCTGTAGTCTAGGCATGTTTCTGGAAGTTTCACTACATAGGCACGATTGATTAAATCACTGGCCACTGGCAAATAGAAATCTCTTGACACCCCCTCCTCCCTCCTCAGAGGTCAGTGGCTAGACTGAAAGTTCCAACCCACTAATCACTTGGTTGGTTTCTATGGCAATCAGCCTCCATCTAGAAGCTACCCCAGAGTCACTCTATTTGCATAAACTAGGGTAGGGTTGAAAGGGGCTCATCCTGTGTAACAAAAGATGCTTCTATCAGGAAATTCCAAGGATTTTAGGAGCTCTGTGCTATAAACTGAAGGCAAAGACCAAATGTACATGTATTTCTTATTATACCACTCATGACATTACATTGCATGGGAACAGCCTTACAGAAGGGCTAATTCTTATTCAAAATAGTTGCAGTCTCAAACAGTGCCAAGTGGTCCACTTAGAAAGTCCGGTTCACCTTCAAGGCCCAAACAGAGCAGGCAGTCACTTAAGCCATGGATGTTCTGAGTTAATGACTTAGAGAAGTTACTTCTTAAGGGACACCTCTGACCAGGACCTTCACATTTGGCTTTTTCAGTTTTCTATTCCTTGCTTTCACAGCATTTATTACATACCTTTATATAATCATTCAATTGAGGTTTATTTCTCTTCAACTAAAATGATAAGCTCTAGGAGGTCTGGTCTACATGTCTCATGCTCATCATTGTATGCCTAGAGCTTAGCAGGCAGAACTGCTATTAAATATTAAATGAACATTAAAATAATTAAAATTAGAACCTCCCTTTCCCCTTGCTTGAAGCAAAAACCAGAACCATTTCCTACAAACACTGCATCATCTAATCTTCAAATCACCAGAATCCTTTAGGAAATTAAGTCTCTATTCTAGCCCAGTCAGCAGAGAAAAGAGGTTTAGTTTAGGCATGGCCGTAAGAATAATCTGAGGCAGCTCTGGGGTTACTGAGGTGATAAGAGGAAGGTCAGACTTCTAAAAGAACCCATAAAGAACTGTAATGACAGGAATCAGGTAGGTCGTCCCCATTCCAAAGAAGGGGAGTGGTAGGGTTTCCACACACTGGGTTGGCTTTGGGCTTCAGAACTCAGAGGACTCTGTGGCTTCATGTGGTATTAGCAAAGGAGAGAAACCATGCTCTCTCTGAAAGTTTAGAGTTGTGATGGCTTCCAGGAAATAAAAGCCACACTCTCTGTCTGAAAGTTTAATACATGACTTCTAAATCAGGGTGGGGCTTTGCCTGGCTCAGTGACAAATTCAGCAGCACAAGAGGTATCATCTTTGGTCAGTGACTGGGTTTCTCCTCTGTGCACAGCACATGAATCTACGATTATTTCTCAGCAACAAACTTGAAGGTAGAAAGATTGTACCAAGAAAGCTAATGGGGTCTTTTTTCCCTATCTCTATTTTTTCCCCTTAATCCATACAAAATAAATAACATTTTTCTATTTCTACCCGACAACATCGCGTGTTTCTATTGTGGAAAGTCTTTACTCATTGAAGGAAGACAACAACAAAGTCACTGTCAGTTGAACAGAGAAATGAAGAGGGTCCTATGTGCCACCAACTTGGTCCCAGCCAAGCGTGTAGGAGGACTGTCACATCTTTCATTCACTAGGTATCCTCAACAATCATGACCTAACCTCTACTGAGTGCAAAGCATCATCCCAGGTGCTGAAGGGGACAGAAAAGTGTCAGACTCAAGACATGAACTTCAAAAGGAGCTTATTTGGTAAATAAAGCATGAATACAAGATCAAACACATGGATTACATAGTTGTGTTTTAAGGTAATATATGCTAAGGAAATAACAGTCATTGTACAAGATTTATGAGTTGGACCATAAAGGGAAAGGGAGGTTCTAGTTTTAATTATTTTAATGTTCATAAGAATGTGCATAAGAAAAATGCACAGGATTTATATAAATGCGAGGTAATGGGATGAGGGATAGAAGGGAGGATTAATAAGGGGCACATAATATTTTATGTGAAGGGATGGGGAACAAATAAAAAGGCAAAAGGATATTTCAGAAGTTAGTGAAGAGACTGGAGTGAAATTTAGTTAGTGCGGATGGAGTGGAATTTTTGAGACAACAATAATGGAGATGAGTATAAAGTAGATTAGGGTTAAATATTAAAGTCTAGATTGTCAGGCTAAGAATTTTTCAAGATGAATCTCAGCCCTTGGTATGTAAGAGACACCTGAGAAATAATTGCTTTGGGATACAAATATCACTTTTAGAATTAATAGTCAAGAATTTTTACGAGAGCAGAAAGGAATTTAGATTAGAACATACAAGCAATAGGAAACCACTGACGGCATGTGAGCAGAGGATTGACGGAAAAAAAACTTAAGGGCATATTAGTATATATTAGGGAAATTAATTTGAAAGCATAAGGAAGCATTCATTGGAAAGGATTTGAGGATGAGAGCAATAAGCCTAATTCTGTATTAGGGTATACACATCACACCACCTTGTAAAATAAAGCATATTGGGACTTTGAAATACCAAGTAGAAAAGCAGTTATGCTTAAAAATATTAAGCTTTCAGATTAGCCAGTAAAATGATGCAACTGGACAAAACAATTAGATTTTGAGGGGACAGAGTTTTCCCAAAAGTCATAAATGATGTTTTCAAAACAGAAAAGTATTTGATTAGTTTCTGTTGTTGTTATTACTGTTTTGCTGCATCAAGCGGCACGTAGGGATCTTAGGCCCTGGACCAGGGATTGAATCCACGCCCCCTGCAGTGGAAGCATGGAGTCTTAACCATAGGACTGCCAGGAAAATTCCTGATTAGTTTCTCTACACTAGATGGTACTTGAATACTTTGGTAGAAATTAGATGCTTTGAGATAAAAATAATACTTTTAGAATTAGTAGCCAAATATTTCATGCAATGTTATATCAGAGAAGAACAGTCATTTAAAATACACACACACACACATACACAATGGTGCCACAGATACACAAGTGTCCATGTTAGACATGCCCGAGGCAAGCCATTCACCCAAGAGTATACTGGGCTTTTCTTCTAGAGAAATCGTTAGGCATTATGTCACTCACCATGCAACCAAATCTCTGTTTAAAATCAAGTTACAATTACTCTAATTATGGGCCAACATTTCATTTGTTTCACAACCGGTGCCTAATCAAACAGTTCTGTAGACTTTACCACAAGGTAACTTAATTGGAACTCCAGTACTTTGGCCACCTCATGCAAAGAGTTGACTCATTGGAAAAGACTCTGATGCTGGAGGAATTGGGGGCAGGAGGAGAAGGGGACGACAGAGGATGAGATGGCTGGATGGCATCACTGACTCGATACACGTGAGTCTGAGTGAACTCCGGGAGCTGGTGATGGATAGGGAGGCCTGGCATGCTGCGATTCATGGGGTCGCAAAGAGTTGGACATGACTGATCAACTGAATTGAATTGAACTTAATTAAATTCAGTGCCAAAAGAGATTTTTTACAGTTTTCTTTATGTAACTGATTTACCAGTTTAGGGATCAGAAATCTTATTTCTATAAAAATTACTACAGGAACTAAATCTAAATTAAATCAAAACACATCCATTAAAAACTATATTCTTCTTTCATAAACACTTTGTTTAAATATCCCCCAGCAACAGGCCTGTGTGGACAAACCAGGAAGTGAGAACAAATATGATCACGTTGTGAAAGCAGAGTAAGATGAAAGAATACATTTGGAATCTGCTGAAGCACTATTCAGATTTCATGTAAAAAATCATTCCTATGGAAACATCAATTTATATAAAATTGTCACAGGAGGAATTGCAAAAGGAGAAATCTCCATTTTGTTGTTTGGCAATTCCCCTCAACCTCCCATGCAAATGCCTTTTCCTACAGCTGGGCTGGCTCATATGAAATGAGGGCGCTCACCCACCTGCCTGGTGAATGGAGAACAGGGTTAAGCTATCATTTTCATGATACAAAGTCAGTCCTGAAACCAAAACAAAACAAAACAATCGCAGTCTTTAATGACTTACTTTGGAGAAATGTGCCTTTTGCTTCTAAGGTAACAAGCAAATTCCATTCCTCCTAATGGTTTTGCCGAGATTTCTGTCATTCCTTGTGATTTACTTTAAATTATAAACTCCTTAAAAACAGCAACCATATTTTACTGTTTGACCAGTTTGTTTTTTCACTGAGTATGAAGACTCAGTGACCCAGACATAACAACAGTGATATATATCTAATGATTATTTTTATTGTTCAAGAAAAGTGTTATCAAACAAGACTTGTCACAGATCACATTCCCCTACCAAGTAGAATCATACGCACCTGCACTCAGCACCTTTTCCTTCATTCCTAGAGGTCTGCCTTGTGGAAGAGGCAGCTGGAAGATACCTGTGCAAAAACAGAAGGAATTCCCACTACTGACAGTTACTTTTATTCTTATTTTTAATTTTAAGCAGGATTTGACTAAGTTTACTATAAAAATTTGCAAAAAAGCAAAATGGCTGTGTGAGGAAGAGAAGCGAAAAGCAAAGGAGAAAAGGAAAGATATAAGCATCTGAATGCAGAGTTCCAAAGAATAGCAAGGAGAGATAAGAAAGCCTTCCTCAGCGATCAATGCAAAGAAATAGAAGAAAACAACAGAATGGGAAAGACTAGAGATCTCTTCAAGAAAATTAGAGATACCAAGGGAACATTTCATGCAAAGTGGGCTCGATAAAGGACAGAAATGGTATGGACCTAACAGAAGCAGAAGATATTAAGAAGAAGTGGCAAGAATACACAGGAGAACTGTACAAAAAAGATCTTTACGACCCAGATAATCACGATGGTGTGATCATTCACTTAGAGCCAGACTTCTGGAATGTGAAGTCAAGTGGGCCTTAGGAAGCATCACTACAAACAAAGCTAGTGGAGGTGATGGAATTCCAGTTGAGCTATTTCAAATCCTAAAAGAGGATGCTGTGAAAGTGCTGTGCTCAATATGCTAGCAAATTTGGAAAACTCAGCAGTGGCTACAGGACTGGAAAAGGTCAGTTTTCATTCCAATCCCAAAGAAAGGCAATGCCAAAGAATGCTCAAACTACCTCACAAGTGCACTCATCTCATATGCTAGTAAAGTAATGCTCAAAATTCTCCAAGCCAGGCTTCAGCAATACATGAACTGTGAACTTCCAGATGTTCATGCTGGTTTTAGAAAAGGCAGAGGAACCAGAGATCAAATTGCCAACATCCGCTGGATCATTGAAAAAGCAAGAGTTCCAGAAAAACATCTATCTGCTTTATTGACTATGCCAAAGCCTTTGACTGTGTGGATCACAATAAACTGTGGAAAATTCTGAAAGAGATGGGAATACCAGACCACTTGACCTGCCTCTTGAGAAACCTATATGCAGGTCTGCTGCTGCTGCTGCTAAGTCGCTTCAGTCGTGTCCGACTCTGTGCGACCCCATAGACAGCAGCCCAACAGGCTCCCCAGGCCCTGGGATTCTCCAGGCAAGAACACTGGAGTGGGTTGCCATTTCCTGCTCCAACGTGTGAAAGTGAAAAGTGAAAGGGAAGTTGCTCAGTCATGTCTGACTCTTAGCAACCCCATGGACTACAGCCCACCAGGCTCCTCCGTCCATGGGATTTTCCAGGCAAGAGTACTGGAGTGGGGTGCCATTGCCTTCTCCGATATGCAGGTCAGGAAGCAACAATTAGAAATGGACATGGAACAACATACTGGTTCCAAATAGGAAAAGGAGTACATCAAGGCTGTATATTGTTACCCTGCTTATTTAACTTCTATGCAGAGTACATCTTGAGAAACGCTGGGCTGGAAGAAGCACAAGCTGGAATCAAGATTGCTGGGAGAAATATCAATAACCTCAGATATGCAGATGACACCACCCTTATGGCAGAAAGTGAAGAGGAACTAAAGAGCCTCTTGATGAAAGTGAAAGAGGAAAGTGAAAAAGTTGGCTAAATGTTGGCTCAACATTCAGAAAACTATCATGGCATCTGGTCCCATCATTTCATGGGAAATAGATGGGGAAACAGTGGAAACAGTGTCAGACTTTATTTTTCTGGGCTCCAAAATCACTGCAGATGGTGACTGCAGCCTTGAAATTAAAAGATGCTTACTCCTTGGAAGGAAAGTTATGACCAACCTAGATAGCATATTAAAATGCAGAGACATTACTTTGCCAACACAGGTCCGTCTAGTCAAGGCTATGATTTTTCCAGTAGTCATGAACGGTGTGAGAGTTGGACTGTGAAGAAAGCCGAGTGCCGAAGAATTGATGCTTTTGAACTGTGGTGTTGGAGAAGACTCTTGAGAGTCCCTTGGACTGCAAGAAGATCCAACCAGTCCATCCTAAAGGAGACCAGTCCTGGGTGTTCATTGGAAGGACTGATACTGAGGCTGAAACTCCAATACTTTGGCCACCTCATGGAAGAGTTGACTCATTGGAAAAGACTCTGATGCTGGGAGGGATTGGGGGCAGGAGGAGAAGGGGACGACAGAGGATGAGATGGCTGGATGGCATCACTGACTCGATGGACGTGAGTCTGAGTGAACTCCGGGAGTTGGTGATGGACAGGGAGGCCTGGCATGCTGCAATTCATGGGGTCGCAAAGAGTCAGACACGACTCAGCGACTGAACTGAACTATAAAAATAATGCAATACTTCTATAGACATTTCTTAGTCAGGTAAACAAGCTAGGCTTCAACAAGGAATCAGGTACTCCTGTTAGACAATGCACAAACACAATGCAAAGGCGAATAGGCCAGTGCTCCTCTGTAGACAAAGCAGACACTGCTGCTACACATGAGAATGAAATTTAAAGGAAAAAAAAAAAAAAAACAAAACAAAACTGTGAATGTCAGTGACATCCACGGGCACTATACATGCCTGTATAAACCGTGTGCATATAATAGTATGCATAATTAATTATGTGGATAGTGAATTCAATAAACATTTGAGAGCCTATTCTATGCAAGAATGGTATTATTCCTAAGAAAATGAGGCAATTCTATTGTCATGTCTAAAGATACTGTCTAATGAGCCCACCTGTAAACTGATAAAGTCAGTCAGTACTGAGGCAGGCCAGTGGCCTCGACAGTCTCCTCAACTTTGGTCATTTCGTTGTCTGCCAGTTACTCTCTCTCCCTGTACTTTCCACTCTAGTGCCTTTTAGTTTACATTTGTATTCACTGGATTCTCTTGACAGGGGAGAATTTATTGAACATTTGCTATGTTGTAGGCTAAACAGGACAAGAAGGAATGACAGTCACTAAATGAGAATTCATTTTACTTTTGTATTTCACCTCATATCTACCCTTCAAACACTCAAAAGTTAGGGCGATGGGAAATATACACAAAATGAATAGGGAACAGAAATATATATAATCAAGGATTGAACAGGATAGTTGAAACCACAGTGAGATATACCTGCATAATGCTTTGAAGTTTATGGAGTAATTTTTCCCGTAAGTCATTTAAATCACTCACTTGACTTTACTAAGGATACCAGCTCAGAGAGAAAAAATAGCTGCCTAAGTCAGATGTATGGTGAACAAGAGCTTGATCCCATTACTGACACCAAATATGGTAGTGTTCTCACTATTAATGCTGCCTCTCACAAAGGCCAACAGTAAGAGTTCAGGGAATGGAGAAAGCAGCACAGGTGATGTATATCTGAGAGTCTGGGAATATGATGGAGCTGGATCAAGAATTCCAGTTGGGGAAGGGCAAGAGCAGGGAGGTCCCGAGTGAGGAAAAGTAATGAGTCAGCAGGTCCCACTGCTGACTGATGGTAGTCTTCTAGCCAAACGGAAATGTAAGGTGTAAAAATACATCTTCACAAAGATGTATAAAGACACTTTCAAGACTTAAGATTCCAGAATGAAGAATATAGTTTGTCTTGACTCACAAAAGAGAAACACTATATATTCTAAAATAGAATGCAAGGAATGTTTTAGGAAAATGAACCTAGCGGGGCCTGGGAGATCCCCTGGGGCAGGAGAGGGGAGGGGAGACAGAATGAAGGCAAGGGAAGCGGGTAGGATCCTACTGCAGTAATTCAATAACTGAGCAGTGGGGGCCCAAACAGGGCAGTGTGAGTGAAAGTAACAGGAGTGAATTTAAGCAGCAGTAACAGAAAAAAACTTGACAAGTATTGGCTGATGGGAGATATGAGGAAAGGAAATAGGAATGAAGTTGGGTGAAAGGCTTTATCATGAAGTGTGAGTTAATATTCAATTATTCATTGGAAGGCCAATGAGCAATCTGGTGAATTTCACTTTCACTTTGATCAAGGATAATTTGCTAACATAATAGAGGTTTTATTTCTTTATTAGGGGTTTGGCTAGGCTAAGTTTTGACTGAGTATTGCTCTTGGGAATGAACCCTGTAGGAAAGTTGAAGAAGGTGGGGTGAAAAGGCCACTTAGGTTCAGATCATAAAGAGACTTGGGTACCATGCTATGGAACCATGAAGGTTTTTATACAAGGAAGTGAAATGATCTGGTCAGTGTTAAATTTCAAATTTAGAAATGTAGTATTTGCTGCTTTGATAGCATGGGGGATTCATTAGAAGGGGGAAATGTATGAGACCAGATCAATAGTCCAAGGGATAAAAACAAAAAAGAAGGTTTGAAGTAAGACGTGACTGAGTGTGAGAAAAAGGGGAATAAAAGCAAATACTTTAAAGTACCATCACTCTTTCAAGCAGGTACTTTGCTAAATAGTTTATGGGCACGGATCCTAGGGCGGCTGCTGCTGCTGCTGCAAGTCGCTTCAGTCATGTCCGACTCTGTGAGACCCCATAGACGGCAGCCCACCAGGCTCCCCCATCCCTGGGATTCTCCAGGCAAGAATACTGGAGTGGGTGGCCATTTCCTTCTCCAATGCATGATAGTGAAAAGTGAAAGTGAAGTCGCTCAGTCGTGTCTGACTCTTAGCGACCCCATGGACTGCAGCCACCAGGCTCCTCCGTCCATGGGATTTTCCAGGCAAGAGTACTGGAGTGGGGTGCCATTGCCTTCTCCGATCCTAGGGCTACTCAGTACTAATCAGGACTAGTGGCAAACGCGATGTTAAGGAGAGCCAGGACTCAAGGACAAGTGACCACCCTTGTTTTGGACCCAGGGTCAATGGGGAAAATTGGTCAGTAGAGAACAGTTTTTTAAAAATACTGAGTTTGCAGTACCTTTTAGGTGGTGAGGTTTAGTAGGCAGTAGGAAATAAACTGGAGCCCTGTGGAGAAGAGAACATATGAATGAGTTGTTAGACTGTTTTTGCCACTGACTCTGGCCAATGTTGGATTCAAAGGCTTGTGCTTGGTTATTTGGAAAAAAATAAGTTATTTAAGATAAAGGCTCACACTTGGTAATTTGGTAAAAATAAGTTATTTAAAATAAAAAACTAAATGTAGACTGAGTCTATCGCCTATAAAAAGTAGCTCACTTAATACTTTCCTTTGTGAATATTTCTATTTAAAGATGGGGCAATTTAATTTTTTATGAAGGCAATCAAGTTGACTAAAATATATAGTCTGTATATTATAAAACACACACACATACACGTCTCTTAAGGTGGCTTTTACTTGTCTGCCCAAATGGAGGTAAACAGGATTGAAAGACTTTAAATATGAACTTCCAGTCTCCCACTGCAGGTGCTCACTGCTTTCCTGATCATGAATGGACAAGTCTCTAACAAAATGTGTAAGGGCAGATTTTTCATTGTATGCTGCTGCTGCTAAGTCACTTCAGTCATGTCCAACTCTGTGCGACCCCATAGACGGCAGCCCACCAGGCTCCCCCGTCCCTGGGATTCTCCAGGCAAGAGTACTGGATCAGATCAGATCATATCAGTCGCTCAGTCGTGTCTGACTCTTTGCGACCCCATGAATACCAGCATGCCAGGCCTCCCTGTCCATCACCAACTCCCGGAGTTCACTCAGACTCACGTCCATCGAGTCAGTGATGCCATCCAGCCATCTCATCCTCTGTCGTCCCCTTCTCCTCCTGACCCCAATCCCTCCCAGCATCAGAGTCTTTTCCAATGAGTCAACTCTTTGCATGAGGTGGCCAAAGTACTGGAGCTTTAGCATCATTCCTTCCAAAGAAATCCCAGGGCTGATCTCCTTCAGAATGGACTGGTTGGATCTCCTTGCAGTCCAAGGGACTCTCAAGAGTCTTTTCCAACACCACAGTTCAAAAGCATCAATTCTTCGGCGCTCAGCCTTCTTCACAGTCCAACTCTCACATCCCTACATGACCACAGGAAAAAACATAGCCTTGACTAGACGGACCTTTGTTGGCAAAGTAATGTCTCTGCTTTTCAATATGCTATCTAGGTTTGTCATAACTTTCCTTCCAAGGAGTAGTTTCTTTTAATTTCATGGCTGCAGTCACCATCTGCAGTGATTCTGGAGCCCCAAAAAAATAAAGTCTGACACTGTTTCCACTGTTTCCCCATCTATTTCCCATGAAGTGGTGGGACCGGATGCCATGATCTTCATTTTCTGAATGTTGAGCTTTAAGCCAACTTTTTCACTCTCCACTTTCACTTTCATCAAGACGCTTTTTAGTTCCTCTTCACTTTCTGCCATAAGGGTGGTATCATCTGCATATCTGAAGTTATTGATATATCTCCTGGCAATCTTGATTCCAGCTTGTGTTACTTCCAGTCCAGCGTTTCTCAAGATGTACTCTGCATATAAGTTAAATAAACACAGTGACAATATACAGCCTTGACGAACTCCTTTTCCTATTTGGAACCAGTCTGTTGTTCCATGTCCAGTTCTAACTGTTGCTTCCTGACCTGCATACAGATTTCTCAAGAGGCAGATCAGGTGGTCTGGTATTCCCATCTCTTGAAGAATTTTCCACAGTTTATTGTGATCCACACAGTCAAAGGCTTTGGCATAGTCAATAAAGCAGAAATAAGATGTTTTTCTGGAACTCTCTTGCTTTTTCCATGATCCGGCGGATGTTGGCAATTTGATCTCTGGTTCCTCTGCCTTTTCTAAAACCAGCTTGAACATCAGGAAGTTCACGGTTCACATATTGCTGAAGCCTGGCTTGGAGAATTTTGAGCATTACTTTACTAGCGTGTGAGATGAGTGCAATTGTGCGGTAGTTTGAGCATTCTTTGGCATTGTCGTTCTTTGGGATTGGAATGAAAACTGACCTTTTCCAGTCCTGTGGCAACTGCTGAGTTTTCCAAATGTGCTGGCACATTGAGTGCAGCACTTTCACAGCATCATCTTTCAGGATTTAATAGCTCAACTGGAATTCTATCACCTCCACTAGCTTTGTTCATAGTGATGCTTTCTAAGGCCCACTTGACTTCACATTCCAGGATGTCTGGCTCTAGGTCAGTGATCACACCATCGTGATTATGCATGAAAGTGAAAAGGCAAGAGTACTGGAGTGGGGTGCCACTGCCTTCTTTGTTTCATTGTATGCTGCTGAGTTTCATTGTATACTTCAGTGTAAAAAAGCTGCTCTGTCGCACGCTACTTAAACTTCATTTTGTGCTGTAAGTTTACTGGTTGGTTGCAGAAATAGTGAATATATTTAGCTTATCAACAGAATTAATAGAAACAGGAAGGAATTTCAGATGTGGTATGTTTTGTATATTTATAAATATCAATCTTCCCTTTGCTAGCTTTGCTAGAATTGGGAAATGTACCCTTGGGGAATCCAATTCTGAAGAATACTTCCTGTTTTCTTCTTCTCTGTGTAATTTATCTCTGTTTAATGTACTACATAATTATTTTGTCTACTTTCTATGTCTATCCACCAGGCTCAGTAGGCTCCAAGAGCACAGAGCTTTTATCTGTAAAGTTCAATGACATATCTTTCTCTAGCTTTTAACCCAGATAATAGGAGCTCAGTAAATAACTGCTGAGTGAATATATCACAGTCCTGTGATTACTGTACTTCACAAACTTGACATGTGTTTTTCCTTAGCAATCACGACTCAATTTCCATATTCTAACTTCATCTTGAACCATGATTTCTATTTATATACTCCAAAGAAATTCTTTTAGGACCTATATCATCATGAGATTCTGTAGGGCATTGAAGGTTACTGCTACAAAAAAATGAACGTGGGAGAAATGGTAGCCAAGTGTTACACCTTCCCAGATTCTCCAGGTGATTCCTCTGCCAAGCTCTGTCTTACAAGGAGTTATGATTCTTCTACCCTCCTACTCTGACTTCTTGTTTCCTGACCTCAGTTCCTGTTTTCAGCATCTGCTTCAACCTAGACTTCCTTTAGGTAATCTGACCCCAGGGTACCTGAGTTTAACATCTGTTATTTTCACTGCTTGACATTTTAATTTTTTTTGGTGTGTGTGGTTAAATCTAGAGGATGGTCTAGGCCTGTATTTCTTACACAGCCTAGAAACTCACATAATTTAAAGTTATAAGATAAATATTATAGACTACTTTCCCCTAAAGGTTCTTATTGCCCTTCCCTGTCCCCCTCACATAAAACCTAATAATTTCCTCACCACTCTGCTTGATGGGATAATCAGAGTGATCACTTGCATTCCTTATTCTACATAAATTTTTTTCTCTGGCCAACTGCATTTGGTAAGTAGGAATTATTATACAATCAAAGAAAAGAAGAAAACTACCACCAGTCTCCAGATGCATACAGTGAATGAAATTAAAAAGGACTTCAAACTTAGAAAAAAGAGAGATGTATTCTAAGCTACAAATTATCCAGTTGCTGTCTAGATATACGTTAGAAAAAATATTGTGCTTGTGCACTCTTTGTGAGATAGAGTCAGCACATAACCTAGGCTATGTGTTTTAAGTCATTGGATTTGGCCTAATTTAATTCATAGGCCAGCAGTTCCAAACACATCAATTTTATCAGCAAGGCAATGTTTAGAAAGGCTCATCAACTGCAGAGAAGACAATGCACTTGACAGCACTCCTTTCTCGAGCAATGACTCAAATCAGTTAGACTGAAAATAAATCCAGAGGGTACACAGCTGTCATATAGCCCAAAGTAGTCCTCTGAGCAATAATGTGATTCATTTTCCCCTATCTGTTCAACTGCTTCTGCAAACAGGATTGGAATCCAACAAGTACATTTTCATCCCACTGTGAAGGGAGAGTTCTTCAGTGTCATAGAGAGGGCTCTATTGGGTTCCTTTATACTTACAGGTATGGTAAACTGTGCATAGTGATTTCTTGATGTTATTTAATAAGAAACAGACATTTATTTCAATGATCTACATCAACCAGTTACAAGAAAGGGCTCTAAAATTAGAGAATCATATTTTTTCAATGTTTGATGAGTACCAGACCATCTACTGGGTATAGGCCACTTATTTATATTGTAATATTCCTAAATTGGGCTTCCCAGATGGAGCTAGTGGTAAAGAACTTGCCTACCAATGCAGGAGACAAGAGATGTGAGTTCGATCTCTGGGTCGGGAAGATCCCTTGGAGGAGCATGGCAACCCAACTCCAGTATTCTTGCCTGGGGATTCCCATGGACAAAGAAACCTGATGAGCTACAGTCCATGGGTTGCAAAAAGTCGGACACAACTGAAGCGACTTAGCATATTCCTTAATTATTAACATTTTATTATGGAAAATTTGAAACATACACAAAAGTAGAGAGCAGTAGTAAAATAAAGCCTGTGTGTCCATTACTCTGACACAACAAACATGATACCCACTCCAATGGGATTATTTGAAACAAATTCTAGATATAATCCTTTATCAGATTTATTTCAGTCATCTCCAACAGGTAAAGAATTTTTTAAAAACATAACCACAACATCATAATCATACCCAACAGTGTACTGGTATGTATTTAACAACCAGTTCTCTAGCCAGGGGAGGACGGTAGTCCTTGCCAATTTCAATGGGGTTGAAAAGAAATGTACAGCATATATATGGTACTTCCACTATGCAGACACATTATATATGTTGTTGTTCAGTTGCTCACTTGGGTCCAACTCTTTGCAACCCCATGAACTGCAGCATACCAGGCTTCCCTATCCTTTCCCATCTCCCGGAGTTTGCTCAAACTCATGCCCATTGAGTTGATGATGCCATCCAACCATTTCGTCCTCTGTTGTCCCCTTCTCCTCCTGTCTTCCATCTTTCCCAGCATCAGGGTCTTTATGAGTCAGCTCTTTCCATCAGGTGGCCAAAGTACTGGAGCTTCAGCTTCAGCCTCAGTCCATCCAATGAACATTCAGGGTTGATTTCCTTTAGGGTTAACTGATTTGATCTTCTTGCAGTCCAAGGGACTCTCAAGAGTCTTCTCCAACACCACAGTTCAAAAGCATCAATTCTTCAGTGCTCAGCTTTCTCCACAGTCCAACTCTCACATTCATACATGACTACTGGAAAAACCACAGCTATGACTAGATGGACCTCTGTTGGCAAAGTAATGTCTCTTTTTTTAATATGCTGTCTAGGTTGGTCATAGCTTTTCTTCCAAATAGTAAGCATCTTTTAATTTCATGGCTGCAGTCACCGTCAACAGTGATTTTGGAGACCAAGAAAATAAAGTTTGTCACTGTTTCCACTGTTTCCCCATCTATATGTCATGAAGTGATGGGATCTGATGCCATGATCTTAGTTTTTTGAATCTGAGTTTTAAGCCAGCTTTTTCACTCTCCTCTTTCACCTTCATCAAGAGGCTCTTTAGTTCTTCTTCACTTTCTTCCATAAGGGTGGTGTCATCTCCATATCTGAGGTTATTAATATTTCTCCCAGCAATCTTGATTCCAGCTTGTCCTGCATCCAGCCCAGCATTGCAGATTATGTACTCTGCATGTAAGTTAATAAATAGGGAGACAATATACAGCCTTGACACACTCCTTTCCGAATTTTGAACCAATCTATTGTTACATGTTCAGTTCTATCTGTTGCTTCTTGACCTGCACATGGGTTTCTTAGGAGATGGGTAAGGTGATCTGGTATTCCCATCTCTTAAAGAATTTTCAACAGTTTGTTGTGATCCACACAAGTCAAAGGCTTCAGCATAGTTAATGGAGCAGAAGTAAATGTTTTTCTAGAATTCTCTTGCCTTTTCTGTGATCCAATGGATGTTGGCAATTTGATCTCTGGTTCCCCTGCCTTTTCTAAATCCAGCTTATACATCTGGAAGTTCTTGGTTCATGTACTGTTGAAGCCTAGCTCGGAGGATTTTGAGCAGACCTTGCTGATATGAGTACAACTGTATGGTAGTTTGAACTTTACATATACCTTACATGTAAATAACCTTAAGCAGTTTATACATTTATAAATAACCTTAAGAGACATTACTTTGCCAACAAAGGTTCGTCTAGTCAAGGCTATGGTTTTTCCTGTGGTCATGTATGGACGTGAGAGTTGGACTGTGAAGAAGGCTGAGTGCTGAAGAATTGATGCTTTTGAACTGTGGTGTTGGAGAAGACTCCTGAGAGTCCCTTGGACTGCAAGGAGATCCAACCAGTCCATTCTGAAGGAGATCAGCCCTGGGATTTCTTTGGAAGGAATGATGCTAAGGCTGAAACTCCAGTACCTTGGCCACCTCATGTGAAGAGTTGACTCATTGGAAAAGACTCTGATGCTGGGAGGGATTGGGGGCAGGAGGAAAAGGGGATGACAGAGGATGAGATGGCTGGATGGCATCACTGACTCGATGGATGTGAGTCTCAGTGAACTCCGTGAGTTGGTGATGGACAGGGAGGCCTGGCGTGCTGGGATTCATGGGGTCGCAAAGAGTCGGAAACGACTGAGCGACTGATCTGATCTGATCTGAAGAGCACAGATAACAGCAAATTATAGAAAAATAAATAGGAAGTGATAAGTTTTGAGTGTTACTTTAACACTTTAAGTTTGTGTAGTTTTTTGAAGTCTGTGTTTAACAACTGGCTTGCAGAATTCCTGAAAATATAATAATTAACTCTTGTCAACTCCATTGTACCACTGAATCACAACCAAATAATTAATAATTCCTTCACAGTACCAACTATCAAATTTCTCTATCACCTCTTTTCCCTTAGCAACAGAGAAACATATTAAGTAGGAAGGAAGAGGGAACTTTGCTTCAGAAAGCTACACCAAGGTGTCTGGCTTTCTATAGCCTTCAGTGCTGCTGTGTGTAACTCAGTCTGCTGTTACAGGCTGCTTCCAGGAAGTGAAATTATGGGCTGTCAGGCACACGTGCCGCAAAAGAGTTGGACACAACTGAGCGACTAAAGAACAACAACAGTGTTTTTATTTCGCTTTTACTGCCCAATCTCAGGCACACAGGACAGAGAGTTTTAAAAAGAGCAGAGGAGGAACTTGGCAGATGGAAAAATAAGTCCTTTTCAGGTAGACAACCATAAATTGATGAAATGTTCTACAAGAAAGATTCCTAAGATGTGACACTTCTGTCACACAACCATAGACTCTGTTTGTAAAAGCCCTTTTAAAATGTGCGTTCCCGAGTGGAATATGGCATGTCAGATGTGATGGGGCCAAATAAACCCCCAAGTGGGGCTGCTGTCATCCTTGATGAAGAGGCAGGCTGTACTACAACTCTACTTTTAAGTTCACAGTCAAGTGAAACTCAAGTCTAGAAAATGAAGCGGTCTCTACCAGCATCACCCAGACTCCAGAGAGTCTGGACTTCGGCAGAGACTCAATTAGAACATGATGAGTCCTGGCCTTCATCAGGACTCCAGAGAGTCTGGACTTCAGAGGGACCCAGACTTCATCAATTCCTCCCAGCACCAACTCTGTTCCCACACTGCCTTTCCAACGTCATCTCCCACTGTGCCTCTGAACATGCCCTTAATTCCAAATAGGCAGCTGACTCATTGTCCAAAATGTACCATTGTTATATTTTAAGCTTTTTATTATGAAAAATTCCTAATACATACAAAAGTACAAATAACAGTACAAGGAAGTCCCATGTACCCTTCCACTTAGTTTCAACAATTAACAAACTCTTATCACACCCATGCTCAGGATTAATTTTGAAGCAAATCCTGGACATTATTTCACCCACAAATATTTCAGTACTGTATACTGAAATATACAGTATTTCAGTTCTGTCCTGTACATCTCCAGTCAGATATTTCCCTTCTACTCCCTTCACCTTTCCAAATTCTATCTCATCTGACGAGGCTTGCTTGGGTCTCTCTTCCTACACTGTTTCTCCACTGAACCTGTCACCTAGTTATATGTTTCCTTGGGCACCTCTCTTATTATCATCCTGTTGTTCCTGACCTCCTAAGCTGTACACTCACAATGTCATTAGCTTGCAAAGCAGGAAACTGCTCTGCACTGACAGGGAGATGATGATGCTCAGTAGGAAGCAAACTAAGTAACAACCTGGTTTTAGAAAGTTTATAAAAATTTAGTACACCAATCTCACACAGCTTATTGACTCAATTACTTGTATGGCAAACATCTCACGGCTTAGAACAGGGTGTGCCCACGAAGTATGGTAAGCCAGAAAGAACACTAGACACCGAGCTAAAAGAACTAGTTCTTGTTCTGGTCCTGCTGTTTGTATGTTATTCTGGGATATATTGAGTGACTTCTTGAGGTTTTCCCATAAAATAGGAATTAACTATAGCCATTTTCTCTCTCTTCTCCTCACTACACTGTCAGACATGCATGCGTACATGCTCAGTCATGTCTGACTCTTTGTAACCCCAAGGACTGTAGCCCGCCAGGCTTCTCTGTCCATGGGATTTCTCAGGCAAGAATACTGGAGTGGGTTCCTATTTCCTTCTCCAGGGGATCTTCCCGACCCAGGGATCAAACCCGCATCTCCTGTGTTTCCTGCATTGGCAGGCGGATTCTTTACCTCTGAGCCACCTGGAACTCTCAGAATCAAATGCAATTATATATGCAAAGATGGCTTTGTAATTACAAAGCATGTTGTTGATACACATCATTACCTGGCCATCTGACTTGGTAACAAGGACAACTATTGCTTTAGATCTTGAATATATGAGAAGAGTTTGCTCTCAACAGGGGAAATGGGAATGTTAAAAATAGAAGTCCGATGAGATTCAGAACTAACAAAGTTAACCCCTGGGGGAATTTTAAAGCATACCTAGAGTCTAGTTGCAAAAACCACTGCCTTGGGACCTGCCAGTACAGTGGTTAAGACTCCATCCTTCCATTGCAGGGGGCATGGGTTTAATCCCTGGTCGAGGAGCTAGGATCCCCCATGCTGAGCAGCACAGCCATAAAAGAAATAAAAAACAAGACAAAAACAACCAACCAAACAAAAAAACCCAACCCCCCGCCACTGCTTTATAATTAAAACAGACACACTGAAGGATCTCTAAAAACAAGGGAACTTTTAAACTGCAAGGGAAGCAAGATGTCAGCTATTTAAGAAAAATTCTTGTTACTTTAATTAAATGAAAAGTCAAAATTCAACATTTGATGCCCTCTTTCAAATAAAATTGCAGAATTGTCCAATAAAATGGCTATAATTCTGAGTTTATTCTCTCCTAGGACATTTTCAAAGCCTTTGACTTCTCAAATTTTCCTTTTGCTTTGCCAGAGAATAATCATTACTATCAAACTGCAAACACTTATCATATTACACTAAACACTACTTAAATTACAATAGAATCAAGGTCTATCTCTCCTCCAGTAAAAAAGATAGACAGCTTTATTCAAAAAATGCTGTTCTATAAATGACACTGCAAGCTATCATTGGAGGTCTGGGAGAGACAGCTTCAGCCTATCTAAACCATTCATTAGAATATTAATATTATAAGTTTTCTTGCAACTAAATGAAAAGTACAAGGAATGAGGAAAAGGCTTAAATTTTATAAAACTCTGGATAATTTAGGCCTAGAAAACAGGGTTTTTAAACTTTGAACATTAACACAATTTAGCAATACTTGGTAAAAACAACAGCTGCTAAGCGTGGTAAACCCAAATGAGATTATTAGGTCAAAAATCACACAAATACTCAGAGAACATTTCAAAATTCCCAGCACAATGACAACAAAGCACCAAAATACATCTCATTAAGAAACAAAATGTTTTCAGAAAGAATTTGTTTTTGTAAGACTGCACCATGTGTAACATCTCCAAGGACTTCACTTGAGAGGAAAAACACAGAATCAAAAGGGAGAACTACAGAATGGTTTCCTTCCTCTATTCCCTTTCCCCTCTCATCATCCTCTACTGCACACACCAAGTAACTTTCTACATCCTTACAACTCATTCTCTGTTCACACACACACTGATAGAGATTGAAGAAAACAAACAAACAAAAAATCATTTTTCAAAAATGAGATCATATTGTTAGAATAAACTTTCTCTTATCTAGACGCTTTAAGGAAACTACCAGTCACTGATTCAGTCATCTTCATGCACAAGACAAGAAACAAAGGAGTTCCAAGACTTCTAACAAATAGCAATGGGGATTTTATACCATCTAGACTTATGTGGCTTTCAGTATGTTACCCATGCTGATCAATTATCATGAAAGACTTTTCAAAGTTAAGGTTTGCATATCACAAAAAATATGCATTAAAAATGTGAAGGAGCATAATTTTTTTACCTGTTCATTTGCTGAATAATTCAAGGTTGAATTTCAGAGAATGTGAAGATTGAACAAATCTCAGGCTAAAACAAAGACTTCAGGCTTTTCCAATCTGCTCCTGGGACAGCTATAATTTCTTCTAACACTGTAGTGCTTTTTGTACAGACAAATTCTTTGTAGTGTTCCTATACAATCAACAACTATCCAAAAGCCTAATCCTCAAGGCTTAAGTAATTTGAAACTAAAAATAACCAGAAAAAAGTTCATCTAAAGCCTAGTTAGGTGAAACAACTTATTATAAATCATCAAAAGACAAATGAAATGGGACTGGCCCTAATAGTTCCTCCTAGGTAGATAAGACAAAACAAGCCCAGCGTTCTGTGAAGCCCTTATATAAGTAGCTGACGTGAGGCTGAAGTAGTCAAATTCACTAAGCATACTGTAACACTCAGTCATGGAAGCTGATGCTCACCGAAGACAATCATATGTTACATATTCTACTAAGCTCTTCATATCAATGAACTTATTCATGCTCCCAACAACGCCATGAGGCTATCTCCACTTTACAGATGGGGCGACTGAGACAGTTATGGAATTTATCTATGTCAGCACAACTGGCAAACTCAGAAGACTAGCCAGAATGTGCATAATCTTCAAAGAGACATTTGAGGGGAATAAAAAGTAGCTCAGCATTAACCTAGACAGCATCTTAAAAAGCAGAGACATCACTTTGCTGACAAATGTCTGTCTAGTTAAAGCTATGGCTTTTCCAGTAGTCATGTATGGATGTGAGAGTTGGATTATAAAGAAAGCTGAGTGCCGAAGATTTGATGCTTTTGAACTGTGGTACTGGAGAAGGCTCTTGAGAGTCCCTTGGACAGCAAGTAGATCCAACCAGTCCATCCTAAAGGAAATCAGTCCTGAATATTCATTGGAAGGACTGATGCTGAAGCTGAAACTCTAATACTTTGGTGACCTGATGGGAAGAACTGATTTATTGGAAAAGACCCTGATTCTGGGAAAGATTAAAGGCAGGAGAAGGGGGCGACAAAGAATGAGATGGTTGGATGGCATCACCGACTCGATGGACATAAGTTTAAGCAAGCTCTGGGAGTTGGTGATGGACAGGGAGGCCCGGCGTGCTGCACTCCATGGGGTTGCAAAGAGTTGGACATGACTAAGAGACTGAACTGACTGACAACTCAATAAAATGACCAGCAGTAAACATGCATTCATTCATTCACCTCTTCCTTCAGTCATGAGTGGAGCAGTAGAGGTCAGCAAAATGACTAAGGAGAGTGAACTCTTATCCTGCCTAACATCTTCCTTAACTGGGAGCCAAGTGACACAGTGTTTCAGAACGCCAGCTTGATTGTAAAAATAGAAATAGTTTAGCTGGCCTACTTTCTACCTTCTCACTGATGATAATATCAAATGCAATGGATACTCCCTCCTCCCAGGAGGCATCAGAGAACAACTGCCCATGAAGGGAGAAACTCCTGGCAAATCCAACGAGCCCACAGTTTTCAAGCCTTCTGGGAAACAAGGAGCTATCCTGCGTGGAGGGATTACCTGGTTTCCACAGACCTCTCCTCTGCAAAAAGAGTCATTATTCTCCCCACAGAACCCACACTACTTCTCCCAAGTCTTCTCTCGTTTCTAGTCAGAAGACACTCAGGTTTTGAAGCTGTCTTAATCCATCTGAGCTGCTATCCCAAAGATTGGGAGGCTTAATCAATAAACATTTATTTCTTACAGTTCTGGAAGCTAAGGAGTCCAATATCAAGTGCCAGAAGAGTCAGTGTCTAGAGAGAGCTCAGTTGCTGGTTCACAGACGGACTGCTTCTGTGTCCACACATGGTGGGAGGGGCAATGAAATTCTCCCGAGTCTCTTTCATAAAGGCACAACCCCAATTCTTGAAGGTTCTACTCCTGGGACTTAATTACCTCTCACCCGTCTCCCCAGCACCATCACCTTAAGGGTCAGGCTTTAAAATATGACTGCTATAGCAGAAGCTATGATTTTCCAAGTTCCAGCTCCCACTCTAGTCTCTGGTGCTCTCAGTCTTCTGCTCACGACACAAATGGGAAGAGCTGACTTTGGCAGGGAGGGCTACACTGGGCCTATACTTAAAACACAAAGTGTGAGGTTGATTGCAAGCTTATTTTCACATCAGTATAAGAGCCATTATAGCAGATAAAATTGGCAAAATACTATTTCATCAGGCAAAAAGAAAGGAACCATGTGACCAAAGAAGCAAGAATTTATAGAGTCAAAAAGAACTTCACGCCTTCATGCTACAATGCAACAGAAAAACAGAATGTTCATCTTTGTTAGCTCTAAATTTGATTCATGTCCTATGACTTTATATACTAAAGCACTGTGCTAAATTATTTCCCTTGTACATAAAACACAGACATAAAATATGAGCAATGTAAAACTTAAAACATAATTTTAAAAAATTTAGAAATAACTGTCCAGAAGATGGAACTGATTAACTGGAATATTTTATTTAATCTTTGGGTATTTCATTATGGGTGTCCAAGAATCTGATACATGAAGATGTATTAAAGAATGATCATGTATGCAGAAGGTTTAAAGGGAAGCCCAAGAGGGAGAGGATACATGTATACTTACAGCTGATTCACACTGTTGTATGGAAGAAACCAACACACACTGGAAAGCAATCATCCTCCAGTTAAAAATAAAAGTAAATACCTGTGGGCAGCTTCTCCCAGATTTTATGGAAGATACTAGTTTCCACAATGCAGGGAAAATATTTAATTGTAATTCTAAAACAAGCAAAATAAGTACACATTAGTTTAACCTCTTATTTTAAAAAATTCAAACAGATGGGACCAAATACTGCAAGCTATCAGTAATTAAGATAAATCTGTATTCATTTTTTAAAAAATGTCTAATACAGGCTAAGCATCTTGAAGGCAGGAAAACCTAGGCTGGCAAATCTCTAATGTGAGGTAAAGCTGAACAATGCTAACTGAGGTAATAGGACTGATGACTGGTAAACCTTAAAACCAGTTCATGATTCCCTCCCATGTAATATGCTTCAGATTTGTCTTTTGCAGTGCAGTGACTCTATGGCATTAATTTCTGTACCACATCCCCCCAACAAGCCCCCATTACTCTTTGCTCACCTTCATGATTCTGGGTAAAGAAAGGTCTGGGGAAGAGGAGAACAATGGGAAAAGCAGGGCCTGAATCAGCTCATAACCCCAGTGCCCCCTCCCAGTTGGGTTGGTCCAGTTCTACCACCAATAAAGAACAAGCCTGAAAAAAACCTAGATCCCTTTTTAGCACTGTGAACCATGTAGGAGATGCTTATTACATCCGCTTTGTTCTCCATTTCTATGGTGCCCATCACCATAGTAACAAGGCACACAGATGGAAAAGTAGGCTACAAATACCCAGAAATGGAGGTGGGGATGGAGAATATGGAAGAAAGGGCTTTTCACTGGTTAAGAGAGGAGAGGATACAATTCTTCTATCAACATAACATTAAGGGGAACTTCTAATGGAAAAAAGTAGGTTTTCCTTGTCTTTAAGAGAGCAACAATAGAAAGCAACCTAAAATTTCAGTAAGTATCAGTGTTTTGTAGGAGGTGGAGTTGGTAAGTTTTGAAGGTTTTAAAAGTCAGATGTATTTTATTAGAAAATCTTGCATGCAAATCAAAACCTTTACACAGCATCCAATTTTGAAAATTACACACTCATTCCAATTACTACTTAAATTTTTTGGTTATTTCGTAGTACTAAAGGTTGAGACATCTGTGACGGAAGTGTGGCTGGGAAGATAAGTTGACACAAGGAATATTTTCCTGAAACTGACAAGTTTATCTTTGAAGTTTTTGTATAAAATGTCCAAAGGGGAAACATCGGGTAGGTTGGTGAGGGTGACTCTTGTGTCACCCTAGGAAGTCACTATGCCTGTTGAAACTGGGACAAGGCCTTTCCCACCACCCATCCCTCTGGTGTCTGTACACAGACCTTCAAAGGTGCTGCCAGTCCCTATCAGGTCTGTAAGAAAATCTTCCCACTCCAAGATCTCCATTTTTGTTTTTTCCTTTTCTGCTACCAGCCTGAGTTCTCCTCATTGAAAATTTTCTAAGACATTTGGAATACTTGGGATATTATTTATGTTGTTATGGGTCAGGAAATAGGAAAAGGAGCTATGCTTAGCCACATAAGCTACTTGGGGAGGTTTTCTACATAAATAAAAGCAGTACACACACACACACACACACATAAAGCAGGAGACACTTCATGGACTAAATTGAAAGAGTTGAACAATCTAGCAACTTTGTTGTTGTTCAGTCACTCAGTTGTGTCTGACTCTTTGTGACCCCAAGGATTGTAGCTTGCCAGGCTCCTCTGTAATGGGATTTCCCAGGCAAAAATACTGGAGTGGGTTGCCATTTCCTTCTCCTGGGGATCTTCCTGACTCAGGGATCAAACCCAAGTCTCCTGCATCTCTTGCACTGCAGGCAGATTCTTTAATGCTAAGCCACCAGGGAAGCCAACCAGTTGTGACACTGGATGATTTTCACTTTGCTTTTTTCAACCTTACTGTCTTATTAGTAAAAAGAAAAACAGAACAGAAATAATGAACTTGAAGTGTTGTAAGGATGATTTCAAGGCATGTTAAAATGTTATGCATATGTGTTGTATTATTCTGGGAAAGACCCTCAAGGATACCTACAGTATAAAAAAGTTAAAAATAGATACTCGTTAAGATCAATACTGTATGTCAGATTTGCATATCTTCTATTTTCCCTCCTCTAGGATGTACACTCCATGCAAAGAAACGTTTGTTTGTTTTTTTTTTTTTTTTCAAAGAAACGTTTTTTATGTTTTCTTCATTTTTGGATTTATCTCCAGGGCTGAGGTGATGCCTGGCAAATATTAAGTGCCCCCCAAAATACTGAATAATTTTTTTTAATACATAAAATGAAGAAAAGCAGATTCAAAATTCAAATACACCTGTTTTCTTTTTAAAAAAGCTGAGGGCTTGCTAAGAACAATGTATTCTACTAAGCATTTGTGAGCATATTTATCTTAATTTTTATATGACCACTTTACAGCAAGTTTTCCAATCTTTAGAGCCTTCTATAAAATGATTCTGGGAAAAGGAAGCAGCCAATATACATAAAAAAGTTGCTTTATCAGGTACCAGATCTGCAGCTAGCATGTGGAGTGTGCTGAGACAAGCCACATATCCCCTTATAAACCCAGTATGCATATTTGCATCATGGGAATAATACTTGACCTGTCTTCCACAAGTTATCAGGAGAATAAATGTGAGTATAAATGCTTTAGTATTTTAGAAGCAACATCAAAAAATATAGTAATGCAGTGGGGGCTCTGTAAGTGTTTCGGGAGAGATTTGCTACAAACTGGTGGGAGAAGGCAAGGGCACAGTGGACCTCTGAACAGTGTCTTTACATACATGGTGTCGAGAGCATCTAGGATCAAGAGGACCCCAGGAAAGACTTCTTAATCAATGGGATGATGGCCAGGCTCAACTCCTCTCCCTTCAGAATGCATTAATCTGCAAAGAAAAAAAATGTCCTAAACCTAGCTTGGGACCAAACCTTTTGGCATGTAATTCATAACCTCCTCTTTGGAAAAAAAAAAAAAAAAAAAAAAAACACAAAGCCTAGTATTCCTGATAAAATGCTGCAAAAAAATTTTTTTTCAATGGGACTAATTAGAAATCAGTCACCTACTGACCTATGTGACTGTCAGTCAAGCATCTGTTCATCTTTACCAACACTCCATCTGTATCTAGTCTACCTAACAATGGGTATAAAAAGTATTTCTAAATATTCTAGGAGAGTTTGAGTATACTTATTAAAATGGATAATTTTAATTCCATTACTATGGTATCAAATTAGCTTCCATCAAGTCTTTTTAAAACAGTGATTCACTCTATGTTCTTTCCCTATTGAATATTCCTGTCCACCATGAAGAAATTTTTATATTGGCTTATTAGGAGCATTTTCCCTTCGAGTTGATAGCTAACTTGACAGGGAAAAGTTTTCTTCAGCACCCAATCAATTGATCTACAAAGTGAGGTATGGGATTTGGAGGGCCTTTTGTCTTCAGAAGAAGGGGTAATCTGGTAGAATCTACTTTCAGATCACCAATTAACTGCTGTCTAAAAGTATCTGTTTCTGGGACTTCCCTGACTGCCCAATGGTGAAGACTCTGTGCTTCCACTGCAGGAGGCACAGGTTCAATCTCTGTTCCGGGAACAAAGAGCCTGAGCATGCCTCGCAGCATAGCCAAAAAATAAAGTATCGGAGAAGGAAATGGCAACCCACCCCAGTGTTCTTGCCTGGAGAACCACAGGGACGGGGGAGACTGGTGGGCTGCCGTCTCTGGGGTCGCACAGAGTCAGACACGACTGAAGCAACTTAGCAGCAGCAACAACAGCAGGCCCATTGAGAGTTTTGAAGATCTCCCAGGCCCATTGAGAGTTTTGAAGATCTCCCAGGCCCATTGAGAGTCAGTTTCAACACCCCCCAAACCCAGAGGGTGCCATCTCAGGTCAAGACAGTTCTGCTGAAGAAGTCCTTTCCTGGCCCCCACCTTCCCTAAAAAAAACTCCCGTGTGGGAACTGGGGGCGGATTTGCCTTTCTAATTGCAGGCCCAATTAGAGGCCCAATGGGAGAAAAGACACTTTAACTTCAAGTTTAGAGTTCTCATTATTACACAAGAATGGATTTTTTAATTCCTGCGGTGAAACTGGTTTTTGTATATGTATGCATATGTGTGTGACCAAGGGTAACTGGAAGACTCTTATTATCTATGAACAAGTGGAAAAAACTCTAGGTCTGCCAGAGATTGTGTCTAAGGGGAGAGAAGGAATTAGCCCACCAAGTGAGTCTGATCAGGCAAATAAAATTGCTTTATGATTACACTCTATCAAAAAAAAAAAAAAAGTATCTATTTCAGAACACCTGATGTCCAGTTGGTTCCTTCTGGTCATCTCCCTTTTTCCATTTTCATAGTCATCCTCTCCCCACACTCCATAAGAAAGGCAAACCTTTCATTTCTCAGGAGTCTGCTTATGGTACACTGCCTTGGGGAGTAAAAATCTCCAGGTCCCAAGTTGAGGGTCATTTGAGATAACTGTAGGGTTATAGATGTTAAGAAAGTAAATGACTTTGAAGACTGAAACATCCTTTTGGGAGTTAAGGAAAAGTATCCATTTCTCTGCTTCAAACAACACTGGAGGGAGATATAACCAAGTCAGACAGCAGAACATGGAAAATCATTTTAGTGATCAATTACTAAGCAATTTTGGCATACACCTCAGAAGTTTAAAAAATAGAGTGGAATTATGCTGCCTTCATTTTCATATACATATGGGAAAGTGTCTTAAGCATTTACATTTAAAAAGAAAACTTGATTATGAAGCCTATCTTATCTTAGCAATATGAAATACTTACTTATGCATGAATATTTTTTAAGTCCCAAGCATCTCATCAAGAAGTTATCTCCCATAATATTTTACCTAGGCTTAATAGTTATTTATCAAAATTCTAATATACTTGTTCTGGTCAACTGTGTATTATTCAAAATCATAAAAACTCAATCCAAATGAAATTTTATGTAACATTTAGAGCCTTAGAGTCACAAGAACTTCAAAAAATATGTTGTGTGTGTATGTGTGTTACAAGAGTATGATAAGGAATTCAATTAAAGATTTTCAAACATAAGTGTTACATGGGGAGTAACTATGTAAAATTTCCAGCTTTTCTAAACAAGCTTGTTTTTGTGTTTTTTAAATGGATGGCATGGTAGATAAAAAATCATTTTAGTATTTAACTTACACTGGGTACATTAGAAAAAATGTCTTTCTAAATCAATATTTATATATCACAGGTGCCATCTTTTACAACTATAAAAAAATTTAGAATAAACTTTTAAAACACATGAAGAGGGAGATAGTGTTTCAAAATCCTTTTAGGGGGTACTGGATGAAAAACATTCAGATACTTTGTTCTAAACTGCCTGTAAACCAAGAACTTGTGCTGACCATCTAAAATTCTGACTTCTGATAGAATGATAAAGCCAGAGTTAATTTAGAAAAGTTCCAAGAGCTGACTCAAGCCTGTCCTGCAAATGGCCAAATCCAGAACTCTGAACACAATAAATGTTCAGTAAACACTAGCTCACTAACAAAATATTTGGGTCATTCAATTGATACCTACTACCAGCATATACAGGATAATCCTTCTTCCTACTTCTAACCTTCAAGGAGATCTTTCAAAGTTTCAAATACCAGTCAGAAGAATGTTATTGAAACAAAGGCCTGGACTAGATAATAAGTATACTGAGTTTTATTGCCTAATTCTTTCCCAGATATCAATTTACATGCCAAGTATAATGCCTGGCTCAGGAAGCTCAATCAGAGGATGAACAAAATAATCGTTATAGGAAGTGTACAAGGCTCTGAGGTAGCACAGAGAAGGGAATCAGGATCTCTTGGAAGTGGTAGGCAGAGGGAAGGGTCTGGAATGGTCTTCCAGAAAAAGTATGCTTGAACTGACTCCTGAAACATGAGCAAGTGACAAGGGGATATGACCACCACAGATAGAGAAAAGGCGAAAAAAGGGGGTGGGGCATGGAGTGGAGCCATCTGGCTACCTCCTACCTTCATCCTTGCACTGCAAACAGTTTAGGATGCCTGGTGCTTGAGCTGTGACTGCATGCTGTATCCACAGTGCATGCGTTGGTGATTTAGAAATGATGAGGGGTGAAAGGTGAAACCGGAGACCTGAAGAAGCAGGCAGAGGAAGACTACACTATATGGCTCTCCAAGGCATTTGGACTTGATGCTTTGACAAAGTAAGTCATTAAAGGATTATTAAACCAGGCAATGGTGGTATGAAATTTACCTTTCATAATCATTATTTTCCTCTTGTGTGGACAACGAATTGAGGGGGGAGGTGGGTAGAAGACTGGAAAGACTACAAACTGAACTACTGGTTGCAGGCAATAAGCAGCGGGCCTGGAAAAGACTCAAGGCAGTCAAGAAGCTATGAAGGAAGGGTGCTGACGGGAGGGACCTGAGGGATGTGGCCTCTGGACAAACTGGTTACCAGAATGTATAGAGCAGTTTAACAGGGAACAAAGCAAAGAGAAGCCCAGAACGAGTTCTAAGTATTTAGGGCTATATAATTGGGTAAATGGTATTACTGTTTGCAAAAATATGAAATCTAAAGATGAACAGCAAGTTTGGGGTGGGGAGAGTATCTTTGGTATACATTAACTCCAGCTCCTCATTGTTCTGTGAGGCAGGTAGCACAGATGCTATTATTCCCATTTTATGTTCAAAGGGCTAATTTTTTTGCCCCAAACCACATGTAGCAGTCTGGGGAGTTTTACTACATACCAGGCTTAAGAGCAGGTATACTAGGGAGACAAGATCCTTGCTTTCACAGAACTTATATTCTGGTAGGGACAAGCCAGCAAACAATAAACCAAAGCCTGAAAGACTACAATGAGGGCAGGCAGATGTATTTTATCCGAGGTGATCAGGGAAAGGATCCCTGAGATCACTGAAGCCAACTATTCATTGAAAAGGAAGCAGTTACACAGACTCATAAGGGAAGGGGGTCCAGGCAATGGAGAAGTCCCTGGTGTAGTAACAAGGCTGGCATGTCCTGAGGGAGGAATTCCAACTACCAGGCTAGTGGTTAGCCAGAGGAAGTCCCAGCTCCAAAGGCATTCCTGGGAGGGTGAAGTTAAAAGGCTTGCGGCCCCTTAGGGCAGTGCTAGCAGAGCATAAATTCTCTGGGAACCTGCCCACCAAGCACAGCACTGCACATCTAGAAACTGCATCATGACTCACACACACTTTTCAAAGACAAGTCACTGGCTCGGTTGCCTATCTGGGCATTGAATCAGGGGCCAAGAACCAACTCAGTTTTGCCTAGAGAGATGAACTTTAAAGTTTTTAGAGGGACAAAATTCATCATAAATGTTATCTGCTCAGAGCAAGACACAACCTGAAGTCCAATGGCAGGCAGCTCTGCCATGCAGGCTCAGTCATGCCTTAACATGTTACGTGAGAGCAGAGCCTCCCAGACACTCTCCAAGGCCCTCAAAGGGATGAGAGATGCAACACTTCTCCCAAAGGATGCCCCCATGAGCTCAGCTGGAAAGGACAAGGAAAAATGGTATGCCATTGTCAAGGTGCTAAGCTGGGTCCTACCTATGTAAGCCTGAAAGCCTTGGAGAGATGGGATGCTGGGCAGCCTGTGGGCCCTGAGATGGGCCATCCCAAGCTCAGTAATGCAGCCCACTCTCCAGAAAACACTGCCTTTGTCTCCCCGCCTGTGGTCACCATCCACTGCTGCTTTGTGGGTTACCTATTCGTCTGTCAACCTGTCCAGCCAAAGGTCTTCAAATTCCACTCACTAAGGGTGATGCAGATCAATCCTCTGACCCTCTCAAAAGACCCTATTTTACTGCCTATTTTCTCAGATGCATCTGCTTGGTGTATCAAAAATAAAAAAGGTATCTGAATTTAAAGCTTGTCACTAAAGCATAAATAAATTATAAAAGAATTAAATTATTCCTGAATTATGTAGTCCCTTCCAGAGACTCACATGGAGAAGTTATATATTATGTACACGTATTTTAATGATGGCTCCAAATGATATGCCTTCTTTGGTATGGTGCTGGGAACCTGTGGGACACTCTGATCTGTGCTCGGACCATGCTCATCTCATGACAGAGCTCATTTCAAACCACACTCCCACAACACCTCTTTGCTTCCAAGCACTGGCCGACTTTTTCCTAAAGACACCATTCAACTTCTGACCATAAGATATTTGCATATACTTTCATAGCACCTGTACATCTCCTTCCTGACCATGTTAAGTGGCGATTTTTTTCATTTATTTGCAGGGATTGATTCTCCTGTCTCCCCTAGTACCTTGCAACCCCCACAGTGACAGGGACCATGTACATTTTTGCTTACTGCTGTGTCCCTAGAACCTGGCATAGTCATATCTGGTACACAGTAGGTGCTTAACAAACATGCTGAAAAAAAAAAATACTATGACATATACTCACTGGTGGGAATGATTCTGCTTCTGAGAGTGGATCTGCCAAAATCATTCAAATCAAGGCTGAAGATGGTTAAGGCTGAGCTATTCTGGTTTTCGTTTTTTTAGAAAAGCAAAGACTTTGTAGCTATTCAAGGTTTAAACTGATTTTGGGGACAATTCTCAAAAAGTCTGACTAAAAATTTAACAACACTCATTTAGATATGTATGCTGCTGCTACTGCTAAGTCGCTTCAGTCGTGTCCGACTCTGTGCGACCCCATAGACGGCAGCCCACCAGGCTCCCCCATCCCTGGGATTCTCCAGGCAAGAACACTGGAGTGGGTTTAGATATGTATGGAGATGACCAATTTTAAAACTTCTTTTTAATGGAATAAGAGTTCATTTTCTGAAAGGTTCACCTAGATCGGGCCAAATTTTAAAAGAAAAGCTAGCACTTTATCACACAATTTATTAGGCACTCTAAATACAATTTTTCCATACTTCTCATATCTGAATCTTACCCCAGGTTTCCAGATGAGGAAACTGAAGGTGCAAGAGGCTGAGGTTACATACTAAGTAAGTGACAGAGCCAGGATTTATATCTAGCTATATTTGATTCCAAGAGCTATATCTTAAATCTTAGCCACCCTTTAAGCTAAGAAGTAGATGCTGACATTGAGTCATAATGTGTTACTTCCTCCCATGATAAGGAACCTGACTATAGTCTAGTACTATCAATTGGGGCCAGTATTTAAAATGGGATTTGGATACCAATGATGTGGTAGCAGAGAAATGCGATAATTTATGAAAAAGGAGTAAGGAGGAATATGAACTAACATTTATTGAAAGCTTGTTTTACACCAGATACTGTATTATATGCTTTCACATTAATATTTCTTTTAATCTTTTTTTTTTTCTTTTAATCTTAAGACTCCTGTGAGATGGGTAATAACAGTCAAGAAAAAAAGAGGTGTAGAATAACAGTGGTGTTTGACTACTCCAATATTTCTTTCCCTCTATCTTACTAAGGATGCAAAACTCCCATGTTTTAGCTGGGCTTAAGATTTTCTCAAGTAAGGACAATATTCCCTAGTCTCTATCCTAGCTGCTGCTGCTAAGTCACTCCAGTTGTGTCCGACTGTGTGACCCCATAGACGGCAGCCCACCAGGCTCCCCTGTCCCTGGGATTCTCCAGGCAAGAACACTGGAGTGGGTTGCCATTTCCTTCTCCAATGCATGAAAGTGAAAAGCTAGATGAGGTCATATTACTCAAAGTCTGGTCAATGAGATATAATAAAAAGTGTATGACAGCCTCCAGGAAATTTCCTTAAGAGACTCTGGTCTCTTGCTTTCCCCCCCTGTCTTCTTTCCTTCCTTCCTTCTGTCTTCCTTTCTAAACTTGGAACCTAAATGTGATGGTCTAAGCTCCCCTTTGGATCACAAGATTGAGGGTCTGATTTGATGTCTGAGGTTCTAAAAGGTGGAACCAGCATAGGTCTGAAAAGATTTGCAAAATCATAATACCAGCTCTAGACTGTCTCTCTGCAAACTTTTCTTTAACGTGAAAGAGAAACAAACATTGCTTTGTTTAATTAAGCCATTGTTCTTTGTGGTCTCTGTAACTGGCAGCTAATCTTAACTAATCCAGGACCGCATCCAAAGTGATACAGTGTAGGGTTCAAATCCAGGCCCATCAATCTGCATAGCTTAAGTTCTCAGGTGGAAGCCTGAAGAATTCTTGATTATAATCTGCAATAGATCTGAGGGGTAAGTGTAAAAATGCTGAAAAAAATATGACAGAAGAAAAGAAGGATGGTTTGAATATGCTCTCAAATCTTCCTACCTGAGAGACCATCAAAGGGAATATGCTACTTGACAGTAAAGAATTTAGTCTCCATAGAGATGGGCAGAGGAAGATCTCAGTCACCTGTGTGGAGCTGGAAAGACAAGTGAAATACAAGCTTTGCAGCTGATGATGTCTCTGACAGATACTGTTGACCAAGAAGTAGGCATTGTAGAACAAAGCCCTGAAAATGGCCACAGGATGAAACAAACACAGCACAGAATTAAAGGAACCCTGAAACTGAAGAAGCAGAAGATGAAGTTCAAAGATACAGAGTCTGGAAAGAACCAAGGAGAATCACGTGACCCATATCAAGGCTTAAGGGCCAAAAAGGCAAAAGGAAAGGTCAAGGTTGAAGCTCTGACAACTCATTTTTATTCATTTCCTTTACACGCGTTCACAACAGCATTGAAGAAGTGAATTTAAATTCTGTTGCAATTGAGCAGAATCCTAAATAAGAGGAAGTCATAGAACAGGGAGCTTATTATTTCCCTTTGTTCAATTTCTAAATGAACAGCACTGATAAGAACTTAGCAGACAAATTCAGTGACTGCAGACAGGACCAATTTTATTTAAGATCAATCTTAATGATCCAGAAAAGGAAAAAATAAGTTGTTATGTCTACCAAAGACATTAGTTTAAACACCTTGTAAAAACCTGTCAAAATAAAGGTACATAGGAAGTTTAGAAAATACAGATGAGAAATAGAATGCAAGTGGGCAAAAGCAATAAAAGAAAAGGCAGCAATATGAAAACAGAGATGACAGAAATTAGAATACACTTGACAATTCATTAAAGAAACCCTACACTATAATTGGGCCTCCCAAATTCCTCATGAGTGGTCATGGGTTTGTAATGTTTGCAGAACAAGCAGTACGCCCTGGGTCAAGAAAGCAGAGGGGACACGCTATATAGAAGGCACTGGAAACCATGCCATTGAGTCTGGGGTAACAGGACAGAGCCAGCATACATTTGTTTCTGATAATACCAGAGTATGCTAGAAGGATGCTTTAAAGAGAAAAAAAGAGACTTTTTTTTTTAAGTCTAAAAGAGAAAAAAAAAATTGGAAATTCAACTTGGGAGACACTACATGAACATCAGAGATTAGATTAAATAGGCTATTTTTATGGGCAGTTAAAAAAATCAAAAAGAAAATAAAAATATTCAGATACCATCAAAATAGATTCATAAATTACAAAAACTTGTTTATAAATAAAAATTTCAGCTCAAACAAGAATCTTTCACATATTAAAATATTTCCAACCTTCCGCACCAGAAAACAAAACAAAAAATCACAAATTTCAAGCCACTTACAGGAAAATACCCACACAGTCTAAAAAAATCTAGAGCCATAAAGTAATATTATTCAGTGCTTTAAAAAAAAAAGTTATCAAGCCATGAAAAGGAGGAAACCTAAATGCATAATATTAATTGTAAGAAGCCAATCTGCAAAGGCTTCAGGCTGATTCCAGCTATTTGACATTCTGGAAAAAAAATGTGGACACAGTGAAAATATCAGTGGTTGCCAAGGGTTAGGCAGGCAGTAGGAATGAATAGGAAGATCGCAGAGGATTTTTAGGGTAGTGATCATATGATATAGGATCATACTTGATGGTATTATAATGGCAGATACACGTTGTTACACATATTGGCTAAATCCACAGAATGTATGACACCAATAGTGAACTCTAAACTATGGTCTTTGGATGATGACGTCTCAATGTAGCTTCATCTATGTATCACGTGTCTCACTCTAGTGGGAGATGTTGATAATGGGGGAGGCTATGCATGAATGGGGGCAGGGGGTATATGGGAACTCTCTGCAGTTACTCTCAGTTCTGCTGTGAACCTAAAACTGCTTTAAAATATAAATTGTTAAAAAAAAAAAAAACACCTTAGAAGACCTGATACCCTACTTCAGTGATATTCAATAGAACCCTTTTCATTCCCAGGCTTCAGAGGAATGAAACAGCAGTGGGGAGGGCAATGGTTTTTATAAAGCAAATCTTAACAGCTAGTCAAATGAAATCATTCTCAACATGCGAATCTTCACGAACTAGGCTGGACGTGCTGGGACACTTTTCCAAATTAAGAAAAAAGAACAAGTTTCACATAATACAAAATTTAATTCTAACATGTAGTAAATGGATAGTAGGTATCATGACTCAACGCACGCACGGAGACAACTCTGTCCCCCTCATTACCTGAACTAAGAGTAACATCAGACATGCTAGGACGAATATTGTTAAATCACAGAGGCCCAGTCACTTGCGGGATTGGCTGTCATTTCACATTCCTTCAAGGGTGAAGCTGTTGACTAGGAAACCAGGAGTAAAAGGAAGTCACCTTGACGCTCACAAATCAAAGAGCACTTGGGGTTCTCTCAGGAGGTTTGACCTCAGCACCTGGAAGTTATTGTAATTAAATAATTACACTGCAGTTTGGTTGCTTCTGTGTACTACAACCTAACTAGGAGGTTTAGGAGACCTAAAGGTTAGGAGACCTAATAGTCTGATAAAGACACATACCATTTCCTCTTTAAAAAAAGTGAATACTGTCTATTTTAAGTTGGTAACCTGTTTGCAAATTAAATTTTCATACCGGTATCTTTTTATGGATTTTTAAAAGTTTTTGGCAAGGCGAATTTATTCAAGAAAGTTTAAGGGTAGGTTTTTAAGTTCGGGTTTGACCTTTTCGGGGGAGGTGTGAAGGGGGCTGCTGGCAGGGTCTTCCTGACGACAAAAAAAGTCTTCCACAGACGTCATCTGACTAAAGGCAACCTATGGACTTTGGGAAGTCAGCTGAGGACATAGTGATGAGCCAACACTGAGCCTCCTCCCTTCTGACCTCTCGGCACCTGCTTAGCCGCAGCCTAGGAAGGAGAAACTCAGATTCTCTCTCGAAAACGGTAGAAGTTGCTCCCTTCTCCCTCAAACAAATGAGTGCCAACACCACCATCAAACAGTAGGTGAACAACTGTATAATAGGTTTCCCAAGAGCAGAAAAATGTGTGCCAACGAACAGCACCAGGGCAGGGGGCAAAGGAAAGCGACCCAAGCGCGGACGCCCTCCGGACAGGTCTGCTCACCTAGGGAGGGCGACTCCAGCCCCGGGAAACCAGAACTCGGTTCCCGCCCCGCCCCGAGGGCTCACACTCAGGTGTAGCGCCGCGATTATGGGGGAGACAGCGTCCATTCCTCCTGCCCCGAATGACCCCAGCACCCCGGAGGAGTCACGGGCATCACTCCCACTCTCCCGGAGACAAGGGAGTGGCAAAACCGCTTCTCATCTTTCCCGTCCAGCCACTTGCCCGCAGGCCCGGCTCTCAGGTGAGGCGAGAACAGGTAACCGCACCTGCTCGGCCAACCCCACCTGCTGCGTCCCCTCGCCCTGTTCTCTGCCTCCATCACCTGGATCGGCTCCGCTCCTCCTCCGTGACCCGGGGCGTCCGGCCCCGACCTACCTGTACGCCGCCGGCCCCGGGCGCCGGCGCTCCCCACGGCGTGCGCCCCGTGCCGCTTCGGGCGCGCCGGCCGCGGCCCCGCGCCCGCACTTCCTCGGCGCCGGCTGCTGCGGGCTCAGCGGGAAGCCCCAGCGCTGCCCGGCTCACCGCCTCCAACCGGCTCCATTGTGACGCGGCGAGTTCTGCTGGCCAATCGGGGCGCGGCGGCGCGAACCGCTGACTAAGTTCGCGGGGGAAGGAGGAGGGGACTGGGTGGAGGCAGCTGGCGGAGGTGGCCGCGGCCGAGCGGCAGTGGCGGTGGAGGAGGAGTAGCGAGAGGAGAAATGGGATGCGGCTGCTTCGGTAGTTGCTCCTGCTGTTAAATTTGCAGGAGCCTTGGCCCGAGTGGTTTGCCCAGCTTAGGAACTGCGAAAACCTGTGACTCACCCCTTGCTGATGGAAACAAAGCGCAGCTGCCATCACCCAGGAGCGCGCCATGTGGCCGCCCGGCCCGCTCCGCACAGCGTCCGGTGCGCAGGCTGCAGTGCCCTGCGCCCATCGAGCTGGGGCTAGGAACGCGGAGGGCTGGTTTCAATAGACCAGAGAGGGGCTTAGGACTGTCCAGGTGCACGTGCAAGGGGCTTTGGAAGTACAGAATTTATGTGTCGGACCAGCGCCTTCTCACGTGCACACCCAGAGTAACTTATTTACATAATGTGTTTTGAATCTTCAGGGAAGCCGGGGGTGGAGCTTGCGGGAAATCCCTTTACCTTTCCTTACGCTGCGTCCTTAGGCAGCTGGGCCGAGCCCTGTGTGGCAGTTTACAGTTGTACCAAACTAAGCGGCTTAAGTTAAGATGCTGGGCCTCCAATTGCATCCGTCTTTCTCATATATGTCCTTATCCTCCGCATGGGGAGAGAACAACTCTGTAGAGTGGTCTTGCTTTACTCATCACCAGCCTTTTACTGCTGGTAAACTGTGTAAACTGCAGGCTCACCCCATCTACTGCCCCACTGCTTTCCCTCCACAATTAGGTGGGAAAAGTTAAACAAAAAGTAAATCCAAAGCCAGGAATTCGGGGGACAAAATTTTTTATCATCGTCATTCACTCCCGATTCTCATCCCTACCCCAGATTTAACTCAGTCTTTTTGCAGACTATCATCCTTAACACTGTGATTCACTTAGGCAACATTTATATCTGAGTTGCTATGGCAGTCACATTTCCATTAAAAAAATGTTTGTACAGGGACCTCCCAAAGGAATTAAATAGAGGCTATAAAAGAGTCACAGTTGGAACATATCTGATCGACTTGTATAAATGGGAGTAAAGAAAATGGAACAACTGAGTTATGTGAGACTGGGTTGTGTCAGACAGAGACTCTTGAGACTAGGACTACTATTTGAATTACCCCAGAAGGGAATAAGAGGGTTGGTTGTCTTTGTGATGACACTACTCTTTTCTCTCTCGGTCCATTCCATTCTGGGTTGGCAGCTGTCTTGGAGGAGAAGCCAAAAGAGCATTCCTTCCTTTGGTCATTGATAGAGTTTTAATATAGCTTATGAGTGTGAGACACTGTGTATGTACAGATGTGTTAAGCTAATTTAGGTTTGAGTTTGGTCATCAAACTGCTTAAAACCTGGAGAAGATAAAATGTATTCAGAATTACATATGAAACAGGAAAAAAGCAAGTGCTATAAGAAATACTGATCGATTGTAAAGTCATAACATTAAAAATTTTTAAGGTCTAACTTTCCATATGTATCTCTGAATGTTTGGAAAGGAATATTCTCTCCCCTTCCAAAAACCGTGAATATCACTACTTGTGTGACTTGGAGTAGTTATACTTAACCTTTTTGGAAGTCCACCTCTTCATCTATAAAATAGATTATAAACTGAATGATCATAATTGAAAATTATGTTTTCAATTCCTATGAAAGTATGAATAAAAAAGTGATTCCCATGCTTGATAACCCAAGTCACCATCAGCAGGAAGCTGAAGTGCTCAAGTTCATTAAAACTGTATTAGCTTTGGGTTCATCTTGGATATGTGGCTTATGAATGTATTTATTCCAGTTCTCATGAACAAAATCACCCTCCATGGTGACACATATAGTACTGACACTGGAGAAAGTAGGCTTCTGAATTTGTGATATTGCTTCTGAGAATACTTCTCTGAAACTGTACCATCAAACAGATGCTTTCTTGTTTCTTCTTTCTCCTGTTTCACTTCATATAAGCTCCTGCTTACATCACAGGAGAATAATAAATGACCTCAAATGCTATTCTCGAAGAACTTTAATACTGTGCACATGATTCAAGCCCATACAGAGGAATATTTAGTAACTAGAAATTATTGGCATCCCAGGCTAGACTTTATAATGAGAAGTACAAATACTGTTTGAATTTTATGCCTGTGCCCAGTTTTTGTACTACATTGTAATCTCTTCGAAAACAGGATGAGTGGAATCTTGCAATATGCTCAGTCCTTAAAGAAGTATCTAAAATCCTCTAAGGGACTCTGATCAATTTATTTTGATGAAAACCTATTATTCTGATCAAAGAAAATTCTAAAAGATTCAGTCACTATTTCCAGAGCCAAATTTGTCAAAATCTATTGCCAGTGGTAAAGAACTCGCTTGCCGATGCAGGTTCGATCCCTGGATTGGGAAGATTCCCCAGGAGAAGGGAATGGCAAACCACTCTAGTATTCTTGCCTGGAAAATCCCAGGGACAGAGGAGCCTGGCAGTCTACAGTCCATAGGGTCACAAAGAGTTGGACACGACTGAAGTGACTTAGCATGCACACATGTATATTAAAGCACTTATTATGTGCACATAAGTATGCTAGATATGGTGGGCAATACCAAAAAAGCATGAGACTCGGTCCCTGACCTCAGCAGCCCATAGCTTAGATGAACACATTGAAAACAAGTACTACTTAGGTTCCACTAAAGAGATGGATCAGTGCAGATGGTAATAGACAAAGCCTCATGAAGAAAGGGGAACTTTATTGAAAGGGGAGCAAAATTTAGAAAAACTGAATCCTATATCTTTGTCTTATCTAGCCCATATATTGTCTTAATAACCAATCCATTTTCAGGGCTCAGTCAATCTTTCTGGTAAATTCAGACTTTCTAGAAGAAGCAGAAGTTGAAATTCTGTTTTCTACAACATCCCATTGAGTAAGAGACTAAGCTAGTGAGTGATAGGTTTGTCATATTCATATGACAAAGGGGATGACTGTAGATAGCAAATTTGGCTGGTTCCTCTGCCCAGTGACATGAATAATAGAAATGAAAGGAACACTATGATTTGGTATCTGGTTATTGACCTACATGACCAACAAGAAGTAATTAAGTAACTTATGGGTTTTGCAGGCCCCTTTTGAGCTGACACCCTGGGGGAAAAATGAGTGACATCAGCATTAAACTATGCTCCATGTGGCTGCCTTGATAAAAGTTTTCTCTGTATCTTGAGAAATTTCATGATTAATGTAAGACAGAATATTATCCAGTATTAACAGTTCTTTTCTAATTCTAAAATTATTTCTGATAGTGAAAAATCCTTTATTTCTTTAAATTAATTAAACATTGAATGCCTACAGTGTATAAAAGAAAGCACTGGAGATCTGACAGAGGTTAGGGAGATTACCGAGATAAATATAATAATTCCTTTTCTTAAAAGATGTGTACTCTAATGGAGGTTTATCCAGATAGCATATAGCATTTTAAAGGTGAGATGAGCTTGGTGAGCCATACAGGGTTGGAGGAGAATCAAATGAACATGGGTCTGGGGAAGTTTGGCTAGCTTTAAGTTTCTAAATTAGAATATTACTTTTAAATACTGTGTCACCATCATGGTTCAAGTTTGTTAGTTTTACTAAGACATCAAGTCAGAAGAAAAGAAAAGCTAGAAGGCATTCATGGTTTTGCATTCTCAGAAACTTTGCCAGAACCCCCCTGGTTCAGCTTTGTATAGTTGGGCTCATTGTCACTGACAAAGATTTTTAATCTATTTTTAACCAAACACTTCACCATGTTTTCCTGATGTTTTCAATTTCATGGTTGCAGAGGGGTTTGTTGTTGTTGTTGTTTTTAAGTTATTTGGCTGCACTGTGTGTGGGATCTTAATTCCTCAACCGGGGGATCCAACCCATGGCCTCTACTGTAACCACTGAACCACCAAGGAAGTCTCTACAGAGGTTTGTCATGAGCTTTCCTTGGGCCTGGGGAAAATTCTGAGAATGACCCCTGAGAATGAGCTCAGTGGTAAAAATTCCAAAGGTAGAATGAGTGGGACATTCATTGCACATGTTTTTGGAATAAGGGAGCTTGACTAGAAACTAACTGTGCAGGGCCAGCTGTACACTTCTGTGTGAGTTGATCCTTTATCATGGTCCCAGGATGGAATACTCATGACTAATTACACTGTGTTCTCACATCCCACTGTATTGATTGCCCACTCTGTCTTAAATATGCATTTTCATTTCCTTATGAGACAGGGGCTAGAAAGGTGAACTTCCAGCCTCTTCTCCAAAGGAAAAACATGAATTCCTGCAGCAGGATGCCCAGCATCCCCAGTTGATCTGTCTTCTGGGAAAATGTCCAAATGTTTCTTTGAAAGTTTCCCATGCATCCCATTTAAAAAATATATACCGTCATCTAGATCATGTATTGGAGTCTGTCACACAGCAGCCATTCAATTATTGACTCTTGTCCCTTTCCTATCCATAAAAAGAAGACTTCTAAGAAAATATTTACAAGTGAAGCCAGACTTAAATCTTAGAATTAAAGCAGAATTTGTGCTCCTGCAAAGTAGTCTAAAAAAATCCCTTAGAAGTTCTGCTAGTCACTGAGTGCTTACTGGGATCCCTGTGAGAATTGAGTCTATGTTCCCTGAACCATGTTGAAATCTAGGCAAAAAGTCTCCTGCTACTGGAAAAAGCAACTGGTTTGACTGGTTTCTGAGGTTCTTCATAGTAGACCCTTCCATTTCTTTGGTTTAAAGTAGTTCAGATCTACCACCAGCCAGCCCTTGATTCTCCCCACCACCTCCCACCGTTTTTTTTTTTCTCAACAGCTGTGGGTGTGTGTACTTGTGTGTGTGGCTTCTTGGCCTAATATAAGGCCATCTGTTAATCATAATACACTTTAAAAACTAGACTTCAATTTTCATATAAAATGATTCTCTAAGAGTAGGAGCTAATATGTATATTAAATATGCAGTTTATTAAGAATTTTAGAAATCAAAATAAATTTATAAAAAAAAGAATAAGATTCAGAACATTTCAGAGATGCAGGAGAAAAATACATGCCAGAAAGAGCACAGGACTTGGTGTTTCTTCTGGCCATGAGACCCAGGGCAAGCCACTAACAGTCTAGGCTAGAGTTTCTAATTTCCAGTGTGTTAATAGGAGAAGGAAATGGCAACCCACTCCAGTGTTCTTGCCTGGAGAATCCCAGGGACAGAGGAGCCTAGTGGGCTGCCGTCTATGGGGTCGCACAGAGTCGGACACGACTGAAGCGACTTAGCAGCAGCAGCAGTGTGTTAATATATGTATCCTGGACTATATAAGAAAAGAAGATAGGTATAGTTCATCCTTCAGATATCTCAGATTTCATTTTATTTTACTCAAACATTTGCTATTGTTATTGTTCAGTCATTACGTCGTGTCCGACTTCTTGCAACCCCATGGACTGTAGCACACCAGGCTCCATTGTCCTCTACTATCTCCTGGAGTTTGCTCAAATTCATGTCCAATGAGCTGGTGATACTATCTAAACATCTTATCTTCTGCCACCTGATTCACCTTTTGCCTTCAATCTTTCCAAGCATCAGTGTCTTTTCCAATGAGTAGGCTCTTCATATCAGGTCACCAAAGTACTGGAGCTTCAGCATCAGTCCTTCCAATGAATATTCAGGACTGATTTCCCTTAGGATTGACTGGTTTGAGCTTCTTGCAGTCCAAAGGGTTCTCAAGAGTCTTCTTCAGAACCACAATTCAAAAGCATCAATTCTTTGGTGCTCAGCCTTCTTTATGGTACAATTCTCATATCTATACATGACTACTGGAAAAACCATAGCTTTGACTCTACAGACCTTTGTTGGCAAAGTGATGTCTCTACTTTTTAATATGCTGTCTAGGTTTGTAATAGCTTTCCTTCCAAGGAGAAAGCATCTTTAAATTTCATGGCTGCAGTCACTGTCCACAATGATTTTGGAGCCAAGAAAATAAAAGCTGTCACTGCCTCAATTTTCAGTTCAGTTCAGTCACTCAGTCGTGTCCAACTCTTTACGACCTCATGAATCGCAGCACTCCAGGCCTCCCTGTCCATCACCAACTCCCAGAGTTCACTCAGACTCACGTCCATCGAGTCAGTGATGCCATCCAGCCATCTCATCCTCTGTCGTCCCCTTCTCCTCCTGACCCCAATCCCTCCCAGCATCAGAGTCTTTTCCAATGAGTCAACTCTTTGCATGAGGTGGCCAAAGTACTGGAGCTTTAGCATCATTCCTTCCAAAGAAATCCCAGGGCTGATCTTCTTCAGAATGGACTGGTTGGATCTCCTTGCAGTCCAGGGGACTCTCAAGAGTCTTTTCCAACACCACAGTTCAAAAGCATCAATTCTTCGGCGCTCAGATTTCTTCACAGTCCAACTCTCACATCCATACATGACCACTGGAAAAACCATAGCCTTGACTAGATGGAAAATATCTCTGCTTTTGAATATGCTATCTAGGTTGGTCATAACTTCCCTTCCAAGGAGTAAGCGTCTTTTAATTTCATGGCTGCAGTCACCATCTGTAGTGATTTTGGAGCCCAAAAAAATAAAGTCTGACACTGTTTCCACTGTTTCCCCATCTATTTCCCATGAAGTGATGGGACCAGATGCCATGATCTTCATTTTCTGAATGTTAAGCTTTAAGCCAACTTTTTCACTCTCCACTTTCACTTTCATCAAGAGGCTTTTGAGTTCCTCTTCACTTTCTGCCATAAGGGTGGTATCATCTGCATATCTGAGGTTATTGATATTTCTCCTGGCAATCTTGATTCCAGCTTGTGTTTCTTCCAGCCCAGCGTTTCTCATGATGTATTCTGCATACCAGACCACCTGACCTGCCTCTTGAGAAACCTATATGCAGGTCATAAAGTAACAGTTAGAACTGGACATGGAACAACAGACTTGTTCCAAATAGGAAAAGGAATACATCAAGGCTGTATATTGTCACCCTGCTTATTTAACTTATATGCCTCAATTTTACCCCCTTCTATTTGCTATGAAGTGATGGGACCAGGTGACATGATCTTAGTTTTCTGAATGTTGAGTTTTAAACCAGCTTTTTCACTCTCCTCTTTTATTCTCATTAAGAGGCTCTTTAGTTCCTCTTCACTTTCTGCCATTAGAGTTGTATCATTTCCATATCTGAGGTTGTTGATATTTCTTCCAGGAGTCTTGATTCCAGCTTGAGCTTCATCCACCCTGGCATTTCGCATGATATACTCTGCATAGAAGTTAAATAGGTAGGGTGACAATATACAGCCTTGATGTACTCCTTTCCCAATTTGGAGCCAGTCCATTGTTCCATGTCGGATTCTGTTACTTCTTGATTGGATACAGGTTTCTCTGGAGACAGGTAAGGTGGTCTGGCACTCTCATCTCTTTAAGAATTTTCTGCAGTTTGTTGTGATCCACATAGTCAAAGGTTTTAGTGTAGTCAATGAAGTAGAAGTAGATGTTTCTTTGGAATTCACTTGCTTTCTCCAGTATCCAATGAATATTAGTAATTTGATCTCTGGTTCCTATGCCCCTTTGAAACCCAGCTTGAACATCTGGAAGTTCTTGGTTCAGGTACTGCTGAAGCCTAGCTTGAAAGATTTTGAGCATAACCTTGCTAGCATTTGAAATGGGTGCAGTTGTACAGTAGTTGAAACATTCTTTGGCATTACCCTTATTTGGAATTGAAATGAAAATTGACCTTTGGCCAGTCCTGTGGCCACTGCTGAGATTTCCAAATTTGCTGACATATTGAGTGTAGCACTTTAACAGCATCATCTTTTTAGGATTTTAAGTAGCTTAACTGGAATTCCATCACCATCATTAGCTTTGTTCATAGTGATGCTTCCTAAGACCCACTTGACTTCACACCCCAGGATGTCCAGTTCTAGGTGAATGACCACACCGTCATTGTTGTCCAAGTCATTAACACCTTTTTTGTATAATTCTTCTGTGTATTTTTGCCACCTCTTTTTAATCTCTTCTGCCTTGTTATGTCCTTACCATTTCTGTCTTTTATCATGCCCATCCTTGAATGAAATGTTCCCTTGATATCTCCAATTTTCTTGAAGAGATCTTCAGTTTTTCCCATTCTACTCTTTTCCTCTATTTCTTCGGATTTTTCATTTAAGAAGGCCTTCTTATCTCTCCTTACTATCCTCAGGAGCTCTGCATTCAGTTGGGTATATCTTTCTTTCCCTTTCCCCCTTGCTTTAACTTTTGATCTCTCCTCAACTATTTGTAAAGCCTCCTCAGACAACTACTTTGCCTTCTTGCATTCTTTTTTCCATGATTTTAGTCACTGCTTCCTGTACAATGTTATGAACCTCTGTCCATAGTTTTTCAGGCACTCTGTCTACCAGATATAATCCTTTGAATCTATTCATCACCTCCACTGTATAATCATAAGGAATTTGATTTAGGTCATACCTGAATGGCCTATTGTCTTTCCTTACTTTCTTTAATATAAGTCTGAATTTTGCAATAAGAAGCTCTTGATCTGAGCCACAGTGAGCTTCAGGTATTGTTTTTACTGACTAAATAGATCTTCTTCATCTTTGGCTACAAAAAAAAATAATCTGATTTTGTTATTGACCATCTGGTGATGTTCGTGTATAGAGTCACCTCTCTTGTTGTTAGAAAAGGGTGTTTCCTATGACCACTGTGTTCTCTTGACAAAACTCTGTTAACCTTTGCCCTATTTCATTTCATATTCCAAGGCCAAACTTGCTGTTATTCTGGGTATATCTTGACTTCCTACTTTTGCATTTCAATCCTCTATGATAAAAAGGGTATCTTTTTTGGTGTTAGTTCTACAAGGTCTTGGGCTTCCTGGTGGCTCAGTCGGTAAAGAGTCTGCCTGCAATGCAGGAGACCTGGGTTTGATCCCTGGTTTGGGAAGATCCCCTGGAGAAGGAAATGGCAACCCACTCCAGTGGTTTCTTGCCTGGAGAATTCCATGAACAGAGGAGCCTGGTAGGCTAAAGTCCATGGGTCACAAAGAGTCGGACACAACTGAGTGACTTTCACTTACTTCACTACAAGGTCTTGTAAGTCTTCATAGAACTGTTCAACTTCAGCTTCTTTGTCATTAGTGGTTGGTGCATAGACTTGGATTACTGTGATGAATGATTTGCCCTAGAAATGAACCAAGATCATTCTGTCATTTTTGATATTGCACCCAAATAGTGCATTTCAGACTCATTTTTTTTTTATTGTGAGGGCAACTCCATTTTTTCTAAGGGATTTTTGCCCACAGCAGTAGATATAATGGTCATCTGAATTAAAATTACCCATTCCTGTCCATTTTTGTTCACTGATTCCTAAAATGTTGATGTTCACTCTTGCCTTCTGCTTGATCACATACAATTTATCTTGATTCATGACCCAAAGAGTCCAGGTTCCTATTCAAAATTTTTCTTTATGGCATCGGACTTTATTTTCACCAGCAGACACATCCACAACTGGGCATCTTTTCCACTCTGGCCCAGCCTCTTCATTCTTTCTGGAGCTATTTCTCCACTCTTTCCTGAGAGAATATTGGACATCTTCCTACCTGGGGGGCTCCATCTTCCAGTGTTACATCTTCTTCCCTTTTCATGCTGCCTATGGGGTTTTCCAGGCAAAAATACTGGAGTGGGTTGCCATTTCCTCCTTCAGTGGACCATATTTTGTCAGAACTCGTCACTATAACCCATCCTTCTTAGGTGACCCTGCACGGTATGACTCATAGCTTCATTGAGTTACACAAACCCCTTTGCCTTGACAAGGTTGTGATCCATGAAGGAGACTCAATCATTTATCATCCAACAAATATTTATTGATTTATTTATTCTGTGCCTACTACGTGCAAAACACTGTACTAGATTTGGGGGAAGCACTGGGTCATGTGATAGGCGTGACCTTTGCCATCCTGAGGTTTACAGTCTCCCGGCATCCTCCAAGGTATATTAGGCTGGCTGTGATATTAATAAATCAGTGAGGACTAACTAACCAAACTCCAGTGCTCCTCTACACCACCATTCTCTCTGGCTTTGTCTCCTGAATTCTGTGTACCCAAATGCACACACACATTTAAATTATCTGCTTATTCTTCTACTAACATATCTCTGCAGATGTCTTTACATCCAATTCACTATCTCTGCCAAATTTTTGTTTGGGGAGCATGTAAGAGCAAAAAGACATGTACCTTTGAGAAGCTTAAAGTTTTAAATCGTAAAGAAATAGAGGCAAATATATAGCTGGTTATATGAGCAACTGTGGGGCTAAGTAACATCTCATAATGCAGGATATTGATATGCTTCAGAACCGACAACTCAAATACACTTTATAATAGCCATTATATGACCAGGTTACCTTATGAAAAGAACAGTAATAAACCAGGTGTCCTTTATTTCATTTCAAAATTGAGGGGCAAAGATAGTCAGGTCTTACACTAGTAGAAGAAAGAGTGGGTTAAAGTAGGAAAGACTTCTCAGAGAAATTCAGACCTAATGGGTAAATGACTCAGGGCTTAAAGGAAGCCTATTGTTTTGGTGAGTGGAACAGATTTTGGTGGCTGACAAAGGTCTCTGTGTAGGTGGAGGAGTTACAGACAGCTTGGTTACAAGTAAAGATGAGGCGAAAGCATACTGAAGGATGAAAACAGATATATGAGTGGGTAGAAATTTATAGTTTATCTTTCAATGAAGTCGATTGTCTGGTAAAATTCCTAGATTTACTTAGTTTACTTACCAATTCAATAAGGTCCTTGAAGACAAAAAGGATGTTGCATTCTGACAAAATATAATCATAATGCAAATAATTTCTATCTATGGACTGTTTTATAATTCACACAAATAACTCAAATAATGTATTACAAGCATTTCTAAACAATATACTCTTCCTCTAAAATCTGTATATCTAAGAGTGGTGTCATCTATTAGCAGTCCTTAGACTTGATGAGTCACTCTATTAATCCTCTTGCAGCTCAGCCATCATTCAGAGCCCCAGTAGGTTGAAAGTTGGCAACTGCTTAACTCTACATCCCTAACATCCTCTACAGGAATGTTGCAAGACTGTGAGCCTCAGGAGGGCAAAGGTCATATCCATCACAAGGATTCGTGCATCCTCAGAAACAGGTGCAGTGTTTTACACATAGTAGGCACAAAACAAGTATTTGTTGTATGATAAATGAAAGAGTAAAATGAAATGAAGTTTGAGACTTCTGAAATGCACATCTTTTCTATATTGTGTATTCTAGGGTCATCTCAGGATTTAATTCCTAGATTTGTTCACTTTAGTTCTCATAGTTTAACTTGATCTTACTTGATTGAAGAACTAGCAAATTTAAAAGACTGGGATTTGGGACTTCCCCGGTGGTACAGTGGATAAGAATCCACCTGCCAATGAAAGGGACACAACATTCAATCCCTGGTCCATGCCACAGAGCATCTAAGCCCTTGCACCACAACTGCTGAGCCTGTGCTCTGGAGCCCAAGATCCACAACTACTGAGCCCACATACCACAACTACTGAAGCCCATGCACCTAGAGCTTGTGCTCTGCAGCAAAGGAAGCCCACACACTGCAACAAAGAGTAGCCCCAGCTCACTGCAACTAGAGAAAGCCAGTGCATAGCAACAAAGACCCAGCATAGCCAAAAAGCAAAGACTGGGATTTGGAAGTGGGGAGGAGTACATGGGGGTGAGTCAAGAAGAAAAAGCAATGATATACAAGTGCCAACATTTGTCAAAGTTAGTTAAAAAAATTGCCTATTACAAGATTACTTATTATATTTCTCATAGATTTGATCCCAGGGTCAGGAAGATCCCTTGGAGGAGGGCATACTTAGCAACCCACTCCAGTAGTCTTGCCTGGAGAATCCCATGGACAGAGGAGCCTGGTGGGTTATAGTCCATAGGGTCACAAAGAGTTAGACACTTACTGAAGCAACTTAGCACCCACGCACATGTATGCCTCCATCTCTTCCCCTTGGTAATGTATACATCCACATTGGATTGGGCTTTTTTTCCCAACTTGAGTGTTTTGTGCCTTTGGAGTGCCATAGTATCTTGAGATTTCTTTGACAAGTTTTGACCAAAAATTTTGCTTTAGAGCTGCTGGAAAGTAACAAGACAGTGTAAAGACATGAGTCAGAAAATCATGATTACCTGTAGAAATAGCTACTTGAATATAGCATAGTTTAAAAAGCATGGATTCTGAATCAAGACTGCTTGGATTCAAATCATGGCTTTGCCCTTATGAGCTGTTTGATTTTTGTCATTACTTAATTTCTCCATGCCTAAGTTTTCTATTTGGAAAATGGGTTGTGAGGATTAAATAAATAGTATGGTTAGAGTAGCTCTAAGCACATATAAGTCCCATGTTAATCTTAGCTTTTATCCTGATCTTGGGTAAGTCATCTACCAGGTTTAGAGTTTCTATGTATAAAATGAGAGGCTTTGACTAGACTCTAAGGCTCTCCAGGACCTGCTTTTTTCAAGCAATGACAGTTCATGCATTTTTCTACCATATGTGTGTGTGGCTAGGGATGGAGAAATGCATGATTAGTTAGTAAATGCTTTCCTTGATTGATGGAAGAGGAGACTATTGGGAAATTGAGATAAGCTTCTTCACTAGACATTAAATTCCTTGAGAGTAAGAAGTGTATCTTTTCCTCTTTAGGATCCCAAGGCCTAACATGGTACCTGGAAATAGTGAGTATTCTATAAACTGTTCCTGCTACCCAGGAAGCTCTATAAACTGTTAATAAATGTGGAATAAATGCCTGTGACTTATGTTCCCGGGTAGGTGGGAATGGAAAATGGTCGTAACTGCTTCCTAAGCCTTTTCTAGCTTAACATGACTTACACAAAATGTTCAAGAAACATTAGTGCTCTCTGCTGGAGATATTCATAGTGCAGGAATTCATGATTGATTTTTTTTTTTTTTTTTTTTTTTTTGATGACAGACACTGATTTGAGTTCACATGTCCTGGGTTTTAGGAATATGATATTCCAGATAGACACATTTTACTGTGCTGCAAGTACAGATTTGGTGTTGCGGCCTTGAGAATGGCATGATTTGTGATAAAATCCCAAGTCTCACTTCCTTGCCTTGTATTTCTGCCTTTCCTCCAGAGCATTTGTAGCTATACACTTTTACAAATATTGTATTCTTTCTCATTCATTTTAAATAAAAAGAGAAGGGTGGCATTAAATAAAACATTAATGTTAAGAAAGTGAAAAGACAACCCACAGAATGTTAAAAAAATCCACAAATCATATATTTGATAAGATACTTGTATTCAGAGTATATAGAAACAAAACTTAGCAAAAAGAAGAAAAATAACCCAATTTTAAAATAGCAATGGGTTTGAATCAACATTCCCTCTCACCAAAAAAAAGTACTGATGGACAATAAGCACATGAAAAGATACTGAATATCATTAGTTATTAGGAAAATGCAAATCAAATTCACAGGAGATACTACTTCAAACTTACTAGAAAATGACAAATCTCGGTAATGATGTGGAGATATTGGAACCCTTATGAAATACCTGGTGGAATTGTAAATTGGTGTATCCACTTTGAAAAATAACCTGGCAGTTTCTCAAAGTGTTGAACAAGAAATTACTATTAAAGTCAAAGTGTTAGTTGCTCAGTTGTGTCCAACTCTTTGCAACTCCATGGACTGTGCCCCGCCAGGCTCCTCCATCCATGGGATTTTCCAGGCAAGAATACTGGAGTGGGTTGCCATTTCCTTCTCCAGGGAATCTTCCCAACCCAGGGATCAAACCCAGGTCTCTCACAATGCAGGCAGACTCTTTACCATCTGAGCCACCAGGAAAGCCCATATGACCCAGAAATTCTGTTCCTAGGAATATATTCCAGAGAATTGAAAATACATGACCATGCAAAAAACTGTACTGTACATGAATGTTCATAGTAGCATTAGTTATAATAGCCAAAATGAAACAGTCCAAATGTCCACCAATTGATGAATGAATGAACAAATTGTATACCCATACAATGGAATATTTTGTAGCCATAAAAATAAAGATTTGCTATATGCTACAACATAAATGACCTGGAGAAGGGCATGGCAACCTGCTTCAGTATTCTTGCCTGGAGAATCCTATGGACAGAGGAGCCTGGCGGGCTATAGGCCACTGGGTGGCAAAGAGTTGGACATGACTGAAGTGACTTAGCATGCATACACAACATAAATGAACTTCGGAAACATGCCAAGTGAAAGAAACCAGTCATGAAATTACATAATATGTGATCTGTTTATATGAAATGTCCAGTATAGGTAAGTCTACACACACACACACACACACACACATTACTGATTGACAGAGGCTGGTGGAGAGGGAACAGAAAGTGACTGCTAATGGGTACAGTGTTTTTTGGGGGGTTGATGAAATGTTCTGATATTAGACAGTTATGATTATTGCATAAATCTGTGACTATACTAAAAAACAGTGAATTGTACACTTTAAAAAGGTGAGTCCTATGAACTGCATCTGCTTTTAAGCAAAAATCAATGTCCTCTGAATATATCCAAATCTAATAAACATAGGACAAAATTTCAGGCTTTGGTGGAGTTTTTGAATCTGGACATTGCCATATAAAGATTTCCTGTAGAGCCATGCCTATCAAGTGATTTCTGTTTTGTGTGTTTGCTTTTTGTTTTAAAGCTAAAGAAACAATCCAAAATTATGTCTTTTTAATGCCAAAAGAACTGATTAAGAAGTGATAAAAGTAAAGTAATAGGTTATTTTGGTTTTATTAAATTTAAACTTTTTTGCCTTTTATTAGGCAAACTATTAGGTATATTAATTTTTAAAACTAAAAACTATAAAGGAATGAATCTTCTATCAAGTGTTCCCCATAGTGTGCATTTGGAGCCTTATAAGAAATGCTGACCAGGGCTTAAGGATGCTATGATAGGGGGAACTTTATGTAAACATAGTCACCTCTCTGTATCCACAGGTTCTGCATCTGTGGATTGAATTTCAGTTGGCTGTTGATTGAATTCACAAATGCAAAACTTGCAGATATGGAGGACCAACTGTACTATACCATTTTATATAAAGGATTTGAGCATTCATAGATTTTGGTGTCCATGGGTACTCCTAGACCCAATAATACACTGTGGATACTAAAGGATGAGTATACAGTTCTCTTCATTTCTGTCAGTTTTAGTTTCATATCTTTTGTGCTCTGTGGTTAGGTGAAAATATATTTATAGTTGCTATATCTTCCTGATGGCCTGATAGTTTTAGTATCATATTATGTCCCTCCAGCTTTATGGTTGTTGTTTGTGGGGTGCATCTTTTTCCATTATTTTACTTTTAAACTATTTGTAATTTTATCAATAACCTGTGTCTCCCATAGAAAGCATATGTTTGTTTTTTAAAAAACTTTTTATTTTATACTGGAGTATGCTAAGTTGCTTCATTTGTGTCCAACTCTGTGCAACGCTATAGACTATAGCCCACCAAGCTCCTCTTGTCCATGGGATTCTACAGGCAAGAATACTGGAGTGGGTTGCCCTGTCCTTCTCCAGGGGATCTTCCTGACTAGGGATCAAACCCAGATCTCCTGTGTTGCAGGCAGATTCTTTACTATTTGAGCTACCAGGGAAGCCCAATAGCTGATTAGCAATGTCGTTAGACAGCACATATTTGGATCTTTTTTTTTCTTTTGAACCCAGTCTGACAGTCTCTGCCTTTTGATTGGATTGTCTGAGCCACAACTCTGGCCCTAGAGTAAGAATAGCTCAAGGGACTTCCATGGTGGTACAGTGGTTGAGACTCAGTGCTCCCAATGCAGGAGGCCCGGTTTCCATTCCTGGTGAGGAAACTAGATCCCATATACCTCAACTAAGAGTTCACATGCTACAGTGAAGGTCAAAGATCCTGGGTGTTCCTACTAAGACTTGGCACAGTCAAATAAAAGAATATATTTAAAAAAAAAAAAAGAAACAGCTCAATTCTAAGTGACACCCTAGCTTGAGGAACTAAGTGCTCAGTGGATGTGGGGCACAGCCCCAGGTGGCCTTGGCTTGTCTCCCTTGGCATAAATCCTCTGTCCTATGAGCTGAGGCAAGATTAGTTGGGATCTCAGTGTCCTATGTAGGTAGAACCTTTGTCTCATGAATGGGAGGATGGAGTCCTTGCCTCTTGGATACACTTATCTAGAACAGTTCCTCAGGAACAAGTAGCTAGGTGCAGCATGAAAAATGCTGATGTCTTTCCTATCCCTTCCAGGAAGATAGCCCACCAGCTGGGACCTGGGGAGGAGTCAGAACCTTGTGTTCTGGGCTGCACCAGTCTGGATGGAGTTCCCATCTCCTTGAGCTGGTAATAGGGAGGGACAGCGTGCATCTTGGTTCAGATACCACATACTCTTGTAGTTTTATGGAATTTTAGTAAATATTCTTGAGTAAATATTTCCTGATATGCTGTTCAGTTAAGTTCAGTCCAGTCGCTCAGTCATATCCAACTCTTTGTGATCCCATGAATTGCAGCATGCCAGGCCTCCCTGTCCATCACCAACTCCTGGAGTTCACTCAGACTAATGTCCATCGAGTCAGTGATGCCATCCAGCCATCTCATCTTCTGTCATCCCCTTTTCCTTCTGACCCCAATCCCTCCCAGCATCAGGGTCTTTTCCAAAGAGTCAACTCTTTGCATGAGGTGACCAAAGTACTGGAGTTTCAGCTTTAGCATCATTCCTTCCAAAGAACTCCCAGGGCTGATCTCCTTTAGAATGGACTGGTTGGATCTCCTTGCAGTCCAAGGGACTCTCAAGAGTCTTCTCCAACACCACAGTTCAAAAGCATCAATTCTTCAGCGCTCAGCTTTCTTCACAGTCCAACTCTCGCATCCATATATGACCACAGGAAAAACCATAGCCTTGACTAGACGGACCTTTGTTGGCAAAGTAATGTCTCTGCTTTTGAATATGCTATCTAGGTTGGTCATAACTTTCCTTCCAAGGAGTAAGCGTCTTTTAATTTCATGTAGGGCCATTTATATTTTTATATGCCTATATGACCAACTATTTTTATTTTTTTAATAATTAAAAATATGTGTTTTTTTTGTTTGTTTGTTTGGCTATGTTGGGTCTTAGTTACAGCATGAGGGATCTTCGTTGCAGAGCTCAAGCTTCTCTAGTTGTGACGTCTGTGCTTCTCTCTAGTTCAGGCTCATGGGCTTGTTGCCCTGCTGCATCATGTGGGACCTTAGTTCCACAACCAGGGATTGAATCTGCATCCCCTGCGTTTGAAGGTGGATTCTTAACCACAGACTACCAAGGAAGTACCCAGCCAACTATTTTTATATGGTTGTTTAAAAAATACTTCTCATCAGTTTTGCTGAGGAGTGAGTCTGGGTTGCACATTTTAGTGCCAGAAGTGGAAGTAGGAAGGAGAAACTGATTAAGTATAGATTACCACTGTCTTTAGTTGAATGCTTGGAGTATTTTTAGTTGCTAGAGGAGCCTGGTGGGCTGCAGTCCAAGGGGTCGCTAAGAGTTGGATACGACTGAGTGTCTTCACTTTCACTTTTCACTTTCATGCATTGGAGAAGGAAATGGCAACCCACTCCAGTGTTCTTGCCTGGAGAATCCCAGGGACAGGGGAGCCTCATGGGCTGACATCTATGGGGTCGCACAGTCGGACAGGACTGAAGCGACTTAGCAGCAGCAGCAGCAGCAGTGGGAGGCATAAGATATATTTGTAGTACTACTGCTGCTACTGCTACTAATGGGCTTCCCAGGTGGCGCTAGTGATAAAGAATCCACCTGCCAACACAAGAGGCCCGGGTTTGATCCTTGGGTCAGGAAGATCCCCTGGAGTGGGAAATACCAACCCACTCCAGTATTCTTGCCTGAAAAGTCTCATGGACAGAGGAGCCTGGGAGGCTACAGTCCAAAGGGTCACGAAGAGTCAGATGTGACTGAGTCACAACACTACTACTACTAACAATAATTTTCTTAGATTAGTATCCCAGAGGCAAAGTCTAAGGTCATAGTTCTTATAGATGATTGGTTAATTAAGTCCTCTTAGAAGAAATCTTTAGAGAAGTGGTGACATGACAGCATGCAAGTTCCCAGGCGTCTCAAGGGAGATGGTGTGAGCCTGTCTAGCAGCCAACTCATAGCATCTAGGGATGGATATTCTGTAGTAAAGAAACTCAGAGCAGAGTTCAATAGTACCTGGTATAAGAATCTAAATCAACCTCATGAAAATAACTGTAGTAATGTTAATAAAAGTAGTATAATAGCTACTTTTATTGGCTACCTTCTATCTTTTAAATAATTTTACACTTACTATCTCTAATTCTTATAACACAGTAAATTTAATATTATTCTTTCATTTCTACAGATGAAGAGATTAGATCTGATCTATCCTAGGTCACTCAGCCTGTCCTCTGTCTGTTACCTACACAAAATTGTCCAGGAAGGAGTAAAGAAATGAGAAATGAAAAAAAAAAAAAAAAAGCGGGGGAGGGGGAACAAAGAGAATAAAATAGTCAGCAGAAATGCAGCAGCAAAATGGGAGTACACACCAGCACTTGCCCCAGTAGGTATTCATTAGCACAAATACTCTTGGTTTTGATCAAGTCTTCTAGGGTCAGCCTTGTTAGGGCTCAACAATGCTGAAATCTGTTGATTAAGATCCTCCAAGGAGTGAAAATTTTGGGTAATATGCTTCTGGGCCCATTTCCCACTCAACATGCTTAAATTACTTGGTTTAGCAAGGAGCAGAGCTTTTTCTCTAAAGCGAGAACCCCACATGGCAATATTTTCCTTCAAATTAATTGGCAATGGAGAGACTTCAAGTGGTGCTACATACCCCCTAAGCTCCATTGTGGTTCAAGTGCTAAAGGTTTAGGTGCTCCATGAATATCAATTTAAATAGCATCCTGCAGTGATTTATTCCAAAGGAGCCAGATTTTTTTTTAAAAAGAGGATACAAGCACCTGGTCTCTTTTCAATAAGTGACAGTGTGATATTTCTTAGTAAGAATAATGTAAAGGAGGATTTATAGGTTGAGCCATACTCATTGTTAGAAAGAAAGAAAGAGAAGAAAGTGAAGTTGCTCATTTGTGTCCGACTCTTTGCGATCCCATGGACTGTAGTCTACCAGGCTTCTCTGTCCATGGGATTTTCCAGGCAAGAGTACTGGAGTGGGTTGCCATTTTCTTCTCCAGGGGATCTTCCTGACCCAGGGATTGAACCCAGGTCTTCTGCATTGCAGGCAGACACTTTACCCTCTGAGCCACCAGGGAAGCCCATACTCGTTGTTAGGTACAATAAATGCTTTCTTTTTACACTGAAGGTGTTTTGTGAAGTAGATGGTAGAGATCATTTCAAAACCGTTGCTTTTTTAGATTAGATTAAAAGAAAAAGCAAGAGAGTCCCAGAAAAACATCTGCTTCTGCTTCTTCTTCATTGACTATGCTAAAGCCTTTGACTGTGTGGATCACAACAAGCTGTGAAAAATTCTTAAAGAGATGGGAATACCAGACCACCTTACCTGCCTCCTGAGAAATCTGTATGCAGGTTAATAAGCAACAGTTAGAACCAGACATAGAACAATGGACTGGTTCCAAAAGGAAAAGGAGTATGTCAAGGCTGTTATATTGTCACCCTACTTATTTAACTTCTATGCAGAGTACATCATGAGAAATGCTGGGCTGGATGAAGCACAAGCTGGAATCAAGATTGCAAGGAGAAATATCAATAACCTCAGATATGCAGATGACACCACCCTTATGGCAGAAAGCGAAGAGGAACAAAAGAGCCTCTAGATGAAAGCGAAAGAGGAGAGTGAAAAAGCTGGCTTAAAGCTCAAAATTCAGAAAACTAAGATCATGGCATCTGGTCCCATCACTTCATGGCAAATAGATGGGGGAAACAGTAGGAACAGCGGCTGACTTTATTTTTTGGGGCTCCAAAATCACTGCAGATGGTGAGTGCAGCTATGAAATTAAAAGACGCTTGCTCCTTGAAAGAAAATCTATGACAAACTTAGACAGCATATTAAAAAGCAGGGACATTACTTTACCAACAAAGGTCCATCTAGTCAAAGCTATGATTTTTCCAGTTGTCATGTATGGATGTGAGAGTTGTCATGTATGGATGATGCTTTTGAACTGTGGTGTTGGAGAAGACTCTTGAGAGTCTCTTGGACTGCAAGGAGATCAAACCAATCAACCCTTGAGGAAGTGAGTCCTGAATATTCACTGAAAGACTGATGCTGAAGCTGAAACTCTAATATTTTGGTCACCTGATGGGAAGAACTGACTCACTGGAAAATACCCTGATGCTGGGAAAGATTGAAGGCAGGAGGAGAATGGAAAGACAGAGGATGAGATGGTTGGATGGCATCACTGACTCGATGGACATGAGTTTGAGCAAGCTCTGGGAGTTGGTGATGGTCAGGGAAGCCTGGTACGGTCCATGGGGTCGAAAAGTGTTGGACACGACTGAGCAACTGAACTGAACCGAACTGAAAGAGAAATTGCTATTCAGCAGGACTACAATTCTACTTAAATGATAAATTAGGCACCTAACTAAACAGTGAATGTTTAGTTGAAGTTCAAAATCACTTTTTTACTGTGTCTTGCTAATTCAGAATATATTAATATATGTTACTCTCTCAGTAACACCTGCAATTCCAAATGGTGTGTCATGTGAATATCACAGAAATATTTGAAAGTGGTGATTTTCTTCACAAAACTCTCCTAATCTCCTAAAATAGAAGTTATGCTTTCAGACCTAGAAATATCAATGCAATCTGACAAGTTAATAACCCCCCAAACCAAATTTTACAGAGATTTCATCGTCATATGAACAGTGCGGAAGTTATAACAAAGACATTTGAGAAAAATTTAGATCTATTACATTCTAACAAAATGCTTTAAAGTTTAGTCTAATATCTGCTTTTTCAATGCCAGCCAAGATAGGTAACATGATTGAACCATATTTCTAATCTCTTGGGTTTCACATTGCTTAAATTTGTCATGCAAGAAAATTTTTTAGCATAGGACATTTCAATTTTTTTTAAGGTTTCTGATAGAAGTTTCTGGGAGAACTTAAAAAATTTTCCTCAAAAAGTGATTCCTTATCCATATCAGCAGAAGTAGGTTCAGAAATCATAGCTGGATTAGATAGAATACTTGACACAATGATACTAATGATTGATTAGATGACCACTTCTGATATTTGATTTCTGACAAAATCAGACCCACCTATTATTCACTATTATTTTGTATTGTTATTTTGATTTTATGATGCAACTAGAACAATGGACATGTACTTTGAGATGTAATGCAAAGTAACGTGTACTCTGCATATGCCAATTTTTAATATTTCTATGGGTTTTCTCTCAGATGTATTCCATTTGCAGTGAGTTTTTATCTTCAGTGACCCTATATTTCCCTTCAGTGTCCCACAGCTCCAAACTCTCAGCTGAGGGGAGAAGACCTTTTGCATCCTTTCAGTCTTATCTCTCCTCTTGTTAGCCCTTTAAACTCTGCCCCGGTTAAATTGATTAAAGAAGTGTTAGTGGCTGATGATGGTTTGTGTGCTAAGTTGCTTCAGTCTTTGCACCCTTTGCAACCCAAAGGACTGTAACCTGCCAGGCCGCTCTGTCCATTGGATTCTCCAGGCAAGAATACTGGAGTGGGTTGCCATGCCCTGCTTCATGGAATCTTCTCAACCCAGGGATCAAACCCATGTCTCCTATGTCTCCTGCATTAGCAGCTTAGTTTTCCATTGGGCTTCCCTTGTGGCTCAGCTGGTAAAGAATCTATCTGCAATACTGTAGACCTGGGTTCAATCCCTGGGTTGGAAGATCCGCTGGAGAAGGGAAATGCTACCCACTCCAGTATTCTGGCCTGGAGAATTCCATAGACTGTATAGTCCATGGGGTCTCAAAGAGTCGGACATGACTGAAAGACTTTCACTTTTCTTTACTACTAGCACCACTATTTGCTAAAGCCAACAGTCACTAGTGATCTACTATGTACTAGGTAGAGTATATGCTTATATTCCATGTTACAACACACAAACACGCACACACACAGACTCACACATCAGGCAGGCTCTTTCCATGGAAGATTGAAATATAACAATGGCCCTATTATTCCAAAAAATTGGAATATTACTCTTGAAAAGAGTATGTTTTTAAATACAAAATATAATAAACATTATGCAGTATTCCTTTTCAAAATCTATTGGCTTTGATGAGTAAATATTTAATTATAGGCTTACAAAGAACATGTCTCTAAGAAGAGACATATCCCATTTTAGACAAGGTCATCATGTAGGACCAGAAACTCAGAATTATAAAGCAGATTAATTAGGGGTGATTATTTTTTCCAAGCAAAGTTTACCACCTCACATGATTCTTTCTGAAGTGTGAACTCTGATTTAAAAATCATTGGTTTTTTATTTTGTTTGTTTTTACTATTCAAATAAACCTTTTTTCTGTTCTCTAAATTTTTCTTAAAAAAATCATTGTTAATAATTTGATCAAAAAAATTCAATTTGTGCACTAGCTTTACCTGTAATCATTATGACTGCATAGATTCCTCTCTGAACTACTTCCTGAAAAATACATCTATCTGGGCAGAGAGCTAAATTTAGGCCAAATTACTTTTTAAAATTTAAAAACATTGCATTTGTGTCAGAACACTGAGGGTAGAGAAGAAAGAAGCAGAGGTAGTTAATATTTATTTAATATTTAATTTCTCCAGACTCTTTGTGAAATGCTCCATGTCCCATTTAGCATCAACAGTTTTGAAAAGAGCCTTCCTATTCTTACTTTGACAATCAAAAACAGAGGCCCACAAATAACCACAGTAATACAGCTAGTAAGGACTGGAAAGTAGTTTATAATCCATATCCATAGGACTCCATAGTCCTTGCCTTAAAAACAAAAACAGAACCAAAAAAACCCAGTTCATCAACCAAAAAGAAAAAAATTTAAAAAAAACCCTTGATTTTGGAAGGAAATAGTAAATATATATTTTTTGAGTACAAAGGGCCATATATAGTTATATTCCAAAAACATGTAAAATAACTTTTCTAGTTAGCTTGCTTTAAGTTAAAACAATTTGGGTCCTTGCAAATTGTAAAGTTAGACTCTTGAAAAATACTGAAAATTTACCATGCATGAAGAAAACAATTCATAGAACCAATTATAGCCCACTGGCATATTACATGCTCAGTTTTTATGAGCAAACCATGCCAAACATAGAGTAATTTTAGCCGTTGAAATCTGTCCTTATGTAAATAGATGTCTGCTTTCATTGGTGCCATCTCAGCAATACAGATGGGCTATTTGTTGCCTGGTGCCAGGCTGTAGAAAGATATTAGAGTGCCACAGATTGATCTGCTGTTTGAGTTGGAACTGAACCAACTGCTGTATGATAGCTCCAGTCATCTATTTTGCTAGCCAGTTCTCTTCATTAGTATTCATTTTTGCTCTGGGGATTCAGCTCTCACACGAAGAGTGGGTCCCTAAAAGCACCTGGTTTCTCCCTTCCGTATCACTGGCTTTGGATATACTATTAATTACAGTGGAACTTTGATCATTTACTAGTTTCAAATACTCTTCAAATGCCATCAATATAAATAATCTGTTGTTCCCTTCTTTGTGACAAAAAAAATCACAGGGTTCAAAGTCTCTGGTCCATTATGATGCTGTATTTTATTTCATTCTTGATATGGAGTGAGTGTAGTCAATCTCTTAGAATGTGGTGAAAGATTTTTGCTACATGACTACATTTTTCTTGTATGATTTCATTCCATACTGACTTTCCTTTAATCCACCCTGCCTACTCTTGGAACTCCTTCTATTGCTTCTCTCCAACTTTCAATTCTTTTTCAAAGTGATAGATGTCACATCTATGTACTTCAGAACTTTCAAGGATCTATATTCAAGTGATGCTCTTCACCACATTTATACTACTATCTGAAGGTGGTGTGTGTGTGTGTGTGTGTGTGTGTGCGCGCGCGCTCAGTTGTGTCCTACTCATTGCGACCCCATGGGCTGTAGCCCACCAGGCTCCTCTGTCTATGGGATTTTCCAGGTGAAGATATTGGAGCAGGTTGCCATTTCCTGCTCCAGGGGATCTTCCTGACTCAGGGATTGAGCCTGTGTTTCCTGGCTCTCCTGCATTGGCAGGTGAATTCTTTACCACTATGCCACCTGGGAAGCCCAGGTGAAGGTGGACCAAGAGGTTACTCAGGCAACTGAAGGATCTAGGCTATGAAATGTTGTTGTCATTCAGTCACTCAGTTGTGTCCAACTCTTTGTGACCTCATGGACTTCAGCACGCCAGGCTTCCCTGTCCTTTCACCATCTCCCAGAGCTTGCTCAAACTCATGTCCATCGAGTTGGTGATGCTATCCAACCATCTCATGCTCTGTCATCCCCTTCTCCTCCTGCCTTCAATCTTTCCCAGCATCAGGGTCTTTTCAAATGAGTCAGCTCTTCACATCAGGTGGCCAAAGAATTGGAGCTTCAGCTTCAGCATCAGTCCTCCCAACGAATATTCAGGATTGATTTCCTTTGGGATTGATTGGTTTGATCTCCTTGGTATTCTCAAGAGTCTTCTTCAACATCACAGTTCAAAAGCATCAATTCTTCAGCTCTTAGCCTTCTTTATGATTAAACTCTCACATTCATACATGACCACTGGAAAAACCATAGCTTTGACTAGATGGACGTTTGTTGGCAAAGTAATGTCTCTGCTTTTTAACATGCTGTCTAGGTTTGTCATTGCTTTTCTTCCAAGGAGCAAGTGTCATTTAATTTCATGGTATCTTTTAATTTCTTGACCCACCTACCTCCAAAGTAAAAGTAAAGCCTGGAAAAATACTCAAATTAGACTCATAAAAATTCTGAAGTGATTTAGATGTGGCATCTATTACTATGAATGAATCCTATATATTAAAAACATCAGAGTATCCTACAGCACACCAGTGTGCCAACATACTGGACCCTGCCTCAGAGCCTGCAATACCCAGAAGCCCTTGAGATACAGTGAATGACAGAACTTTGGATGACACATCAGATGTCAGCACATATACTGCCCTATCTGATGCAAACAACTATATTCTGGGTCTTGAGATGGAAACACTAAGATTCATTTATTCCTTGTTTTACTCCTTTATTTATACAAATGTTTATTGACTGCCTACTGTGTGCCAGGAACTCTGTTAGGAATACAGCTCAGAATCCTTTTCTTTGTATCCTGTTGGTCTTTCCCCTTCTCTCCCCACAAATCACAATGGTACCATTGTTAAATATTTGCCAAGCCTCTGGGTTGTGCTAGGCACTGTGGTGGTTATTTACACAATATCTCACAACATTGTCATAATCCTGCAGGGGAGATCATGATGTTCCCATTTTATAACTGAGGGAATAGAGTCAAAAAGATTAGTTATCTTCTCAGAGTAAGTGGTAGGACATGGAATCCAAGAAGCCTAGTTTGGTTGGACTCTAAACAGTTGTACTACAGCTCTTTTTCCCAATAGGTGGTAGAAAATTCTCCTGGACTGAGAGTTAAAGTACTCAGCCTGCCAGACTCGACACCTCCTGCAGCACTTTGGACCAGTTTCATCTCTTGTCCAACCGGCACAAAGTTCGGGCTTCCTTCTCCTTCCAGGGTTTTGGCAACCAAACGTTCTTCTCCTGAAACCAGTTTTTTTCTCTTGTGTCTCTTGCCAATGGTTGCCCAGTTGCCCAGTTAGCAAATTCAACTTTTATTTTCCCCTTTATAGCTCAACTCACCTGTGTATCAACAAATTTAAAGTCATTCATTTTCACTTGTCTTTACTTTTTCTAAAATGCACTTAGTTTTCTCTTACACATGGTTAAAGTTTTCCTGTGTCATTTCTACTTAGTGCTTTATTTCCTGGTGAATGTGAATGTATCCAGTTATCAATTCTTCCCGCTCCTATCCTATGCTGCTTCCTTGCAATCTTACTTAAGTGATCAAATCTGGTCTCTGCTGCTTCTGAGCAAGTAATATTAGGCAAACATTCTCATCCGTAAGTGCCTCAGTTTCCTCATTTGCATAAGGCGATAGTATTTACTATATGCAGGTCAGGAAGCAACAGTTAGAACTGGACATGGAACAACAGACTGGTTCCAAATAGGAAAAGGAGTAGGTCAAGGCTGTATATTGTTACCCTGCTTAGTTAACTTATATGCAGAGTACATCATGAGAAACACTGGGCTGGAAGAAGCACAAGCTGGAATCCAGATTGCTGGGAGTAATATCAATAACTTCAGATATGCAGATGACACCACCCGTATGGCAGAAAGTGAAGAGAAACTAAAAAGCCTCTTGATGAAAGTGGAGAGTGAAAAAGTTGGCTTAAAGCTCAACATTCAGAAAACTAAGATCATGGCATCTGGTCCCATCATTTCATGGGAAATAGATGGGGAAACAGTGGAAACAATGTCCACAGCGTCAGAGTTTATTTTTTTGGGCTCCAAAATCACTGCAGATGGTGATTGCAGCCATGAAATTAAAAGACGCTTACTCCTTGGAAGGAAAGTTATGACCAACCTAGATAGCATATTCAAAAGCAGAGACATTACTTTGCCAACAAAGGTCCGTCTACTTAAGGCTATGGTATTTCCAGTGGTCGTGTACGGATGTGAGAGTTGGACTGTGAAGAAAGCTAAGCACCGAAGAATTGATGCTTTTGAACTGTGGTGTTGGAAAAGACTCTTGAGAGTCCCTTGGCCTGCAAGGAGATCCAACCAGTCCATTCTAAAGGAGATCAGTCCTGGGTGTTCATTGAAAGGACTGATGCTACAGATGAAACTCCAATACTTTGGCTACCTCATGCGAAGAGTTGACTCATTGGAAAAGACTCTGATGCTGGGAGGGATTGGGGGCAGGAGGAGAAGGGGACAATAGAGGATGAGATGGCTGGATGGCATGACCGACTCGATGGATATGAGTTTGAGTGAACTCCGGGAGTTGGTGATGGACAGGGAGGCCTGGCGTGCTGCAATTCATGGGGTCGCGAAGAGTCGGACACGACTGAGCAACTGAACTGACCTGAACTGAACTGATAGTATTTACTGCATAGAGTTGTAAGAAATAACTTCACAGTGACTGGAACTTAGTAAGATATGCATAATGTTTATTATTATTGAGTTTTAGTATAGCACATCAATTCTTTCCAGCAGAATACACTCATAGGAGGGCCTACGACCAGACAATAAATCCTCCTACAGGGGAGCTGGCATCTGATACATGTGCAGGGCTGGAGGTTTAAGCTGTTGGGTAAGCATGCTTTCTGACTTTCTGAGGGCTAAGTCAGATTCAGTCAGGAAAAAAGTTGGTAACAGAACTGATGATAATGTAGCAGGGAATTCTGGCATTTGAGCAAGAGACAGCAATGAAGACTTAAAGATTTGTCAAGGATTACGAAGGCTTGGTTCTCTAGGCTGATTTCCAGGACAGGGCCCCAATCCTTTGGAAAGGACCTTTGGAAGACATCCTGGTAAAGAACTGGAGTATAGGTGAGTAATCAAGAACTTGGAGATGGGTAGAAGCCAACTGTAAGTCACAGAGGTAGATGCCAAAATTTAGGAATGTAGATGTCACAAGTAGGGACTCAGGTTAGTTTAGAATAGAATAGGTTAGGTAGGATAAAATAGAGTGGAATAGAATAGAATAGAATTGAGCAACATGGGACTCTGGGATGTGGGGCTGGGGCAGTCCTAGGCCAGGACTAGGGACCCAGCCAGCTGATATGGACTTGGATCCAGACCTGATGATTCTGAGTGGGAAAAGATATAGAGATGAGAAACCAGGCTAAGCTGGTTTCCTTTATAAATGCAATATTATAAACCTCCAAGACTATATTAGATTTATAAAACCCTAAGTGTATGTAGATATCTTGATGTGGTGTTAATATCTTATTCTGCTACCACTTCAAATAATTGAGGAGATAATGAAAAATAGATGCGATGGTGATTTTTAAGTTTTTTCTTAAAAAGTTTTTTAAATGTAAGGCATTGTGGCTGTTATTCCTAATAATAACTTTTCATGATAGCAATGTAATTTTCTATTTAAATTCTTGGTTTTCTTCATAATCTAGCAATACAACTGGTATATTGAACAAGCATGGTTTGAGGGATATAATAAGAAAAGCAATTTTATTTTTGCCTCCCACTGACATTTTAAAGTATATTCAGTAAGATAAATGTTTCTCCTGCTGCTAGATAAAAGCTCAAGGGGACTTAATGACAGAAAGTCCCATGGTTGCTTTAACTTGCAAAATAGAGCTTGATTCAAAAATTAGAATGTCTAGACTAAATTTTAGTTTTCATTTATACATAAGAGTTCCTTCCCCTCTCCTTCCCCCTCCCATCCCTAGCTGTCTCCTTGCAGCCTTGTCAGAGAGGCACTATGGGTGGCTTGTCCCACCTAAATTAGCCTCAAGGTTGAACAAGGAGAAAAGGAACAGAAGGTTCTTACTTAACTGGTACTTTCATTCTGTCTCTTTACTCTCTGTGCCTGGTTGATGTTTAAAGCTGACTTTCTCCTTCTGGAGTCATTCTGGATTATCTGACAGCTCACCTGCTGGGCCCTCTGACTTCAGCTCCCACAGTGTGGGCTGTGCCCTCATTCAGTGACTACTGGCTCCCGCTTAGCTTCTAGACTTGAGACAGTCCACCCAAGCCCAGATTCTGTTGGGATCTCTTGCCATCAGGCCAAAGTTCTATTTGAACAGCAATTTTAAAATGATTCTAGGACAAAAGTCAATCAGTGATCAGTCTCTCTTGATGAGCCAGCAGCAGCCAATCTCTTGAATGTCTGTGTCCTGACACCTCTGCCAGTAGCTCTAGAATCCAGCCATAGTCCTCAGACTGGTCACATCCCAGTCCAGCCTGCTCCTACAACTCAGAATTTCCTCACCTCAGTTGAAGAAGGATAAAGCTCTTTTCAGTAGGTTGAACTTTATAATTCTACTCTCTCAGTCTACTCTCAACCTTTTATATCATCAAAGTGGGTCAGGGGTTTTAAAGTAAGCAAAACTAATTCTTATAATTTTTCTTTGAAAATTTACATATGGCCTGGCATCTCACATTGAAATTAAATATCTACTGTATTGTGATGCATGAGCGACTAACATGACTGAGCGACTAACACTTTCACTTTCATACAAACAAAAATGCATCTGTCAGAAAAGCTTCTCAACTATTTATGTTTAAGACACAGGGAATTTAGAGTTCAATGGGCTATGAAATCAGTGGGAAAATTAAGACTCCTTAGAGTTCCAAGTCCAAGTACCTCCTGATCATAAAAGAACAGGGAAAGTACCCTTCCCCTTTGCTGTCAATGTACTTGGTATATCACTATTATCATTGCTCTCACCATTTCACATTTACATTTACTAGATTTTAAGATTCTGGAGAATAAGTGTATGTACCAACTTTGTCTTGTATTTTTGGTGTCTAGTTTAGTATCTGGAACATTCATCATAAAATAATAAATGTTTATTAAACTAACTTAAAGAGATACAGATTTGTACTTGGGCTCCTATGATAACTGGATGAGTGGCATAGGAATGCAGTATTACTATTTACCAGGCTCCTTATGAATGTAGTATTACTATTTACCAGGCTCCTTATAAGTAAAATCAGTTCAGTTCAGTTCAGTCACTCAGTACTGTCCAACTCTTTGCAACCCCATGGACTGCAGCACACCAGGCTTCCCTGTCCATCACCAACTCCTGAAACTTACTCAAACTCATGTCCATTGAGTCAGTGATGCCATCCAACCATCTCATCCTCTGTCTTCCCCTTCTCCTCCTGCCTTCAATCTTTCCCAGCATCAGGGTATTTTCCAATGAGTCAGTTCTTTCCATCAAGTGGACAAAGTATCGGAGTTTCACCGTCAACATCAGTCCTTCCAGTGAATGTTCAGGACTGATTTCCTATAGGATGGACTGGTTGGATCTCCTTGCAGTCCAAGGGACTCTCAAGAGTCTTCTCCAATATCACAGTTCAAAAGCATCAATTCTTCAGCACTCAGCTTTTTAAAAAATAGTCCAACTCTCACATCCATACATCAGTTCAGTTCAGTTCAGTTGCTCAGTCGTGTCCAGCTCTTTGCGACCCCATGAATCACAGCACACCAGGCCTCCCTTGTCCATCACCAACTCCTGGAGTTTACTCAAACTCATGTCCATCGAGTCAGTGATGCCATCCAGCCATCTCATCCTCTGTCGTCCCCTTCTCCTCCTGCCTCCAATTCCTCCAGGCATCAGTGTCTTTTCCAATGAGTCAACCCTTCACATGAGGTGGCCAAAGTATTGGAGTTTCAGTTATAGCATCAGTCCTTCCAATGAACACCCAGGACTGGTCTCCTTTAGAATGGACTGGTTGGATCTCCTTGCAGGCCAAGGGACTCTCAAGAGTCTTCTCCAACACCACAGTTCAAAAGCATCAATTCTTCAGCGCTCAGCTTTCTTCACAGTCCAACTCACACATCCATACATGACCACTGGAAAAACCATAGCCTTGACTAGATGGACCTTTGTTGGCAAAGTAATGTCTCTGCTTTTGAATATGCTATCTAGGTTGGTCATAACTTTCCTTTCAAGGAGTAAGCGTCTTTTAATTTCATGGCTGCAATCACCATCTGCAGTGATTTTGGAGACCCCCAAAATAAAGTCTGACACTGTTTCCCATCTATTTGCCATGAAGTGATGGGACCAGATGCCATGATCTTCGTTTTCTGAATGTTGAGCTTTAGGCCAACTTTTTCACTCTTCTCTTTCACTTTCATCAAGAGGCTCTTAGTTCCTCTTCACTTTCTGCAGTAAGGGTGGTGTCATCTGCATATCTGAGGTTACTGATATTTCTCCTGGCAATCTTGATTCCAGCTTGTGCTTCATCCAGCCCAGCATTTCTCATGATGTACTCTGCATATAAGTTAACTAAGCAGGGTAACAATATACAGCCTTGACGTACTCCTTTTCCTATTTGGAACCAGTCTGTTGTTCCATGTCCAGTTCTAACTGTTGCTTCCTGACCTGCGTGCAGGTTTCTCAAGAGGCAGGTCAGGTGCTCTGGTATTCTCAGCTCTTTCAGAATTTTCCACAGTTTATTGTAAGCAACACAGTCAAAGGCTTTGGCATAGTCAATAAAGCAGAAATAGATGTTTCTCTGGAATTCTCTTGCTTTTTCAATGATCCAACAGATGTTGGCAATTTGATCTCTCGTTCCTCTTCCTTTTCTAAAACTAGCTTGAACATCTGGAAGTTCATGGTTCACGTATTGCTGAAGCCTGGCTTGGAGAATTTTGAGCATTCCTTTACTAGCATGTGAGATGAGTGCAATTGTGTGGTAGTTTGAGCATTCTTTGGCATTGCCTTTCTTTGGGATTGGAATGAAAACTGACCTTTTCCAGTCCTGTGGCCACTGCTGAGTTTTCCAAATTTGCTGGCACATTGAGCACAGCACTTTCACAGCATCATCTTTCAGGATTTGAAACAGCTCAACTGGAATTCCATCACCTCCACTAGCTTTGTTCATAGTAATGCTTCCTAAGGTCCACTTGACTTCACATTCCAGGATGTCTGGCTCTAGGTGAGTGATCACACCATCGTGATTATCTGGGTCATGAAGCTCTTTTCTGTACAGTTCTTCTGTATATTCTTGCCACCTCTTCTTAATATCTTCTGCTTCTGTTAGGTCCATACCATTTCTGTCCTTTATTGTGCCCATCTTTGCATTAAATGTTCCCTTGGTATCTCTAATCTTCTTGAAGAGATCTCTAGTCTTTCCCATTTTGTTGTTTTCCTCTATTTCTTTGCATTGATCACTGAGGAAGGCTTTCTTATCTCTGCTTGCTATTCTTTGGAACTCTGCATTCAGATGCTTATCTCTTTCCTTTTCTCCTTTGCTTTTCACTTCTCTTCTTTTCACAGCTATTTGTAAGGCCTTCTCAGACAGGCATTTTGCTTTTTTGCATTTCTTTTCCATGGGGATGGTCTTGATCCCTGTCTCCTGTACAATGTCATGAACCTCCGTCCATAGTTCGTCAGGCACTGTCTATGGGATCTAGTCCCTTAAATCTATTTCTCACTTCCACTGTATAATCGTAAGGGATTTGATTTAGGTCATTCCGGAATGGTCTAGTGATTTTCCCTACTTTCTTCAATTTAAGTCTAAATATGGCAATAAGGAGTCCATGATCTGAGCCACAGTCAGCTCCTGGTCTTGTTTTTGCTGATGTATAGAGCTTCTCCATCTTTCACTGCAAAGAATATGATCAATCTGATTTTGGTGTTGACCATCTGGTGATGTCCATGTGTAGAGTTGTCTCTTGTTTGTTGGAAGAGGGTGTTTGCTATGACCAGTGCGATCTCTTGGCAGAACTCTTTGAGTCTTTGCCCTGCTTCATTCTGTACTCCAGCTGTTTCTTGACCTCCTACTTTTGCATTCCAGTCCCCTATAGTGAAAAGGACATCTTTTTTGGGTGTTAGTTCTGAAAGGTCTTGGAGGTCTTCATAGAACCGTTCAACTTCAGCTTCTTCAGCATTACTGGTTGGGGCATAGGCTTGGATTACTGTGATATAGAATGGTTTGCCTTGGAAACGAACAGAGATCATTCTATCATTTTTGAGATTGCATCCAAGTACTGCATTTTGGACTCTTTTGACCATGAGGGCTACTCCATTTCTTCTAAGGGATTCCTGCCCACAGTAGTAGATATAATGGTCATCTGAGTTAAATTCACCCATTCCAGTCCATTTTAGTTCAGTAATTCCTAGAATGTCGACATTCACTCTTGCCGTCTCCTGTCTGACCACTTCCAGTTTGCCTTGATTCATGGACCTAACATTCCAGGTTCCTATGCAATATTGCTCTTTACAGCATCGGACCTTGCTTCTATCATCAGTCACCTCCACAACTGGGTACTGTTTTTGCTTTGGCTCCATCCCTTCATTTTTTCTGGAGTTATTTCTCCACTGATCTCCAGTAGCATATTGTGCACTTACCGACCTGGGGAGTTCCTCTTTCAGTATCCTATCATTTTGCCTTTTCATACTGTTCATGGGGTTCTCAAGGCAAGAATACTGAAGTGGTTTGCCATTCTCTTCTCCAGTGGACATTCTGTCAGACTTCTCCACCATGACCCGTCCATCTTGGTGGCCCCACAGGGCATGGCTTAGTTTCATTGAGTTAGACAAGGCTATGTTCCATGTAATCAGATTGGCTAGTTTTCTGTGATTATGGTTTCAGTGTGTCTGCCCTCTGATGCCCTCTCGCAACACCTACCATCTTACTTGGGTTTCTCTTACCTTGGTTGTGGGGTATTTCTTCATTGCTGCTCCACCAAAGCGCAGCTGCTGCTCCTTACCTTGGACGTTGGGTATCTCCTCACGGCTGCCCCTCCTGACCTTGAATGTGGGGTAGCTCCTCTTGGCCCTCCTGCGCCCGTGCAGCCACTGCTCCTTGGATACATCCATACATGACTACTGAAAAAACCATAGCTTTGACTAGATGGAACTTTGTTGGCAAAGTAATGTCTCTGGTTTTTAATCTGCTGTTTAGGTTGGTCATAACTTTTCGTCCAAGGAGTGTCTTTTAATTTCATGGCTGCAGTCACCATCTGCAGTGATTTTGGAGCCCCCCAAAATAAAGTCTGTCATTGTTTCCACTGTTTCCCCATCTATTTGCCATGAAGTGATGGGACTGGATCCCATGATCTTAGTTTTCTGAACGTTGAGGTTTAAGGCAACTTTTTCACTCTCCTTGTTCACTTTCATCACGAGGCTCCTTAGTTCTTCTTCACTTTCTGCCCTAAGAGTGGTGTCATCTTCGTATCTGAGGTTATTGATATTTCTCCTGGCAATCTTGATTCCAGCTTGTGCTTCCTCCAGTCCAGCATTTCTCATGATGTACTCTGCATAGAAGTTAAGTAAGCAGGGTGACAATATACAGCCTTGATGTACTCCTTCCCAATCTGGAACCAGTCTGTTGTTCTATGTCCAGTTCTACCTCTTGCTTCTTGACCTGCATACAGATTTCTCAGGAGGCAGGTCAGGTGGTCTGGTATTCCCATCTGTTTCAGAATTTTCCACAGTTTGTTGTGATCCACACAGTCAAAGGCTTTGGCATAGTCAATAAAACAGAAGTAGATATTTTTCTGAAACTCACTTGCTTTTTCAATGATCCAACAGATGTTGGCAATTTGATCTCTGGTTCCTCTGCCTTTTCTAAATGCAGCTTGAACGTCTGGGAAAAAATGGAAAATTGCTATTATACTAGTTGAAAAAACATGAAAACTATTAAAAATGACTCAAGAACTATTCTTAAAGCAAAATGATTTATAAATATTCATAATCACTTCTATTAAGCCTCATCTCTTCCTGCACCATTTCGACAGATGTGCTGTCAAAATGTCCTGTTAGTAGAATCACAGATTTTGCCCAGTCTGTTCTGTTGGTCAGGGAGATGAACTCCATGTTCTTTTTTTTTTTTTTGGCTATACCACAGTAGGGATGTGGGATCTTAGTTCCTGAACTAGGGATTGAACCTGTGGCCCCTGAAGTGGATGTGCAGAGTCTATAAGTACTGGACTGCCAAGGAAGCCCAATATAGGATTTCTTGATTAAACAGTCCTTGATAATTCTTTATTTATAATGGATAAAGTGAAAATAGCTAAGGGAACTTTTGAACTGAATTTTACTTTTTGTTTTGTTAACCATGAGAGGTCATAGAGTGGTATCAGAAGTAGTAGGAAAAGCACATAATAAATTTTCAAAGCATCTTTTTTAGAAAAAAACAAAACAAAACAAAACACCCAGTCTGTTGTTCTTTTATGCTCCTATGAAATATGCACATCCGATTCATCATATGTCAATGTATTTCTCAGCTAGTGTTGTATAAAAAACTACCTTAAACCTTACCAGCTTAAAACAACAAACATATTTATTGTTTTACAGTTTCTGTGGGTCAGAAATCTGTGAAAGGCTTAAGTGGGTGGTGTTGTTCAAAGTTTCTCATGTAGCTTCAATCAAGGTGTCTGCCAGGGCTGGAGTCATCTGAATCTTAACTGGATCTGGAGAATCTGCTTGGCTGACAGTCACAGCTGTTGGCAAGAGCCTTCAGTTACTCTCCATATGGGTCCTCTATAGGATTGTTCATGACATGTTTTCCACCAGAGTGAGTGGTCTAAGAGACAGAAAAAGAGGCAGGGAGAGGGAGTGAAGGGCATGAAGACAGAGGAGAGGAAACAGTTCCTAAAACAGAAGCCATAATTCCTAATAATCTAAATTTGGAAGTAACATGCAGTCACACAGACCAACCCTGGTACAGAATGGGAGGGGACTCCACAAAGGTCTGACACCAGGAGCTGGGGGATCACTGGGATTCTAGTAATCCTGGTTATGGCAGTGTGTCCTCTGGCCCCCACTGATCCACCTCCTCTCCTACTCTTACCTCCTCCCATGGCCCTCATTGCAGTATCCGGAATCTCATCATTTAAGTCAGGTACAGGTGTGGATGAGGCTCCTTGGGTGTATTTTCTTAGGTATAATTACCTAGATCTGTACATTTGTGAACTAAACTGACAAGGATCTATCCTTCTCAGTGTTAGTCATAAAAAGGCATGAAATAATGGCATTTACAATGACATGAATGGACATAGAGATTGTCATACTGAGTGAAATAAGTCAGACAGAGGACAACTATTGTATGCGAGCATGCATGCTAAGTCACTTCAGTCGTGTCCAGCTCTGTGATGCTATGGACTGTAGCCTGCCAGGCTCCTCTGTCCATGGAATTCTCCCGGCCAGAACACTGAAGTGGGTTGCCATGCCCTCCTCCAGGGGATCTTCCTGACCCAGGGGTTGAACCCACGTCTCTTATGACTCTGGCTTTGGCAGGCAGATTCTTTACCACTAGCGCCACCTGGGAAGCCCCCAACTATTATATGATATTGCTTATATGTGGAATCTAAAAAAATATAGTACAAATGAATTTATTTACAAAACAAATAGAATTACAAATGTAGAAAACAATCTTATGGTTACAGGAGGGAGTATGGTGGGGAGAAATGAATTGGGAGATTGGAATTGACATATACAGACTACTATATATAAAATAGATAACGAATAAGGACCTACTGTATAGCACGGGATATTCTACTCAATACTCTGTAATGACCTATATGGGAAAATAATCTAAAAAAGAGTGGATTTATGTACATGTATGACTGATTCACTTTGCTATACAGCAGAAAGTAACACAACATTTTAAATCAGCTATACTCCAATAAGCTTCCCTGGTAGCTCAGATGGTAAAGAATCTGCCTGCAATGTCTTAGAACCAATGTCTTAGAATGCCTTAGAACCCAGGGAGACCTGGGTTCAATCCCTGAGTCAGGAAGATCCCCTGGAGAAGGCACTGGCAACCCACTCCAGTATTCTTGCCTGGAGAATCCCCTGGACAGAGGAGCCTGGCAGACCATGGGGTCGCACAGAGTCAGACATAACTAACTACTTGATGATGATGATGTTACTCCAATAAAAATTAGAAAAAAACAAATCATCCCTCACACACAATGATCACTCGTGTGAAAGGCACAAGATACCTACTATAGACATTCTAGTATACAAAAAAGGGGAGTGGGGAGTCACTGATCAGAGCAGTTATAAAATCCAGTCAGACATATCAGAAGTGTCTTGATTAGGTTGGCAGGCTTAGAAATACTTCATTGTGGCTCTCCATGCCTTTCTCTGGGCTCCTGGCATTGCCCTCTGAGAAATCCTTCATTTTTCACAACAGATAGTGTGTGTTTGCAGCTGAGCAATTTTCTTAGCCTGCTTCCTTCCAGTGAAATTTTGTAGTCCAAAGTCTACTTTTCATATTGTACTGTTCTGTCCCTCTCAGGCCAACCTGATAATGTTTCTGAGTGTGTAATTCTTTTAAAGATTGTGGATTTTCCGTGAACCTTATTAAGTTGAACTGTTAGACAAAAGCCGTACCTATATATCCTTTCAATGTAGCCCAATCTCTTCCTTGGGCTTTTTCTGAGAAGGTTGAGGAACAATAATACACTTAAGCTTTCCAGAGGCCCAATTTTTTTTTTTTAATTTTTATTTATGGTTGTGCTGAGTCTTTGTTGTTGCGTGTGGGCTTTCTCAAGTTGTGGTGAGTGGGGACCACTCTCTAGTTGTGGAGTGCAGGTTTCCCTTTGTGGTGGCTTCTCATTGTGGGGCATGGGATCTAGGGTGCTTGAGCAGGCTCTAGAATGTGGACTCAGTAGGTGTGGTACATGGGCTTAGTTGCCCCTTGGCATTTAGCATCTTTCTGGACCAGGGATCGAACTAGTGTCCCCTGCATTACAAGGTGGATACTTAACCTCTGGACCACCAGAGAAGTCCCAAGAGGCCCTATTGTTTAATTGAGAGCATCTGTGATACATGCTTTAACTCTCCTCAGTCTTCTGATTAGATCACCCTCTGAAAAAACACCTCAATTATCCTGAAGTCTAAACAAAAGACCATTCAGTCCTTGTTTTCTTACTAGACCCATTTATTTTTCCTTTAGCAGTGCCTTGGATTTGTTCTTTGCTTGGTAGACATTTCTTAATTTTAGGATCATTTGTCATCCTGAAAATCTAAGAAGTTTCAAAAACATTGATTTCTGGCTCTGGCTCCTTTGTGTTTAATAATTCTTCCTTAGTTTATTTCTCTCCTCTTACATTCTACTGTAAGCAACAAAAGAAGGCAGGTGGCACTTTTTAACACTGTTGTTGGAAACCTCTTATGTCACCCTGTTCATTACACTTTATACTTTTCATATAACTACATACAACAGTGTTGCTGAGGTTTCTGGTATTAAAATGCAAAGTTCTTCTTGATTCTGGGTTCCAATAACTGTTACTTCACTTCCTTGTAAACCTTCACTCACTGCCTTATCAAACACTACCAGACATCTATTAATAGCTACTTTAGTGCACTTTAGGTGTTCATTAATGCCATCTTCAGTGCCCATTTTTTAAGCCACTCCCACATTTTAGATTTTTATTATAGTAGCATCCCATTTCCAGATACCAAAACTATACTAGCCATCAATTGTGTAATAAATTTCTAAGCCACTCCCACATTTTAGATTTTTATTATAGTAGCATCCCATTTCCAGATACCAAAACTATACTAGCCATCAATTGTGTAATAAATTACTCTTACATATAACAACTTTAAATAACAAATATTTCTTATTTCACAGTTTTCAAAGGCAGCTTGGAGCAGCTTAGCTGGATGGTTCTGACTCAGGATTTCTCATGTGGTTTTAGTTGAGCTATTGGCTGGGCTGCATTCTATGGAGGCTTGGGTGGGGTTGGGGTTCCATTTCTAACTCATTCCAATGGCTTTTGGCAAGAGACTTCTGTTCCTCCTTACATGTGCCTTTCCACAGGGCTCCTCATGACATGGCTTCCCCGGAGTAAATGACCCAGGAAAGAAAAAGCACATTCCCAAGGAGGAAGCTACGGATTTTTTTATACTCTAGTCTCAGAAGTGGGTACCATTACATTTACTATATCCTCATCATTAGAAATTAGTCATTAAAGCTAACCTACACTCAAAGGGAAGGAGATTAAGTTTTACTTCCCGAAGGGAGAAGGTTCAAAGAATTTTGAGGCATACTTTCAAAATCACCACAGGCAACATGCTGACTAGGAAAGACAGTTTTAGATAGTTTTAATTTCTTTGATTCCCAGTAGCCTGATTTTAAGATATAAAGTATCTTAAAGTAACTCAATCCCCTAAGAAAGAAGACTTAAGTAATATTAACTATATGAAGGTATTAAAACAATTGGTCATTAAATTTCACAATCTATTAATAGTTGTGGAAAAAAGAAAAGGAAATCTGACATATGTAGCTAATCTATAAAGCATTGACATAAATGAATTGAGCATGTTCTTGTATGAGTAAAAATTGGGCAACTCCTACTGATGGCTTTATCTTGTGGTTCAGATTTGTGGTTAAATAATACGTGGCAAGAAGGTTTTAATCATTTATCTTGCCATTATATATACTTTCTCTTTGTTGACTTCTAGTTAACTTGAATAATCAATCCACTTGAGTCTAAATTAGTCTTTTTAGAGAAAACTAATGAATTTGAAAAAATATATAATAAAGATTTAAAAGCCACAATTAAATACTATTACAATTATGGAATAGATATAGTTGTACTTCTTAGAGAGCTACAGAATTGTTATAGAACCCTGCCAATTGTAATTTTAATTCACCTTTTACATTTTTCTACATAGATGCAGAGTAGGGTAGTGTTAGTTCAGTTAATATAGGTTGGAATCATATTTAATGATCATAAAGGTTGGAATGGTTCTGGAACAGTTATATTTTCATATATTGTTCTTTTAGGAATTGGAGATCACTAGGAGAATTGGAGAAAGAAGTTTATTCTACTCTTTCCTAATATATCCACATGAGCTGTTGTATTCAACATCAGGTCCTAAAAATAGGAAAGAGAATTATATATTAAGTAGAATTGGAAAAGAGGAAAAAACACTGCCATTCATTACCTCTTTTTCTTAAATTTCCCTCCTTGTCCCTGAACCAAAAATTGTACAGAATTTGGAATGGCTAAAGCTAGTGATGAAGATGATGTTAGTGATTTCTCTTATAACTCTGGAAGGCCATAGATCTTGAAACCTTGAAATCAATGCATTCTGTACCTCATATCTCCCTCTTGTGGCCAAAACTTAATCTTCTGGCATAATTTCTGCTTTTCACGGACCCCTCTTCCAAAGTTACATCAAAAACAAGGGATTATTTCTCATCATTTACTTATTCCTACAGTCAAATCATTAGAAGTAAGAACCTAATTTCTATGAATTCATCTGTTTTATGTGTTCAGCAGTTATAGAAATCAAGATATTCTTGTCAATACTGAATAGTTGGATTGTTGCTGTTGCCCTCTTGTAGCTGGAATCCATACAAGACTTCAAGGCCTGTTCTATTTTTGTTTCCTCAGTGCATGATAATTATAGACAGAAATTTAAGAAATCCCTGAATATGTATGCTGACAAAGTCATAATCTTATTGAAGATGATAAAATGAATAAAATCTCAATAATTTCCATGATTATGATATTTGGGTATAAAGAACAAATTGCAACTACCAGAAGTAGATAATGCCATTAGAAAAATAAATTAGAAAAGTATTAGGAAATACATGTGATGGTGACTTGTGACAGTAATGAAAGAGGAACTTCCTAAGCAGCAAACTGAAAAAGCTGTAGTGTGCTCATTTAAAAATAGATTTCTATGATTATCATAGCAGGTGCTGTTTATCATCATTAGCATTTTGTCGTATAAAAATTTTAAATGAACTCATACTTTCCATGGCACTACTAAAATAAAACTCAAGAAATACTTTCCCCATATTTACTCATATTTCCATTTTTAAAATAAAAAAATAGAATTAAGTAGGACAATTTTGAAAAATGAGCAAATTATAAGTATTCAGCTCAATAAACTATCATAAAGTAAGCACATGAGGTAATCACCAACCAGGCTAAGAGACAGAGTATTGTCTTCATTCCTGTCTCAGTCAACGCTTCCTTCCTTCTTTCCAAGGAGCATACATTATTCTGACTTCTAGCATCATTTTGGCTGTTTTAAACTTTACGGGAAAGTAGTTACAAAGCATGTATTCTTCAGTGTTTGGTTGCTTTTGCTCAATGTTAAATTTGAGAATCATCAGTGTTGCGGTGAGCTGTAGTTTTAAATTTTTAATTGTTATATAGTATTCAATTTTATGAATGTGTACTATGTGATAACCATGATGGTGTGATCACTCACCTAGAACCAGACATTCTGGAATGTGAAGTCAAGTGGGCCTTAGGAAGCATTACTATGAACAAAGCTAGTGGAGGTGATGGAATTCCATTTGAGCTATTTCAAATCCTAAAAGATGATGCTGTGAAAGGGCTGCACTCAATATGCCAGCAAATTTGGAAAACTCAGCAGTGGCCACAGGACTGGAAAAGGTCAGTTTTCATTCCAATCCCAAAGAAAGGCAATACCAAAGAATGCTCAAACTATTGCACAATTGCACTCATCTGACACACTAGCGAAGTAATGCTCAAAATTCTCCAAGCCAGGCTTTAACAGTACATGAACTGTGAACTTCCAGATGTTCAAGCTGGATTAGAACAGGCAGAGGAACCAGAGATCAAATTGCCAACATCCGTTGGATCATCAAAAAAGGGAGAGAGTTCTAGAAAAACATCTACTTCTGCTTTAATGACTTTGACAAAGCATTTGACAAAATGTGGCCCACTGGAGAAGGAAATAGCAAACCACTTCAGTATTCTTGCCTTGAGAACCCCATGAACAGTATGAAAAGGCAAAAAGACAGGACACTGAAAGATGAACTCCCCAGGTCAGTAGATGCCCAACATGCTACTGGAGACCAGTGGAGAAATAACTCCAGAGAGAATGAAGAGATGGAGTCAAAGCAAAAACAATACCCAGTTGTGGATGTGACTGGTGATGGAAGCAAGGTCTGATGCTGTAAACAGCAATATTGCATAGGAACCTGGAATGTTAGGTCCATGAATCAAGGCAAATTGGAAGTGGTCAGACAGGAGATGGCAAGAGTGAACATCGACATTTCAGGAATCAGTGAACTAAAATGGACTAGAATGAGCGAATTTAAGTCAGATGATCATTATATCTACTATTGTGGGTAAGAATCCCTTAGAAGAAATGGAGTAGCCATCATAGTCAACAAAAGAGTCCAAAATGCAGTACTTGGATGCAATCTCAAAATGACAAAAAGATCTCTGTTTGTTTCCAAGGCAAACCATTCAATATCATGGTAATCCAAGTCTATGCCCTGACCATTAATGCTGAAGAGCTGAAGTTGAATGGGTCTATGAAGACCTACAAGACCTTCTAGAACTAACATCCAAAAAAGATGTCCTTTTCATTATAGGGGACTGGAATGCAAAAGTAGGAGGTCAAGAAACAGATGGAGTACAGAATGAACAGGGCAAAGGCTCAAAGAGTTTTGCCAAGAGATCGCACTGGTCATAGCAAACACCCTCTTCTAACAAACAAGAGATGACTCTACACATTGACATCACCAGATGGTCAACACCAAAATCAGATTGATCATATTCTTTGTAGCTAAAAATGGGGAAGCCCTATACAGTCAGCAAAAACAAGACCAGGAGTTGACTGGAGCTCAGATCATGAACTCCTTATTGCCAAATTCAGACTGAAATTGAAGAAAGTAGGGAAAACCACTAGACCATTCAGGTATGACCTAAATCAAATCCCTTACAATTATACAGTGGAAGTGAGAAATAGATTTAAGAGACTAGATCTGATTGACAGAGTGCCTGATGAAATATGGATGGAGATTCGTGACATTGTACAGGAGACAGGGATCAAGACCATCCCCAAGAAACAGAAACTCCAAAAAGCAAATGGCTGTCTACTGCTGCTGCTGCTGCTAAGTCGCTTCAGTCATGTCTGACTCTGTGCGACCCCATAGATGGCAGCCCATGAGGCTCCCCCGTCCCTGAGATTCTCCAGGCAAGAACACTGGAGTGGGTAATGGCTGTCTAAGGAGGCCTTAAAAATAGCTGTGAAAAGAAGAGAAGCAAAAAGCAAAGGAGAAAAGGAAAGAGATAAGCATCTGAATGCAGAGTTCCAAAGCATACAAGGAGAGATAAGAAAGCCTTCTTCAGTGATCAGTGCAAAGAAACAGAGGAAAACAATAAAATGGGAAAGACTAGAGATCTATTCAAGAAAATTAGAGGTACCAAGGGAACATTTCATGTGAAGATGGGCACAATAAAGGACAGAAATGGTATGGACCTAACAGAAGCAGAAGATATTAAGAAGAGGTGGCAAGAATATACAGAAGAACTGTACAGAAAAGAGCTTCACGACCCAGATAATCATGATCGTGTGATCACTCACCTAGAGCCAGATATCCTGGAATGTGAAGTCAAGTAGACCTTAGGAAGCATCACTACAAACAAAGCTAGTGGAGGTGATGGAATTCCAGTTGAGCTATTTCAAATCCTGAAAGATGATGCTGTGAAAATGCTGCACTCAATATGCCAGAAAATTTGGAAAACTCAGCAGTGGCCACAGGACTGGAAAAGGTCAGTTTTCATTCCAATCCCAAAGAAAGGCAATGCCAAAGAATGCTCAGACTACTGCACAATTGCACTCATCTCACACGCTAGTAAAGCAATGCTCAAAATTCTCCAAGCCAGGCTTCAACAATATGTGAACCATGAACTTCCAGATGTTCATGCTGGTTTTAGAAAAGGCAGAGAGATCGGATTGCCAACATCTGTTGGATCATTGAAAAAGCAAGAGAGTTCCAGAAAAACATCTATTTCTGCTTTATTGACTATGCCAAAGCCTTTGACTCTGTGGATCACAACAAACTGTGGAAAATTCTGAAAGAGATGGGAATACCAGACCACCTGACCTGCCTCTTGAGAAATGTGTGTGCAGGTCAGGAAACAACAGTTAGAACTGGACATGGAACAACAGACTGGTTCCAAATAGGAAAAGGAGTACGTCAAGGCTGTTATATTGTCACCCTGCTTATTTAACTTATATGCAGAGTACATCATGAGAAACGCTGGGCTGGAGGAAGCACGAGCTGGAATCGAGATTGCTGGGGGAAATATCAATAATCTGAGATATGCAGATGACACCACCCTTATGGTAGAAAGTGAAGAGGAACTAAAGAGCCTCTTGATGAAAGTGAAAGAGGAGAGTGAAAAAGTTGGCCTAAAGCTCAACATTCAGAAAATGAAGATCATGGCATCCAGTCCCATCACTTCATGGCAAATAGATGGGGAAACAGTGGGAACAGTGTCAGACTATATTTTTTTGAGCTCCAAAGTCACTGCAGATGGTGACTGCAGCCATGAAATTAAAAGACACTTACTCCTTGGAGGAAAAGTTATGACCAACCTAGACAGCATATTATAAAGCAGAGACATTACTTTTCCAACAAAGGTCCATCTAGTCAAAGCTATGGTTTTTCCAGCAGTCATATATGGATGTGAGAGTTGGACTATTAAGAAAGCTGAGCTCCGAAGAATTGATGCTTTTGAGCCGTGGTGTTGGAGAAGACTCTTGACAGTCCCTTGGATGGCAAGGAGATCCAACCAGTCCATCCTAAAGGAAATCAGTCCGGTGTGTTCAATTGAAGGACTGATGTTGAAGCTGAAACTCCAATACTTTGGCTACCTGATGCAAAGAACTGACTCATTCGAAAAGACCCTGATGCTGGGAATGATTGAAGGCTGGAGAAGAAGTGGACAACAGAGGATGAGATGGTTGGATGGCATCACCGACTCAATGGACATGAGTTTGAGTAATCTCTGGGAGTTGGTGACAGACAGGGAAGCCTGGCGTGCTGCAGTCCATGGGGTCACAAAGAGCTGGACACAACTGAGTGACTGAACTGAACTGAACTGATACTTTGTAAATATTCAGTTACTGTTGATCTTAAAGTAAGTAAAAGTTGCTCGGTCGTGTCTGACTCTTTGAGTCTGACTCTTTGAGACCCCAAGGACTATACAGTCCATGGAATTCTCCAGGCCAGAATACTGGAGTGGGTAGCCGTGCCCGTTTCCAGGGACTATTGATAGGCTTTTGAATTATTTTAGTTTAACGCTATTAGAAATAATGATATTAGGAATGTTCTTGAATATGTCTTTTGGTGCACATATGCAGGGATTTCTGTTGGCTATAAATTTAAGAGTGGATTTGTTGGGCAGAGCTGGCTTCATGGACATGAAACTTGTACAATTGTACAATGCCCTGCACTCATGTAAGTTCAGTTCTTAGTTTAGTGCTCTGTCATTGCTGTCTTGAGATTCTTCTTCTTTATTGAATTATATTTGATTTACAGTATTGTGTCAGTTTCATGTGTACAGCAAAGTGATTCACTTATACATTTATTTATCTATATATTCCTTTTTCCAATTCTTTTCCATTGTAGGTTATTACAAGATATTGAATATAGTTCCTTGCACTATACAGTAGGTCCTTGCAGTTTATCCATTTTATATGTTGTAATGTGTATTGCTAATTTAGCCTTCCCTGCTTCCCCATTAGGGTAACCATCAGTTTGTTTTCTATGTCTCTGATTCTGTTTATATTTTATAAATAAATTCATTTGTACTATTTTTAGGACTCCACATGTAAGTAATATCATATCACATTTGTCTTTCTCTGTTTGACTTACTTCACTTAGTATGATATACTCTGGGTCTATCTATGTTGCTGAAATGGCACTATTTCATTCTTTTTTGGCTAATATTCCATTATATATATACATATATATGTGTATATATACACACATACTCCCATCTTCTTTGTCCATTCGTCTGTTGATGGGTGTTTAGTTTGCTTCCATGTCTTAGCTATTGTAAATAGTGCCACTATGAACATTGGGTACATGCTATCTTTTCAAATTAGAACTTTCATCTTTTCCTGCTTGAAATGTTTAATTTTACCCTGAAACTTGTGTTTTGTAGTTGAAGCCTGATGGATTAATGAGCATGCACATAGCAGAAGAGAAAGGCACAATGTCCATGTTCACAGTTCCTGGTGGCTTTACTCACCTGTGACTGAATGCCTGCAATTCCAGTGGAGCCACTCTTCATGGAAGTTCAACAAGATTCAAAACAACTTTAAGATAAATGTGTTACATCTACAGACTGAAGAGAATAAGTGGGGGATGACAGCCTTGAGAGGCCATGCTTTCATTTGAATCATAATTTTCATCAAATGCAGGGAGAAGGTAATGTATTCTAAGAAATATGACTTCATTTTATTAGCCAACCATGTAACTTTGAAAATAATGACAGAGAAGGAAAGGGAAAGATAGGAGAAACCCTAGTGTCGTTTCTTTTCAGTCCTTCCTTAGTAAAGTCTAAAGTAAGCCAAAGTTAGAGAATGTAGATAGAATGTGAAGTGAAATAAAAATAGCAGAGTTAGTTTTGTGCAGTTTCCACTGTTTGGTAGAATAAAGTACATACACATGTATGAGCTATAAAATACAAATTGTGTAATATTGCTGATTCCACAGCTGAGTCGAAGGTCTTTATAGGTGCACTTAAAACTGGCATTGCACAATACAGAGATTAATTGTAAAACTCAGGCTAATAATTTAAAATTTTAATTTTTCTTTACTTAGAAGACATTAAAGAGAAAATAAACAGCATCACAACAAGTTGCCAGAGAGACTGAAAGGAAAATTATTTTTGTTCTAGTACCTTTTGCAGCACTTTTCTCCTGCTGTTTGAACATGTCCCATAGTTTTATTTTGTATTGGACTCACAAATTATGCAGCTAGACCTGCTACATAGGGCTATAAGGTGTGCATGACCATTTTAGAAAATATTTTTTCAAAGTGTTTTACTAATTTAAACTCTACCTGAAGAGGACAAAGTTCCTGTTTTGTCCTAGTCAGCCAGCACTTGATGCTTACATTTAGATACTTTCATGGGCCTGTTGTATTTCCCTGAGGATCAGTGGGATTGAGAGCCTTTTTATATATTTGTTGGCCCTTTGGTCATCATCTTTTGTGAAGAATCTTTCTTAAGAGAACCATATGTAAACTGCTTTCTTTGTCCTTTTTGTATTAATTAGTAGGAATCTTCGTATATTCTGAACATGCACTCTTCGATTGTTTGGGTTGAAAATTTCTTCTCCTGCTTGTTATTACCTTAATAGAATCTTTTTATGAACTTAGATTCATAATTTTAATTTAGTCTAATTAATTTTTTCCTTTATGCTTTTTGCTTTTTGAGTCTTGTTTTAGTTATCCTTACACCATGAAGCCCCCTTGTCCCTCAATCTTGATATCATCCATGAAATCTGGAAGTTTTGTTGTTTTACTGTTCATATTTACATCTATAATACACCTTGACTTGATTTTTATTTATAGTGTGAAGCAGAGGTAATGTGTAACTTTTTCCTCACATAAATATTTATTTATATGGGCACACAGGCATGTGGGATCTTAGTTCCCCAACCAGGAATCGAACTCATGTCCCCTACATTGGAGGTACAGAGTCTTAACCACTTGAGTAGGGAAGTCCCTCACATAAATATTTTAATTCATCCAGCACTAACCTTTCTCAGACACTCTGCAGTGCTACCTTTTTAATGAAACAAAGGTCCATGTACATGGGGTCTGCTTTCTGAGCCCTCTGTTTTGGTTCATTGTTCTATTTCTCTCTCCTTGTTCCAATACCACCTTCCCAGGGTATCTTAGTTACGGAAGCTTGATAATCAGTGATTCTTGATATCTCATAAAGCAGTTCTTCTAGTCATTTTTCCAAAGTGTCTTGATAGCTCTTGGCCCTTTGTATTCCAATACAAATCTCACAATCCATTGGAAAATTAACATAAGAATATAAATCTGTTATGACTTTTATTGGGATTGCAATTACTTATTGATCACTTTGAGATTTTCATCTTTACAGTTGAGGCTTTTAATCCCTGAATATAGTATATGTAAATTTTCTTTACTTTCTTTCTATACTGTTTTATAATTTTCCATGTAGGGCTTCCCTGGTGGGTCAGTGGTAAAGGGTCCGATTGCCAATGCAGGGGACATGGGTTCAATCCCCAGTCCAGGAGGATCCCACATGCTGTGGAGCAGCTAAGCCTCTGCACCACTACTGCTGAGCCTGTGCTCTAGAGCCTGGGAGTCACAACTACTGAGCCCACATGCCACAACTACTGAAGCCTGCATGCCTTAGAGCCTATGCTCCACAAGAGAAGCCACCGCTATGAAAAGTCCGGACACAACTAGAGAGTAACCTCCACTTGCTGCAACTAGAGAAAAGCCTGTGCAGCAACAAAGACCAAGCACAGCCAAAATATATATATATACATATATAAGTAAAATTTTCATTGTAGATTTCTTGCATATTAAAAAATTTAATTAAATTAAAATTAATATTATTCCTAGATATTTGATATTTATTTATGCAAATATATTTGAAATTTAATTTTCTAACTTTTACAGACATATACACATGTATTATAAACAGAAATAGAATTGTGTTTTGTAATATTGACCTCTGTATGTGACTATAGCTTTTTGTTTATATTTTTGTGCCATTTGCAAATAATTACAAATTTCCAGTTATTAATCATTTTATTTCTTTTCCTTGATTTATTTTACTGGTTAGGATTTCCAAATATGTGGAATAGAAGTGGGTATATTGTGTATTTTTAATCTCATTTCTATCCTTGCAGGATCCACTACTTGCATCAAATCATTAGGTATGGTGTTTTCCGTGGCCCTTTTATAAGTGCCCTTTGTAAATTAAGGAAGATTCTCTTTGTAGTTTGCAGTATTAAATTATGAAAGAGTATTGAAATTTCTGCATTTATTGAGATAATCATACAGATTTCTCTTTTATTTTGTTAATGTGAAGAATAATATTAATTGATTAAAAAATGTTAATTGCATTCTTTGAATAATCTCAAATTAGTTGTGATATATAATCCTTTTAATATATTATTGTGCTTATTTTGCTTTTATTAATATTTTGTTTGGAATCTTTGTGTCAATGATCATCAGTAAGAAAAACTTAAATATCTCCTTTCCTCTGGAGTATTTGGTAAAACAGTAAAAAAATACTTGTTTTTGGTAATCCTTTGGGTCTGGAGATTTCTTTATGGAAAATGTTTAAATTATACACAATTCTTTTACAGCACTATTTAGATTTGCTATTTTTTGTGTCATTCTAGAAAGTTATGTTTTTCTAAAGAAATGTACTGATTTACACCTAAATTTAAAAATGAATAATATTTTTCATGATATCCTCTTAATGATATTTTCAATGTCTTTATGATTCATACTGATGTCACTTTGTAATTCCCCAAATTATTTATTTTGCACCTTCTTTCTCTCTTTTCTTGATTGCCAGGGATCAATCATTATTTTTATACATTTCAAATAATTAGTTTTAGGCATTGTTGATCTTCTTTATTCTACATTTATTTTTCAATTTTGTTAGTTGCTCTTACCTTTCTTTCCTCTGTACTTTCTTTGGGTTTAAATTGCTATTCTTTTTCTCAGTTTTGTAATTAACTCATTGGTTTTTTACTTTTTGCTCTCTCTAATGTATGTGTTAAAACTATAAAAGTTTGGCTTTAGTTACATTCTAAAAGTTTTGGTATTGACTGTTTTCATTATCATTTAGTTAAAAATATTTTATTTATTTATTTATTTTAAAATTAATTAATTAATTTATTTTAATTAGAGGTTAATTACTTTACAATATTGTATTGGTTTTGCCATACATCAACATGAATCCACCATGGGTATACACGTGTTCCCCATCCCGAACCCCCCTCCCTCCTCCCTCCCTGTACCATCCCTCTGGGTCATCCAAGTGCACCAGCCCCAAGCATCCTGTATCATGCATTGAACTTGGACTGGCAATTCGTTTCAGATATGATATTAAACATGTTTCAATGACATTCTCCCAAATCTCCCCACCCTCTCCCTCTCCCCCAGAGTCCAAAAGACTGTTCTATACATCTGTGTCTCTTTTGCTGTCTCGCATACAGGGTTATCGTTACCATCTTTCTAAATTCCATATATATGCGTTAGTATACTGTATTGGTGTTTTTCTTTCTGGCTTACTTCACTCTGTATAATAGGCTCCAGTTTCATCCACCTCATTAGAACTGATTCAAATATATTCGTTTTAATGGCTGAGTAATAAATACTCCATTGTGTATATGTACCACAGCTTTCTTATCCATTCATCTGCTGATGGACATTTAGGTTGCTTCCATGTCCTAGCTATTATAAACAGTGCTGCGATGAACACTGGGGTACACGTGTCTCTTTCAATTCTGGTTTCCTCGGTGTGTATGCCCAGCAGTGGGATTGCTGGGTCATATGGCAGTTCTGTTTCCAGTTTTTAAGCAATCTCCACACTGTTCTCCATAGTGGCTGTACTAGTTTGCATTCCCACCAACAGTGTGAGAGGGTTCCCTTTTCTCCACACCCTCTCCAGCATTTATTGCTTGTAGACTTTTGGATCACAGCCATTCTGACTGGCATGAGATGGTACCTCATTGTGGTTTTGATTTGCATTTCTCTGATAATGAGTGATGTTGAGCATCTTTTCATGTGTTTGTTAGCCATCTGTATGTCTTCTTTGGAGAAATGTCTATTTAGTTCTTTGGCCCATTTTTTGATTGGGTCATTTATTTTTCTGGAGTTGAGCTGTAGGAGTTGCTTGTATATTTTTGAGATTAGTTGTTTGTCAGTTGCTTCATTTGCTATTATTTTTTCCCATTCTGAAGGCTGTCTTTTCACCTTGCTTATATTTTCCTTTGTTGTGCACAAGCTTTTAAGTTTAATTAGGTCCCATTTGTTTATTTTTGCTTTTATTTCCAATATTCTGGGAGGTGGGTCATAGAGGATCCTGCTGTGATTTATGTTGAAGAGTGTTTTGCCTATGTTCTCCTCTAGGAGTTTTACAGTTTCTGGTCTTACGTTTAGATCTTTAATCCATTTTGAGTTTATTTTCGTGTATGGTGTTAGAAAGTGTTCTAGTTTCATTCTTTTACAAGTGGTTGACCAGTTTTCCCAGCACCACTTGTTAAAGAGATTGTCTTTAATCCATTGTATATTCTTGCCTCCTTTGTCAAAGATAAGGTGTGCATAGGTGCGTGGATTTATCCCTGGGCTTTCTATTTTGTTCCATTGATCTATATTTCTGTCTTTGTGCCAGTACCATACTGTCTTGATGACTGTGGCTTTGTAGTAGAGCCTGAAGTCAGGCAGGTTGATTCCTCCAGTTCCCTTCTTCTTTCTCAAGATTGCTTTGGCTATTTGAGGTTTTTTGTATTTCCATACAAATTGTGAAATTATTTGTTCTAGCTCTGTGAAGAATACCATTGGTAGCTTGATAGGGATTGCATTGAATCTATAGATTGCTTTGGGTAGTATACTCATTTTCACTATATTGATTCTTCCGATCCATGAACATGGCATATTTCTCCATCTATTAATGTCCTCTTTGATTTCTTTCACCAGTGTTTTATAGTTTTCTATAAATAGGTCTTTAGTTTCTTTAGGTAGATATATTCCTAAGTATTTTATTCTTTTCGTTGCAATGGTGAATGGTATTGTTTCCTTAATTTCTCTATTTCCTCATTATTAGTGTATAGGAATGCAAGAGATTTCTGTGTATTGATTTTATATCCTGCAACTTTACTGTATTTATTGATTAACTCTAGTAATTTTCTGGTGGAGTCTTTAGGGTTTTCTATGTAGAGGATCATGTCATCTGCAAACAGTGAGAGTTTTACTTCTTCTTTTCCAATTTGGATTCCTTTTATTTCTTTTTATGCTCTGATTGCTATGGCCGAAACTTCCAAAACTATGTTCACTAGTAATGGTGAAAGTGGGCACCCTTGTCCTTTTCCTGACTTTAGGGGAAATGCTTTCAATTTTTCACCATTTAGGATAATGTTTGCTGTGGGTTTGTCATATATAGCTTTTATTATGTTGAGGTATGTTCCTTCTATTCCTGCTTTCTGGAGAGTTTTTATCATAAATGGATGTTGAATTTTGTCAAAGGCTTTCTCTGCATCTATTGAGATAATCATATGGTTTTTATTTTTCAATTTGTTAATGTGGTGTATTACGTTGATTGATTTGCAGATATTGAAGAATCCTTGCATCCCTGGGATAATGCCCACTTGGTCATGGTGTATGATCTTTTTAATGTGTTGTTGGATTCTGATTGCTAGAATTTAGTTAAGGATTTTTGCATCTATGTTCATCAGTGCTATTGGCCTGTAGTTTTCTTTTTTTGTGGCATCTTTGTCAGTTTTGGTAGTAGGCTGATGGTGGCCTTATAGAATGATTTTGGAAGTTTACCTTCCTCTGCAATTTTCTGAAAGAGTTTGAGTAGGATAGGTGTTAGCTCTTCTCTAAATTTTTGGTAGAATTCACCTGTGAAGCCGTCCAGATCTGGGCTTTTGTTTGCTGGAAGATTTCTGATTACAGTTTCAATTTCTGTGCTTGTGATGGGTCTGTTAAGATTTTCTATTTCTTCCTGGTTCAGTTTTGTAAAGTTGTGCTTTTCTGAGAATTTGTCCATTTCTTCCACGTTGTCCATTTTATTGGCATATAATTGTTGATAGTAGTCTCTTACGATCTTTTGTATTTCTGTGTTGTCTGTTGTGATCTCTCCATTTTCATTTCTAATTTTATTGATTTGATTTTTCTCCCTTTGTTTCTTGATGAGTCTGGCTAATGGTTTCTCAATTTTATTTATCCTTTCAAAGAACCAGCTTTTGGGTTTGTTGATTTTTGCTATGGTCTCTTTTGTTTCTTTTACATTTATTTCTGCCCTAATTTTTAAGATTTCTTTCCTTCTACTAACCCTGGGGTTCTTTATTTCTTCCTTTTCTAGTTGCTTTAGGTGTAGAGTAGGTTATTTATTTGACTTTTTTCTTGTTTCTTGAGGTATGCCTGTATTGCTATGAACTTTCCCCTTAGCACTGCTTTTACAGTGTCCCGCAGGTTTTGGGTTGTGTTTTCATTTTCATTTGTTTCTATGCAAATTTTGATTTCTTTTTTGATTTCTTCTGTGATTTGTTAGTTATTCAGCAGTGTGTTGTTCAGCCTCCATATGTTGGAATTTTTAATAGTTTTTCTCCTGTGATTGAGATCTAATCTTACTGCATTGTGGTCAGAAAAAATGCTTGGAATGATTTCAATTTTTTTGAATTTACCAAGGCTAGCTTTATGGCCCAGGATGTGATCTATCCTGGAGAAGGTTCTGTGTGCACTTGAGAAAAAGGTGAAATTCATTGTTTTGGGATGCAATGTCCTATAGATATCAATTAGGTCTAACTGGTCTATTGTATTGTTTAAAGTTTGTTTCCTTGTTAATTTTCTGTTTAGTTGATCTATCCATAGGTGTGAGTGGGGTATTAAAGTCTCCCACTATTATGGTGTTATCATTAATTTCCCCTTTCATACTTGTTAGCATTTGTCTTACATATTTGCAGTGCTCCTATGTTGGGTGCATATATATTTATAATTGTTATATCTTCTTCTTGGGTTGATCCTTTGATCATTATGTAGTGTCCTTCTTTGTCTCTTTTCACATCCTTTGTTTTAAAGTCTATTTTATCTGATATGAGTATTGCTACTCCTGCTTTCTTTTGGTCTCTATTTGCATGGAATATCTTTTTCCAGCCCTTCACTTTCAGTCTGTATGTGTCCCCTGTTTTGAAGTGGGTCTCTTGTAGACAGCATATATAGGGGTCTTGTTTTTGTATCCATTCATCCAGTCTTTGTCTTTTGGTTGGGGCATTCAACCCATTTATGTTTAAGGTAATTATTGATAAATATGATCCCGTTGCCATTTACTTTATTGTTTTGGGTTCGACTTTGTACATCCTTTTTGTGTTTCCTGTCTAGAGAATCTCCTTTAGCATTTGTTGGAGAGCTGGTTTGGTGGTGCTGAATTCTCTCAGCTTTTGCTTGTCTGTAAAGCTTTTGATTTCTCCTTCATATTTGAATGAGATCCTTGCTGGGTACAGTAATCTGGGCTTTAGGTTATTTTCTTTCATCACTTTAAGTATGTCTTGCCATTCCCTCCTGGCTTGAAGAGTTTCTATTGAAAGATCAGCTGTTATCCTTATGGGAATTCCCTTGTGTGTTATTTGTTGTTTTTCCCTTGCTGCTTTTAATATTTGTTCTTTGTGTTTGATCTTTGTTAATTTGATTAATGTGTGTCTTGGGGTGTTTGGCCTTGGGTTTATCCTGTTTGGGACTCTCTGGGTTTCTTGGACTTGGGTGATTATTTCCTTCCCCATTTTAGGAAAGTTTTCAATGATTATCTCCTCAAGAATTTTCTCATGGTCTCTCTTTTTGTCTTCTTCTTCTGAGACTCCTATGATTTGAATGTTGGGGCATTTAACACTGTCCTGGAGGTCTCTGAGATTGTCCTCATATCTTTTAATTTGTTTTTCTTTTTTCCTCTCTGATTCAATTATTTCTACCATTCTATCTTCTAATTCACTAATCCTATCTTCTGCCTCTGTTATTCTACTATTTGTTGCCTCCAGAGTGTTTTTGATCTCATTTATTGCATTATATATTCACTATGTATTGACTTTTTTAATTTCTTCTAGGTCCTTGTTAAACCTTTCTTGCATCTTCTCAATCCTTGTCTCCAGGCTATTTATCTGTGATTCCATTTTGATTTCAAGATTTTGGATCATTTTCACTATCATTATTCAGAATTCTTTATCAGGTAGATTCCCTATCTCTTCCTCTTTTGTTTGGTTTGGTGGGCATTTATCCTGTTCCTTTACCTGCTGGGCATTCCTCTGTCTCTTCATCTTGTTTATATTTCTGTGTTTGGGGTGGCCTTTTTGTATTCTGGCAGTTTGTGGAGTTCTCTTTATTGTGGAACTTCCTCACTGTGGGTAGGGTTGTACAGGTGGCTTTGTCCAGGTTTCTTGGTTAGGGAAGCTTGTGTCGGTGTTCTGGTGGGTGGAGCTGGATTTCTTCTCTCTGGAGTGCTATGAAGTGTCTAGTAACAAGTTATGAGATGTCAATGGTTTTGGAGTAACTTTGGGCAGACTGTATATTGAAGCTCAGGGCTGTGTTCCTGTGTTGCTGGAGAATTTGTGTGGTATGTCTTGCTCTGGAACTTGTTGGCCCTTGGGTGGTGATTGGTTTCAGTGTAGGTATGGAGGTGTTTGATGAGCTCCTATTGATTAATGTTCCCTGTAGTCAGGAGTTCCCTGTAGTCAGGACTTAAGCCTCCTGCTTCTGGTTTTCAGTTTTATTTTTACAGTAGTCTCAAGACTTCTTCTTCTATACAGCACCATTGATAAAACATCTAGGTTAAAAACAAAAAGTTTCTCCACAGTGAGGGACACCCAGAGAGGTTCACAGAGTTACATGGAGAAGAGAAGAGGGAGGAGGGAGTTAGAGGTGACTCGAATGAGATGAGGTGGAATCAAAAGAGGAGAGAGCAAGCTAGCCAGTAATCACTTCCTTATGTGTGCTCCACAGTCTGGACCACTCAGAGATGTTCATGGAGTTATACAGAGAAGAGAAGAGGGAGGAAGGAGACAGAGGTGGCCAGGAAGATAAAAGCAGGGAATGAAAAGGGGAGAGACAGATCCAGCCAGTAATCAGTTCCCTAAGTGTTCTCCACTGTCTGAAACACACAGAGATTCTGAGAGTTGGGTAGAGAAGAGATGGGGGAGGGAGGAGACAGAGGCAACCTAGTGGAGAAAAAGGAGAGTCCAAAGAGGGAGAGAGCAGTCAAGCCAGTAATCTTGCTCCCAAGTAAGAATGGGTACTGAAGATTGGGTTCTTAAAGGTACAAATTTGATAACAAATACCAAAAAGCAAAGATTAAAATTCTAGAGTAGAGGTTAGATTTTCAAAAATACAATATTAAAGAAAAGAAGAAGAAGAAGAAGAAGGAAAAAACAAAGTCACAAAAATTATTTAAAAAAAGATATATATGAAGTTTGCTTTAAAAAATAGTCTTTTTTTTGAAAAGTAATAGTAGGTTATAAAAATGAAAATTAAATGAGTAATAGAGGACTTAAAAATTAAAAAATGTTTAAAAAAGAAAAAAAGAAAAGAATGATCATAAATATAGTAAAAATATATCTGGGACTTTCTCTGGTGTTGTTGTGGGCAGTGTGGGGTCAATTCATTTTTGGATAGTTCCTTGGTCCAGCTTATATTTCTCAAGATCTATAGGCCCCTTCCTATGTAGTTGGTACTAACTACAGGGTTTTAATCTATTGCACCTATCACTTCCAAGGCGGTTCCCTTGGTTTTAGCTTCTTCTGTTTGCTGGTCTCGTCCGTGTCTGATTTCTGCCCTGACACAAGGCGGGTGGTGGTGGACACTTTTTTTTTTTAGGCTCACTTGTTCAGTCGCACTGTGGGGAGGGAGGGGCACTGCAAACAAATAACACTGGTGTGTGCTCGCAGTGTCTCAGCCACACTGGGCCATGCCCCCGGTCACGGTGCATGTACTCTCCCTGCCCACACAGCTCAGGCTCTAGGTTGTTCCACCAGTAACTGTCCAAGCCTGGCCCTGGGCTGCATGCACCTCCCGAGTCTAAGCCTCTCAGGTTCAGGCACTCAGGTAGTCCTCAGAGGTGCAGACTCCATTGGGCCTGTGTTTTGTGCCCTTCCCAGCTCCGAGCAGCGCGGGTGATGAGGTGTTTGGCAAATGCGGTCACTGTGACTTATTGCCTCTCCCGTCCCTGCCGCTTGGTTTTCTGGGTGTACAACTGGCACACCTTCTCAGGTGGATGATGACTGCCCAGAACCCCAAGAAGTCTTAGTTAGCAAAGAAGCCTGCTTGCAGTTTGGTAGATAATGTCTCTCTGGGGCTGCGATTGCCCTCTTCTGGCTCTGGCTGCCTGTCACCAGAGGGGGATGGTCTGCAGCTGGCTGATTATGTTCAGCCCTTTGTTCTGTGTGCGGGCCTGGTGGTGTCTTAGGGCTTTTCACGTGGTAGGTATCCCACAGTCTGGTTTGCTAGCCCAAATTAGTTCGCTCTGATTACCCTCGAGGCATTCAGGCCCGATCCTTACTCTAAGCAATGTAGCCTACACCTCCCTGCCCAGCCCCCGCTTGCTAGTAGTGGGTGCAGGCATCTGCGCTGCTTCTCCACTGGGGGAGTTACCGTTGGGCTTAATCTGTGGGTTTTAATTATTTACTTATTTTTCCTCCCTATTATGTTGCCCTCTGTGCTTCCAAGGCTTGCCACCGACTCGGCAGTGAGAGTGTTTCCTCTCTCAGTGAGAGTGTTTGGAAACCTCTCTTTTTAAGACTCCCTTCCCAGGACAGAGCTCCGTCCCTACCTCTTTTGTCTCTTTTTTTGTCTTTTATATTTTTCCTACCTCCTTTTGAAGACAATGGGCTGCTTTTCTGGGCGCCTGATGTCCTCTGCCGGCATTCAGAAGTTGTTTTGTGGAATTTACTCAGCGTTTAAATGTTCTTTTGATGAATTTGTGGGGGAGAAAGTGGTCTCCCCATCCTATTCCTCTGCCATCTTAGGACCGCCCCCAAATATTATGATTTTTGTTGCAATTTCCTTGTTGACACATGAGTTATTTACAAAGAGTATTTTAAAAATTCTAAATATGTGAGGATTTTATCTTTGCATTATTGATTTCTAGCTTAATTTCATTGTGATAAGAAACTGCATTCTGTACACCTGCAAATTTTGAAATTTCTGACTTATATTATGACCCAGAAAATGTTCAAAAAAAGGATATCTGTAGTTGTTTTGCGCAGCATTTCATATATCAAGTCATTATTATATTATTGCTAACACTTTTCTAGACATATTAGTATTTTTGTTCCATTGCTCTAGTTAATAAGAGAGGCATGGTAAAATTTCCCAGTAGGCATGTTGGATTTATGTATTTTTCCTTGAAGTTTGGTCAATTTTTGCTCTATATCATCTGAGACATTATTATCATTAGATACATACAGATTTAGAATTATTATATTTTTCTGGTGAATTGAAAATTTTATCATTAAATAGCTTTCTTTATCTATAGAACTGCTATAAAAACAAACAAATCAATGTACTAGAGATATTCCAAATTTATTACTTCAGAAAATTCTTTCCTGCTTAACTAAATGCCTTATAACATACATACTTATTACACTTTTTAAATACATATATTTTAATTATACAGATATGTTTGAGTTATTTCTATTCTACTTGTGTTAATAGTTTAAGGCTTGGCACAAATGCCATTTCTGCCATGAAACTGTTTTTCATATCTCAAGGTAAAATACTTACTTCCTCTTTTGGACCTCATGTTAATTTGCAAAATTACACTGTAAGATTCTACTTCATCTAAATTGATTTTATTTCCACTGTAAAAATTAAAGCTTTTAGGGAGAAGATATTGTGTCTCACCAACGACTTAGTGACTAAATCACCACCACAAAATATATACACTCCAAAACATCTAACATATATTTTGAATGTACTGGAAGCTTAATATATATTTGCAAAATGAATGGAGATATGAACAAATAAACAAGAATACTGGGTTAGAGTGAAAGGAATGTTGATTGAAATAAGCAGATCTAGGTTTTTGTGTCATCTCAACTTTGGTCAAGTGTTTCAAATGTTTTCTCAGTGTCCTCATTGGGCTTCCCTGTTAGCTCAGCTGGTAAAGAATCTACCCACAATGCACGAGACCCTAGTTTGATTCCTGGGTTGGGAAGATCCCCTGGAGAAGGAAACAGCTACCTACTCCAGTATTTTGGCCTGCAGAATTCCATGAACAGAGGAGCTTGGCAGGCTACAGTCCATGGGGTCACAAAGAGTCAGACATAACTGAACAACTTTCACTTTCATTGTAAAATTGAAGCAAATGCCTACCTCAAGGAGTTTTGAGGCTTAACATAATTTATCTTAATGGATATTATAGAAAAATATACAACCATAAGGTAGCCATTTGTATATTAAAAACATGGGAAGGGGAAATTATATGCCTCAAAGGCATAAAATATCTTTGGATGAATACTCAAGAAACTCTAGGAAGGGGAACTGGGTGGTGAGGAGGTGGGATAGGAATTTTACTTTTAACATTACATCCTCATTTGAATTTTGGACCACATGAACTTTTTATACATATATGCATTCTTTTTAATATTCCATAGGAATATTTCAGCTATTAAGAATAAAACAAATAGAATTTAAGAAAAATATAATGTATTGTTATTTCATTTTGTATCAGAGAACTTGGTTCGGCAGAAGACAGAACATAAAACACTTTTTGTGCTGATAGTCAAGAATGAAATCACTATACAAACAAATTAACTTTATAGGTAGAGGTTTATAGAATTTGTGAACTATTTTGCTTTTATTATTTATTAGAAAGTTCTTGTTTTTGATATTTATGCTGTCACTCAGAGGCTGGAGAATATATTGATTATTTCTTAAATGCATTATGTAGTTTATGTTTGTTAGACTATCACAAATGTTTCCTGCCACAAACAGAGAGCTTTCTAGGGCATGGAGCAGTAAAGTACACCTACTCATCTATTCTTGATGTTGAATACTGTCCTCCTGGATTGACCTGGCAGCATTTGTAGGGATATGTGACTTAATGACAGGGGATGGTGTTCTCACTCACCTTAATCAACCATCAACCTTGGCGATAAATGGAGTGATATATGTGGCAGACTAATGGCCTTTACCTCTAGAATTTCTACAGAGCTTTTCTGAGTCAACTTTTTGGTCATTTAAAATATTTCTTGATATCCAGAAACTCTTCCTAATGTTTGGCTTTGTCTATGTTCTGGCCATTTTCAATTGCACTAGATGACTAGGGATTTGAAATCCAACCCAAGGAAATACTGTTCTCCTTAAACTGTTCTTGTTGAACTTGAGTGGATTGAAACTAATATCTAGGCTGAGGATGAAGGGTGGTTTTGGAGCTCTTCCATCTCTTCTAGGTTGGCAGGAATAAAGCAAAAATTGACTTCACTCTGTTTCCAGCTACTGTAAAATGGTTTCTGATTTAAAAGAAAAACAAAACTTTCTCATTCTCCTTTTCAAATTCTCAGCTTCACTAAATACAGTTTATCATATTTTAAACTAAATAAAATTAAAAAGACTTTGGGATGAATGTTTTCTATTTATAATTTGTTTAGGTATCCCAGCTTCTTAATCATATCTCTCAAAAGAGTCAAGTTTTTTTTTTTTTTGGTTAACCTTTCAAAAAGACTCAAGATTTTTTATCTTTTAAAATCTGTTATATTTCCTTTGAGAGGTAAATGAGATGTTTGCCCAGAGTCCTGCAATTTCCAAATTTGAACATGAAAAATACGTCACTGCTGGCACTATATTAGCACATTTTTATAGTTACCAGTAAGCTGCAAGTAATAAGAATTTGTTGTTCAGCTTTGGCTTGATTAAAAAACTGAGTAAGTCATTATACAGTCATGATTTTTGGTTCTGTTGCTCAAAGTAAAATGTATTATGAACCAATTTTCTAGGTGTTTCAGTTATGCATTGTCTATGATTTAGAGTGGTTTGTTACAGAGCAATAAGTAACTAAAACAAAGAGCAATAAAAACTTCATTTTCTCCTTATTCTGGAGTTTGAAGAGGGCTCGGTGGTGATGTATTGTCTTTGAGCCATGTGGTGTTGACTGGGGTAATTCAAGCTTCACTTACATGTTGATAACCTAGAGTGGCTGGATCAGCTGGGGTCAGGCTGGTCGTCTCTCTTTTCTTTCAAATTCTCTTATTATCCAGGGCTTCTTTCTATGTACATAGTTGTCTATCTATCTTCTTGCCAGCATTTATCCATCTGTCAATCATTATCTATCTATCTATTTAGTCACCCACCCAGCTACCCATTAGTCCATGCACCTATCCATCCAAGAGGCTTCTCCTCTCTGACATGGTAGTTGAACTTCTTTATATGGCTACTATCTTCCAAGAGAATTAAAGTAGAATCTACCAATTTCTTAAGATTTAGGCCTGAAACTATCAAAACATGACTTCTGCTGTAAACTTTTTGACAAACTTGTCACAAAGACAACCCAGATTCAAAGGGAGGAAAAGTAGACTCCCCTTCCTCAGGATGAAGTGACATAGTCACAGAAATGAGAAGGGGGCCATCTTCAAAACAATTAATCATGTCAAAACAGCAAGATCAGTCTATTAAAATATCTCTTTGATGAGCTCCTTTACTCCTAAAAAAGGGTCAGTTCATTCCCTTAAAATATGTCTTTTTATAGAATCTAGCCTTTAATCTTTATCTGATTTCCATCAATATGCACAGAAGGTTTTTTGTACTTTTCACATTTCAGATTAAATGCTCAAGTTTGCCTTCCTTACTGGCTCCCCAGGTGGCACAGTGGTAAAGAATCCATCTGCCAATGCAGGAGACACAGGAGATGTGGGTTTTATCCCTGGGTCAGGAAGATCCTCTGGAGTAGGAAATGGCAACCTACTCCAGTATTCCTGCCTGGAAAATTTCATGGACAGAATCCTGGATGGTTACAGTCCATGGGGTCACAAAGCATGTACATTTTCCTTATTACAGTTTTTGTAATACTTACATAGACTTTTATGAAATACATACACACAAACACATGCACAAAAATGATTTCTACGGTAAGACAGATTTAGGTTTTCATTCCAGGTTTTATCACACATTAACTGTATGACTTTGAGCAAGCTACTAAAATTCTCTGATTCTCAGTTTCCTTACCTGCAAACTGGATTTACAGAAATAACTATTGAGTTGGCCAAAAAGTTTATTCAGGTCTTTTTGTAACTATAGCATAGTTCTGAGGTTTGAATGAGATGGGCAATATCTGATGTATAAGCTTTCAATATTATTAACTACTATCATATCTTCTCTTATGGCCTCAAGATCATTTATAAAAATATGTTTATTTTCACTCTCGTTTTTCAAGGTTCCCTGTGGTTTGAGCCATTTACTTAGTGAAAAAGACTGAGGCAAGAGTATGTTTTAGGACAAGTAACTTTCTGGGTAAGAAATTATCCCAGAGGCTATTAGATAATATATAAACATATATTCAATTATACATATATATTCATATATATACATGCACACATGTAAATGTATATAGATACATAGCAAAATATGTAGACCAGAGGGAATGGAGGAGGAAGAGAAAGAGGAAGAGAGGGGGAAGGGAATAATTAATTTTATAAGCAATGATTCCAACTGATGATGAATGACTAAAGACTATTCATTACTCTTTGTTCTCAAAGGCAGAGATTTTACCTTAGTCATCTTCCTAGTTTCTATAATACACACCACTGCCTAGCACCTAAATGTAGTAGAGTATTATAAGTTTAATCTGAATTATATCAACACATTCCTTATAGAGTTATCTTGAAAAATAATTTGGCAACAATTTTTCGAGTTAATCAGTATTTAAAATTCAGTTATACCCAGTCATGCCTTTCATTTGCTGGGTGTTTGAAATACCTTTCCTTGCTTTCTCAATATTGTAATACAATGGGGAAGAACTTACAATATGAGTAATCTCTTTGTATTCTGAGGCTCATAGCTTCTATTATAATTTGAACAAAATATGCATCTTGTAATTTATTAACATTCAATACCAACTAACATTTACAATTCATATCATATTTTCATAGTCATTACAGAATATGATAAAAATGAACCCTTAGGGTATCATCATTATGCCCATATGACAGATAATGAAATGCTCAGAGAGTTTAAGCATGAGCAAGTGAATGACAGAGGTAGGACTCAAGTGTGTGTCTTTCAAACTCCAGAATCTATGTAATAATAAAAGTTTTGTTAGAAGAATCATCTTTGTATTATTCCTAATTCTTATTATTACAAATAATTTGAAATGACTCTATATATTTCAAAATTTCTAATTAATTTTGGTAACATCTTTTTAAAAATGCACCATCTGTGATTCTTCAACTTTTCATCATGAATCTTGGTTTATTTTAAATATATACATTATCAATTCATAATTATAGTGCACAAAATGATAGAGAAATTCATCAGAATTGATAATAAATCTATCATTAAAAAAGATTTTAAAAAACAGTGCTCTTGGCTAGTTATAAGATTTTTGAAATCAAAATTATTCCAATTATTATTCCAACTATAGAAAACTGGCACTGATTCTAGGTTTATGCAGCCCACAGCAGGTTCAGTATTATACTGAACTTCATTCATGGCAAATGGATTCTGCCCTTGCACTGAAGTTCGGTGATGTGGAACCGTGGTTTCAAAACTAGTTAATGGACTGGCTACTGCCCCAGAAGCTGTTGTTGATGATCTGAGCATTTGCTAGGATTCTCTTTCTGAACAACTAGTGATTAAGCCTCTTCTCTTATTAACAATAGCAAACACATAAGCCCTCAGCCTGTACCAGGCTTTATAGACTTATATTTCATAGGGCTATTTAGTTCCTGACATGTTATGATAGTTCTGTTTAAACTTTCAAGAAAAGAGTTAAACTAGATGACACAAATAGTCATTGCTCAAGGCAAGCTGAAACACCCCTGTCCTTTGTACATTCTTAAAAGCTTGCAAAACACTTTCTCAGACTTATCTAGCCCTCAAGATGGTTTCAGGGGCAGGTATTATAATTGAAATACTACAGGAGAAGGAACTGAAGTTTAGAGAGGTTAGGTGACTTACCCAAGACCCCTTTGGTGGTGGCAGAGTAGGGTCCTGGGGCATCACAGTTAAAGCAAGGAGACAGAGAGACTCTAATTCATGTTCCATTGTCTTTCCCATTTCCTAGCTCTGTGACTTTTGACAAGTTCCTTAAAAATATCTGAGGCAGTTTCCTCATCTGCTTTGGCTTTGTCAGAGGATTGCTCTTTGGACTGAGTGAACCATTGACTGCGGAAGTGTCTGACACTCAAAATGTCTCTGTGTGTGTTACATTATTTAACCTTTGGGGAAGAGATGGGGGATGGCACCGCGCTGTAGACTACGACACATCAAGTCAGATCTGGTTCTACCTAACATGTGCTGTGGGAACTTGAGTGTGTTACTTGAACTCTCCGGGTCTCTATTTCCTCTGTTGTGAAATATGTATCATAATATGACCCGGTGGAGCTGTGAACACTGACCAGCGTGACACAGGTGAAGTTTGAAGCCCAGCACAGACTCTCAGCAGGCACTCAGTGAATGTCAGGGCTCCTCCCTCTGGCTCCCAGCCTGGTGCTGATGTCAGGACGGCATTGGCCCCATGGAGAACACTAAATGGTTTGGTCCTAGCATGGAAGAGCTGTGGTAGGTGATGCAGGTCATTCCATGGGTGAGGAATCTGAGACCTGGAGGGGCAACTAACTTGCCCAGATCACAGAGCTAACTGTTGAGTTAGAAGTTGAACCCAATTCTGATTTCAACTCCAGCAGTCTTTTTCTCTTTTTACAATATTGTATGCTTAGTTGCTCAGTCTTGTCCGACTTTTTGCAACCCCACGGGCTGTAGCCCACCAGGTTCCTCTGTTCATGGGATTCTCCAGGCAAGAATACTGGAGTGGGTTGCCATTTCCTTCTCCAGGGATCTTCCTGACCTAGGGATCGAACCCGGGTCTCTGGCATTACAGGTAGATTCTTTACAGTGTTAGCCACCATGGAAGCCCAATTTTACAATATTGCAGTAAACTTTTAAAAATATACAGTAAACTATTACCCAGTAAATAACAGCATTATTTACACCTCTCTTGCCTTGTTAAAGTGATTTTTATTAGAACAGTTGAATCAAACTGAATTGTTCTACTTCACCAATAGCCAGGTGTAGTGCTTTAAGCCTAGAAACATTTCTTTTTATATCTTGAGCTATTCTGTGTAATAGAACAATAGGGATTATATGGTCTCTGTGCCTGGTGTCTAAATCTGTGCCGCTGTGGAAACAAGTCACACACATTCAGTGTCCACTTACTTGATTTCAAATTCCCTGTTGCTATTACTCCAGAGACTTGTGTGTTTCCAATGAAAGATGAAGTAGGAAGAGTCCAGCACTGTGGCAGCAGGAAACCCAGATTCTAGTTCCACATTCAGTATTAACCAGCTGTCAAACCTTGTTGGTAACCTATCTACTACTACCATCCTCGCCCCGCCTTTCAATGGCTCTAAAGATCCTGAAGTGAGTTTGTAATATTTCTATTGCTGCTTTAACAAATTACCACAAACAATGGCTTTAAACAACAGGTTTATTTTCTCATAGTTCTGGGGGCCAGAAGTCGGAAAAGGGCCTTATGGGGCTAAAATCGAGATGTTGGTTCTTTCTGAAGGTTCACAGGAGAATCCATTTCTTTGCAGTTTTTAGCATCTGGTTGTTGTTCAGTTGCTCAGTCAAGTCTGACTCTTTGCAGCCCATGGACTGCAGCACGCCAGGCTTCCCTGTCCTTTACCATCTCCCTTAGCTTGCTCAAACTCATGTCCATTGATTCAGTGATGCCATCCAACCATCTCATTCTCTGTCATCCCCTTCTCTTCCTGCCTTCAATCTTTCGGAGCATTAGAGTCTTTTTCCAATGAGTCGGCTCTTTGCAACAGGTTGCCCAAGTATTGGAGCTTCAGCAATAGTCCTTCCAATGAATATTCAGGACTGATTTCCTTTAGGATTGACTGGTTTGATCTCCTTGCAGTCCAATAGACTCTCAAGAGTCTTATCCAACACCACAGTTCAAAAGGATCACGTCTTCGGCACTCAGCCTTCTTTATGATCCAACTCTCACATCCATACATGACTACAGGAAAAACCATCACTTTGACTATAGGGACCTTTGTAGGCAGAGTAATGTCTCTGCTTTTTAATACGCTAAGTTTGTCATAGCTTTTCTTCCAAGGAGCAAGCGTCTTGTAGTTTCATGGTTGCTGTCACCATCCGCAGTGATTTTGGAGTCCAAGAAAATAAAACGAGAAAATGGGAAAAGATCTCATCCAAAAAATTAGCGTTTCAAGGTTCCCTATATTCCCTGGCATCACTCCCATCTCCTGCTTCCATGATCACCTCTCTTCCTCTCTCTGCCTCCTCTGATGTTTTTATAAATACCCCTGTGATTACACTGGACTCACCTGAGTACTCCGGGATACTCTTACTGTCTCAATATCCTTTGAAAATTCCCTTTTGCCACATAAGGAAACATACAGAGGTTTTAGATGATAGGATGTGGCATATCTGTGTGTGTGGGGATTATTCTACTTACCACAGTAACAAATCAGTCAGTGATAGAGAACTGAGGAGTAGAGTAGGAAAGAATGAACTTGGTTTTGGTAACTTCATTTATTTCTTATAATTGTGAACAATGGCAGGAAATAAAGTGAATGAACTTAGGAGTCATATAGACCTAGATTCAAATTCCAGCTATTCAAATTCTCATCTCTAAACTGGGAATAATAATATGGTGTGTGTGTGTGTGAGAGAGAGAACTGAATCAGATAATGCACAGAATGTCAAGCTATTAAATAATGACTAGTACAGGTTAAGGGTCTCAGTAAATGAGGTTGTCAATACCAATAAAGCCCAGGTCTTGCTTCTAATTCTGTGTGTAATCTCGGAAAAATTCTACCCCCGCCCCCCAGGACACTTCTTTTTCTCTTTAAAATTTGTGTCTTGGGTGCATAGTTGAGATCATTGTACTCCTTACTGTTTTTCTGGGGCAGTATCACTTTTGTTTAATTTTCATTTAGTCAAGCTTCAATACTCTTATCTCTTCTTCTGGTTTTTATTCCCACTTCCTCCACTGCCTTCTCAACAAACCCTCTCTAATGTGCTTGCTATGTGTCTTTGGTTTCACATATATTCTTTTAAAATACACACTATGGTATAATACATGTGTGTATGTGTGTGTGTGTTACTCAGTCGTGTCCAACTCTTTGCAACCCTATGGATGTATCCTGCCAGGCTCCTCTGTCCATGGGATTCTCCAGGCAAGAATACTGGAGTGGGTTGCCATTCCCTTCTACAGGGGATCTTCCCAACCCAGGGTTCGAACCAGGGTCTCCTATATTGCAAGCAGATTCTTTACCGTTTGAGCCACCATGTACATGTTTTTAATTAAATGTTATATATTTGCTCTAGAGTGTGTCTATTTCTTACTTTTTTTTTACTCACTGTTTGCATTGTTCAGGATTTGTCCACCCCAGCTCATGTAGTGATGGGCATCTATCCTGACTACAGATGAATATCCATTTATAGGTGTCTTCATGCATGCGTGCGTGCTTAGTAGCTTTAGTCTTGTCCCACTCTTTGAGACTCTATGAATTGTAGCCTACCATCTATGTGGTCGCACAGAGTCGGACATGACTGAAGCGACTTAGCAGCAGCAGGCTCCTCTGTCCATGGGGAGTCTCCAGGCAAGAATACTGGAGTGGGTTGACATGCCCTTCTCCAGGGGATCTTCCCAACCCAGGGATCAAACTCATGTCTCCTATGTCTCCTGTACTACAGGTGGATTCTTCACCCATGGAGCCACCCGGGAAGCCCATGAATCTTCATAGATTTGTCAAAAGTCTCTCTGGCATATACATACGCTGGTTAGAAGAAGGATCATGGGATAAGTACTGACAGATTGCACTATAAAAAGGCTGTATCATTTCTTCCACCACTTGAACAAGTGTTCCTGTTCACTTGGTATTTTCTGACTTTGATTTTTCCCATCTGAAGGGTACAAAAAGCTATTATTTATTTTTCAATTCTCTTAAGCACTATTGGACTTAAGCATAGCTTTATATACTAGCTGGTTTTACAGAGTTCTCTGTTCTATGGATACAAATAATATACATAATTTATATGATACTGATTGTTTGCTCATTTCTTTCTTGGCTTAACTAGATTTTGTTGTTATTTGTTAATTTATTGGTGTCCCTTGAATGTTCTAGATGCTACTTCTTTGTTGGGGTTAGACATTTCAAATTTCTTGTCCAAATCTTCATTCTTCTGTTAACTCTATAATATCTATTATCAGTTAGTTCAGTTCAGTCACTCAGTCGTGTCTAACTCTTTGTGACCCCACAAACTGTAGCATGCCAGGCCTCCTTGTCCATCACCAACTCCTGGAGTCTACCCAAACCCTTGTCCATTGAGTCGGTGATGCCATCCAATCATCTCATCCTCTGTCTTCCCCTTCTCCTGCCCTCAATCTTTCCTAGCATCAGGGTCTTTTCAAATGAGTCAGCTCTTCGCATCAGGTGGCCAAAGTATTGGAGATATACTTAGATGTAGATTTCGTGTCAATAATAAATGCTGTAAATAACTTTGCCTAATCACATGTACTTTAAGATTGCAAGATTTTCTTTGATGAAAAGAAAGTCAATCATTTTCTCTCTTATGATGTGTGAGTTGGGGGTCCTATTAAAAATGTTCTCCCCATTCCAAGACAACAAAAATACTTTCCTGTATTTTTGTCTATTAGCTTTATATAGTTCTTCATACGTTTAGTTTCTAAAACCTTCGAGGCTCACTTTTGTGGATGGTATGAGGTAGAGATCCACCTTATTTTTCTCCTAGGTGATTTCTTAACACCACCGCACATATAGCACATCCTTTCTTTCCTTTTCTTTGGTACTGTACCCATCACATGACGAGTTTCCATATGCACCTGGACCTATTTCTGAGCTCAATTTTTAGCTTAATGGTCTATTTGTTCCTATATGAATACCATGTATTTAAAAGAACTACTACTATGGATATATGTGTGTGCTTAGTTGCTTTAGTCGTGTCCAACTCTTTGTGACCCCATGGACTGTAGCCTGCCAGGCTCCTCTGTCCATGGGAATTCTCCAGGCAAGAATACTGGAGTGTATTGCATGCCCTCCTCCAGGGGGTCTTCCCATCCCAGGGATTAAACCCAGGTCTCCTGCATTGAAGGCAGATTCTTTACTGTCTGAGCCACCAGGATACATAGTGTAACTTAATTTCTGGAGCAGAGTCCCTTCCCTTTTCTATACTTAAAGAACAATGTTTGGTATTCATAAACTTTTATTCTTCTGTGTCCTAAATGTGCTGAGGTCCCCTAAAATTTCTACTGTAGTTTTGATGGGGATTTCACTAAAATGACAAGTATAATCTTTGATTTTTGGCACTGGCTGAGACATGAAGACAAATGTCTATGTATACAAGAGAGCTATTTCTAACATTTACTACAAATTATTGAGGGATGAAAAGTACATTTATGCATAGGGACTGGGGAGTATCTTTGAAATGTAAACTCTGGCTTTTTGTTTAACTTGCAATCACAGCAAAGGTGCAGTGTTGTGAGACTGTTTCTATAGTCATAAAATTATAGCATTTGAGTAACATTTTATGAAGTCCTTCCATGTACGTTCACAATTGCAAACAGAAGCGCCCAACTTAAGAGATTCTGTGGTCACTGATCATTTCTACATAATGTCAACGTTGTGGGCTATCAGGTTCCTTCTGATGTGTTTTTAGTCCAAAGCCTTAATGGAGATTAAATGTACACCTTTTGGGTGATGTATCTATGGTAATCTAAACATTTACTTAACTCTGGAAGCATAGTTATTTAAATATTACCAGGGTGCATAAGATCTCTGGCTATCTTGCCAAAGCAGATCTCTTTCTCCAGAAACAAGTATTTTGAAAAAATGTGACCATTGGAGAAGTGCTGGCCAGAAAATATTTTGCTCTATTCCAAATACAGTGGGCCTGGCAGTAGCCCCACCTGCTTCCAGTACCCATCTTTTGTATAGATCTGTGTCCATTTCCCATTTAGGTTTTGCTGTCCTTGGTGAGTTGGCTTCAGGAAGTAACCAGAGGGTCATCCAGATCGAGGCATAAGTGGTCCATAAGACATACTGTCCTGCACGTTCAGTGATACCTGCATTAGGATAGAAGCCCTGGTCTCAAACTAGTGAAATGGATCTGCAAAGTAGGCAGTGATCCTTTCTGAAGACCCTAAAATTATAATTCACATTCCATTTATGCACAATCTCAACTTTAGAACTAAGGAAAGGATGCCAACAAAACGAACATCCTAGACTTGTCCGTCCTGCACTGTTGGTGGAAATGTAAATTGATACAGCCACTATCAGTGGTAAAGAATCTGCCTGTCAATGCAGGAGACACACATTCAGTCCCTGGGTTGGGAAGATCCCTTGGAGAGGGAAATGGCAACCCACTGTAGTATTTTTGCCTGGGGAATCCCATGGACAGAGGAGCCTGGCTGGCTATAGTCCATGGGGTTGCAAAAAAGTTGGTCATGACTGAGCATGCACACCATGCCATAAACTACAAAGAACAGTATGGAAGTTCCTTAAAAAACTAAAAATAGAACTACCACGTGGCCCAGCAATTCCACTACTGGGCATATATCCAGAGAATACCATAATTCAGAAAGACATATGCACCCCAGTGTTCATTGCAGTACTATTTACAATAGCCAGGACATGGAAATAATCTAAATGTCCATCAACAGAGGACTGGATAAAAAAGATGTGGTACATATATACAACGGGCTATTACTAAGCTAAAAGAAGGAATGAAATTGGGTTATTTTCAGAGACATCGATGGACCTAGAGACTATCATACATAGTGAAGTAAGTCAGGAAGACAAAAACAAACACTATATATTAACACATAAATGTGGAATGAAAAAATGCTATAGACAATCTTATTTACAAAGCAGAAATAGAGACACAGATGTAGAGAACAAACATATGGTTACTAAGGGGGAAGATGGGATGGGATGAATTGGGAGATTGGAATTGACATATATACACTATTGATACTATGTACAAAATAGATAACTAGTGAGAACCTACTGTAGAGCATAGGGAACCCTGCTCCATGCTCTGTGGTGACCTAAATGGGAAGGAAACCCAAAAAAAGGGAGATATATGTGTATGTATAGCTGATTTATTTTGTTGTACTAGTAGAAACTAACACAACATTGTAAAGCAATATACTCCAACAAAAATTTTTTAAAAATGTACTGTTACCAGATTATCTGTAGTAAATATGAATCTCCAAGTACTGGCTGTGTTGTCCTTCCAGCCCCAAAGGGCTGGATTTGCAGTGAGCCTCTCAGCGGAGGGTGTGAAGGTTGTCACTGGTCTCCACTCTCTTCTTCTCTGGGCTCCTGCAAGAGAGTGAGGGGGCATCTGAGCATGGAGGAGGGTTCCAGGAAGCCTACATGACCCACCCAAACACAGTTTGGGCTCATTGGCTCAAAGCCTATCTAAGACATGGACTCCAAGGGTCATGTCCTTAAATTTGTCCTAGACAATTACATTTGTCTACAAAAATAATTCATATGGAAGGTATTCAGCTTTTTCAAAGGAAAATATCATTTTAGCCTTCCTGAGAAGTCATCAGTCACAGAAGAGCCTCCTTCCAGCTAAGTCAGTAAATTTAGAAGAAATATCACTTTACTATAGCAGTTCATCTGTAAGGAATATGACAGTTATTTTGGTTGAACTTTACTCAAAAGGATCCAGCTTAACCTTTGAAAAAGGCTTAGGTCAACAATTAGTCAGCACCTAGTTTCTGCCAAAAGTAGACTAAAATTTCCAAAGCTGTGTTGAGGTTACAAGGAGCCAATGGGAAAAAAGGAAGCAAGGGTCAGGCTGAGTTCAACTTGGGGTTTGGGGTGTGCTTTCTGAAACTCTGCCCTGCCAGGCTGCCCACAGATTAAGTGGGGCAAAATGGTTAACAAAACTGTTTGTGTATTGGGGACACAGTCAACCATTTCAAACATGCCCTGACTGACAAGAATGCATTTTTCAGCCATGGGTCAAGAGGAGAATAACCACACTTCACAGTGGATTCTTGACATGTTTTGCTTGTTTTCAGTGAAAGTCTCAGAAAGTTAATCATGGGGCTGAATAATTTATCTTAGTCCCTTCCTAGTTACCTGGAAATCCTTAGAGATAGAGACAATGGTTTACTTGTTTTAACTCCCTAACATGCAGCACAGTGTGCAGCACATAGTAAAGGCTTAATTAATATTTGCTAAGTGATGGGATAATATCAGTAGACTGATGCAGGGGAGAAGCTTCATAATTTGGCTATGCTGGGAGGCTCTCTCAGTGTGAAAGGATGTGCAGATGTAAGTTCATTGTAAGGGTGGGGGTAACCTTCTCTAACTTAAAGCCAGCCAGTCACCTTAGAAACCAAAGAATGTGGTGCTAGTGGTAAAGAACCTGCCTGCCAATGCAGGAGACATAAGCGACATGGGTTCGATCCCTGGGTCAGGAAGATCCCCTGGAGGAGGGCATGGCAACCCACCCCAGTATTCTCGCCTGGGGAATTCCATGGACAGAGGAGACTTGTGGGCTACAATCCATAGGGTCGCATAGAGTCGGACACAACTGAAGTAACTGAGCACATATGTTAGTTTATCAGACAAGGTTTCTATCACCTAGCACGGGATCCAAAGAAATGTCATTATTAGGAAGGAATGGAAATAGGCAGGAGAAGGGATGTCTGGGGTTTAAGGGTAGAGAAAAGAGAAAGAGGTACTTTAAAGGAAAATGGATTAGAAGAAGTCAGAAAGACAGTTCTACCCAAGCTGATGTTCAAACTTCTGGGCCTGCTAGACTATGAGAACAAGCATATTTGCTGGATTTATGGCAATCTAGGAAGCAGTCATTAGTTTTTAATCAAACACTTAGTAAGATGCAGGCAGCTTGCTGGTACCTCACTGGCATTAAGCAATAGGGACAGTGCGGGGGCAGGGAATGGGGGAATGAAACTCATAGACCGCACCCACATCTACTTAGTAGAACATCACTCCCCACACTCTTTCCCATTAGACTCTGATGAGGAAGTTCTCACCCTGAGTGATCCCACCCTTCTTTTCTAGCACTTCTGCTCTGTGGTCAGAGAAATGGGTTGAGATTGGAGTGGAGAGCAAAGAGGTGATGTATATCATACCTGGATGAGACACAAACAGACACAATTGGGGAAGGATGGGATTCTGTCTCATTCACCCTTTTGTTCTTCCCACCCCCTAGCTGGGGTGGGTCTTTGAGCATGACCCCACTCTGTAATTACGCAGTGTGAGGTGGTCACCACTGGGGGAACTGGCTGGTGGATCAGCTTCATTTAAACCCTCAAAAGAGCACATCTTTGCTTTCTGACAGGATTGGCTGTCCAGACCTCCCCTGGGCCCGTGTGGTCTTTTCAGGCTCTGTCCCAAGGCCTGTTGCAGCAACTCCTGCCTTGCTCTCCTTTGTTGAGAATGGGACAGTTCTTGCTCTCTGGGATCTTGCCTCCTCCCTGGCCCCCAGTCTTCAGGGACCCACTTGTCTTCTGGTTTATTTACCCCCTCCCAGAGGAAGTCTTTTATCTGGGCTGAGGACAGTCCCTCTATTCTGCTACTTCTTCCAAGACTCTCAGCATGTAAATTCCTTTTTCATTTTCATCTCCCCCACACTTTCTAAATCCTTCCGTGTTAGAATTTGTTAAATAAAACCTGGAAATTTTTGCTTTTGGCTCTGCTACAGACCTCTCTAAAGGCAATGAAGAGCCAGCACAGAGCCAGCTACTTGTTTGAAAGAGGAAGAGGAAGGGAGAAAACATAGGGAAAGGGGCGGGGGGAGGAAGGGGGGGTGGAGAATTTCTCAAGGCCTAAAATATACATTTTCAACTATATTTCAAGTATATTCAAGTATTTGTAGGTGCTCTGATTCGAAATTCTCATCATACTAATAACATAAAAAAACAAACATTTCCAGTGATTTCCCCGGTGGTCCAGGGGTTAGATTCCATGCTTCCACTGCAAGAGACTGCAAGGGTTCGATCCCTGGTGGGGGAACTAAGATCCTGTAAGCTGGGTGGTGTGGCCAAAAGAAAGAAATACAGAAATAAACCTTGAAGGGGAGATATTTATAGACAAATAGGATTTCTGGGGTCTCTCAAATGCCACTATATATGCAGCTTTCCCCAAGTGAATATAAAACCTCCTGGAACACAATATCCTGGAATATTTGGTTTGCTGACTAATATTTCCTGCCATATCTCCAAAAGCTGAAAGTTGATCTCTTTTTATTTTTGACTTCCTCTCTTTTTTGTTTTATTATTGTGTGTTAGTTGCTCAGCTGTGTCCAACACTTTGCGACCCCATGGACTGTATGTGGCTCACCAGGCTCCTCTGGCCATGGAATTCTCCAGACAAGAATACTGGAGTGAGTTGCCATTCCCTTCTCCAAGGGATCTTCCCAACCCAGGGATTGAACCTGGGTCTCTCTCATTGCAGGAAGATTCTTTACTGTTTGAGCCACCAGGGAAGTCCTACTAATAGTAAAATCTGATTTTCTTAAACTTTTCTTCTACAAAATTTGGCTTATTTGCCCTAAATCACTTCTAAGAAACTTATACAAACTTTACTAAAAGTTTGTAAATTTCTTATAAACTTGATTCTTTATAATATTTATTTAAAATCTCCCCACCTCTCTTCCTGGCCTTCTCCCTCTGTCCTTGTCAAGTCTTAGTGTTCCAGCACTTTCAGAAAAACTCCTCTGCTGCCCTCTTGTGGGAATCTGCAGATATCAGGCATGCTCCCCAAAGCTACTGAAACTGACTGGATCGCTGGTGTGGAAATGGGTGGGATAATCATCTAGCTCCAGCAACGAGCTCCTTGTAGGTTGCTTTCCTCTCTGGCAGAAGCCAGGACACTTACCCACAGTCACAGCTACACTTGTTTTTTGTGTTTTAATTTAATTGGATAGAGTCAGCAAATTTTCTGTTATTGGCAGCTTATGAATAGTTTCCCCTATTTTTCTGTCTCAGTCCCAAGGTTTGGAGTCAGGGAAGAAAGCAAAGCATTTCAGCCTCCTTTGAACGAGCAGCCAGCCTCTCCCTGGACTGTTACAAACAGTGATCAGAATGGTCTTGCCGGTGTCCAGATTGACCTTCATTCTGGGCACCAGGGGGTTACTGTGGGCTACCTGTGCTGCTGCTTTTCTTTACCTCCAAAGTGGGACACATTTTTTTTTTTTAAATAAAAGTAACATGTTCATTTGCACATTAGAAGAATCAGATAGTGAAAGGACAGTAGAGGTCATCTGTAATGTCAACACACTGACAAGCTGTTGGCAGTTTGCATTGTCATCCCACATGTGTATATATCTCTCTGAAGAGCTGTGTCCCAGTATAGGAGTGGTTCTGTATCCCTCTTCTCACACACCACATGCAATCATTTTGCTGTGCTGTGCTGTGCTGAGTAGTTTACATCATTCTTTTCATGCTGCATGGCCTCGGTGCCTTTGCACTCAGCTTTCCCTTAAGAGGATGGGAAGATTTAGGAGGTGTCCCCCCTGCCGGCTCCTTGTTGCCTCAGCTCAAATACTGCCAACCCCATGTGGTCTTCCCTACCCTTCAACACAGGGAGCTTTCTCTGTCATTTGTCATTTCCTTCATGCAGCATGCCTTGTCTGTCCTATTGATAATGAATTTTTTCATTTCTTTGCTTGCTTGTTTTAGGCTTTTGCTGAGAACCAAGGGCTTCTCTATCTTCCTCAGGGCTTAGGATAGTATGTGTTGCAAAGAATTTCCTTGGTCAATAATTGTTGACTGACAGAATTCGTTCTAAGGCTGTACCAAATGCGATGAAGTCATTTCTTTTTGCAGAGACTGTAGGTGGTACCCTGTGTTTTAATATTTTCAACAGCACTGCAAGAATGACTTTGTGCACTTGAACTCTACTTTTTTCCCCTCCCAACATTAAATTGAAACATTTAAAATGTATAGAAAAGTAGAAAGGATAATGCAACAAACACCCATATATTTGTCATCAAGATTAAAAATTTGTTAATGCAACATTTTGCCACATTTACTTTCTCTCTCTCTCTGCATACCTTTTTTGATGAATCTTTTAAAAGTTACAGACTTCACAATACTTTACCCCTGTACACTTTAGCATGCATCTCCCAAAAATAAGTATCTACTCCCAAATAAACACATGATATTAGCATACCTAAAAAAGTTAATAATAATGAATTATTCTCCAATAAAACCTGATAGTCATCCTATATTCAAATATCCTCAACTGTATCTAAAAATGCTTTAATAACTGTTTTATTTATTTATATTTTTGCATCAGAATAAACCAAGTTTAATGCCCTATAGTGGAGCAGAAAATAGCAACTCACTCCAGTATTCTTGCCTGGAGAATCCCAGGGATGGAGGAGCTTGGTGGGCTGCCGTCTATGGGGTTGCACAGAGTTGGACATGACTGAAGTGATTTAGCAGGAGCAGCATGCCCTATAGTTATTTGTATGTTGTATCTGTCTAGATCAATCTATTAGAAGTGTCATCTTATGATTTTTTATTATTCATTTTTTAAAAATGACATTAGATTTTTTTTTCTTTTTTTGATTTTTTTAATTTTATTTTTTAACCTTACAATATTGTATTGGTTTTGCAATATATCAACATGAATCTGCCACAGGTATACACCTGTTCCCCATCCTGAACCCTCTTCCCTCCTCCGTCCCCGTACCATCCCTCTGGGTCGTCCCAGTGTACCAGCCCCAAGCATCCAGTATTGTGCATCGAACCTGGACTGGCGACTCGTTTCATATATGATATTATACATGTTTCAATGCCATTCTCCCAAATCATCCCACCCTCTCCCTCTCCCACAGAGTCCAAAAGACTGTTCTATACATCAGCTGTCTCTTTTGCTGTCTCGTATACAGGGTTATTGTTACCATCTTTCTAAATTCCATATATATGCGTTAGTATACTGTACTGGTGTTTTTCTTTCTGGCTTACTTCACTCTGTATAATAGGCTCCAGTTTCATCCACCTCATTAGAACTGATTCAAATGTATTCTTTTTTTATGGCTGAGTAATACTGCATTGTGTATATGTACCACAGCTTTCTTATCCATTCATCTGCTGATGGACATCTAGGTTGCTTCCATGTCCTGGCTATTATAAAGAGTGCTGCGATGAACATTGGGGTACACATGTCTCTTTAATTCTGGTTTCCTCAGTGTGTATGCCCAGCAGTGGGATTGCTGGATCATATGGCAGTTCTATTTCCAGTTTTTAAAGGAATCTCCACACTGTTCTCCATAGTGGCTGTACTAGTTTGCATTCCCACCAACAGTGTGAGAGGGTTCCCTTTTCTCCACACCCTCTCCAGCATTTATTGTTTGTAGACTTTTGGATCGCAGCCATTCTGACTGGCATGAAATGGTACCTCATAGTGGTTTTGATTTGCATTTCTCTGATAATGAGTGATGTTGAGCATCTTTTCATGTGTTTGTTAGCCATCTGTATGTCTTCTTTGGAGAAATGTCTATTTAGTTCTTTGGCCCATTTTTTGATTGGGTCATTTATTTTTCTGGAATTGAGCTGTAGGAGTTGCTTGTATATTTTTGAGATTAGTTGTTTGTCAGTTGCTTCATTTGCTATTATTTTTTCCCATTCTGAAGGCTGTCTTTTCACCTTGCTTATATTTTCCTTTGTTGTGCACAAGCTTTTAAGTTTAATTAGGTCCCATTTGTTTATTTTTGCTTTTATTTCCAATATTCTGGGAGGTGGGTCATAGAGGATCCTGCTGTGATGTATGTCAGAGAGTGTTTTGCCTATGTTCTCCTCTAGGAGTTTTATAGTTTCTGGTCTTACATTTAGATCTTTAATCCACTTTGAGTTTATTTTTGTGTATGGTGTTAGAAAGTGTTCTAGTTTCATTCTTTTACAAGTGGTTGACCAGTTTTCCCAGCACCACTTGTTAAAGAGATTGTTTTTAATCCATTGTATATTCTTGCCTCCTTTGTCAAAGATAAGGTGTTCATAGGTGTGTGGATATATCTCTGGGCTTTCTATTTTGTTCCATTGATCTATATTTCTGTCTTCGTGCCAGTACCATACTGTCTTGATGACTGTGGTTTGTAGTAGAGCCTGAAGTCAGGCAGGTTGATTCCTCCAGTTCCATTCTTCTTTCTCAAGATTGCTTTGGCTATTTGAGGTTTTTTGTATTTCCATACAAATTGTGAAATTATTTGTTCTAGCTCTGTGAAGAATACCATTGGTAGCTTGATAGGGATTGCATTGAATCTATAGATTGCTTTGGGTAGTATACTCATTTTCACTATATTGATTCTTCCGATCCATGAACATGGCATATTTCTCCATCTATTAGTGTCCTGTTTGATTTCTTTCACCAGTGTTTTATAGTTTTCTATATATAGGTCTTTAGTTTCTTTAGGTAGATATATTCCTAAGTTACTAGAACTAATCAATGAATATAGTGAAGTTGCAGGATATAAAATCAACACACAGAAATCCCTTGCATTCCTATACACTAATAATGAGAAAATAGAGAAATTAAGGAAACAATTCCCTTCACCATTGCAACGAAAAGAATAAAATACTTAGGAATATATCTACCTAAAGAGACATCAGATTTTCTAAAACAGTTTTTATTATTATTTATTTATGTATGTATTTATTTGGCTGCTCTGGATCTTCGTGGCTGCCCCAGTTTTTCTCTAGTTGTGGAGAGCGGGGCCTGCTCTCTAGATATGGTGTGTGGGCTTCTTACTGTGGTGGCCTCCCTTGTTGTGGAGCATGAGCTCTAGGGCACCTAGATGTTAGTATTTGTGGCTCTCGGGCTCTAGAGCACAGGATCAACAGTTGTGGTGCCCGGGCTCAGTTGTTCCTTGGCATGTAGGATCTTCCTGGACCAGGGATGGAACCTGTGTCTCCTGCATTGGCAGGTGGACTCTTCACCACTGAGCCACCAGGGAAGCCCCTGACATTTAATTTTTAAAGAACTAGATTAGTTTTCTTATAGAAGACTCCAGATAATCTGCCTGTCCATTTTCTTGCAGTTTCATTTACTTTGTTTTTCTTCCCTCCATGTTTCCTATCACTGAAGTTAGATCAGGATACTGCCTTGGATTACATGATTATAATCACTCATAGTCATGATTCTTTTTGATATTAAAATTGTCCCAAACTTGTCCATGAGGTGTCCCTTTGGCCAGCCTCTTTGTCCTTGATATAAACTCATTAATCTTTGAGTGTGCTTCTGCTGTTTGGCACAGAACTACGTCACAGCCACACCTTAAGTTTTCTGCCTATGCCTGCAACCTCTGATTTCTCCAAGGAGTGCTATTTGCTGTTATTTTTTTTTAAAAATGAACAAAAATTGTTTAAAATCAAAAATTTGGGTGCTGCATTTACTCAATATTATTAGAGTTCTATAGTTTCCAGGACCTTTCAGTGGGCCAAACTGTTATATACATACATAAAATTTTTTCAATTCAAATTTATATTATACAGATTTTTCTTAACTTCTTTTATTTTATATCTTTATTTTAAACACTCACTGATCAAAACTCACCAGGGAAAAAACTTTATTTTGCTGGTTGCAGTCAGGGAAAATGTACACAATAGGTAACTAGGTGGCATCTCAAAATTGGGAAATTAGGAAGGGTTCAGGGGATGGGAGTTAAACACAAGATAGTCTCTGCAGGAATTGTTTAGAATTTGTGAAGTCTGGGAGTTTTAGCTATTGTTTGCAGTTTTATCTTTAGAACACAGATGTCCCTATGAATTATTGTTAAGAATGTGGACTCTTCTATAAAAGGACTGTGGGCTGAATTAACTGGCGTTTGAGCTTAGATAATTTGTCTTGCATGTTATGGTTTGGTATATTTTATATACTCTGTGAGCCATCGTACCGTTATGTAAATTGCGGTGTTTGTTTCAATTACCAGTTCCCCCTCTTGACCTAGCTGTCCTCAGGGTTATTTTTTTTAAAGACAGTTTTATTGAGATAGAGTTGATATACAAAAACTGTACATATCTAATGTCTGCAGATGGTAAATTTGGACATATGCATACAGCCATGCAACTATCACCACAGGCAAGGTAATACACATATTCATTGTCTCTAAAAGTTTTGTGCCTCTTTTTTGGGGGGAGTTCTGAATCCTTAACCAGAGATTTCCCCTCTCAACAAAATTTTAAGTGCGTGATGCCATATTATTGACTATAGGTTCTATGTTGTCCAGTAGTTCTTTGGAACTTACTTATCTTTCATAACTGAAATTTTAAACCCATTGAACAACCAGTCTCCATTGCCTCCTCCCCATTCCCCCTCCCCAACAACCACTTGATTGACTGATTCTGTGAGTTTGACCATTATAGGTTTTGTGTATAAGCGGAATCAGGCATTATTTGTCCTTCTATGACTGGCTTACTTCACTTACACAACGTCTTCCAAGTTTATCCATGTTGTCACAAATAGCAGGATTTCTGTCCTTTTTAGTCATATTCCACTGTATGAATACACCAGTTAACCTATTCAGCCAGTTGGATGTTACTGTTGTTGACTTTGTCTGCCTTGTAGTTCTTTCGTTCCTCTCTTCCTGTCTTCTTTTGTGCTTTGCCGATTTCTGTTGTGGTGGTGGTACTGTTGCTGAAACTTTGCCTCTGTTCATTGGTGCTGAATAGCAATGAGGAGACAGTTTTGGATAAGTAGAAAAGTGTAGCTTTCATTGCTTTGCAAGGGAAAGGGGGCCACAGCAGGCTAATTCCCCCAAGACTGTGTGACCCACCCTGGAGGGGTGCAGTGAGGATGTTTATAGTGCTCAGGAAGCAGAGCGTGATCAGCTTGGGGACCATGCTTGGATTGATTGGCATCAAAGTCAAGTTTCAAGCATCATCAACTTTCTGGTTTCAACCAGTCTAAGGTCTATGTTCTTTCAGTCGGCAGTTTTTATCTGGTCAGGGGTCTGCTTCCTATAGAACACAGATGTCCCTATGAGTTATTGTTAAGAATGTGGACTCTTCTATAAAAGGACTATGGGCTGAATTAACTGGCGTTTGAGCTTAGATAATCTGTCTCGCATGTTATGATTTGGTATATTTCCTGTAGAAACTGTGTCAGGCCTCTATCTATATTTTTAAGGGAACTGGGAATCTGGTGATTCTGCTATGTGGCAGAATTATATTCTAAATTGTTACCAGCTCCCCAGCCCAACAGCTACCCTTTGTTTCTACAGCTTCACAATCCCCAGTCACTAACTCTTGAGTCAGCATTTTACTTCAAAAGACAAGAATTCAGGATCTTGTACAGTTTCAATATTCTTTGTTTTCTCTTTCTCTTTTTAAAAAAAGTTTGTTGTTGTTCTCTATAAGCTCACTGAGCTTCTTTAAGATGATTATTTTGAAATCTCAAATTCATTAGGATAAGTTACTGGAGATTTACTTTGTGTCATATTTTGCTGATACTTATGCTCCCTGTATCTTTGCATTGGCTTCTGTGATTTGAAAAAGTAACTCCCCTTGTAGCTTTAATGAACTGGCTATGGCAGGGAGAAGCTTTCAGCAACTGGCCTGGCTAGAAGTTCTGGGAGCTCTCAAACATTTTCTATGGATGTGCACATTCCATGCCTCATCTTCCTCCTGGGAGAGAAGTTTCAGGGCTGTATGTCTTCCCCCAGACTTGCAGACCTGTGCTACCACCCACCATGAGCTGCCGTCCCCCACCCCCACCCCCGCCCGTTACCTAGGGCAGATGTTAGATTCATGCCCTATTCCTCTCTCCCCCATCTGAGGGAGAAATCTCAAGGTTATGCTCCTTCTCTCAAACTCACAGAGCTGTGTGACTTCCATAGGCCACCTGTCCCTTTTCCTAGGGCAGTGCTTTGAAAAGCCTGGCCACTGAGTGTGCACGCCTCTTCTCTTCCTCCCTCCTGAAGAGGAAGTCCCAGAATTGTGCGTCATGTCCTAATCTTGCAGAGCTATGTCAATGGCTAAGAGAAACTCACTTTTTGCTGTCCTCGTGTTTATTTCTCATTTGAAATAAGGGAGCCTTTAAAATTTTCTTTATGCTAGTTAGTCATTGATAGAGGTGTTACAGCTATCAGCTTTGTTCTTGCCTCATTTGTACATTTTGACATATTGTGTTGAATTCACATTTTTATTTATTTAAAAGTATTTCTAATTTCTCCTGTGATGTTTTCTTTGACACAGTCCTTATTTAGGAACGTGTTATTTAATTTCCACATATTTGTAAATCCCCAAATTTCCCTCTGTTATTGATTTCTAATTTAAATTCCATTGTGTTCAGGGAATATACTTTACATGATTTCAATCCTTTAAAACTTGTTGAGGTGTGTTTTGTGGCCTTGTGTATGGTCTGTCTTAAAAGAATGTTTCAGGTGTGTTTTAGAAGAGCATGTCCTGTGTTGCTGTTGCGAAAACTACTCTACAGTTGTCTGGTAGGTCTAGTGGTTTGATAGTGATGCTGAGTCCTTTATATCCTTGTTTATTTTATATTTAGTTGTTCTACCACCTAGTTTAAAGCTTTTGTGGTTCTGCAGTTTTACCATGTTGTGTCTATATGGATATTTTTGGAAGTTACTTTCTTTGATTAATTGGTCTTGAATTTGTGGTTTGGTTTTCTTTCAATATTTCTAGAGAATAATTATCCACCAATATTTCTTCTTTAAAATTTTAAAAACTGATGTATAGTTGACGTAAAATATTATATTAGCTTCAGGTGTACAACATAGTGACTCAACATTTACATATATTACAGGTTAATCACTTTGTTAAGTCTGTTAATCATTCATCACTATATAAAGTGATTACGATATTGTTGTCTATATTCACTATGCTGTATGTTACATTTCCATGACTTATTTATGATATAAATGTAAGTTTATACCTGTTAATCCCCTTCACCTATTTGGCCCAACCCATCCTCCCCTTCCCTCTAGTGACCATCAGTTTGTCCTCTGTATCTGTAAGGCATTTCAGTTTTGTTTTGTGTGCTTTTTGTTTTTTAAAATTTTAAATTCTACATATACGTGAAATCACACAGTGTTTGTCTTTCTTCATCTTGTTTTGTTTCAGGAGTGTAATAGCCTCTAGGTCCATCCATATTGTCTCAAATGGCAAGTTTTTATCCCTTGTTAATGGCTGGGAATATTCCATTGTATGTGTATACCACATCTTCTTTGTCCATTCATCTATTGGCAGACACTTATGTTGCCTCCATATCTTGGCCACTGTAAATAATGTTGCAATGAACCTAGGGGTGCATATATCTTTTCAAATTAGTGTTTTTGTTTTATTTGGATAGATACCCTGAAGTAGATTTTCTGGATTGTATGGTAGTTCTATTCTTAATTTTTTTGCAGATAGCTCCATTTTGTTTTCCATAGTGGCTGCACCAATTTACATTCCCACCAACAGTACATGAATGTTTCCTTTTCTCCACTTCCTCACCAACACTTGTTATCTGTGTGTCTTCTTGACAGTGACCATGAATAGCCACTCTGACAGTTGTGAGATAATATTGTGTTTTGATTTGCATCTCCCTGATGATTAATGATGTTGAGCATCTTCTCATGTGTCTGTATGCCATCTCTGTGTCTTCCTATGAAACATGTATTTAGTCCTCTGCTCATTTTTCAACTGGACTGTTTATTTTTTTGTTATTGAGTTGTAATGGATTCTCTATATATTTTTATATTAGTCAATTATTGAGTATATGGTTTGCAAATATTTTCTCCCATTCAGAAGATTGCTTTTTCCTTTCTTGATGGTTTCATTTACTGTACAAAGCTTTTCAGTTTGATGTAGTTCTACTTTTTTGCTTTTGCTTCCCTCACCTGAGAAGATAGACCCCCCAAAATATCTCTAAGACCAGTGTCAAAGAGCATACTCCTGATGTTTTCTTCTAAGAGTTTTACGCTTTCAGGTTTACGTTTAAGTGTCTAATCCACTTTGAGTTTATTTTTATATATTGTAAAAGAAAGTGTTGTAGTTTGATTCTTTTGCATGCAGCTATTCAATTTTCCCAACAGCATTTATTGAAGAGACTGTCTTTTTCTCCCTGGATATTCTAGGTTCACTGGTTGTAAATCAGTTGGCCATATAAGTGTAGGTTTATTTCTGGGCTCTCTATTCTGTTCCATTGATCTATATGTCTGTTTTTGTGCCAGTACTATACAGTTTTGATTGCTATATTTTGGTAGTGTAGTTTGATAACAGGGTGTGTAGTATTTCAGTTTTGCTCTTTCTCAAGATTGCTTTGCAATAAAGATTTGATATATAGCACAGGGGACTATCGTCAATATCTTGTAATAACCTATAATGGAAAATAATCTGAAAAATAATATATGTGTATATGTATAACTGAATAACCTCATTGTGCACCTGAAACATTGTAAGTCAACTATACTTCAATAATATATATATATGTTAAGAAAAAAAATGATTGCTTTGGCTAATTGAGATCTTTCGTGGTTCCATAGAAATTTTAGGACTATTTGTTTCAGATTCATAAAAAATGCTACAGGCGCTTGGATAAGGATTGCATTCAATTTATAAATTGCTTTGGGTAGTATGGATATTTCAACAATATTAATTCTTCCAATCCATGACCCTGGTATATCTTTCCATTTATTTATATTGTCTTCAACTTCTTTCATCAATATCTTTTGGGTTTCAGAGTATAGATCTTTTACCTCCTTAATTAGATTTATTCTTAGGTGTATTCATTCTAAAGCAATTGTAAACTGGGTTGTATTTCTTAATTCCTCTTTTTGTCAGTTTATTTTTAGTGTATAGAAACACAAGAGGTTTCTGTATAGTATGTTTAATCCTGCAGCTTTACTGAGTTCATTTTTCAATTCAAATAATTTTTTGTGGAGTCTGAATTTTTCTATACATAGTATCATGTAATATTATTTCCTTCCTTCTACTAACTTTGGGATTTGTTGTTATCTACTTTTTTAGTTCCTTTAGATGTAAAGTTAGATAATTTATTTGATATTTTCCTTGTTTCCTGAGGTAGACTTGTATCACTATAAACTTTTCTCTTAGAACTGCTTTTGCCAAAACCCATAGATTTTGGAATGTTGTGCTTTCATTTTCATTTGTCTCCAGGTATTTTTAAAATTTCCTCTTTGATTTTTTTGTTGATCCATTGAGTTCACAAGCATGCTGTTTAGTCTCCATGTGTTTGTGTTTTTATCCAGTTCTCTTTTTTAAATTGATTTCTAGTCTCATACCATTGTGGTTATAAAAGATACTTAATACAATTTCAACCTTCTTAAATTTATTGAGATTTGTTTCATGGCCTAAACTTGTGATATATCCTGAAGAATGCTCCATGCACACTTGAAGAGAATATGTATTCTGCTGTTTTGGGGTAGAATGTTCTATGTACATCTGGTCTAAAGTGTTTAAGGCCAATGTTTCCTTATTGATTTTCTGTTTGGATGATCTATCCAATGATGTAAGTGAGGTGTTAAAGTATCTCACTGTTTCTTGTATTATTGTCAATATCTCCATTAATAGCTGGTAATATTTATGTATATATGTGCTCTGATGTTTGGTGCATGTATGTGTGCATGCTAAGTTGCTCCAGTTGTGTTTGACTCTTTGTGATTCTATGGACTGTAGCCTTCCAGGCTCCTTTGTCCATGGGATTCTCCAGGAAAAAATACTGGAGTGGGATGCCATGCCCCCCTCCAGGGGATCTCCACTCAGGGATCAAACTTGCATCTCTACATCTCTTGCATTGGCAGGCAGGTTTCTGTATTTGTGGAATTATCATCACAGTAATTCTAGCTAACATCTATTGCCACACATAGTTATAATATTTTTTTTTCTAATGATGAGAACTTTTTTATTTTGGATGATGAAGAATTCAATATTTATTAAATAGAGGAAAACAATAGAATGGGAAGACTAGAGATATTTTCAAGAAAATTAAAGATATAAAGGGAACATTTCATGCAAAGATGTGTACAATAAAGGACAGAAATGGTATGGATCTAACAGAAGGAGACGAAATTAAGAAGAAGTGGCAAGAATACACAGAAGACTATATAAAAAAGATCTTCATGACCCAGATAACCACGATGGTATGATCACTAACCTAGAGCCAGACATCCTGGAGTGTGAGGGTAAGTGAACCTTAAGAAGCATCCCTACAAACAAAGCTAGTAGAGATTTTGCAATTCCAGCTGAGCTATTTCAAATCCTAAAAGATGATGCTGTTAAAGTGTTGCACTCTTTAACAGTATGCCAGCAAATTTGGAAAACTCAGATTGGCCACAGGACTAGAAAAGATCAGTTTTCATTTCAATCCCAAAGAAAGGCAATGCCAAAGAATGTTCAAACTACCACACAATTGCACTCATCTCACATGCTAGCAAGGGCTTCCCTGATAGCTCAGTTGGTAAAGAAGCTGCCTGCAATGCAGGAGACCCCTGGTTTGATTCCTGAGTTGGGAAGATCCACTGGAGAAGGGATAGGCTACCCACTCCAGTACTCTTAGGCTTCCCTTGTGGCTCAGCTGGTAAAGAATCCATCTGCAAAGCAGGAGACCTGGGTTTGATCCCTGGGTTGGGAAGATCCCCTGGAGAAGGGAAAGGCTACCCATGCCAATATTCTGGCCTGGAGAATTCCATGGACTGTATAGTCCTTGGGGCTGCAAAGAGTCGGACACAACTGAGTAACTTTCACTTCACTTCACATGCTAGCAAAGTAATGCTCAAAATTCCCCAAGCCAAGCTTCAATAGTACTTGAACGAAGAACTTTCAGATTTTCAAGCTCAATTTAGAAAAGGCAGAGGAACCAGAGATCAAATTGCCATCATCAAAAAAGCAGAGAGTTTCAGAAAAACATCTACTTCTGCTTTATTGACTATGCCAAAGCCTTTGACTGTGTGGATCACAACAAACTTGGAAAATGTTTTAATGAGATAGGAATACCAGACCACCTGACCTGCCTCTTGAGAAATCTGTATGCAAGTCAAGAAGCAACAGTTAGAACTGGACATGGAACGATGGACTGGTTCCAAATAGGGAAAGGAGTATGGCAAGTCTGTATATTGTTACCCTGCTTATTTAACTTCTATGCAGAGTACATCATGCAAAATGCTGGTCTGGATGAAGCACAAACTGGAATCAAGATTGCTGGGAGAAATATCAATAACCTCAGTTACACAGATGACACCACCCTTATGGCAGAATGCGAAGAAGAACTCAAGAGCCTCTTGATGAAAGTGAAAGAGGAGAGTGAAAAAGTTGGCTTAAAACTCAACATTCAAAAAACGAAGATCATGGCATCCAGTCCCATCGCTTCATGGCAAATAGATGGGGGAAACAATGGAAACAGTGAGAGACTTTATTTTCTTGGGCTCCAAAATCACTGTAGTTGGTGACTGCAGCCTTGAGATTAAAAGATGCTTGCTCCAGTTTCCCTAACCAGGAAACCTTGACAAGCCACTCGTCCAACCGCACCCACAGGGAGGAACTTCCACAATAAAGAGGAACCACAAACTTCCAGCATACAGAAAGGCCACCCCAAACACAGCAATCTAAACAAAATGAAAAGGCAGAGAAATATTCAGCAGGTAAAGGAACATGATAAATGCCCACCAAACCAAACAAAAGAGGAGGAGATAGGGAGTCTACCTGAAAAAGAATTTAGAATGATGATAGTAAAGATGATCCAAAATCTTGAAAGCAAAATGGAGTTACAGATGAATAGATTGGAGACAAGGATTGAGAGATGCAAGAAATGTTTAACAAGGACCTAGAAGAAATAAAAAAGAGTTAATCAGTAATGACTAATACAATAACTGAGATCAAAATCACTCTGGAGGGGACCAACAGTGGAATAACTGAGGCAGAAGATAGGATAAGTGAGGTAGAAGATAGAATAGTGGAAATAATTGAAGCAGAGAGGGAAAAAAGAAAAAAGAATTAAAATAAATGAGGATAACCTCAGAGACCTCTGGGACAATGTTAAATGCCCTAACATTTGAATCATAGGAGTCCCAGAAGAAGACAAAAAGAAAGGCCATGAGAAAATACTTGAGGCGATAATAGTTGAAAACTTCCCTAAAATGGGGAAGGAAATAGTTACCTAAGTCCAAGAAACCCAGAGAGTCCTGAACAGGATAAGCCCAAGGTGAAACACCCCAAGACACATATTAATCAAATTAATGAAGATCAAACACAAAGAACAAATATTAAATGCAGCAAGGGAAAAACAACAAATAACACACAAGGGGATTCCCATAAGGATAACAGCTGATCTTTCAATAGAAACTCTTCAGGCCAGAAGGGAATGGCAGGACATACTTAAAGTGATGAAAGAGAAAAACCTACAACCCAGAGTACTGTACTCAGCAAGGATCTCATTCAAGTATGAAGGAAAAATCAAAAGCTTTACAGATAAGCAAAAGCTGAGAGAATTCAGCACCACCAAACCAGCTCTTCACCAAATGCTAAAGGATCTTCTCTAGAGAGGAAACACAGAAAAGGTTTATAAACTCGAACCCAAAACAATAAAGTAAATGGCAATGGGATCATCCTTATCAATAATTACCTTAAATGTAAATGGGTTGAATGCTCTAACCAAAAGACAAAACCTGGCTGAATGGATACAAAAACAAGACAGCTATATATTCTGTCTACAAGAGACACCTCAAAACAAGGAACACACACAGACTGAAAGTGAAGGGCTGGAAAAAGATATTTCACACAAATTGAGACCAAAAGAAAGCAGGAGTAGCAATACTCATCTCAGATAAAATAGACTTTGAAATAAAGGCCATGAAAAGAGACAAAGAAGGACACTACATAATGATCAAAGGATCAATCCAAGAAGAAGATATAACAATTATAAATATATATGCACCCAACATAGGATCACCACAATATGTAAAGCAAATACTAACAAGTATGAAAGGGGAAATGAACAGTAACACAATAATAGTGGGAGACTTTAATACCCCACTCACACCTATGGATAGATCAACTAGATAGAAAATTAGCAAGGAAAGACAAACTTTAAATGATGCAATGGACCAGTTATACCTAATTGATATCTATAGGACATTTCACCCCAAAACAATGAATTTCACCTTTTTCTCAAGTGCACATGGAACCTTCTCCCAGATAGATCCATCTTGGGCCATAAATCTAGCCTTGGTAAATTCAAAAAAATTGAAATCGTTTCAAGCATCTTTTCTGATCACAATATGGTAATACAAACATATGGAGGCTAAACAACATGCTTCTGAATAACCAACAAATCACAGAAGAAATCAAAAAAGAAATCAAAATATGCATAGAAATGAATGAAATGAAAACACGACAACCCAAACCCTATGGGATTCAGTAAAGCAGTGTTAAGAGGAAGGTTCACAGCAATACAAGTTTGCCTCAAGAAATAAGAGAAAAATCAAATAAATAACCTAACTTTACACCCAAAGCACCTAGAAAAAGAAGATTGAAGAACCCCAGGATTAGTAGAAGGAAAGAAATCTAAAAATTAGAGCAGAAATAAATAAAAAAGAAACAAAGGAGACCATAGCAAAAACAAAACAAAGCTAAAAGCTGGTTCTTTGAGATGATAAATAAAATAGACAAACTATTAGCCAGACTCATCAAGAAAAAAAGGGAGAAGAATCAAATCAACAAAATTAGAAATGAAAATGGAGAAATCACAACAGACAACACAGAAATACAAAGGATCATAAAAGACTACTATCAGCAACTATATGCCAATAAAATGGACAACTTGGAAAAATGGGACAAATTCTTAGAAAAGTATAATCTTCCAAAACTGAACCAGGAAGAAACAGAAAATCTTAACACATGCATCACAAGCATGGAAATTGAAACTGTAATAAAAAATCTTCCAGAAAACAAAAGCCCAGGACCAAACGGCTTCACAGGTGAATTCTACCAAAAATTTAGAGAAGAGCTAACACCTATCCTACTCAAACTCTTCCAGAAAAATGAAGAGGAAAGTAAATTTCCAAACTCATTCTATGAGGCCACCATCACCCTAACATCAAAACCAGACAAAGATGCCACAAAAAAAGAAAACTACAGGCCAATATCACTGATGAACATAGATGCATGCAAAAATCCTTAACAAAATTCTAGCAAACAGAATCCAACAACATATTAAAAAGATCATGAATCATAACCAAGTGGGCTTTATCTCAGGGATGCAAAGATTCTTCAATATTTACAAATCAATCAATGAGATACACCCCATTAACAAATTGAAAGATAAAAACCATATGATTATCTCAATAGATGGAGAGAAAGTATTTGACAAAATTCAACATCCATTTATGATAAAAACCCTCCAGAAAGCAGGTATAGAAGGAATATACCTCAACATAATAAAATCCATATATGATAAACCCACAGCAAACATTATCCTCAATGGTGAAAAATTGAAAGCATTCCCCCTAAAGTCTGGAACAAGACAAGGGTGCCCATTCTCACCACTACTATTCAACATAGTTTTGGAAGTTTTAGCCACAGCAATGAGAGAAGAAAAAGAAATAAAAGGAAGCCAGATTGGAAAATAAGAAGTAAAACTCTCACTGTTTGCAGATTACATGATCCTCTACATAGAAAACCCTAAAGATTCCACCAGAAAATTACTAGAGCTAATCAATGAATATAATAAAGTTGCAAGATATAAAATTAACACAAAGAAATCCCTTGCATTCTATACACTAACAAGGAGAAAACAGAGAAATTAAGGAAACAATTCTATTCACCATCACAATGAAAAGAATAAAATACTTAGGAATAAATCTACCTAAAGAAACAAAAGACCTATACATAGAAAACTATAAAACACTGGTGAAAGAAATAAAAGATGACACAAATAGATGGAGAAATATTCCATGTTCATGGATCAGAAGAATCAATATAGTGAAAATGAGTATACTACCCAAAGCAATTTATAGATTCAATGCAATCCCTATCAAGCTACCAACGGTTTTTTTCAGAGAACCAGAACAAATAACTTCACAATTTGTATGGAAATACAAAAAACCTCGAATAGCCAAAGCAATCTTGAGAAAGAAGAATGGAACTGGAACAATCAACATGCCTGACTTCAGACTATACTACAAAGCCACAGTCATCAAGACAGTATGGTACTGGTACAAAGACAGAAATATAGATCAATGGAACATAATAGAAAGCCCAGAGATAAATCCACGCACCTATGGACACCTTATCTTTGACAAAGGACGCAAGAATATACACTGGATTAAAGACAATCTCTTTAACAAGTGGTGCTGGGAAAACTGGTCAACCACTTGTAAAAGAATGAAACTAAAACACTTTCTAACACCATACACAAAAATAAACTCAAAATGGATTAAAAATCTAAATGTAAGACCAGAAACTATAAAACTCCTAGAGGAAAACTTAGGCAAAACACTCTCTGACATAAATCACAGCAGGATCCTCTATGACACACCTCCCAGAGTAATGGAAATAAAAGCAAAAATAAAAAAATGGAACCTAATTAAACTTAGAAGCATTTTCACAAGGAAGGAAACTCTAAGCAAGGTGAAAAGACAGCCTTCAGAATGGGAGAAAATAATAGCAAATGAAGCAACTGACAAAGAATTAATCTCAAAAATATACAAGCAGCTCTTGCAGCTCAATTCCAGAAAAATAAACGACCAAATCAAAAAATGGGCCAAAGAACTAAACAGACATTTCTCCAAAGAAGACATACAGATGGCTAACAAACATATGAAAAGATGCTCAACATTACTCATTATCAGAGAAATGCAAATCAAAATCACAATGAAGTACCACCTCACGCCAGTCAGAATCAGTTCATTTCATTTCAGTTCAGTCCCTCCGTTGTGTCTGACTCTTTGCAACCCCATGAATCACAGCACACCAGGCCTCCCTGTCCATCACCAACTTCTGGAGTTCACTCAGACTCATGTCCATCAAGTCAGTGATGCCATCCAGCCATCTCATCCTCTGTCATCCCCTTGTCCACTGCCCCCAATCCCTCCCAGCATCAGAGTCTTTTCCAATGAGTCAACTCTTCGCATGAGGTGGCCAAAGTACTGGAGTTTCAGCCTTAGCATCATACCTTCCAAAGAAATCCCAGGGCTGATCTCCTTCAGAATGGACTGGTTGGATCACCTTGTAGTCCAAGGGACTCTCAAGAGTCTTCTTCAACACCACAGTTCAAAAGCATCAATTCTTCGGCGCTCAGCTTTCTTCACAGTCCAACTCTCACTTCCATACATGACCACTGGAAAAACCATAGCCTTGACTAGACGGACCTTTGTTGGAATAGCTGCTATCAAAAAGTCTACAAACAATAAATGCTGGAGAGGGTGTGGAGAAAAGGGAACCCTCTTACACTGTTAGTGGGAATGCAAACTAGTATAGCCACTATGGAGAACAGTGTGGAGATTCCTTAAAAAACTGGAAATAGAACTACCATATACCCAGCAATCCCATTGCTGGGCATACACAGTGAGGGAACCAGAACTGAAAGAGACACGTGTACCCCAATGTTCATTGCAGTATTGTTTATAATAGCTAGGACATGGAAGCAACCTAGATATCCATCAGCAGATGAATGGATAAGAAAGCTGTGGTACATATACACAATGGAATATTACTCAGCTAATATGCCAGCAAATTTGGAAAACTCAGCAGTGGCCACAGGACTGGAAAAGGTCAGTTTTCATTCCAATCCCAAAGAAAGGCAATGCCAAAGAATGCTCAAACTACCGCACAATTGCACTCATCTCACTTGCTAGTAAAGTAATGCTCAAAATTCTCCAAGCTAGGCTTCAGCAATATGTGAACCATGAACTTCCAGAAGTTCAAGCTGGTTTTACAAAAGGCAGAGGAACCAGAGATCGAATTGCCAACATCCGCTGAATCATGGAAAAAGCAAGAGAGTTCCAGAAAAACATCTATTTACGGTTTATTGACTATGCCAAAGACTTTGACTGTGTGGATCACAATAAACTGTGGAAAATTCTGAAAGAGATGGGAATACCAGACCACATGATCTGCCTCTTGAGAAATTTGTATGCAGGTCAGGAAGCAACAGTTAGAACTGGACATGGAACAACAGACTGGTTCCAAATAGGAAAAGGAGTACATCAAGGCTGTATATTGTCACCCTGTTTATTTAACTTATATGCAGAGTACATCATGAGAAGTACTGGACTGGAGGAGACACAAGCTGGAATCATGATTGCCGGGAGAAATATCAATAACCTCAGATATGCAGATGATACCACCCTTATGGCAGAAAGTGAAGAGGAACTCAAAAGCCTCTTGATGAAAGTGAAAGAGGAGAGTGAAAAAGTTGGCTTAAAGCTCAACATTCAGAAAACGAAGATCATGGCATCCGGTCCACCACTTCATGGGAAATAGATGGGGAAACAGTGGAAACAGTGTCAGACTTTATTTTTCTGGGCTCCAAAATCACTACAGATGGTGACTGCAGCCATGAAATTAAAAGACGCTTACTCCTTGGAAGCAAAGTTATGACCAACCTAGATAGCATATTCAAAAGCAGAGACATTACTTTGCCAACAAAGGTTCGTCTAGTCAAGGCTATGGTTTTTCCAGTGGTCATGTATGGATGTGAGAGTTGGACTGTGAAGAAGGCTGAGCACCGAAGAATTGATGCTTTTGAACTGTGGTGTTGGAGAAGACTCTTGAGAGTCCCTTGGCCTGCAAGGAGATCCAACCAGTCCATTCTGAAGGAGATCAGCCCTGGGATTTCTTTGGAAGGAATGATGCTAAAGCTGAAACTCCAATACTTCGGCCACCTCATGTGAAGAGTTGACTCATTGGAAAAGACTCTGATGCTGGGAGGGATTGGGGGCAGGAGGAGAAGGGGATGACAGAGGATGAGATGGCTGGATGGCATCACTGACTCGATGGACGTGAATCTGAGTGAACTCCAGAAGTTGGTGATGGACAGGGAGGCCTGGCGTGCTGCGATTCATGGGGTCGCAAAGAGTCGGACACGACTGAGTGACTGATCTGATCTGATCTGATTAAAAAGAATACATTTGAATCAGTTCTAATGAGGTGGATGAAACTGGAGCCTATTATACAGAGTGAAGTAAGTCTGAAAGAAAAATACCAATACAGTATATTAATGCATATATATGGAATTTAGAAAGATGGTAATGATGACCCTATATGCTAGACAGCAAAAGAGACACAGATGTAAAGAACAGACTTTTGGACTGTGGGAGAAGGCAAAGGTGGGATGATTTGAGAGAATAACATTGAAACATGTATATTACCATATGTGAAATAGATTGCCAGTCCAGGTTCGATGCATGAGACGGGGTGCTCAGGCCTGGTGCCCTGGGATGACCCTGAGGGATGGGATGAGGAGGGAGGTGGGAGGGGTGTTCAGGATGGGGAACACATGACACCTATGGCTGATTCATGTCAATATATGACAAAACCAATACAATATTGTAAAGTAATTGGCCTCCAATTAAAATAAATTAATTAATTAAAAAACAGATGCTTGCTCCTTGGAAGAAAGCTTTGACAAACCTAGACAGCATATTAAAAAACAGAGAAAGCACTTTGCCGACAAAAGTCCATCTAGTAAAAGGTATGGTTTTTCCAGTAGTCATGTATGGATGTGAGAATTGGACTATAAAGAAAGCTGAGCACTGAATAATTGATGCTTTTGAACTGTGGTGTTGGAGAAGACTCTTGAGAGTCCCTTGGACTGCAAGGAGATCCAACAAGTCAATCTTAAAGGAAATTAGTCCTGAATATTCATTGGAAGGACTGATGTTGAAGCTGAAACTCCAAAACTTTGGCCCCTCGATGCAAAGAACTGATTCATTGAAAAAGACTCTGATGCTGGGAAAGATTGAAGGCAGGAGAGAGGGATGACAGAAGATGAAATGTTTGGATGGCATCACTGACTTGATGGACATGAGTTTGAGTAAACTCTGGGAGCTGGTGATGGACAGGGAAGCCTGGCGTGCTGCAGTACATAGGGTCGCAAAGAGTCAGACACAACTGAGTGACTGAACTGAACTGATTGTGTGTATCATGATAAACAACAGTGATTTCAGACTTTGAGGAAATAGTCTAGGAGAGGGGAGAGATAGAAAATATTATAACATTATAGAAGTATTGAATCGTTAACTCCTAAGATATAAGTAAAAGAAGTAAGCTTCAAACCCATGTGTTAATATATGCCCTCCCTAATAGTATTGGCTTTATTTTTACAGTTACAACTACATACACATTGGCTGTTATAAAGTGCCTGTGGGAATTTAAGCTTAGACTTTTCTTTTTTATTTAATGTAGTATCTTTGTATCAGGGGGATGGTGACCTCATAGGATGACTTTGGATGTGTTTCCTCTTCTTCAATCCTTTGGAAGAGTTTAAGAAGGACTGCTGTAAGTTGTTCTTTGTATGTTTGGTATAATTTCCCAGTGATGCCATTTGGTTCTGGCCTTTTGTTTGCTACGAGTTTTTTTTTTTTTTTCTAGTATAGATTATATTCACTTAATGAGAACTTTTAACATCTACTCTCTTAGCAACTTTCAAACATACAATAGAGTGCTGTTAACTCTGGTCACCATGGCAACTGTAGTATATTACATCCCCATAGACTCTTTGGACAAGTTCTGGCTTTTGAACTCTGGCCCCTTATGTCATAACACCTTCAAAACTGATGGTACATTCCCTTGTTTGGCAAATGTTATTGGGAAAAAGCAGCTTCGGTGCTCCACCCAAAGCTCACTTTGCTGTGAAATTTGACCTAATGATGTCATTCATTACTAACTTGCAAAAATTTTATTGCTTTAAAAAGATACATTTTTAAATGCAGAATTTTAACTTGTTTTCAGTACAAGGCTTTGTTTGAAAAGATTATTCAGATCAGGTCACTGTATTTTGCAATTCCTAGGCTTCAGTAATTTCCAGTACTTACTATCTGCTCCTTCTGCCTCTTGCGTCCGTTCTCAAACCCACTGCACTTAGGGTACCAGTTAGCATATTTCTATGTCCTGCTCGAGTGTCTTATCCATCCTCTCTCAGGCTTTTTTCAAGCTATGAAAGGCAGCTCATTTTACACAAGCACAGCCTAGAAGTTTAGAGGGGTTAAAGACCTCTAAGGTAACTCTCAACTGAAGGGAAACAAATTGTTGGAAAAATCCTCATGTTGTCCTTCAAAGGGCCACTTCAGAAACTCATTCAGTGTAGTTCTTCAGAATATCCATCTTGAGATTGATTTGCAGTTTCCCACAGGGTAACAAGCTCAATAATTCACCTTTTTTACTTTTTCCATTTTCCCTTTCTTACTCTTGCTATCCTCCTTCACCCTTCTTCTGGCTTCTTGTCACTGCTTCTCAAATAAACTGTGTGCATCCATGTCTCTTTTCTGGGAGGGAGAACCCAAGAATAAACATTCTTTCCAAAGGAGCTTAAGACCTTGCTACTTCTCTCTTCATTTCAATTAATCTTTAGAGAACTTACAGGGGCTTCCCAGGTGGCTCAAGGGTAAAGAATCCAATGCAGGAGATGTGGGTTCGATCCCTGGGTTGGGAAGTTCCCCTGGAGAAGGAAATGGCAAACCCACTCCAGTATTCTTGCCTGAGAAATCCCATGGACAGAGGAGCCTGGCGGGCTGCAGTTCATGGGGTCACAAAAGAATCGCAGCACGCCAGGCCTCCCTGTCCATCAACAACTCCCGGAGTTCACTGAGACTCACGTCCATCGAGTCAGTGATGCCATCTAGCCATTTCATCCTCTGTAGTCCCCTTCTCCTCTCGTCCTCCTCCTGCCCCCAATCTCTCCCAGCATCAGAGTCTTTTCCAATGAGACAACCCTTCGCATGAGGTGGCCAAAGTACTGAAGTTTAGCCAGTGTTTATGTTAAGAAACTTATGGAATCAAAATGATCATTGCATGCATGTGATATATTTGTATATGTGGATTCACACTTTTTAATAGTTGAATTTATATAGATTCTATATTGAATTTATATTGAATTCAACAAAGATTTTGTTGCAGGAAAATTCATATATTACTGGAGATAGATCATGATTTTGAGTTGCCACATGGTGGCAGTGTCGGCAAGTCTTTATAGCTTAGGTTTGGCTTTGTGCTGCTTCCATGGAAACCGTGTACTTTAACCTGTGCTTGGAATGAGCAGTCCAGCAAATGCAGGCAGGAAAGTCTGGATATATTTCAGCAAAGCACAGCTTACTCAGGCTGGAGGAAGTCACCTTGACATGTACCCAGATGTTAGGCTTCCTCACTTAAAGAGGATGGTAGACCCGCAACAGGAGTCCCACATCCAAACCAGCCTCTTCCCCATTACCACTGACTATCTGCCATCACCCTTGTTCCTCTTCGGCCTCTTTAGGAGCTACTGGCAGTGCTATATTGTTGGGAGTTGGATGGTTAGTTGTGTCGATACGTGGATGCTTGGCTGAAGGACCCAGGCAGGAACTCACTTGGATGATGCTCAGACAGATGGACAGAAAGCATATTCCTTTTCTGTCTCTCTGCTCCAAAATAATAAGGATACTTAGACCCAAATTGCCATAGAAGTAGACACTCAGACTGAGACCTTGGACTTGGGCCATTCCATTTATCCTGTAAGACAATGATACATGAGAAGGTGACAACCCCTAGCATGTAGTAGCAGCAGCACACTTAACTAAACCAGGGGTGGACAAACTATGGCCATAGGCCAAATCTGTCCCATTGCCTACTTTTGTAAATAAAGTCTTATGGGAACATAGCCACACCCATTTGTTTATCTTTGTCTATGTATGCTTCTGCTGAATAGTTGTGACAGAGACCTATGTCCTGCAAATCCTAAAGTGTTTACTATCTGGCCTTTTCTGGAAAAGTTTCCATAGACAAGGAGAATGGTGAGGACAATGGAGACCAGGCAGATGGAACCTCACAGCCTGACTTCCTTGGGCATCTTCCTACCAAACCTCTGTTTTTCTCTTTACATGGCTCCTTTGCCTTCCTCACTAACAAACATGTACACCCAATCATTTTCTTACCTGATCAAATAAACCCCTTTGAAACTGGTCCAATTGGCTAAATTTCTGTAGAAAGGGGGGTGGTACCCATGTTAGTTGAGGGTCCATGTTTTGGGGAACTGTGAAAATGTCCAGCCAGTAGTGAGCACCTTGGATAATACCATGAAGGATTACTCATTTTCATCTTATCTTTTTATTTTAAAAGATACTTGTTTCATTAAATATATGTATTAAGGAACAGATTTAAAATGTTTAAGAGTTCTTCACTAACACAGTACCCAGGAATCCTTGCTGAGAAAAAAAAATGCTTGAAATATACTTGGTTTACACAGCTCAATTTCACTCACTTCAAGCAATCTTATGCCCAGGAGAGAAGAGAGGCATGGAAGCCTTTAACGTGGCTGAAATTCCACCATAGAAAAGTGGTGGAATGTGTTAAGATTCACATTCTGCAATCCTAATTCAGTCATTCTGGACTGGCTTTTTCTAATTTCCTCTCACTCTGCTCCACACACCCATATTTGTGCTGTAGTCAAAGAATCTGGCATGACTTTGCTACCTCAGAAAGCGCATGAATTACTTTCAATTTCAGTTTAAACACATCACTATACTGGAAGAGAAGACTGACTTGCTCAGTCTTCTTTAGCTTTGATAAAGGAGAGACAAAGGGGTGGAAGGAGCAAGTAAGCAAAGAGTGAGAGGCAACTGGAACCATTCTTGGACTCCTGGTGTGTGGAACAGGTATGTCCATCTTTTATGTGCTATCTAAGATTGATTTTTGATTCAATGTGACAATTGAAGAAGGGCAGATTGCTTGTTGTCTGGAGTGCAGAGGTCTACAGCTGGCTTTATTTTGGGGAGCTACAGCTTCTCTGTTTGGATCAGTAGGGCTGCAAAGTGACAGGCACACTGTGTCTTCCTGGATGTACTGCTTCTAGAAAGAGCCCTTATGGGATTTTGCCTGTCTTGCTTTGTCAAGCTCTGTGGCTGGCATTTGAATTCAGAGAACAAGATTATTTCCTGCCAAGGCGGTTACAGGCAATTATAACTTAAAAAGATCATTTCTTTTCATCTTTATATCAGTCACACTTAAGAAAGCTTCACAGAGAGAGCTCTGAAAATTTATCTATGTACATTAAATTTAGTACCCACATAGCTGATATTTAATAATTAAAGATTTAAAATCTCATCAAAACTCTTTTGTTCTCTTCTCCTTTTCTCTCTCTCTCACTCCTCTCCCATCTGTTGTGTTTGTTGGTTTGCTTTTCATGGTTATGAAGTTGGAGCCGTTTGTAGCATTTAAAAAATCTATACCATCTAGGTTTAACAATACCTTTGGATAATTCTTCTGTAGATCAAATTTAGAAAACCAATCCTGAGTAGGACTGAACAGCTGCACTTTGTTAATTTGAAGTTCAGAATTTTGTAGCCCATTCACAGTAAGAAATCAGAGATCTACAGATCTGTGGGTTTTTCTTTGTTTGTTTGCTTTTTTGAGCAAAGAGAACAAAGAAGTAGTTTACTGAGGCAAAAGCAAAAAGACACACTCAGGGGAGAGTGTGGGGGCATCCCTGTAGGGTTGTTTGATTTCATCTTTTTTCTTATTTTTATCATTGAATGAATGGGGTATTTTTGATTAGAGGTAGAATATTCATTGAGGGAGGTGTGTGGGGGGGCTTCCTAAGTGGCTCAGTGGTAAAGAATCTGCCTTTTAAGCAAGAGATGCAGGAGATGTGGGTTTAATCACTGGGTTGGGAAGATCCTTGGAGGAGGAAATGGCAACCCACTCCAGTATTCTTGCCTGGGAAATCCCATGGACAGAGGAGTCTGGCAGTCTACAGTCCATGGAGTTGCAAAAGAGACACAACAGACAATGAGTGGATGAATGATTTATTGAGGGGAAGACAGAACTGGTTTTTATAAAGTTGTTTGCAGTGATTCATCTCACATCTTCCTACAGCTTCCTGTAATCTTCCCTTTAAGAAGGGAACTGGACAATTCTAGAAATTATAATGTAGCTATTAGAGGCTCCTGTTTTCCTTTGTATTCTTGATTCCCACACTGAAGAACTAGACAAAAGCAAATGGTGTAGGAGCAATGTATGAAATTGCTTGCTGCTTTTCTCTGATAAAAATTTTTTATTTGTAGACCTTATTTCTTAGTAACCTAGAGTTCACAGATTGTGTTCAAATGCAGAACCCAATGGACAAATCTGTTCAGTGCAATTTTTGTGGATAAATCTTCATCTAATTCAACAAACATGTTCTGAAATTCTATTTTGTGCTGTGTGCTATGCTTAGATATAAGCTTATAGTATCTAATTTTATTATTAAAACATCCACCATACTGGATCTCTAATTTTTCTCACATTACCCCTATAATTATCTTTAAAAACTTAAGTTTAACTAGGTGGGGCTCCTTGTTTAAGACTACATGAGTAGTAACTGATAGAGTGATTTTTTGTTTGTTTGGTTTTTGAAGTATCTTTTGATAGTATTAAATGTATCTAGAATGTTTGACCTGTAAATATAAAACAATATTTTAGATAATTGAATAAAATATCATGCTTATACATTCTGATAATGAAACATGCATAGATATTTTAGGGAACTTTTAGCATAATAGCAACCAAAAATATGCCAAGAGATCCATGGTATAATAGTGCTTTTAATATTTAATTTTCAAATCAAACTTTGCCTTGGAAAACAGTTACAAGGAAATCCCATTTCCTTTCCATCTAGATTTACCTAGTGGTCATCTTTTGCTTGGAGAAGGCAATGGCACCCCACTCCAGTACTCTTGCCTGGAAAATCCCATGGGTGGAGGAGCCTGGTGGGCTGCAGTCCATGGGGTCACTAAGAGTCGAACACCACTGAGTGACTTCACTTTCACTTTTCACTTTCATGCATTAGAGAAGGAAATGGCAACCCACTACAGTGTTCTTGCCTGGAGAATCTCAGGGACGGGGGAGCCTGGTGGGCTGCTGTCTGTGGGGTAGCACAGAGTTAGACATGACTGAAGCGACTTAGCAGCAGCAGTAGCAGCATCTTTTGCTACATTTACTTTATCTCTCTAAATATATTGGGTTGGTTAAAAAGTTGGTTCAGGTTTTTCTGTAAGATTCTAAAAAAAATAAATGGCCAATAAGAAGGGCTATTGTTAAAAGAAAAAAAAAAACAAAACCCAAACACAAATAACAAATATTGGAGATTTACAGTTCTCTAGTAATTATTGATGTTGGGCATTTATAAAATCAGTCACATTTCGAATTCTTTGTATACCAGTTTTGTTCCAAGGAAATCTTTCACTAAATTTGTCCTTGGTTTTGAGGTTTGGGATTAAGCTAAAGAGAAACAATAAAGTCTTTTTAGGCTTTTCTTTTATGCATCTTCCCTGGGCCTGTGTGTGCCTTTTCAAATTTCCCATATCTGTGCTGCTTTAAAATATCTTAGTTTTCCAGAGAGTCTCTCCTCAGGGCTTCTGATCATCTATTGTTTGCCTTTACCCTGAAAAGGAAAAATTCAGCTTCTCCTCTCAAATTTCTATCTTCCATATTTCACTTCTGGTCATCACTTAAGTGGGCATATAATCATACTAAGCAATTTTGACACACTAGTTTCTCAGAGTTAGTCCATACTCCACAGTCCACAGGTTAAGGGTTGAGTCCCTCAATTCAGACACAAATTGCAAGTCTAGATTGTCACTTGGGCTTCTAACTGGCTATACAGTGAAGGTTCCCACAATTTTCTCCTTAGGTTCAATAATTTGCTAGGATGGTTTACAGAAATCAGGAAAAATTGTTTACTTGCTAGGTTATTGATTTATTAAAAAAAAAAAAAAAGGATACAATCCAGGAAGAGCAAGAGAGAAGAAATGCATGAAAGTAAGAAAGGGGTAGGAGAAGGAAATGGCAACTCATTCCAGTGTTCTTGCCTGGAGAATCCCAGGGACAGAGGAGCCTGGTGGGATGCCATCTGTGGGGTCCCACAGAGTCAGACATGAATGAAGTGACTTAGCAGCAGCAGCCTCAAGAAAGGGGTATGGAGTTTCCATGTTCCCTCTGGACATGCTATCCTTTGGAAACCTCCATGTTTATCAAGCCAGAAGCTCTCTGAACCATTTTAGTTAGCTTTTTTTATTCCAGATTTTTAAATAGAACCCTCATTCAATAGCTATGGTTGATTAAATAATTGGTCACTGATGATTACTCAACTTTCAGCTCTTCTGTGATCCCCAGAGGTTGGGGAATGAGGCTGAATGTTCCAAGTCTTGAATAGCATGGTTGGTTCTTTTAAATATGAACTTAGCTGGGTTTGTGCTTTATGTGGGCTTCTCAGGTGGCTCAGTGGTACAGAATTGGCCTGCCAATGCAGAAGGTGCAGGAGACAGGGGGTTCAATCTCTGGGTTGGGAAGATCCCCTGGAGTAGGAAATGGCAATGTGTTCCAGTATTCTTGCCTGGAAAATTTCATGGACAGAGGAACCTGGTGGTCTACAGTTCATGGGGTCACAAAGAGTCAGACATGACTGAGCTACTGAACAGCATCACACATGTATTTTATGTATCATTGTTCATTGTTCTGTCGGTAGGTCACGTCTTACTCTTTAGAACCCCATGGAATGCAGCATGCCAGGCTTCCTTGTCCTTCACCATCTCCCAGAGTTTGCTCAAACTCGTATCCATTGAATCAGTGATGCCATCCAACCATCTCATCCTTTGTCATCCCCTTCTCCTCCTGCCTTCAGTCTTTCCCAGGATCAGGGTCTTTTGCAGTGAGTCAGCTCTTTGCATCAAGTGGCCAAAGTATTGGATCTTCAGCTTCAGCATTGGTCCTTCCAATGTATATTCAGGATTGATTTCCTTTAGGATTGGGGCTTGGTATGTTGTAGGCCTTCAGTGCATGGTAACAATAACTTGAATTTTATTATTATTATTCTTGAAGTAAAATTATAGATAGTGATAATAGTTTGTGTTTTATTAAAAACATCATAGAGATTTGAGGGAATGATGGAGGAAAACCTCTGTAGTATGCTAATTCTAGGTTACCCGTTGTCTCATGGAAAGTACAGAAGTCTTACTGAATTTGAAGTTGACAGATGCCTTGTATTACTCTGCCTGTAATCTTATTTCTACTAGAAAGCTCTTCTAGGTTACCATGGCATCTGGACCCAACATGATGAACCCCATTTGTCTGGTGGAAAATGACAATGAGATTCTGTCAGTGAACCAGGAAGCTCTACAGATTCTTGAGAAGATTTCTCAGCCAGTGGTGGTGGTGGCCATTGTAGGACTGTATCGTACAGGCAAATCCTACTTGATGAACCGTCTTGCAGGACAGAACCGTGGTGAGTGTTGTACTTGGTTAGAGTCCAGTTGTTTGATTCTAGCTGACATCTTAGATTCTTAGTTTTCTTCCTTGATCATGTGAAGGGAGAAACAAATTCCTCTGAATAAGCCAATCTTCCACTTCTAATTCTCACCACTAAATCACTACCTTATTGTGATCTATTATCATGTTCTCTGTTTTATTCCTGTAAAGCAAAATCTCTTCAACATATGCAAAAATCCTACCTTATCCAACCTGATTAAATACTGTGCTCTTGCAGTTGTCTTCTCACTTTCAAAGCATTTTGTTTTTTATTGAATATTCTCAAGAACATATAAAGATATTTCATTATCTATCATCTTAAAAATTCTTCCTGGATTTCATATCCTATTGTGGCTAAAACCTCTCAAACTCTCCCACTTTTTAAAAAATAATTTTTTTCTGGAAAAAATACAATCTCAATTTCTTTTCTTTTTTTTTTTTTTTTTTTTTTACTTTTTTTCCATGCCCATATCTCACTGTAATACACTTCTCCACTTTTGAAACTCACCATTCTTTCAAAATGCTCTTGTTTCAGTTAGCCATAACCTCTGTTTTAACTGATTCATGGATGCTTCTTTGTCTCCATGCTGAACCCTTGCCTGGTATCATTATTGCAATTAATATCCCCTTCTCCTTGAAACAGAGAACACACAAAGTAGGGCATTCTTGTTGAGGTAGAGACAGCACCATCATATGTACTAAGGTACTCGCATTCTAGTAAGTCTGACTTTGTAATCCCTTGGTGGCTTAGATTATCTGCTGTGATTGAATATTGCTTTCTCCCCTCCCTTTGCAGGTTTCCCTCTGGGCTCCACAGTGCAGTCTGAAACCAAGGGCATCTGGATGTGGTGTTTGCCCCACCCCTCCAAGGAGAACCACACCCTGGTCCTTCTGGACACCGAGGGCTTGGGGGATGTGGAAAAGGTGAGGTGGAAGGTCACAGATAAATCCTTTTTATTCTGGGTTTTCTCCTTATTGCTTGATGATCATAGAACTTTAGCTGCTGTAGTCCATTTGTAAAATCCAGAAGTCAACTATAGTAAATGAGGCAAACTATGATTTGTTTGAATCCCACTTCTAGGAAAAGTTATTAGATATATATTAAATAAAATGTTTTATTTCTTGGCACTGCATGGATGACTTGATTTCTTTTAATAAATAATTATTAAACAGCTGAATTCTAGGCCTTTGGACTTAAGAAGGTAGATTGTGTTGGTGGTTTAGTTGCTAAGCTGTATCTGACTCTTGTGACCCCAAAGACTGTAGCCCACCAGGCTCCTCTGTCCGTGGGATTTCCCAGGCAAGAATACTGGAGTGCATTGCCATTTCCTTCTCCAGGGGATCTTCCCTGACCCAGGGATTAAACCCGAGTCTCCTGCATTACAGGTGGATTCTTTACCAACTGAGCCACCAGGGAGGCCCAAATAAGGTAGATATCAGTGACCAAAGTAAATGTCTTGTTCTCAAAGACCACACATGTGCAGTCAGATTTAATAAAGGGTGATTGGTAAAGAAGCAGGTTGGAGAGAGGAGGAAGCTGAACTACATTGCAATCACCAACCCCTGTCAATTTCCTGGGAGCTCTGGGCAAGAATGGTCCTTTTGAGTTGCTCTGACTTGGAACAACGGTGCTAGTAAATTATTGAAAAGTTACTTTGGGAGCCTTTCTAATTAACAGGGCTAACACTTAAAGACTCTTTCACTGGCAATCCCAACAGCTAGGGGAATAAGTCCTTCAGTCTTGAAAGGTGATCCAGGCAGGACTTGACAGTTTCCATCACTTACAGTTAAGTTATAAAGGTGCGTTGGTAAAAAAGAGGAGAAACATCAACCTGGGAGAGAGGAAGGATTTTTGATTCATCTTCTTAGCTATCAGACGAAGAGTGTATTTAAAGGTTGGAGTTAAGAGATGGGTTTACATTTTCTATGATGAAATTCATCAACTGCTCACAGAACATTTTAGAAAGCTGTGAGATACCTCTAGATGTGGTGGTTCTATAAGACATATGTTTGTCCTACAAGAAACATTTTAAGATGGATTTTTTGATATTTTAGCTTTCTACTAATGGGTGAAAGAAGTTACATTTCTTTGTTTCATTAACTTTAGACTTATTTGGAAATAGTACCTAAATTTCTATAGCCTTTGATATTTCTCCCCAAAGGAGAATTAGAAATTCTGTTTTTATCTTGAAAGTCATATATCAAACAATGATATAGTCTTGTTGTTGAAATAATTGATTGTTTTCCATAAATGCCACTTCTTCTTCTAATTGATTATTTTCTAAGACTGAGTTTTGGGGAAATAAAGTAATGAATAGACTATTTCCCCCTAAATTCCCATATAGAATTGTCTTGACATAAATCAGTTTTTCCATTTGCTCTAGGCAGCAGCTTTACACACTCTTTACAGCAGAAATAATATATAGATTTATGCTACTATTTAGAAAATGCTATGATTTATACAAACAAATTGGTCTGGCCTTTAAGGCCCTTCATCAGGTTGCACTAGAGCTTCAAATTCACTTCTCCACTCACCTTCTGCTCCAGTCAAATGAAATAACTCTGTTTTAATTATAAGACCCCAGTATTCTCCCATCTCTGATTTTGCCTCTGTGAGTGCTTCTGTCTATGGGATCACCTTCATTTCTTGAAGTCCACATTTTACCAATTCTTTAATACTCAGTTCAAGACTTCAAGGAAGCTTTCGTGTCACGTTCTTTCTCCAACTTTCATAGCTTGGTTCTTCCTTTACAGACATAAATTTTAATTTAATGTTATAGCTATAAGTTTCTCTGCTTATATACATTACTAACATGTCAGCTTTCTATAGGTACTGTCATCTTTGCTGCATTTATTGTTATGGATGTTTGTCACTTATTTGAAATAGGTGTCCTGAAAGGAATAATTGTCATTTTTAACATTGCTTTTTGAAATCTAAGAACAGTGGGAGAGTATTAACTTTTGTAGATATTTATTGATTTAATATAATTTAAAAGCCCAGTTATGCCAACTCTGGTCTATTTTATATGAGCTATGATGAATAAATACATGTGGAACGAAGAAGTACTAAGACTCATCATGAATACATAGTTACATACCAAGTACTGTACTAGTTTTTATGTATATGTTATTTTCCTTCATCCATTGAGGGAAAAGAAAGTCTTATGAAGATTAGAATCACTTTATACATGAAAAAATCACAAACATAAAAAATGTCTTTGTAATTGTCAAAGCTGATATCTGTATTTGCGTCTGTCTTCAAATAGTGTCTATGCATGGTGAGTGTGTTAACTGAAATAATACATGAAAGCATGATAGAATCAATGGATGAATCAATTTTTAATTTAGGAGTAAAATCCTAAACCACTTGTTTAAATGTGATTTCTAGGGTGACCCTAAGAATGACTCGTGGATCTTTGCCCTGGCTGTGCTTCTATGTAGCACCTTTGTCTACAATAGCACAAGCACCATCAACCACCAGGCCCTGGAACAGCTGTAGTATCCTTCCAGAAACTGAACCTCCAAGTTTCACCAAGTTTGATGAAAATGATAGAGTCATTTCTCCTTCCCTATCATTTAGTTGCTTTTGGTGGAGCAGAGGGGACCCAGGGCCAAAGAGAGTGATGATAATACTTTTTAATTAGGGAAATGTAGGACTTGTGTGGAGGCTGTTACTTTTCTTTAACCAAGTCCTAGCTATGTGACAGAGCTCACAGAACTTATCCAGGCCAAGTCCTCTCCAAGACCTGATGGAGTAGAAGATTCCACAGAGTTTGTGAGTTTCTTTCCAGACTTTATCTGGGCTGTTCGGGATTTCACCCTGGAGCTGAAGTTAAACGGTCACCCTATCACAGAAGATCAGTACCTGGAGAATGCCTTGAAGCTGATTCCAGGTATTAGAGCATGACCCGGGCAGTGGATGGTCTAATGGAGGGTGGGATTTACTAAACACTGTCTATCATCTCTGGGGTTGTGTTGCCCTAATGGTTCGGGAGCGAGCAACAAGAATGAAGACAGAACATGAAATCTGGTGCAATGTGTCAGGGGACATGCAGCCTGTATGGGACTGAGGTGCAGAGTCCACTCTGAGTCCAACTTTTATTCTTAATTGCAGACTACAAGACTATTTTTTATGTTATCTTTCCCAAGACACTACGCTGACATAGTCCAGATCTCCTTGTTTTTATGCCAGGTCGTTCCCTTTTGGCCTTGTCTCAACAATCAGCAAGTGTATAGGCAGCGTTCATGCTTGACGTGGACCTGGTGTTCCAAGGTCCATGCTTTCATGATCCCAGTCATACTCCCTTCTGGGTCTGGCCTTGGGGTTTGTAACAAGGAGATTATTCTTAAGAAAAACATGAAAGATAATCATTAACACAGTTTCTTAATATATGCTGTTTTTCCAGGTGCTATTTCTGTGGAATTTCTCAAGGCTGTGAAAGTACATTATAGGAATTCCCACTACATCTCCCACTGTTTGTTTTTGCAGGAGTAGATATGCTATCTGAGCAACTGCCTTTTTCATCAGTTCTCGGATGGTTTTTCTCATGTATCTGAGGACTAGACACAAAACAGTTAAAAATTTACATCCTGATATTATTGTACCAAGCAATCCTCCTCCTAAAGTTTTAATCCACATATGGGGTTAAGTTAATGTAAGCTTTCCTCAATTTCTTCAAAAAAATCAGTTTCTGGGAGTAATTGTAAGTGATCATTTTGCATATTAGAAATAGTAGCCTGTAACCGGGAAATATCTAAGGATAGATTATTATGAATGTGTCCTCTCAAATGTTCAGATAATTGGTCCAAAGTATATGCACTTTGATTATACTTATGAGGTATGACACAAAATGAAGAGATATGCCAATCACACTTAAGATGAGTTTGTAACTTAAAATTTTGTACTTTGTCCCCTAGTAGGAGAGCTGCATTTTCTAAAGCAATCAGTTGTTCATTAATTTCTTGGTCTATGTGGGTTTGACTTCCCCAGGCAGAACTTGCATTTTGGTGCCACTGCTGTACAAATGTAGTCGTTTATATAGTTTGATGCAGTGCCAGCCAGGCTATTACTGCTGTCATGGCTATGGTGATAATTCCCATAATTGCTGCCATAAGGAGTCCAATAAACATTTTGGAATGTTGTAGTACTTTCTTTATAACTTTTCTTTCTTTTTTTTTTTTAATTTTATTTTATTTCTAACCTGAAACACTGTACTAGTTTTGCCAAACATCAAAACGAATCCGCCACAGGTATACATGTGTTCCCCATCCTGAACCCTCCTTCCTCCTCCCTCCCCACACCATCCCTCTGGGTCGTCCCAGTGCACCAGCCCCAAGCATCCAGTATCGTGCATTGAACCTGGATTGGCAACTCGTTTCATACATGATATTACACATGTTTCAATGCCATTCTCCCAAATCTTCCCACCCTCTCCCTCTCCAATAGAGTCCATAAGACTGTTCTATACATCAGTGTCTCTTTTGCTGTCTCGTACACAGGGTTATTGTTACTATCTTTCTAAATTCCATATATATGCATTAGTATACTGTATTGGTGTTTTCTTTCTGGCTTACTTCACTCTGTATAATAGGCTCAAGTTTCATCCACCTCATTAGAACTGATTCAAATGTGTTCTTTTTAATGGCTGAGTAGTACTCCATTGTGTATATGTACCACAGCTTTCTTATCCATTCATCTGCTGATGGGCATCTAGGTTGCTTCCATGTCCTGGCTATTATAAACAGTGCTGCGATGAACATTGGGGTACACGTGTCTCTTTCCCTTCTGGTTTCCTCAGTGTGTATGCCCAGCAGTGGGATTGCTGGATCATAAGGCAGTTCTATTTTCAGTTTTTTAAGGAATCTCCACACTGTTCTCCATAGTGGCTGTACTAGTTTGCATTCCCACCAACAGTGTAAGAGGGTTCCTTTTTCTCCACACCCTCTCCAGCATTTATTACTTGTAGACTTTTGGATCGCAGCCATTCTGACTGGTGTGAAATGATACCTCATAGTGGTTTTGATTTGCATTTCTCTGATAATGAGTGATGTTGAGCATCTTTTCATGTGTTTGTGAGCCATCTGTATGTCTTCTTTGGAGAAATGTCTATTTAGTTCTTTGGCCCATTTTTTGATTGGGTCATTTATTTTTCTGGAGTTGAGCTGCAGGAGTTGCTTGTATATTTTTGAGATTAGTTGTTTGTCAGTTGCTTCATTTGCTATTATTTTCTCCCATTCTGAAGGCTGCCTTTTCACCTTGCTAATAGTTTCCTTTGATGTGCAGAAGCTTTTAAGTTTAACTAGGTCCCATTTGTTTATTTTTGCTTTTATTTCCAATATTCTGGGAGGTGGGTCATAGAGGATCCTGCTGTGATGTATGTCGGAGAGTGTTTTGCCTATGTTCTCCTCTAGGAGTTTTATAGTTTCTGGTCTTATGCTTAGATCTTTAATCCATTTTGAGTTTATTTTCATGTATGGTGTTAGAAAGTGTTCTAGTTTCATTCTTTTACAAGTGGTTGACCAGATTTCCCAGCACCACTTGTTAAAGAGATTGTCTTTAATCCATTGTATATTCTTGCCTCCTTTGTCAAAGATAAGGTGTCCATATGTGTGTGGATTTATCTCTGGGCTTTCTATTTTGTTCCATTGATCTATATTTCTGTCTTTGTGCCAGTACCATACTGTCTTGATAACTGTGGCTTTGTAGTAGAGCCTGAAGTCAGGTAGGTTGATTCCTCCAGTTCCCTTCTTCTTTCTCAAGATAGCTTTGGCTATTCGAGGTTTTTTGTATTTCCATACAAATTGTGAAATTATTTGTTCTAGCTCTGTGAAGAATACCATTGGTAGCTTGATAGGATTGCATTGAATCTATAAATTGCTTTGGGTAGTATACTCGTTTGCACTATATTGATTCTTCCAATCCATGAACATGGTATATTTCTCCATCTATTAGTGTCCTCTTTGATTTCTTTCACCAGTGTTTTATAGTTTTCTATAAATAGGTCTTTAGTTTCTTTAGGTAGATATATCCCTAAGTATTTTATTCTTTCTGTTGCAATGGTGAATGGAATTGTTTCCTTAATTTCTCTTTCTATTTTCTCATTATTAGTGTATAGGAATGCAAGGGATTTCTGTGTGTTGATTTTATATCCTGCAACTTTACTATAGTCATTGATTAGTTCTAGTAATTTTCTGGTGGAGTCTTTAGGGTTTTCTATGTAGAGGATCATGTCATCTGCAAATAGTGAGAGTTTTACTTCTTCTTTTCCAATTTGGATTCCTTTTATTTCTTTTTCTGCTCTGATTGCTGTGGCCAAGACTTCCAAAACTATGTTGAATAGTAATGGTGAAAGTGGGCACCCTTGTCTTGTCCTGACTTTAGAGGAAACGCTTTCAATTTTTCACCATTGAGGATAATGTTTGCTGTGGGTTTGTCATCTATAGCTTTTATTATGTTGAGGTATGTTCCTTCTATTCCTGCTTTCTGGAGAGTTTTTATCATAAATGGATGTTGAATTTTGTCAAAGGCTTTCTCTGCATCTATTGAGATAATCATATGATTTTTATTTTTCAATTTGTTAATGTGGTGTATTACATTGATTGATTTGTGGATATTGAAGAATCCTTGCATCCCTGGGATAAAGCCCACTTGGTCATGGTGCATGATCTTTTTAATGTGTTGTTGGATTCTGATTGCTAGAATTTAGTTAAGGATTTTTGCATCTATGTTCATCAGTGATATTGGCCTGTAGTTTTCTTTTTTTGTGTGGCATCTTTGTCAGGTTTTGGTATTAGGGTGATGGTGGCCTCATAGAATGAGTTTGGAAGTTTACCTTCCTCTGCAATTTTCTGGAAGAGTTTGAGCAGGATAGGTGTTAGCTCCTCTCTAAATTTTTGGTAGAATTCAGCTGTGAAGCCGTCTGGACCTGGTCTTTTGTTTGCTGGAAGATTTTTGATTACAGTTTCAATTTCTGTGCTTGTGATGGGTCTGTTAAGATTTTCTATTTCTTCCTGGTCGAGTTTTGGAAAGTTGTACTTTTCTAAGAATTTGTAATTGTTGATAGTAGTCTCTTATGATCCTTTGTATTTCTGTGTTGTCTGTTGTGATCTCTCCATTTTCATTTCTAATTTTATTGATTTGATTTTTCTCCCTTTGTTTCTTGATGAGTCTGGCTAATGGTTTGTTAATTTTATTTATCCTTTCAAAGAACCAGCTTTTGGCTTTGTTGATTTTTGCTATGGTCTCTTTTGTTTCTTTTGCATTTATTTCTGCTCTAATTTTTAAGATTTCTTTCCTTCTACTAACCCTGGGGATCTTCATTTCTTCCTTTTCTAGTTGCTTTAGGTGTAGAGTTAGGTTATTTATTTGACTTTTTTCTTGTTTCTTGAGGTGTGCCTTATTGCTATGAACTTTCCCCTTAGGACTGCTTTTACCGTGTCCCACAGGTTTTGGGTTGTTGTGTTTTCATTTTCATTCATTTCTATGCGTATTTTGATTTCTTTTTTGATTTCTTCTGTGATTTGTTGGTTATTCAGCAGCGTGTTGTTCAGCCTCCATATGTTGGAATTTTTAATAGTTTTTCTCCTGTAATTGAGATCTAATCTTACTGCATTGTGGTCAGAAAAGATGCTTGGAATGATTTCTATTTTTTTGAATTTACCAAGGCTAGCTTTATGGCCCAGGATGTGATCTATCCTGGAGAAGGTTCCATGTGCGCTTGAGAAGAAGGTGAAATTCATTGTTTTGGGATGAAATGTCCTATAGATATCAATTAGGTCTAACTGGTCTATTGTATCGTTTATTTATTTATTTAAAAAAAAATTTTTTTTTTTCTCAGTAGTTTTTCTTCTTCTTTTTTTTAAATTTTATTTTATTTTTAAACTTTACAAAATTGTATTAGTTTTGCTAAATATCAAAATGAATCCGCCACAGGTATACATATGTTCCCCATCCTGAACCCTCCTCCCTCCTCCCTCCCCATTCCATCCCTCTGGGTCGTCCCAGTGCACCAGCCCCAAGCATCCAGTATCGTGCATCGAACCTGGACTGGCAACTCGTTTCATACATGATATTTTACATGTTTCAATGCCATTCTCCCAAATCTTCCCACCCTCTCCCTCTCTCACAGAGTCCATAAGACTGTTCTATTGTATCGTTTAAAGTTTGTGTTTCCTTGTTAATTTTCTGTTTAGTTGATCTATCCATAGGTGTGAGTGGGGTATTAAAGTCTCCCAGTATTATTGTGTTATTGTTAATTTCTCCTTTCATACTTGTTAGCATTTGTCTTACATACTGCGGTGCTCCCGTGTTGGGTGCATATATATTTATAATTGTTATATCTTCTTCTTGGATTGATCCTTTGATCATTATGTAGTGACCTTCTTTGTCTCTTTTCACAGTCTTTGTTTTAAAGTCTATTTTATCTGATATGAGTATTGCTACTCCTGCTTTCTTTTGGTCCCTATTTGCATGGAAAATCTTTTTCCAGCCCTTCACTTTCAGTCTGTATGTGTCCCCCATTTTGAGGTGGGTTTCTTGTAGACAACATATGTAGGGGTCTTGTTTTTGTATCCATTCAGCCAGTCTTTGTCTTTTGGTTGGGGCATTCAACCCATTTACATTTAAGGTAATTACTGATAAGTATGATCCCGTTGCCATTTACTTTATTGTTTTGGGTTCGAATTTATACACCGTTTTTGTGTTTCCTGTCTAGAGAATCTCCTTTAGCATTTGTTGGAGAGCTGGTTTGGTGGTGCAGAATTCCCTCAGCTTTTGCTTGTCTGAAAAACTTTTGATTTCTCCTTCATACTTGAATGAGATCCTTGCTGGGTACAATAATCTGGGCTGTAGGTTATTTTCTTTCATCATTTTAAGTATGTCTTGCCATTCCCTCCTGGCTTGAAGAGTTTCTATTGAAAGATCAGCTGTTATCCTTATGGGAATTCCCTTACGTGTTATTTGTTGTTTTTCCCTTGCTGCTTTTAATATTTGTTCTTTGTGTTTGATCTTTGTTAATTTGATGAATATGTGTCTTGGGGTGTTCCACCTTGGGTTTATCCTGTTTGGGACTCTCTGGGTTTCTTGGACTTGGGTGATTATTTCCTTCCCCATTTTAGGGAAGTTTTCAACTATTATCTCCTCAAGTATTTTCTCATGGTCTTTCTTTTTGTCTTCTTCTTCTGGGACCCCTATGATTTGAATGTTGTAGCGTTTAATGTTGTCCTGGCGGTCTCTGAGATTGTCCTCATTTCTTTTAATTCGCTTTTCTTTTATCCTCTCTGATTCATTTATTTCTACCATTCTATCTTCTAATTCACTAATCCTATCTTCTGCCTCTGTTATTCTACTATTTGTTGCCTCCAGAGTGTTTTTAATTTCATTTATTGCATTATTCATTATGTATTGACTCTTTTTTATTTCTTCTAGGTCCTTGTTAAACCTTTCTTGCATCTTCTCAATCCTTGCCTCCAGGGTGTTTACCTGTGATTCCATTTTAATTTCAAGATTTTGGATCAATTTCACTATCATTATTCAGAATTCTTTATCAGGTAGATTCCCTATCTCTTCCTCTTTTGTTTGGTTTGGTGGGCATTTATCCTGTTCCTTTACCTGCTGGGTATTCCTCTGTCTCTTCATCTTGTTTAAATTGCTGAGTTTGGGGTGTCCTTTCTGTATTCTGGCAGTTTGTGGAGTTCTCTTTACTGTGGCGTTTCCTCACTGTGTGTGGGTTTGTACAGGTGGCTTGTCAAGGTTTTCTGGCTAGGGAAGCTTGTGTCGGTGTTCTGGTGGGTGGAGCTGGATTTCTTCTCTCTGTAGTGCAATGAAATGCCCAGTAATGAGTTATGAGACGTCTATGGTTTTGGGGTGACATTGGGCAGCCTGTATCTTGAAGCTCCAGGCTGTGTTCCTTTGTTGCTGGAGAATTTGCTTGGTATGTCTTGCCCTGGAACTTGTTGGCCCTTGTGTGGTGCTTGGTTTCAGTGTCGGTATGGAGGCGTTTGATGAGCTCCTGTCAATTAATGTTCCTTGGAGTCAGGAGTTCCCTGGAGTCAGGGTTTGGACTTAAGCCTCCTGCTTCCAGTTATCGGTCTTATTTTTACAGTTGTTTCAAAGCTTCTCCTTCTATACAGCACCATTGATAAAACATCTACATTAAAGATGAAAAGTTTCTCTACTGTGAGGGTCACTCAGAGAGGTTCACAGTGTTACATGGAGAAGAGAAGAGGGAGGAGGGAGTTAGAGGTGACCCAAATGAGATGAGGTGGAATCAATAGTGGAGAGAGTGGGCTAGCCAGTAGTCACTTCCTTATGTGTACTCCACAACTAGACCACTCAGAGATGTTCATGGAGTTATACAGAGAAGAGAAAAAGGAGGCAGGAGACAGAGGTGGCCAGAAGGATAAAAGGGGGGAATGAAAAGGAGGGTGACAGATCCAGCCAGTAATCAGTTCCCTAAGTGTTCTCCACCGTCTGGAACACACAGAAATTCACAGCGTTGGGTAGAGTAGAGAGGGGTTAGGGAGGAGACACAGGCGACCTGGTGGAGAAAAAGGAGAGTCCAAAGGGAGAGAGAGTAGTCAAGCCAGTAATCTCGCTCCCTAGTGAAAAATGGGTCCTGAAGATTGGGTTATTAAAGGTACAAAACTGGTAACAAATACATAAAAGCAAAAATTAAAAATCTAGAGTAGAGTTTGGAATTTCAAAAATACGATGTTAAAGAAAAGAAGAAGGAAAAGAAAGAGAGAAATAACGAACAAAGAAAACGAACAAGGTCATGAAAATTATAAAGAAAATACAGGTACAAAATTGATAGCTAATACCAAAAAGCAAAAATTAAAAATCTAGAGTTTGGAATTTCAAAAATACAATGTTAAAAAAAAAGAAGAAGAAAAATAAAGAGAGAAAACAAACAAACAAAAACAAACAATGTTGCAAAAATTATAAAGAAAATACAGGTACAAAATTGATATCAAATACCAAAAAGCATAAATTAAAAATCTAGAGTAGAGTTTGGAATTTCAGATATACAATGTTATATAAAAGAAGAAGAGAAAGAAACAGAGAAAAAAAAAGTCACAGAAATTATTAAAAAAACTATAGGTACAAAATTGATAACATATACCAAAAAGCTAAAATTAAAAATCTAGAGTAGAGTTTGGAATTTCAAAAATACAATGTTAAAGAAAAGAAAAAAAAAAAAACAAGGTCAAAAAATTATAAAATATATATATATGAAGTTTGCTGAAGAAGAAAAAAAAAGGGTCTTTTTTTTTTTGCAAAGTAATAGGTTATAAAAGTGAAAATTATAGGAATAATAGAGGACTTAAAATTAAAAAAAAATTTTAAAAAAAAAGAAAGAATGATCGTAAAAATAGTAAAAATATATCTAGGACTTTCTCTGGTTTTGTTGTGAGTATTGTGGGTTCAGTTCATTTTTGGCTAGTTCCTTGGTCCGACTTATATTTCTCAAGATCTGTAGGCCCCTTCCTATGTAGTCCGTAGTAACCACAGGGTTTTAATCTATTGCCTGTAGCTTCCAAGGCGTTTCCCTCTGTTATAGCTTCTTCTGTTTGCTGGTCTCTTCAGTGTCTGTTTTCTGCCCTGACACAAAGGGGACGGTGGAGGACACTTTTTTTTTTTTTAGGCTCACTTGTTCAGTCGCGCTGTGGGGAGGGAGGGAGGGATGCTGCAAACAAATAACACTGGTATGCGCTCGCAGTGCCTCAGCCACACTGGGTCTGCCCCCAGTCACGGCACGTGTAGCCTCCCTGCCCACACTGCTCAGGCTCTAGATTGTTCCGCCAGGAACAATCCGAGGCCGGCCCTGGGCTGCCTGCACTTCTCAGGTCCAAGCCGCTCAGGTTCAGGCACTCAGGTAGTCCTCAGAGGCGCAGACTCAGTTGGGCCTGCGTTTTGTGCTCTTCCCAGGTCCGAGCAGCTCAGGTGATGAGGTGTTTGGCGAGTGCCAATGCTGCGACTTATCGCCTCCCCGCCACTTGGTTATCTGGGTGTAAAACCGGCACACCTTCTCAGGCAGATGTTGACCGTAAAGACCCCCAAGAAGTTTTAGTTAGCAAAGAAGCCTGCTTACAGTTTTATAGATAATGTCTCTCTGGGGCTGCGATTGCCCCCTTCCAGCTCTGGCTGCCTGTCACCGGAGAGGGAAGGTCTGCAGCCGGCTATCTCTGTTCAGTCCTTTGTTCCGTGCACAGACCTGGCAGTGTCTTAGGTTAGGCCTGGCTTTTCGCGTGGTAGATATCCCACAGTCTGGTTTGCTAGCCCAAATTATTTCGCTCAGATAGCGCTCAGGGTATTCACGCCAGATTCTTACTCTAAGCGATGCAGCCCGTGCCGCGCCTCCCTGCCCAGCCCCCGCTTGCTAATGGCGTGTGCAGGCATCTGCGCTGCTTCTCCGCTGGGGGAGTTACCATAGGGCTCGCAATCTGTGAGTTTTAATTGTTTATTTATTTTTTCTCCCTGTTATGTTGCCCTCTGTGCTTCCAAATCTCGGCACAGATTCGGCAGTGAGAAGGTTTCCTAGTGTTTGGAAACTTCTCTCTTTTTAAGACTCCCTTCCCGGGACGGAACTCCGTCCCTCCCTCTTTTGTCTCTTTTTTTGTCTTTTATATTTTTTCCTACCTCCTTTCGAAGAGTTGGGTTGCTTTTCTGGGTGCCTGATGTCCTCCTGCCGGCATTCAGAAGTTGTTTTGTGGAATTTACTCGGCGTTTAAATGCTCTTTTGATGAATTTGTGGGGGAGAAAGTGTTCTCCCCGTCCTACTCCTCCGCCATCTTGGCTCCTCCCTCCTCTTTATAACTTTTAAAAGAGGATGTGTTTCAGAAGAGCCTCCCCAAGGTCTGGTTTGATTTACTGGAAGCCATATTCCCCATCTCCTTCTTCATATAACAAATGCACTCATTAGAATTATAAAGTGAAGAATTTAAGCAAGTATATAATTTTCAATCCTGGCAAGAAAATTCTTGTACACTTTCATTGATAGAAATTGTTCTTTTCAAGAGTACATAAGGATCTCTCACAAAAGCCTGAATATAAAATGTCCAGTTTGGACTGGTATTAAATGTCAAGAAATAACATCCATCCCAAATTTGGAATTTTTTAAGACTTAAAGCCAATTTTCAAATCTCTCCTTGCCCTATTCCTTGATCCAATTGTGGGAAGGGGGGAGACATGCCACTACCATGCCATATAATTGGATGATCTAAATGAGTGGTAATATTAGTATGGTGAAAGACTTTATGCAGCTTCCAACACAGCCTTTTGTGAGAATTGCAGGACTGATTTTGATGAGAGCAATTAGAGACTGCCTACCCCTTAGGGGACCAGTCCCATACAATTCCATAGGAACCATTAATCAAAATTACTCCCTCAGTTCCACAACAATTATCCCACTGAATATGATCTTGTTTTTCAGTCCATAGCTTGAGATGCTCCCATAAAGGTCTGTCTGATTTGGTGTCATTGTAGGGTTCTGAGTTGTTATAAGCAAAACTCAGACCAGAGAGAAGATATAGCTAAATCTTAGTATAGTTGCTATTTAAAGAATTGGTGGACAGCCAGGCTTGCACAGATAATTTAAGACATCCTGTAGCTGGTCCTACACAAATTGTCCAGGATTCATACCCATAAACAACACTGAAAGGAGTCCCTTCCTCTTGTTTAAAAAAGAGGAAGATGTGTATCTTCAGGTCCTGGTATCCAGGAAGAATCATTAACATAAATGGGGATCATAGAATCCCCCCAGTCAACAGGTTTTTGTAATGGGGGGTTAGGTATACATGCCCAATAAGTATAATTTTTAGAGTCAGCTGTTGCTAGGGGTATGTATACTCACTGCGGTGGTGATAAGAGCAAACATGGCAACGCCCGGGTTGTTAGGAGTGACAGCTTTCTCTTCATTTTCTAAGATCTCCTCTGATTTCTGTGTTCATCTTTTAATTTGTCCCCAAGTGGGGATCTTGTTCTGATGTGTCGACAGGAGGGCAATCGTTATCTTTGTTTGTTTCAGACTCATGCTTTTTAAACTCATTACTGGGGTCTCTACATCCCATTGAAGCATCTCTTCTGTGGGAGTTTGCTCATGATATGGTTTCAGATGATGCGACGGAATCCAAACGGGTGTTTCTGAATCACTAGTGAAACACAAGCGAAACCCCTTCCCCAGGTTATCAGATTCCCCCTATGCATGAGTGTGTTTCTGGATCATACCACCAAACAGGTGGTTTGGGGTGAATTTCTTTTTGTTCCTTTATAAAATGCTGTTCTGCTGCGGTGAAATCATTATCTTGATGCAAAAAATTTAAAGTAAATAATGCTTTATATAATTTTTGCTGTGGTGGAAGTGACATTCCATCTCCCCCTTTCTGTTTTTGTAACATTTCTTTAAGAATCTGTTAGCTTGTTCTACAATAGTTTGTCTGTGGGGATTATAGGGAATTCCTGTATGATGTTTTCATAGACCAAGCCTTAAAAAATCCCTAAAAGCAGAACTAGTGTAAGCTGGGCCATTGTCTGTTTTTATATTTTCTGGGAGGCCCATAGTAGCAAAGCAGCTATGCAAATGTGAAATAACATGTCTTGTAGATTCTCTAGCGCAAGCAGTTGCCCAGATAAATTTAGAGTTAATATCAACTGTGACATGTACATAAGCAAGCTTTCCAAAGGACAGAAGGTGAGTTACGTCCATCTGCCAGATCTGATTTGGCCTCAGGCCACGAGGATTAATTCCCCCAGTTTCTGTTATTGCAACCATCTGACATGTAGGACAAGTGCTCACAATCTGTTTAGCTTGAGCCCAAGTGATGTGAAACTTGGTTTTTAAATATTTTGAATTACAATGTGTCAGGTCATGAAAGGCTGATGCCTCTGTAAAGGCTGGAAATAAAAGGGCATCGGCTTGAGTATTTCCTTCTGTTAAAGGCCCTGGTAAAATAGTATGAGCCCGAATATGAGTAATGTAGAATGGAAACTGTCAGTGTCTAATCACCTGTTGTAAATTTGTAAAAAGTATATATAATGTGGATGGGATAGTATCCTTAACAGTTGCTGTTTATATATGTTTAGTGACATGTACAGAATATTGAGAATCAGATAAGATATTAATTGCTTGGGGAATATTTTGTGATATGTGTATAATAGGTAGAATTTTTGCTTGTTGTGCAGAATATCCAGGTGTTTCAATTACTAGCGTAAATGTGCCTGTATATCCTGCTTTCCCTCAGCTAGTGCCATCTGTAAAATTGAGAGGAGCAGAGGGAATGGGGTTGACACTAGTAATTCTAGGCAAAATCCATCTTGTTTGTTTTAAAAACTGCAAGATATAGGCAAATCAGGATAGTGGTTGCCAATATGTTCAACATATTGGACAGCTAAAAGCTTGTTGCCAAGATAATGAATAATGAATTTTGAAGAGAATGTTTTAATTCCTTGGAAGTTGGTGTAGTCCAAATAAGGCAGGGATCATGTCCAGTAAGCTGTTGAACACACTCTCTTCCTTATAGAATTATATTGGCTACCATATCTAAGTAAAGGGTAATAGATTTTGTTTGTGAATTAGCTAAGAATATTCATTAAACTATTAAAGGAGTTTGCATAATCAACCCAGTAGGAGAATGAGGGGTGGGGAAGACAAACAACTGAAGAGGCTCTAAAGAGTCTATTCTGTCTATTTGGCAGTTTTGTACAGCTTGTTCTATAATTGCTAGTTTTTTCTCAGCCTCAGGAAATTTTTGTTGGGAGCTATTAAGCTCTGGATTTTCTCTTAATAGAATAAATGGGATAAAGAATAAGTTGGAATCCCTAGTTTAGGCCGAATCCAGTTCATTTAAGGTTTTAATTGAGTCTCTGCGTATCTGCATCTTTTGGTTTGATTGCAGTATGGGTGACTTATTTCCTGAATACTGAAAAGGTTCAGTGTATTGTAATTTATCAGGAGCTATATACAAGCCAGTACATTCCAAGCATTCCTTTAGCTTTAAAAACATTCCTATAGGCTATCAATTTCAGGTAAGCACATAGTATATCATCCATATAATGAATGATATACGCATAAGGGAATTGCTGTCGCATTGGATGTAAAGCCTTGGTTACAAAATTTTAACAAATAGTGGGACTGTTAAGCATACCTTGAAGTAATACAGTCCATTGAAGCCTTTTATGTGGCTCTTTTAAATTAATGGAAGGAACTGAAAAGGCAAATCTAGGTTTGTCATCAGGATGTAAAGGAATAGTGAAAAAACAATCTCTGAGATCAATAGCAAACAAATGCAAATTTCTTGGAATCATACTAGGATTAGGTAGACCAGGCTGCAAAGCACCCATTGAAACAATAACAGCATTAACAGCTCTCAGATCAGTAAGCATGCTCCATTAACCAGATTTCTTTTGTATAATGTACACTGGAGAATTCCAAGGGCTAAAGGACTCAATAATATATCTGTTGTTAAGTTGTTCATTAACTAATTCATGTAAAGCCTCAAATTTTTTTTTGTTTTGTTTTAGGGGCCACTGCTCTATCCACACAGGTTGATTTGTTTTCCAATTAAGAGGTATGGGTGTGGGTGGAGGAAGATTAATAGGAGCAGTGGCCACTAGTGAAAAGAGGGCGGTTTGAAATCTTGAGTAGTCAAAGGATAAATTCTTCCTTGTTGATTTTGCCCAGTCCCAATCCTGGTATATAACCTTGATTGAACATAATTTGGTGACTGCCCTTGCTGTATTGATTTGCAGGACAAGGGGGAGGAGACAGAAGAAAAAATTCCTCATCATCTTCCTTGGCAGCTGAAGGAGCAGGTTTTGCAGATGGTTTCCCCTTTCCCTCAGACTCCACATACTCTGAACTTTGAGGTTATTAAAGAGAATTATCATCATTTTCATCAAAAGAATCAGAAGTCTGTAAAGGTTCCAGTACTGAATTAATTAATGCCCACATACTCCAAATAGAAATAGGGAGTGGAGTTCCTTTTGCATGTTCTTTTTAAAACTTGGCTCCAACCTTTCCCCAGACTTTTAAATCCAAGGCCCCTATTGATGGGAACCAGCAGCAATATTTATCTATTGCTTGCAACAATTCTAATAATCCCCCTTCACTAATAGAAGCTCCTCCCCCTTTCAAGAGTTGTCTTAATAAACAAATATGTGGGTGATAGTGTTTTACAGTCTCAATATTTCCCATTTTCAGTTAGTTCAATCACTTAGTCATGTTCAACTCTTTGCGACCCCGTGGAATGCAACACACCAGGCCTCCCTGTCTATCACCAACTCCCAGAGTTTACTCAAACTCATGTCCATTGAGTCCGTGATGCCATCCAACCATCTCATCCTCTGTCATCACCTTCTCCTCCTGCCTTCAATCTTTCCCAGCATCAGGGTCTTTTCAAATGAGTCAGTTCTTTGCATCAGGTGGCCAAAGTATTGGAGTTTCAGCTTCAGCATCAGTCCTTCCAATGAATATTCAGGACTGATTTCCTTTAGGATGGACTTGTTGGATCTCCTTGCAGTCCAAGGGACTCTCAAGAGTCTTCTCCAACACCACGGTTCAAAAGCATCAATTCTTCTGTGCTCAGCTTTCTTTATAGTCCAACTCTCACATCCATGCATGGCTACTGGAAAAACCATAGCCTTGACTAGACGGACGTTTGTGTTGGCAAAATAATGTCTCTGCTTTTTAATATGCAGTCTAGATTGGTCATAGCTTTTCTTCCAAGGAGTAAGTCTTTTAATTTCCTGGCTGTAGTCAACATCTGAAGTGATTTTATTCTACTTCTAAGTCACTTCAGTTGTGTCCGACTCTGTGTGACCCCATAGACGGCAGCCCACCAGGTTCGTCCGTCCATGGGATTTTCCAGGCAAGAGTACTGGAGTGGGGTGCCATCGCCTTCTCTGCAGTGATTTTGGAGCTCCCCAAATAAAGTCTGTCACTGTTTCCACTGTTTCTCCATTTGCCATGAAGTGAAGGGACCGGATGCCATGATCTTAGTTTTCTGAATGTTGAGTTTTAAGCCAAATTTTTCACTCTCTTCTTCCACTTTCATCAAGAGGCTCTTTAGTTCTTCTTCACTTTCTGCCATAAGGGTGGTGTCATTTGCATATCTGAGGTTATTGATATTTCTCCCAGCAATCTTGATTCCAGCTTGTGTTTCTTCCAGCCCAGCGTTTCTCATTATGTACTCTGCATATAAGTTAAATAAGCAGGGTGACAATATACAGCCTTGACGTACTCCTTTCCCTATTTGGAACCAGCCTGTTGTTCCATGTCCAGTTCTGACTGTTGCTTCCTGACCTGCATACATGTTTCTCAAGAGGCAGGTCAGGTGCTCTGGTAGTCCTATCTCTTGAAGAATTTTCCACAGTTTGTTGTGATCCACATAGTCAAAGGCTTTGGCATAGTCAATAAAGTAGAAATAGATGTTTTTTTTCTGGAACTCTCTTGCTTTTTCAATGACCCAGCAGATGTTGGCAATTTGATCTCTGGTTCCCCTGCCTTTTCTAAAACCAGCTTGAACACCTGGAAGTTCAGGGTTCATGTATTATTGAAGTCTGGCTTGGAGAATTTTAAGCATTACTTTACTAGCGTGTGAGACGAGTGGAATTGTGCGGTAGTTTGAACGCTCTTTGACATTGCCTTTCTTTGGGATTGGAATGAAAATTGACCTTTTCCAGTCCTGTGGCCACTGCTGAGTTTTACCATTTTAACCCTGTAAATGCTTGAAGACTTACCAGCAGGAATTTTCAGAGGCCTCTCAACTGTCCCAGGTTCTGTGTTGCTGTAATTTCACTTTTGCTCCTAGTGGTCTTTCGCTCCGGCCCTATGTTGGGTGCCAATTGTTGCCCTAATGGTCTGGGAGCGAGCGACGAGAATGAAGAGAGAACATGAAATCTGGTGCAATGGGTCAGGGTACATACAGCCTCTATTGGATTGAGGTGAGGGTCCACTCTGAGTCCAGCTTTTATTTTTAATTGCAGACTACAAGACTATTTTTGATCTTATATTTCCCAAGACACTACACTGACATAGTCCAGATCTCCTTGTTTTTACCCCAGGAAGTTCCCTTTTGGGCTTGTCTTGGGAACAATCATCAAGTGGGTAGGCAGCATTCATGCCTGCAGCCGACCCAGTGTTCCAAGGTCCATGCTTTCATGATCCCAGTCATACTCCCTTCTGGGTCTGGCCTTAGGGTTTGTAACAAGGAGATCATTCTTAAGAAAAACATGAAAGATAATCATTAACACAGTTTCTTAATATATACTGTTTTTCCAGGTGCTATTTCTATGGAATTTCTCAAGGCTGTGAAAGTACATTATTAGGAATTCCCTCTACAGGGTTGCATTTGTACTTGAGACTAGATCAAAATCTGTAGGAATCGTGGCTGGAAAGTGGGTTGCAAAGCTCTAGCCACTGGAGTTGATGTTCACTTAAGAAAAGTAAAGTGTAAGGTGAAGTGAAATTATTCAAAATCAATTCGTTTTTTATACCATTTGTAAAATAGCATCCAGATTACAATGGGTGCTAAAGCCTTCTAAAGACCAGAAGCCTGTGTTCCCTATTTTGGCTTCTGCTTTTCTTTGTTGAGGAAAACAACTGACCAGATACTTGTTGGCATGAAATTATAATGAAAAGTCTATCTAATAATAAAAAAAAAACTGCATTTCACATAGGTAGATTTTATTCTCAAACAGGGATCTTTCTAATCCTGTATAGTTATGTGCCAGGCTAAGTCGTTTCATCATGTCCGACTCTGCGACTCTATGGACCATAGCCCTCCAGGCTCCTCTGCCCTTGGGATTCTCCAGGGAAGAATTCTGGATTGGGTTGCCATGTCCTCCTCCAGGGGATTTTCCCGACCCAGGGATCAAACCCACATCTCTTATGTCTCCTGCATTGGCAGGCAGGTTCTTTACCACTAGTACCACCTGGGAATATCATGTAAAAAATGACTTAATGTTCTAAATAAACCTGATGAAGTGTGTGTCTTTTCAATCTATGCCTTTTAAATATTTCTGATAATTTTTAGAACATTCATTTTACCTTCTTCATCCCAGCTTTCTCCTGATTCTCACATATTTACCTGTGTTTTAATTACAAATTAATGAATTATTTTAATGGGTTACATTTACACTGGGTATATCTGATGAAACCTTGAGAGAGATATCAATTCTGATTTACTCATTCTTGCTTTTTCTATTTATTCTTTCTCAAAATATCTATTGAGAAATTGTCTAGTCAGAAGAGGACAACTGTCAGATCAAATATAATAGTTTTTGTCAAAGAGTTGATTGATTTTAGTGGTGACATCTTAAAATTGAATTTTAGTTACGTTTATCCTTCAGAGGTTTTTACTAAAAATTAGCTAACTCTGTACCAAGTATTTTTTAGCATCAAAATCGTTTTCTCTAAATAATTAGGGTGTCATTCCCAATATTTCAAGTATTGTCCCTTAACCCTTGTTTATGGCTCTTCTTCTCGGCCTCACAGTTCAATTCCTACATGAGACTCAGTAGAGCTAAAATTTACATTTGAACTTTCATCCTTTTACAAGAGACAACTGCTCTATAGTGTGCAGGTCTGCAGATATCAGTTTTAGCTTTCTTTTATTGAATCAGATGTCTCCCTAAACTTCTCTCCAGAGTTATATCAATGGTGTAAGTTTTATGTGCAAGGAAGTGCTGAGTGTTTATGCTAAATAAGTTATTACCATAGAAGACACCAAAGAAACGCAAATCTCTGTCCTGAACACCATGAGCTCCCTTGTTTCAAAAAAGTCTTCCCTCTCTAATCTGTTTTTCTGTCTTTCAGGCAGGAATCCCAAAGCTAGAACATCCAATCTACCCAGAGAGTGTATCAGGCATTTCTTTCCAACACGGAAGTGTTTTGTGTTTGATTGGCCAACAAATGACAAAGAACTCCTATACAATATTGAGAATGTGTCTGAAGACCAACTGGATCCTAAATTCCTGAAACAAACAAACAATTTCTGTTCTTACATCTTTACCAATGCAAAAATCAAGACTCTCAAAGAGGGGATCATGGTCACTGGGAATCGTGAGTCTCTTTTTCCTGATTCAATGGGGGTTGATGTGTGCTGAATATTGTAAATAATATGTTTTTCAGTATTTTTGTTTGATTCTTTATGGAATTTGGGTTTTACAGACACTCATACTCCATAAAGAAATATGTATGCTTCATAATTATCTTACTTTGGGGAATTTACAAATCCCTTCCTTAAATGGCAAGTTTTGTCACTGAAATCTGTGGCTTCTACTTATCTGAAAAATTCCTCTACTGAGAAAAAAACTCACTATTAGGGTATAAAAACAGAATCTTCCATTTTCTGAAGTCCTATATAGTAAGTGTTCTTTGTGAGTAGAATACGAAAGATATTTTGGAAGATTCAGCTCAGTTCAGTCGCTCAATCGTGTCTGACACTTTGTGACCCCAGGCACTGCAGTACGTCAGGCTTCCCTGTCCATCACCAACTCCTGGAGCTTGCTCAACCTCATGTCCATCGAGTCAGTAATGCCATCCAACCATCTCATTCTCTGTCGTCCCCTTCTCTTCCTGCCTTCTATTTTTCCCAGCATCAGGGTCTTTTCCAATGAGTCAGTTCTTTCCATCAGGTGGCCAAAATATTGGAGCTTCAGCCTCAGTATCAGTCCTTCCAATGAATATTCAGGACTGATTTCCTTTAGGATTGACTGGTTTGATCTCCTTGAGATCCAAGGGACTCCCAAGAGTCTTCTCCAACACCCAGTTCAAAAGCATCAGTTCTTCGGCACTCGGTTTTCTTCATGGTCCAACTCTCACATTCAATACAACTATTGGAAAAACCATAGCTTTGACTAGACAAATCTTTGTTGGCAAAGTAATGTCTCTGCTTTTTAATATGCTATCTAGTTTGGTCATAGCTTTTCTTCCAAGGAGCAAGCATCTTTTAATTTTAAGTGTCTTTTAATTTTTTTGAAGATTAGAGTGGACCAAAAATAAATACTAGTCCATAAATCACTGAAAAATCCATTCAAAGCCTCAGAATTGTGAGTAAATATAATCTGATATACCCTGTCTCATCTTAATACCTAAGCAATCTATTTTGCTTTTAATATTTCAGATGCCTCCTAGTTTATTACATAGAGGTAGATTTTCAATTTTTTCTGCCCTGTGGGTTGGAAAAACATAAAAATAAAGAGTCAATAAGAAAATGAAGGTAGTGATAATAGAAGGGGGGATGGTGTGTGTGTGTGTGTGTGTGTGTGTGTGTGTGTGTGAGCATGTGTGTCTTTAAAAATGTAGTCTGAGAATCTTGGTGCCTATTGATTGATAACTTAATATTTATCCCTTAAATGTCCTGACTTATTTAGGACTGAGGACTTTGGTTGTGACCTATGTGGATACTATCAATACCGGAGCTGTACCTTGCTTGGAGAATGCAGTGACAACTCTGGCCCAGCTGGAAAACTCAGCAGCTGTGCAGAAGGCAGCTGACCACTACAGTGAGCAGATGGCCCAGCGACTGAGCCTCCCCACCGAGACGTTCCAGGAACTGCTGGACCTGCACACAGCCTGTGAGAGGGAAGCCATCGCCATCTTCATGGAGAGCTCCTTCAAGGACAAAGATCAGGAATTCCAGAGGGCTCTTGTGGTAATTTGTCTTTGTATTTACCATTTCCCCCCCTCCCCTTGAATAATGAAGCCTAGCAGTGCCCTTATGGTCCCCATGGTTCATCCCTCACTCGAGGATGAAGTAGTCTGTGTTCACATGAGGGATAGAGTTTCAAAGGACTGCGTTTTCTTCTTTTTTCTACTAAATCTTGGGAAGTTTATCTGGAAATGTCTCTCATCTCTGCTGTAAAACCAGTATAGATATCCTTTGGAAGTAAATACTTCTGCAGATTTCAGTGCTGTCCAGGGCACACACACAAGTCATTCTTAAGTTGATTTCTTTTTCTTTGAACACATTCTTTTGATCAGGAACTAAAATTTTTCTAATCAGACTCTTATTCCAAGTCATTTTCAGCTTAGGTTGCTCCTTGCTATATCATTGAAAATAGAATCACTGAGCATTGCAACTGCAAAGAACCACAGAGAAGAGATAATGCAACTCCAACATTTCAGAAGAAGAACCTGAGGGAAGCTGAGAAAATTTCCTGTGCTCTATCAGAGAGTTTTCAGAGTTGTGATAGATCAGGTCTTGTGATTGCTTTTTTATTTGATTAAAAAAAAATACTTTTCTCATGAGTACAGCAGTTAGACCAATCCTTCTACTACATTCTTTGAAATTTTATCTCCTCTTTTTCATTTTCCTGGTGACATCTCTCTATATTTCCCTTGCAGGATGTCATAAAGAATAAGAAGGAGGGTTTCATGCTGCAGAATGAAGAGGTATCTATCAAATACTGCCAGGCTAAACTTGATGAGCTTTCCAAGGCCCTAATGCAAAGTATATCATCAGGTGCTTTCTCTGTTCCTGGAGGGCACAAACTCTACAGGAAAGCAATGGAAAGATTACAACAGGACTATTGCCAACTGCCCAGGAAAGGAGTAAAGGTGAGGAACAAGGGGAGCATGGGGAGCCTACAGAATAGAGTCCAGAGGGTCTCTTGAAAATCTGAGAGCAAAACACCAAGTGTGAGTAATAAGAGAACATGGGGAAATCATGAAAGTTTTAGGTCTTAAGATTCACTGTATGATATTCATTAATAACTACATTTGTACCTTTTTATTAGACTCCACATATAAGTGATATCATATGATATTTGTTTTCTGTGTCTAACTTACTTCACACAATTTGATAGTCTCTAGGTCCATCCATATTGCTGCAAATGACATTACTTTGTTCTTTTTTATGGCTGAGTGATATTCCATTTATGTATATCCTTTTAATCTATTCCTCTGTTGATGAACATTTAGGTTGCTTCCATGCCTGGTTATTGTAAATAGTGCTGCAATGAACATTGGGATACATGTGTCTTTCTAAATTTTGGTTTTCCTGGAATATATGCCCAGGAATGGGATTCCTGGATCTTTCCTTAGACCCTTTAATCCTTCAAATGACATTAAGATGCATCTACACTTATTGTCATCATCTTAAAGATCTGAACTGAGAGGATTAGCAGGTTAAACAAAGTTGCCTTAAGTTTTAGCCATCAAGTGAAGAAGCACAAGCTGGAATCAAGATTGCTGGGAGAACTATCAATAACTCCAGATATGCAGATGACACCACTCTTATGGCAGAAAGTGAAGAGGAACTAAAAAGCCTCTTGATGAAGGTGAAAGAGGAGAGTGAAAAAGTTGGCTTAAAACTCAACATTCAGAAAACGAAGAGCATGGCATCTGGTCCCATCACTTCATGGGAAATAGATGGGGAAACAGTGGAAACAATGTTAGACTTTATTTTTCGGGGCTCCAAACTCACTGCAGATGGTGACTGCAGCCATGAAATTAAAAGATGCTTACTCCTTGGAAGGAAAGTTATAACCAACCTAGATAGCATATTCAAAAGCAGAGACATTACTTTGCCAACAAAGGTCTGTCTAGTCAAGGCTATGGTTTTTCCTGTGGTCATGTATGGATGTGAGAGTTGGGCTGTGAAGAAAGCTGAGAGCCGAAGAATTGATTCTTTTGAACTGTGGTGTTGGAGAAGACTCTTGAGAGTCCCTTGGCCTGTAAGGAGATCCAACCAGTCCATTCTGAAGGAGATCATCCCTGGGATTTCTTTGGAAGGAATGATGCTAAAGCTGAAACTCCAGTACATTGGCTACCTCATGTGAAGAGTTGACTCATTGGAAAAGACTCTGATGCTGGGAGGGATTGGGGGCAGGAGGAGAAGGGGACAACAGAGGATGAGATGGCTGGATGGCATCACTGACTCGATGGACATGAGTTTGAGTGAACTCCAGGAATTGGTGATGGACAGGGAGGCCTGGTGTGCTGTGATTCATGGGGTCGCAAAGAATCAGACATAACTGAGCAACTGAAGTGAACTGAGCAGAGGAAAACAGCAGCACAGTTTAGAGGCAATATTTCACACTGGGAAGACAAATATATAAAAGTACTGGAGATCTTGGGTTTGTAGAACTGAAGATAGTTCTGACTGGCTGGAGTCTAGAGTGGCTAGAAGGAAGTAGCACTGGGAGGGAGATGGGAGGAAGACAGGTCACTCTAAGGAGCTTAGACTTGTAGGGGACTACTGTGGAATTTTAAACATGAAGAAAAATTATGTGGATGTGACTGTTTTTGCACTTATCTCCCCAATGGAAATCTAAGTTCTGTGTTCCTTCTTGGTTCCTCAGGAAAATGAAGTCCTCCAGAGCTTTCTGCAGTCACAGGTGGTAGTCGAGAAATCCATCCTGCAGGCAGATAAAGCCCTCACTGATGGGGAGAAGGCTATAGCAGGTACGGGGTAGGGTTTGGCTCACAGGGAATGGGTAGACTTGGGCAGTGCCCTCTGACAGGTGTGAGACTAAAACCCTGGTACAAAGAGATTCCTCTCCATCTGTGGAACAACTCTGCTACATCTGAAAACAGTAAAAGGAATTGTGCAATCACAGAGGGGTTAGACATCAGCCAGACTCCCATCACATTCTGGAATGTGCTCTTGGTGATGTGGACAAAGCAAGGAATTCAGAGATTTCCCACCTCCCTTTCCAACTTTATTTTAATCTCTGAGGTCAGGAGGGTAGAGATCAGTCCTTACCTTATTTTCTTCCCTCTCTAAAACCTTCCTGGGGCAGAGGAGCGGGCCAGGAATGAGGCAGCTGAGAAGGAATGGGAGCTGCTAAAACAGAAACTGCAAGAGCAGCAGCAGGAGATGGAGGCGCAACAGAGGAGTCTCCAGGAAAACATAGCCCAGCTGACAGAGAAGCTGGAGAGGGAAAGAGAAAACATACTGAGAGAGCAGACTATGATGTTGGAGCATAAGCTGAAGGTAAGTCAGGCTGTGGCCTTAGTTGTGCTCGATGGTCACTACCCTGGGACCTCAGGAAGGGATGGGTAAAGGTTACGGCAAGACCATGGAGGGAAGCACCATTGCCATTTACTGCTTGTGATTCATTAAAACCCCAAAGCCTTTGAATCCTTCCAAAGTCTTTGAGGGCTATTCTGTAAGTAGACTCTGGAGACTTCAAGAGGCATAGGGCCTCTGCAAGCCATCAGAGGATATAAACACTGTTTGTATTTATAAACCCTATTATAAAATTTGGGGAGTTTTAAAATGATCTCATGAGGCTTGGTTAAATGGATACTCCAACCACATGTATTTAACTGGTTTGCTTTATGAGCGTCACTGCCAGTTACCCTGCTACCACCCAAAGGCCCTATCTATGCTGACATAGAACTATCAGCAATGCCCAGACTTAACAAACACAGGGCAGGGACAGCTTTAAATGTGCTGCATTGTCTCCAAGGGTGGATACCCAAGCTATCGTGCAGCAAAAGGGAAACTCTCTCACTGTCCATCTGGGTGTGTTTAGAACAGATGTCTATGATTTGGGTGACTATACCATCCTGAGTGGGGCTGAGACTTAGTGCAATTACACCTGGCATCTTTTGCCTAGAACATGTATTTGTCCTCATGTCAGTCTTAGCTTCACGGGCTAAATCCAATGGTGTATGAGTAGTAGTAAGACTGTAAACTACAATTTCTCTTAATGTTCAGGTCAAAACCGGTAGATATTCTGTTTACAAAATTCTCCTTCCATGATTGAGTAACAGAGAACAATATTAGGACTACAACAGACAGTTTGATGAAATTTTAAGATTTGAGAAAATGTAATCCTTGAGAAAAAAGGGAATTTAAAATTTTTTACTCTTCTTCTCACTCTTTTTTTTTTTTTTTTTAGGCACAGGAAGCTCTGCTTAAAGAAGGATTTGGACAGAAATCTGAGAATATGAGTGCAGAGATAAATCATTTGAGAAATATGATTGATAATACTAATGATGGTAATGCTTCCTGGATTTCACTAGTCTTGGACAGATTTGGCAAAGAGATTGCTTCAGTATTGTGTGTTCCAGGCAAACTTCTTGGTCGTATTGTGGAAGGTGTGAGCTTGCTATTTAAAAAGTAGATCTCCTTTTAAAGAAATTAAAGATATATAATATATGTATATGCTCTGGCCTATGTTTGGTGTGAATGCTTTTCACTTTCATTTAGCAAGGCTTTAAATATAAAAAGTGGTTACTAAAAATATCAATGCCTGACCCACATTAGACAGAATAAATGCCTAGACATTTTGATACAGCATCTCCACTTTTAAGAAATATATGTGTGCAAAATCACACACACACACACACACAACATATACACATATATACACATATATAGCTTCCTTCTAGCTCAGACGGTAAAGAATTTGCTCTCAATGCAGGAAACCCAGGTTCAATCCCTGGGTCAGGAAGATTCTCTGGAGAAGGGCATGGCAACCCACTCCAGTATTCTTGCCTGGAAAATCCCATGGACAGAGGGGCCTGGCGGCCTATAGTCCATGGGGTCTCAGAGCTGGAGATGATCGAGCGACTCACACCACTACTGCTTTATACACACATATATACAAGAGGTCCATTGAGGCATCTCTTTTAATGGCAAAAGACTGAAAACTACTTAAGTGTCTATCTATATAGTTGGTATTAATAATATATATTTTGCATGTACATATACTGGAATACTATGCAGCCAGTAAATAAATCAACAATGGAAGTCTATCCGCATAAATAGGCTATGCTATGCTAAGTCACTTCAGTCGTGTCCGACTCTGTGTGACCCCATAGACTGCAGCCCACCAGGCTCCCCCGTCCCTGGGATTCTCCAGGCAAGAACACTGGAGTGGGTTGCCATTTCCTTCTCCAATGCATGAAAGTGAAAAGTGAAAGTGAAGTCCCTCAGTCGTATCCGACCCTCAATGACCCCATGGACTGCAGCCTAACAGGCTCCTCCGTCCATGGGATTTTCCAAGCAAGAGTACTGGAGTGGGGTGCCATTGCCTTCTCTGCCACATATAGAAAAAGCTTAAAGATATATTGTAGAATTAAAAAAACTGAGGTAGAAAACAGTTTGCATTATCTGTTCACCATAAAAACTGCAGTTATTATGTGCACTCATTTATATGGACACATGGAGCGTCTCTTGAAAAACTGATATCATTGATTTCTTCTGGGGAGGGACAGCTTGGTGTTAAGGGTGTTTAAAAAAAACACGTGTTTTTCATTATATCGTTGTCATTTCTCAAATAACAAAGAAAGCATAAAGTATAATACTAAAAATGATAATAAATGGAATTTGAAATTGACTGTTAGATGATAAAATTGTTCATTGTTTCTAGAAATATTAGCCTGTTCAATGAGTTGGAGCAAAACACTAGAAGGCGTCAAATCTGCATCCTAGTTTTGTTTTCCTCTTGGTTTGGTTTTTAATCCCTTACATTTGCTTCAAGTATAAGGTATAAACTTTCCTGTTACCCCTTGATATCTCAGCTAGAGGAAGCATTAGTGGTAGTGGTTTAGTCACCAAGTTGTGTCCGACTCTTTGCCTTTACTTCCCGTGAAGTACACTTGTAAGATGCTGGAAGAAAATTACTAAACATTAGGAATATTCCTGGTGAGAGGAATCCCATCTTGCTTGAAAGTTCACTGGTGGCTCTCTGCTGCAGGCAAGAGTAGAAGGAGGGATGTACCATGAAGAAATGGATGTCCTGACAGTACTGGGGCTGATAGACGCTGATACATGGAGGCCAGGTGTTGGCATTTAAACATCAAAAGTCAAGTACGCACAATGATAGTGGTGAGAATCAGGGTTTGTCTTAGCTCAGGCTCTATAATAAATTAACACAGACTGGATGGCTTAGACTACAAATGCTTATGTCTCCCAGTTACGGAGGCTGTAAGTCCAAAAGTGTGTATCAGCACTGCTGGGTTGTTTGTAAGTGTCCTCTTGCAGCTTCACAGATGACAACTTTCCTATTGTGTTCTCACAGTTTTGGAAGAGTGAGAGAAGGAATACCTCATATTTCTTTGTTATGAGGGCGTTAATCAGACTCATAAAGGCCCCACACTCATTACCAAATAATTTCCTCCCCAAAGCCCCACTTCCAAGTACATTGGGACATTGGGAGTTAGGGTTTCTACAAATGAATTTTGGAGAACACAAGCATTCAGTCCATAACATGGTTGGAGTGGAAGCCAGCGGGAGCTGGCCAGAGAAAATTCTGAATATGGCAAATAGAACAGGATGACTGTAGAGTCAAAATGGATGTGGAAGAAGCAATCAAATGGAATCAAGGATGTATATCAGGAGGCTGAGAAGTAGCCTCGAAGAAAAGAAAGTCTATAGCCTTGATCTAAACCAATTTCAGATAATGAACTTATCACCTGGAGAGGAAAGCAGGATCTCAAGAGAAATGACCCTGCAACTCTAGAACAAGGTTATATTATAATGATTTTCCCATTCCCCTTCTAGGGGACCTCTGGAAATTTACTTGGTACCTGTGTGCTGGAGAATGGGAATGCCTGCATGTTCTGAGGACTCTTGGAATCAGGATCCAAATTTGCAGTGATACCCAGATCCTGAAAAGAATTTACAGTGTCCCTGTTAAAGTAGAGGCACATGGGATCTGGTAATAAATCCAGTCCTGGCCCAGGTGCAATGCAAGAAATTTTGTCTAGTGTTTGTTTTCAAATGAAAGTAAAGTTCATCCGAGGACAGAAACCATGACCTACTTTTCTGCGCATCTTCATGGGTATGTTTAGGCACAGAGTATACTGCATAAGACTCTGCTGGAAACACAAAATGCTGACACATGCATGATGGTTATCAATTGCCAGAGTTCCATGAACACTCCAAAGGCCTGAAGGAATGATAATTTGGATTTCACACACTAGATTAAGATCTCTAAGTTGATTTAAATGCTAGCAGAATAAAAAAAACTTTTCTGGCACAGTCTCCTCCTCTGTGACCTCCTCTGTGTATCACAATCTCTGTGCCTCTGCAAGGACGTTAACACATCTCCACTGGAGATTTTAAATGACTTTATCAATTATAACTGTGACTTCAAGTGTTCAGAAGGAAGAATGACTTTGCCTTTTAAGGAAGAAACTGTTTAGTAAAGAGTATGTGGCCAATAAATGATAGGGTTTAGTGGAAAAGCAAATTATTCTATAGAAAACCTGTATATCTTTTCCCATTGAGAACTTGAATTAAGCAGATGTTATAGTCCCTTAGACCAGAGACATCCCGAATTGAAGAACATAAAGAAGTCTTGACGTTTTTAGATTTGACATATAAGTGACATTATAGAGTACGTGTCTTTCTTAGTCTGACATCTCACTTAGTATAATGTGCTTAAGGTCCATCTGTATTGCCGCAAATGGCAGAATATCCTCTTTCCTCATGGCTGAATAACATTCTGTTGTGTATATGTATCACTTCTTTTTTGTTCATTCATCTATTGATTGGTGTTTAGGTTGTTTTTATATCTTGGCTGTTGTGATTAATTGTGCAATAAACATGAGAGTACAGATATCTCTGTGAAATACTGTTTTCATTTCCTTTCAATAAAAAATAACCAATACAGTATACTAACGCATATATATGGAATTTAGAAAAGATGGTAATGACAACCCTGTATGCGAGACAGCAAAAGAGATACAGATGTATAGAACAATCTTTTGGACTCTGTGGGAGAGGGAGGGGTGGATGATTTGGGAGAATGGCATTAAAATATGTATAATATCATATAAGAAACGAATCACCAATCCAGGTTCGATGCAGGATACAGGAAGCTTGGGGCTGGTACACTGGGATGACCCAGAGGGATGGTATGGGGAGGGAAGTGGGAGGGGGGTTCAGGATGGGGAACACGTGTACACCTGTGGCAGATTCATGTTGATGTATGGCAAAACCAAAACAATATTGTAAAGTAAAACAAACAAACAAAAAAACCAACTTGTATTGATCATTTAAAAAAGAGAAAAAAACTTTCAAAAGTAGTTAACAATTTATTCATACACCTGTTCTAATACTTATTAAGGAATATTTAGTTCTAATTATTTACACTGTTTGCTAAATTCTTATGCCCTACCTGCTATTGTTCTGGATTATCTGAAGAGAGAAAAGTAAAAATATTGTTTTCATGCAGATTACACCCTGTATGGACCTTACATAATATTATGGCAATATTTAGGTAGTAATAAATGTTGTGTATGTGTGTATATATATATATAACCTGGATAGTGATTAAGACTCAAAGTAGAAACCAAATACTCATTCTTTAAGTGTGATTTCAATCTAGTCTTTCTTGTCTGGGCATATAATTGTGCATTATATGCACAATTGAATCCTAAGGACCAAATAAGATAACATCAAAGCATAATAAAACCCAGAATACATGATGATTGAAAGAATGAGTAAATAGATGAATGGTTGGCTGAATAAATAAGTGTAACATTTCTTTATCATTTCAAGGGATAATCAATATCCATTACTGACCATTACCCATAGTCAAAATAGTAAAGGTGTTTGCTGAGAATGTTGTGTTTTTCCATCTGATGGAAAGAACATAAAGACAAGATCTCAAGTAGAAGGATTATGTTAATGGATTGATGCAAAGGTCTTGATAGGAAAAATGTGCAAGCTCTCTCACAGAGCAAGGTTTGAGCTTTATAGCTCTGAACTGTTAACTCTGGAGTCCCAGAGTGAGGCTAAGACAAAGGTTTCTGACCTTAGGTGGATATTCAAAGTGATTTTCCATCTCAGGTCTGAGTGATGGAACATTTAACATAGCTAAAATGAGCTCATGAGTCTTTTCCAGCTCTTTTTAAAATAATAAAATCTCTTTATCTCTCTAACAGCAGCGTCTGGAGAAATTATCGTTGCTGGTCTTGGACTATTTGCTCTAAGGTCTGTTCTGTTCCTTTCCTGCTGCTCTCCACTGCTGTGGAAATTTCAGCTCAGCACTACACACATTCCTCCATCCCCCTGCCTGCCTAGTACTAGCTCCAGACAAGATATGAGGCACTGGATGAAAAGTGTGAGTGAGGAGGAAGGGACAGTTTGAGGTCTCTGCATCCTGTGTTCCTCAGGTAGTGTCTGGGAGGAGGTACATCTCTGTTGCTCCAACTCCCTCAACAGAGGCCTGTGAGGCATCACTTTCTGCTTGAGGCCCAGGCCTCTGGACTTCAGTATCAGCATGTTTATCAGTTTCAGCATTAGTATCAGTCTCTTGTTTCTGAAGCCTAGGATGTTGTTTCTTACTGCAATTACTTAGCCCCCAGGGTTATTGCATGAGCCCCTGTCTTTGATCTCTGTTCCTGTGTCACTTGTACAAATTTATTATGTTTAAACAAACTGAAGTGGTTTCTGTTTCTATGACTGACTGCAACTGGTATATCAGCTCTACAATGTTTTTCCTAGTATCTCTTTCCTTGGAAAGGTGCCTTCCCTACTCAGCATTGTTATTTGAATGGAATTCTTTTACTTCAGCAATATGATCCTGTTCCCCTGACCACTTTTTATGCCCAGTAGTCTCATGTTGCACTGAATATGGTGCTCACTCTTGGCCCAGTTGACTGATGCAGGGACTGATTCCAGTCCCTGATCAAATGCAAATTAATGAATTCCTTTCTGATATATTTGCACTAGGAGAGGTCCCAATGTCTCTCTGTCCCTGCTGACTGTCCACTAATACATAAAATGCAGAAGCTATCAAGTTCTATTTTCCTTCCACTTAAAATATTAAATTTTTTTTCATTGTCGTGAAATATATACAACATAATGTTTGCATTTTATCTATGTTTAGAGTACAATTCAGTGGAATTAAGTATATGAACATAGTTGTTGCAAGCTTCATTGCTGTCTCTTAGTCTTTTTCATTTTTCTAAACTGAAACTTTGTATCTAATAAACAAGTCTCCATTTCCTTCTCACCAATTTCCTGGTAATCACTAGTAAACTTTCTATGAACTTTACTCTGAATACCTCATATAAATGGTGTTATACAATATTTTATGTGATAGGTTTATTTCACTTAGCATAATGTTTTCAGGTTTATGTATGTTGTAATGTGTCAGAATTTCCTTCCTTTTTAAGGCTAAATATTATTCCATGGCAAAAATATACTGCTTTTTATTTTTATTTAAAAATTAAAAAAAATTTATACAATTTTAAGGTTACAATTAATTTACAGTTATTACAAATTAATGGCTATATTCTCTGGGTTGTAGCTTATTTTACATCCAATATTTTGTACCTTCCCTGCCCCCACCCTTCTATTGTCCCTCCCACAGTAACCACCAGTTTGTTCTCTATGTCTGTGTCTGCTTCTCTCGTTATATTCACTAGCTTGTTGTATTTTTTAGACTTCACATGTCACTGATATCATGTAGTATATTTCTCTGGTTTATTTTATTTAGCATAATGTCATCCAGTTCCATCCATGTTGCTGCAAATAGAAAATTTCATTCCTTTTTATAACTGAGTAGTAGTCCATGGTGCATATACACCGTATCTTCGTTATCCATTCACATCTGTTAATGGACACCCAGGTTGCTTCCATACTTGGGCCATTGCAAATAATGTTCCTATGAACACTGGGATGCATGCATCTTTTCAAATTAGTGTTTCTTCTCTCACTCTTTTTTTTTTTTTTTTAATATATTTCTGGGAGTAGAATTGCTGAGTCATATGATAGCTCTACTTTTAGATTTTTGAGTCACCTCCATACTCTTCCACTATGGCTGCACTGATTTATATTTCCACCAAGAGTGTACCCAGGATTCCCCCTTTCTCTACATTGTCTACAGCATTGGTTACTTGTGTTCTTTTTGATGATAACCATTCTGACCAGTGTGAGGTGATAGGTAACACATTTTATTTACCCATTCATAAAGTTGGTGGATAATTGGGTTGTTTCTGCTTTTTGGTTACACAATCTTCTCAAGTTCACATGTAACATTCACCAAGATAGATGGAAAAATGACAGACTTTATTTTCTTGGCTTCCAAAATCACTGCAGATGGTGACTGCAGCCATGAAATTAAAAGATGTTTCTCCTGGGAAGAAAAGCTATGACAAACCTAGACAGAATATTAAAAAGCAGAGACATTACTTTGCCAACATAAATTCATGTAGTCAAAGCTATGGTTTTTCCAGTAGTCATTTATGGATGTGAGAATTGGACCATAGAGAAAGCTGAGTGCCAAACAGTTGATGCTTTTGAACAGTGGTGTTGGAGAAGATTCTTGAGAGTCCCTTGGATGGCAAGGAGATCCAACCAGTCAATCCTAAAGGAAATCAGTCCTGAATATTCATTGGAAGAAATGATACTGAAGCTGAAGCTCCATTACTTTGACCACCTGATGGGAAGAGCGGACTTACTGGAAAAGACCCCGATGCTGGGAAAGGTAGGAGAAGAAGGGGACAACGGAGGATGAGATGGTTGGATGGCATCACTGACTCGAGGGACATGAGTTTGAGCAAACTCTGGGAGATGGTGAAGGACAGGGAGAGTTGGACATGACTGAGTGACTGAACAACAATGACAACAAGACCACATTATGGATGGTAAAACACACCTTAACAATTTAAAAGAATAGAAATGTTACAACGCATGTCTCAGATCATGGTGGAATTAAACTAGAAACTAATATCAGAAAGATATCTGGAAAGTCCTAAAATAGCTGGATACTAAACAATGCACCTCTACATTATATATAAGTCAAACAAGTCTCAATGGAAATTTTAAAATGTATGAATTGAAATGAAAATACAACTTATCAAAACTGGTGAAATATAGTGAAAGTTGAAAGAGACTTGTAAGTTTTTTCTTTTGCCATGATGTGTAATCTTATGAAGACTATAGACTAACAGCTGTCTGGATGTTTTAAAAACTCATCTGAGTGGATAAATTATCTTCTTTGTTGCAATTAGTCTTATCAGCCTCTGGTAGTTGCATTTGAGGTTCCTACATTTCTCAAAAGTCCCAGAGAGGAAAGAAGCCTAAACCTTGAGTGATTGTATAGCATTTAAGGGCTAGAATGGGAAGGGGAAAGTCTGACATGGGTGGATTGGGGGTTGAATGCAGGAAGGGGAACACTGATAGAGCTCAGAATAGAGGTCTCCTAGATGAAAGGGAACATATTAGTACATTAGGTCTTGGAAGAGCCAGTACCCTTTCCATTTGGCTTTTTAACAGCCAGAATGAAAGTGTTGCATGGGCTAGAAATAGGAACCAGAAGTCCCTTATCTAAAAATCTGAATTATTGGGGAGAGTCCTTCAAATCCATCTAATGCTAAATTACATTGGGGACTCGTGCAGAGGAGCATGGAGAGATCTACCTCTACTTATCATAGCATTCTATGATGGGGTTCTACACCACATAGATGTCAATATCAGTGGAATTTCTTGTCTACAATGAGGTGAAATTCTGTCCACTAACTGGCTTAAGTCCTCTGCAAAATAGGTACGAGGTTGAAGAGGACAGAGAAGATTAGGGAAATCGGGCAAAGCCATTAGAGGAAGCAGGTGTGAAGGAAGTGAATAGACTTGTGAAAGAAGTCCTTCAGGGTCTCAGTGACGTTTAACACCTCAATTCACAAAGTTATTGGGGTAGCTGATCTAAGAAGAAAACTGTATTGACACTGAAGGGATCTTATAAAGATATTGAGAGTCTGGCAGGCAAATTGTGAAGCAAATTGTCAAAGCCCACTACTGGCAGTTTGGTAATTTTGAAGGGGCCAGAAAAAGAAACAGTGTTAAGAGTGAAATGTGTCACTCCAATATCTATGATATTGTGATTGAGTGCCAATCACATGATTGTGAAATGTGATTGTGAAATAATCACAAGATTGGATGCCATTCAACTCACAAGGGTAACATCATCTGGTGAATTTAGTGGGAATTAAGGGCATGGAATGTCTGCTTTCTCAGAGCTGAGTTAGTATTTATCCTGTGAAGAGGGTTTTGGGTTCTTTTCTTTCCATCTGAAGGCTGGACATTCCCAAACCCAATAGAGTTTTTTTTTTTTTTTTTGCAATACCAGCAAGCATCCTGGTCGGCGCAGGCCCGTATTATGGGGTTTTGTCGTCATTTAACTTTTCCTAATTGCTTTAATAAATAAAGTCATAGGATTTGATTATGCATTTTCTGTTTTTTAAGAACTGTTGCCCTCATAGTGCTAGGCTAATGTCTGAAGTTCAGACATCTCAGTATTTTAACAATAGCCATTTTTTGAGGGAGTAGTGTCATGAAGCTTGAGTCTTAGGTCATTCAGAAAGCTGTGACTATAGCAAAGGCTGCTTGGTAACTGAGTTCAAGTCCCGAATGCTCTTTCTAAGTAATGTCTAATTGCTGATGATAATTTGTCAAGGTTTCTCCTTTAGTTGTTTTCAAGTTTGAATACATGACCAATCAATTTTAACAGGATAAAACTCAGAATGTCTTCTAATGATTTTTCTTTGACTTTTTTACCCCCTGACTGGACTCTGCAGTGGTTTGAGATCTCTTAAAGGAGATCAGTCCTGGGTGTTCATTGGAAGGACTGATGCTAAAGATGAAACTCCAATACTTTGGCCACCTCATGTGAAGAGTTGACTCATTGGAAAAGTCCCTGATACTGGGAAGGATTGGGGGCAGGAGGAGAAGGGGACAACAGAAGATGAGATGGCTGGATGGCATCACCGACTCGATGGTTTGGGTGAACTCCGGGAGTTGGTGATGCACAGGGAGGCCTGGCGTGCTGTGATTCATGGGGTTGCAAAGAGTTGGACATGACTGAGCGACTGAACTGAACTGAAGTGAACTGAAGGTTTTCCAAGATAGTAGTTCCTTTAGCTTTCCAAACCTAAAGAAAGGCATATCCACAAACAAGTGGATAAGTTGATATAAGTTGGAGGATCTCAGAGAGTAAGCACCCAACAACTCCTGAATTGTTAAATAAATTTCTCTCTTTCCTTTGGGGACTTGGTGGATTTTAGTTGTGAAATTCGATCTAAGACCAAGGTTTAAATGTTACTTTCTATTTTCGGTTTTGATTTGAGTAAGTTGTAGGGGTGTCTTGAGCATCATCTACAGATGGTGGAGACTCAATACTTTTACCTTGGAGGTTAACTGAAAGGCAGAAGAGCATTTTAAGTGCAGAAGGAAAAGGGACAGTGGAGAGGGGAATATGGAGACACTGGAGAATGGAGTGTAGACCATAGTGTTTTGGGAAGGCCAAGAAGGATCTCAAGGTCTGAATGAAAGATCTTGGAATCTTTTTATTACTGGGATTCTCTAAGTTAAAAGTAGTCAGCAGGGATTCAAGATAGGGGTGTGAACTGAGAAGCTCTCATGCTTTAGATCATTGATGTCTGAAATTCTAATACAGTTTCAAGATTATACACAGACTGTTAAGAATAAAAAATTTGTCCTTACTGTGCTATCATCTGAAGCACTGAGATAGGAGTTGAACTCAGTAACTGATCTCTAATCAAGTCAGGAATGAAGAAAAAAATTTAACAGGTGTACAACTGAAGTCCAAGGTGAAAGTTCTGCAGAGCACAATGGTGAATCTGATGCAGCAATAGACTGTAATAGAAATAGTATACTAACACTTCTTAAAATGGCAAGGAAGTCTTTATTCAAGATTTTTGCAAAAGCGGTCAAAGCTGTTGCAATAGAGAAGAAATATTGAGCTCTGATACAAATATGGTAAAGTCAGTTGGGAATATATAGCTGACAAGCAGAGTTAGAGGGTCAAGGGATAAAAAATTACTGAAGGTGGCACAGTGGTAAAGACTCTGCCTGCCAATAAAGGATACGAAGGGGATGTGGGTTTGATCCCTGGAGTAGGAAATGTCAAACCCACTTCAGTGTTCTTGCCTGGGAAATTCCATGAACAGAGAAGCCTGGTGGGCTACAGTCCACGGGGTCACAAAGAGTTAGACACGACTCAGCACGAAGACAGGTAGGTAAGGATAAGGAAATTCTTGCTAAACTGGCTTAATAGGACTGCTAAAGACAGACCAACAGCTTAGATATTGAGTCTTAGTAAGTTCAGGTGGTGTAATAAAAACACTATAGAGCAGGTGGCTTAAACAACAGAAATTACTTTGTAATAGTTCTAGAGACTGGGAAGTACAGGATCAATATGCTAGTGGATCTTGCATCTGGTGGTTTGTAGACAACTGTTTTCTTATTGTATTTTCATGTGGCAGAGAGCAGAGAGAGATCCTATGTTTCATTATCTTTTTATTAGGACTGAAATCCATTCATGAAGGTTCTTCTTTATGATCTAATTACTTTCAAAAAGCCCATTTCCAAATACTATCACATTGGGAATTTTGGCTTTAACATATGAATTTTGGGGGAGCACAAACATGATGTCCATAGCATTCCATCACTGGCCCCACCAAATGCATGTCCTTTACATGTGCAGAATACATTCACTTTATCCCAACAGGCTCAAAATTAAAATTCTTAGTACATTCCAGTAACAGCTCTAAAATGTAATGACCAAAGTCTCACATAAGTATCTTCTATATCAGATATGGATGAGGCTTGCAGTAGGAATCATCCTGAGGCAAAATTCTCCAGCTGTGAACCCGTGAACCCAGACAAGTTGCATGCTTCCAAGATACAATGGTGAAGCATGGACAAATAGCATAAGGATGGATATACAATCCATCACCACAGGGGAAAATAGGAGAGAAAGGTGGAAGGTGTGAGGGTCCTAAGCAAGTCTAAATTCCTAGCAAGGCAAGCTCTACTAGATCTTAAGGCAGGACAATAATACTCTTTTTTTTCAATGCACTGCCTTCTATATTTATTGGGGCAGAATTCTGCCCCCTGGGCTCACTGAGTCATTAGCCCCACAGTTCTGCCTGGTGGGGGTTGTGTGGGTGAGGCTCTCCCTGGCAGGGGTCATGTGCCTGTGGCTCTGTGGGGTGAAGGTCATATGCCACAGATTCTCTGCTGGGCATTTTCCTCACCCCTTGAAATCAACATAAAGGCATTTTGTACTCCTAAACCACATGTCCATGAACTCTGTGCCTGAGGTGGAAGTGGCAGCCCTGATGATCTCTGAATTGTATTTGGGGTTCTTCTTCCCTTGTCTTGAAGAAGAGTACTTATTAGCTGACGAAGAGCTCTATGGTCCAGTTCTCTTGAATCTAAGAAGTCCAACAGTCTATCTTCATTTCATCCCACTTTGTCTGTTTCCTGTAGTTCCAGCTGGCAGTGTTTCTGTGGGTATAGTCCCATCTCTATACTTGCCTTGTGTTGAGATGGCTGATTAAATTCATGCCTCACGCCACACTGATTTTCTTATCAAATGGTTCTGCCACCACAACTTGACTATGCTCTTTTGAGTGTACTTCCTTATTTTTTATAATGTGGTCAGCCTGAGTGAGAGTTTTCAAAATCTTTACATTCTGGTTCCTCTTTCCTTAACATTTACAACTTCATTATTTTCTGTCTTCTCACATTTTAGTATAAAGCAGTTAGAAGGAATCAAGCTTCTCTCTCAACACTTAGAAATCTCAACTAAATTTCTAGTTTCATCTATTTTCTACCAAATAGTAGAACATGAAGAAATTGGGGCAGGTTCTTTGTCACTTTACAAAAAGAATTATCTTTCCTTCAGTTTAAAAAAACACATTCCTCATTTCCATCTGAGTTCTCACCAGAATCACCTTTACATGATTCTCTTCATGGCAGTATTGGCTTCTTCTTGCATCTACTTCAAAACTCTTTCAGCCTCTACCCCTTACCTAGTTCCAAATCTGCTTCCACATTTTAAGGTGTTTGTTGAACTTTAGCACCTCAGTTGTTGATATCAAATTCTGTCTTGGAAGGATACAGACATTTAGTCCATAACATCAAGAGTGAGTGATGAGGAATTTAATCATAAATCAAGGATGGGGGAATCTCAGTAAACTAACTTAGCAGGATTCTTACTAAAGTTGGGCTAGGAAAGGACAAGGATTAAAGTCAAGTTCTCCTTGACGGGAAAAGTGAACTCCGAGAAAGCCTCAAGAGGGTATCTTTGTCTTTGGGAGGAGCTATATGGCTAAGAAGCAGATCAGACCCAAAGGAAGAGAAATTGATTGAGGTAGGGAAACATCATAAAAAGTGATTCAGGGTGAAGAATAGGTTGGTAATGGAGGGAATAGAACAAGATGTCTAACTGATATGGAATCAAAAGTAGTAGCCGGGGAAAGAGAAATGGGACAGAGGCCATATTTGAAGATACAAGGTCAGAGAATTTCCCAGAACTTTAAAAATCATCCATGTGCAACTGCAAGGTTAAATCCAAGTGGAAAAAATGGTAAATATACACCTGAGAAATCAGAATGAAATTATGGCATGCAAATGAGACTATCTGAAGAATATTTATAGAAGAAGAACATATTTAGTTCACAGCAAGACAGAGTGAAAGCTGACTTCTCAGCAGCATCAGTGGAAACGAAAAGAAAGTGCAAGGTAAAGAAAAAGATAGTTGTTAACCTAGATATATGCAGGAAAAAGCATTCAAAAATGGGTACAAAATTCATATATGGTGGAGAGTTTACCATGAGCACATCAACTCTAATTGAAATTCTAAATATTTCACTTTAAGCGGGAGTAAAAAGATCCAAGAGACAGGAAGTCTGGAGTGCAAAAGCAAATGAAAATCTAAGACAGCAGTAGAATGTGAAACAATCAATAAATGACTGATTGCATGAAACAATTATAATAATATATGCTCGGACTAAAAAATGAGAAGATAGAATTAACATTAAATAGTTCAGGAAGATTGGGGCTACAGATCAAGTGTTCTAAAGTCTTTGAATTATTCTGGAGGAGAGTAAAGGTGAATAATTTTGAGTGTGATGATTTAAGCATGAATGTTTTTCACTATGTCACAATCAGATAAAGAACAGAGAAGGCTTTTAATTTCTGTACTGTGAAACATAAAAGTGACTTACACATATCAGTAATTCAGAAAATAAAAGACTGAAAAATCGGAGAAATTAGAAAATGTCTTAAAAACTTGATGAACAAACTTGGCTTAATGTTTAATTGTAGAACCTTCACCCTGAAACATAATACTCATTCTTTTAAAACAGATTTGGAGCCTTCACATGAAGCTTACATATACTAAACCACAAAGGAAGCTTTGTAATGTCTTAGGTCAGTTTCCTCAGAAGCAGAGACTGAGAGCTATAGTTTTATACAAATGGCTCACTGAGCGAGTGCTTTCAGTAGAAGGGGACTGAGAGAAGGGGGAGAGGAAAAGAATATAAAAATAAAAAAGGTTACAATCTCAGGTGGAAAGTGGCTTCAAGCTGGTCCCATGTGACCACTTTAGCACAACCAGCACCAGAGTTGGTTCCTCCTTGCAGCAAAGGGTTGGATATCAATATCCCACAGCAGGCATTGGCTGTGGGCCATTCATTTTGGGCAGAGAAGCTCCCATTTATTCCAGGGAAAGTTTGCAGAGTAGATGATTAACCAAGCCAGTTACAAGCAAACATGTCCTTAGACATTGTCAAATGTCACCTGGGGGCCAAATCAGCACCATCGGGAGCTACCAAGCTGGAATAACTGAAACCATCTCTATGCAAACACATCCCAGTCTCATAACTGGTGCTCCTGGGCTTGACCAGTCTTCAGGGTTGAAGAAAAGTATGGAGGAAGGAGCCACTTAACAATGTCTACAGAAGATGTCTTCTTTCCCTAAAATTGCCTGATTTGGTGTAGAAAATAAAAGTAATAGGATTCAGTTAGCAAATTCAGGCTGTACTTCCTCAGATTTCTGCTTTTTGTTGCTTATTAATGCTTAATTATTATTAAGCATTATGTATTTATTATATATTTATTTATTAAACATTATTATTTATTAAGCATTTTATGCTATTAATGCTTAATTAATGCTAATTTCTGCTTTTTGTTGCTTATTAATGGGTCTGGAAGATCCCCTGGAGGAGGGCATGGTAACACACTTCAGTATTCTTGCCTGGAGAATCCTCTGGACAGAGGAGCCTGGCAGGTTACAGTTCATGGGGTTGCAAAGAGTCAGACATGATTGAAGTGACTGGGCACACAGATAGGCAAAACTGATACCAGGTCATGCCACCAATCTTAAAAATAGACCGGTCTGGGGCTTCCTAGAATTAAAAGCAAGACTTAAAACGCTAAGTGCCATATACTTGCTCTTGAAAAAATAACAATGAAAGGTGCTGTAACTCTTTGATGCAGTTGCTGATGAAAAATTAATCTGTTGATCTATGGAAGAAATCAGAAATTTTATTTGAGTCAGATTTGAGGATTATAACGAGAAGAGAATCTCAGAAAACTCAAAGAACTGTTCCACCTGTTAGAAGTCAAGTCAGTGATAAAAGATTTTGAGGACAGATGCTGTACATTATGGAGAAGGCAATGGCAACCCACTCCAGTACTCTTGCCTGGAAAATCCCATGGATGGAGGAGCCTGGTAGGCTGTAGTCCATGGTTTCGCAAAGAGTCGGACACGACTGAGTGGCTTCACTTTCACTTTTCACTTTCATGCACTGGAGAAGGGAATGGCAAACCACTCCAGTGTTCTTGCCTGGAGAATCCCAGGGACAGGGGAGCCTGGTGGGCTGCCGTCTATGGGGTCGCACAGAGTCAGACACGACTGAAGTGACTTAGCAGCAGCAGCAGCAGCTGTACATTAAATGGCATGTTATTGGTTGTTCACATAATCTAGAATGAAGAGTCATCATGGCCCTTTATGAGATCAGGAAGGAATGTTATCTTTTAAGGCGTTGTCTTGGTGCCAGGGGAATGTTGCTGTTTATGGCTGAGCAGGTATTTCTGCCCATGGTAGAAGTTTTGCTGATACATAATGCAGATACACAGTGCACCATAGGAGGGAGACAGGAGGGCAAAGGGCACAGAAAATTTATATGATTAAATTTTTCTTCTCTTGCCATAAAATATGAATTTTATTTCACATTATGTTTCTCCCCTTACTCCCACCAAATGGCACATGGCTGCAGTCATGACTTTTTTCTTCTTCTAGCTTGAATGAGATATAATTGACATATAACATAGCTTAAGGTGAGGGCTCCCCAGCAGTGCTAGTGGTAAAGAATCAGCCTGCCAATGCAGGAGACATGAGACGTGGGTTCGAGCCCTGGGTAGAGATGATACCCTGGAGGAGGGCATGACAGCCCATTCCAGTGTTCTTGCCTGGAGAATCCCATGGACAGAGGAGCCTGGTGGGCTATAGTCTATGGTGTTGCAAAGACTTGGACATGACTTAAGCGACAGCACACACACACATAGTTTAAGGTGAACAGTAGTTAGGTTTTAAAATGATCCAGCATAATGCTTTTCCAGCCAGCCAGTGTCTTACATCACTTGAGGCCACTTGAAATGGCATTTCTTTTAAACAGAATCCAGACTGAAACTGAAATCGATGAAGAGCTCCTTTTATAACAGACTCAATTCTAGGAAATCAGCAGCTCTTCTGTATGAGGAAAAGAAGAGCCTGATTTTGAAAATCTAAATCTGTAGCAGAATGTGAAAACTGGTCAGACAATTAAATCTGTGTTCCCAAAGTGCTTCTGCAGATTCTCCTTAGAGACCACACTCTTCCTCCAGGCGACAGCTGGACTGTATTAACATATTATTTCTAAAACAAGATGCTGGGTTGGCCATCTTTTCTGGAGTTAAATAGAAGATGAGTAAAATTTCATTTCAGTTAAATAACATCTCTTTATCCTCCATCAGTTTAGGAAATTATTTTAATAATTCTTCCTTAACCAATACTATATTTTGTGAACAAGATTTATAGAATACATTTCTTAAAAGATATTTTATCTTGCAATAATTTTCCATGGAACTCTTTCTGGAGTTCTCCCGTGGAAGCTGGGAGATAACTCCAAAGGTATTTTTCTTCAGTAATAATAATAAATTAGCATAATAAAATAATATTAAAATAAGTTATTATAAACATTAAAATATGATAAATAGTAATAAAATAACAATAAAAATATTGATTTAAAGACTAAAAGAGTTAGCTAGCCTTATATTCTACATCTCTAAAATCATATTTTTATTTTATAGCCTCATGGAACAAAATAAAAACCAAAACAAAAGAGTGAGGCAAAAAGAGAAGGCAGGCAGGATGCTGTGATCCAGTTGATGAGGAAAAAAAATTTTTTTCTCTGGACTTGGGTCAGTGCTCGACCCTCATTGTCAGTATCTGTGTCTCAGTAAGTTCAGGGTCACTATCCTAACCCAGTTAAATTTCAACTCTAGAAGTTATAAGTTTAAGACTCTTTAAAAATCTATCTCTGATATTGTTGGGTATACTTTTAGTGGTTTTACAGAATTTTCAACTGTAAACACTATGATTGATTCTATTTTATGAGATGAGCTCATGGCAATCCAGGTAGAAATCCTACTTTTCTACCTGCTCTTGCATCCAGGTGATTAGAAGTATATGTACCTTACTGGTGGGTCTATGCCAGAGAACTTTGAGCCTGTTCTCCACCAGTCACTCTTATCCATCTTACTATCTGGGAAAGATTGAAGGCAGGAGAAGAAGGGGACGATAGAGGATGAGATGGTTGGATGGCATCACCAACTTGATGGACGTGTTTGAGCAAGCTCTGGTAGTTTGTGATGGACAGGGAAGCCTGGCGTGCTGTAGTCCACGGGGTCGCAAAGAGCTGGACATGACAGACAGACTGAACTGAACTGATCTGGATATCAGCTGATGTGGCAGCAGTCAACCTTTGAATTTCCACATATTTGTGATGTCTTAGTGGGTACCAAACAGCAGAATGGAAGGAACCTGAAATTCTGAATGACTCTCTGGAACCTAGAGTGGTGGGACTGTAATATGTCTTCTAAGTTATAGAACCACCCTCCCAAACCATCTCTATCTCCAGTGTCCTCACTTTATTCTCTCTTTCTGTCATCAGAGAGAGGGAGCTCAAACATGACTCAGCATTCCTAGTAACCTTCAAAGTCTCTGCCTGGGGAATACAGTCTATGAACCAAGTCTTTCAACTTTATTCTCAGTGAGTCTGTTACACTGGTTACATGGACCTGATTACTTAGGGGCTGATTAGCTCCTACTTTTATACATCTGCTCACTGCCTTCATTTGCTTTAAAATCTATTTCTTCCAGTTACCTTTTTAAAAAGACTGAATCACTTTTTAAGATCCAACAGAAATGATACCTCCTCAGTGAAGCTATGTATGAAAAGTGAAAGTGCTAGTCACTCAGTTGGGTTTAATTCTGTGACCCCATGGACTGTACCCCGCCAGGCTCCTCTGTCCATGGAATTCTTCAGGCAAGAATACTGGAATGGGTAGCCTTTCCCTTATCCAGGGGATCTTCCCCACCCAGGGATCCAACCCAGGTCTGCTGCATTGCAGGCGGATTCTTTACCAGCTGAGCCACCAGGGAAGCCCAATTAATAACAAGGGCGCTTTTAAAAGAGAGAGACAGGGGAAAAAAAAAAAAAAGATTCACAGCAAAAAATTAAAACCCAAAATCCCTCTATTGCCTTACCAAAATTATCCCTGAGAAACAATCACATCGGCTGCTCTGTTCCCACTGTGGAGTAAGGGCACAGAAGACAACTGTGGAGGAGGGAGCTGCCTGGATTTTGCCCACATTCTGAGTCTCTAGCCTCGGTTAAGAAAGAAAAAAACCTGTAGCAATTAACCGTAGGATACTGCATGTGTCCTTTCGGTTTCATTACTCAGAAACCTCACCCGTAACACATGGCTGTAAAAACCTGCTCGCCTTTCAACTTTTAAGGAGCAGAGCAGGTTTCCGGAGGAACTAGACTCAAGGGGAGCCCCAGGGAAGAGCCAAGGCAGCTGGGAATTTGATACCCCGGTGCTCCAAGTAAGTTTCCTCCTACACTTCCCCTTCCAAGCACATTTTTGTTAGCTAACAACAGTGGATCCCCTGGCGTAGACCCCACACTGCGGGAGGGGAGGCTGCCGGCTGCCTGGGCGGGAGGGTGTGAGGGCCGCTTTGCGTCTTCCTTCGGATCTGGTGCGGCTGCGAAATCATGTCCCTGCATGCGCTGCTCCTCCCGGGGACTCAGTCCCGAACTGCTGCAAAGAGCCTCGCTTGGGAGGAGGAATCCACCCCGCCTCACCTTCGGAAAAGCGAGCTGAGGTCCTTTTTAGGACTGAGGGACTAAATCCCGCCTCCTAAAAGAGGAGCTGAGTGGGGTTGCCCCCTCCTCCCTCTTCCCTCTTCCCTTCTCCTCCCACCTAAGACACCTCCTGACTACTCTGCTGGGTAGTGGCAAAACAGAAAGGAAGGTCCTCAACATACGGAGGAGCCTGGTGGACTGCAGTCCATGGGCTCGCTAAGAGTTGGACACGACTGAGCGACTTCACTTTCACTTTTCACTTTCATGCATTGGAGAAGGAAATGGCAACCCACTCCAGTGTTCTTACCTGGAGAATCCCAGGGATGGAGGAGCCTGGTAGGTTGCCATCTATGGGGTCGCACAGAGTTGGACACGGACACGACTGACGCGACTTAGCAGCAGCAGCAACATACAAGTTTATTTTTAAAAATTCTTATTACATATTAACCATGTATAATATTCCAAAAATTCTGCAGAGTTGCATATATGTGAAATAATTCATTCTCACACTTTCCCTTAAAATAAACCATAAGGTCTAAGCCTATTTTTTCTCCTTAATTGTTTCCAAATGTGTAGTCCTTACCCAAAACAAAGCAATACAAAAACACAAACATTATTTTCAGTTTCAGTTTCTTGTTCTATTCCCTTTGTGAGAATGAAAAACATGTCTCAGTTTCTTTTCAACTTCTGTAAAATGGCTCAGAATGTAAAGAATCTGCCTGCAATGCAGGAGACGAGTTTGTTCCCTGAGTTGGAAAGATCCCCCCATGCAGAAAAGAATGGCTACCCTCTCCAGTATTCTTGCTTGGAGAATTCCAGGGACACAGGAGCCTGGTGGGCTACAGTCAATGGGGTTGCAGGTCAGACAAGACTTAGCAACTAACACTTTCCATAAAATAGCAGCAGAAAAGTGAGAGGAAAAAAGACAGCAAGGATGAGTAGTAAATAACTGGGAGCTTTTTCTGGAACTCACTGATCTGAAGAGCTCTGGAATAGAAATGTTAATCCGTCAACTTTTTTTTGCATGTAAATTAGTCTTGAGATCAGAACTCTTAATTTCTCCTTCAAAATGGTATATGAGGAATGGAGAGGTGAGGGAGAATATAGCCTGATGGTCTGGACTGAAGGATTCAGATGCTGGCTTTAGTTCTGGGAAAACTCAGCTTTTCCATTTGCACCAGTGATAGCTGGGAGCTGACAGCCTCACATCCTGTCACATAGCCAGGACAGCAGCCCATGGTGTGGAAAGAACCCTGCCTGGAGAGATGAGAGATTAGGATCTTCTCCTGGTTCTTTGGAGAGGGGGTAGGGGAAAGACACATTTTCTCCATCCATGACCTCAAGTTTTCTCACTTGTATATGCATTGAGAGACTCATCACTGGTTCTCAACAGGGCTCCACACTAGATTCACTACCTACGCCTTTTTTTTTTTTTTGAGTGAAGACCAAGACCATACTTGACTCAGATAGTTCTGGCTGGTTTTGTTTATTGAATAAGGAAAAAAAATGATACCCCCAAAACAAATAGGCAGCCTAAACATGGCAGCCTCATTTTACCCCCAGTCACACCCTTAAAAGTTGGGAAACAAGCATGTTGCCTCCTGGCCTTGGTTGTAAGCCATTGCTCAGGCCCAAGCTGCCTCTGACACCCCATGGGGCTGCTTGTTTCCGGATACTTTTCTGAAAATTGGGAAGGACCAACTCAGTACTTCTGGGAAATAAGCAGTGCTTCCTTCTTCCAGGGAAGTTATCTCAAACTACTCTGGTGGCTCAGTTGGTAAAGCATCTGCCTACAATGCGGGAGATCTGGGTTCAATCCCTGGGTCGGGAAGATCTCCTGGAGAAGGAAATGGCAACCCACGCCAGTATTCTTGCCTGGAAAATCCCATGGACGGAAGAGCCTGGTAGGCTACAGTCCATGGGGTCACAAAGAGTTGGACACGACTGAGCTACTTTCTTTCTTTCTTTCTTCTTCCTTAATGTAGTCCTGTGGTAGACATGTCCAAGAGTTGTACAGACCCTCCTGAGGGAAGAGTTCAGTTCTGAGTCTTTTTACATGGATATTTTTGAACAGTTATACTTCACCAAAGAACAGATATTCTTCATTGACTTTTTAATTAAGATATACTTTTTATTGGATTATTACACACATGTTTTTCTTTCTTTCTTTTTTTTTTTTAACATACATCTTTTTCTTGATGTTGACCCACATTTCTATTTGGAAAAACAAAACCAATTTTCTGATGACTCAATTTCCCTACACAGAGGGTGATTGTTAAACTGTGTGGCCAAAAGGATTTTGATGACTTCTAAAAGAGAAAAGAAACAAAAACTGTTTCCCTTTTGGAACCCAAACTCCTTCAATCTCTTGAATAGTATAAATGGTTCTAAAGATATTGTATTTCATTGATTTGTCATATGTCAAACTGGAGTTGTCAATCATCTCAGATTTTGATGAATACTTGCTATTCCTATCACTAATTCTAAGCTGTTCTCAACAACTAAGACCAGGAAACAGAAAAGATGCATGACATCTGTGTCTTAACATTTCATGGTTTGTGTTCCCAAGGTCATCTTAGTCCCAGGTCCTCCCTCAGCATTAGCTTCACTGCTCTGTTTTATTTTTAATATGTTTTCTTGGGAAATTCTTCTTTCAGAATACACCAGAGTGTGTTACCTAAAAAAAGATACTTTCATTTTTAAAATGCAGTGACTAATAGAAAGGAAATCACTAATTTAGTAGCAGGAGATGTGGTTTATGAAGATTTTCCTACTTATTATCTGGTAGGAAATACCAAATTTCCTACCAAATATTTGGTTGCTAAGTTGCGTAGGAAATAGGTAGGAAATACCAAATTTCCTACCAAATATTTGGTTGCTAAGTTGCATAGGAAATAGGTAGGAAATACCAAATTTCCTACCAAATATTTGGTCGTTATTTGGTTGCTAAGTTAAGTCTGACTGTTTGTGACCCCATGGACCGCAGCACACCAGGCTCCTCTGTCCTCTCCTATCTCGTGGAGTTTGCTCACATTCACGTTGATACTACATGGATATGGTAAATGATTAAAAAAATCATTTAGATGTGTAGTTTTATACAGATTTGTAGTTTCAGAGTTATTGATCATTCATCATGGCTGACTTATCCAGTACTGTGAATGCTTGTGGCGACCTTCCTGGATGCCTTCAACGATGGTGGTTCCTTGTTTGGAGAACCTCTATCCTCGTGTGGAAACTGAGCAGCTATGCAGAAGGAGGTTTCCACAAAAATGGTCCTGTCAAAGATGGCCTACAGAGAAGATGTAACGGAGTACTCCAGGTTTCCCTGGCTGCTCAGTGGTAAAGAACCCGTCTGCCAGTGTAGGAGACACAAGTTCAAAGCCTTGGGTCAGGAAGATCCCCTGGAGGAGGGCATAGCAACCCACTCCAGTATTTTTGCCTGGAATCCCATGGACAGAGGAGCCTGGTAGGCTACAGTCCAGGGGGTCACAAGAGAGTCGGGCACGACTTAGTGCCTAAACAACAACAACAACAATGGACTACTCCATCAAATATGACAAACCAGAGTCATTGAAGTAGTACATGATAATTTGTCTTAATGGTTGATGCTTCATGTTACCTCTGATACCTTGAAGCCACACTGTTATCCACAGGTTTATTACCATTCATAGTAGAAAGATTCTGATTCTTTTGAGTAGAGTGTTCTAATAGATTATATTACTCCAATTTATGTCCTTCTCTCCCAAGCTCAGTGCTTCCTTGGCTCAGATGGTGAAGAATCCACCTGCAATGCGGGAGACCTGCAATGGGTTCGATCCCTGGGTTGGGAGGATCTCCTGGACAAGGGAATGGCAACCCACTCCAGTATTCTTGCCTGGAATACTGACAAGACATGGACAGAGAAGCCTGGAGGTATACAGTCCATGGGACTGCAAAAAGTTGGAAACAACTGAGCAACTAACACTCACACTTTCCCAAAGTCAGGCAATTTTTCTGGAAATCTGTCTGACCACTGAAGCAAAGTCAGTACAGAATTCAGATGTCCTCCTTGACTGAAACTTATAAACACACTCAAGTTATTTTGAGCTTGTTGCTTTTACTGTGTACTCTCTCCCATTCATTGTAACCCAAGTTTCTCTGGGAAGATTCTCTTACCAGATATTTCTTTACTTGGCTTTTAGTGGTATTACTATAAATCATGTCCTATATATTGAATCTCAGGATGCTGCAAATGTAAGGAACCATAATATGAAAAATCTTAGGATGCTACAACTGTGAGCAACCATAATACAAACCAACATTTCATACAGAAGACTCAGGGGGCTTAGGAAGTTGCTAGTAGTCTTAGAGTATTTCAGTTTCTTTTTCTGAGGTGGGAGTAATTCAAGTTTCCTTAAACAGTTTTATTGAGGTGTAAAACAAACACCATAAATTTAATGCATTTAAAATTTACAATTGATACAAATGTACCAAACTGGGAAAGAAGTACATCAAGGCTACATATTGTCACCCTGCTTATTTAACTTATATGTAGAGTACATCATGTGAAATGCCAGGCTGGATGAAGCCCAAGTGGGAATCAAGATTGCTTGGAGAAATATCAATAACCTCAGATATGCAGATGACACCACCCTTATGGTAGAAAGCAAAGAAAAACTAAAAAGCCTCTTGATGAAAGTGAAAAAGGAGAGTGAAAAAGTTGGCTTAAAGTTCAACATTCAGAAAACTAAGATCATGGCATCCAGTCTCATTACTTTGAGGCAAATAGATGGGGAAACAGTGCAGACAGTGAGACTTTATTTTCTTGGGCTCCAAAATCACTGCAGATGGTGACTACAGCCATGAAATGATAAGATGTTTGCTCCTTGGAAAAAAAGCTATGACCAACCTAGAACAGCATATTAAAAAGCAGAGACATTACTTTGCCAACAAAGATCCATCTAGTCAAAGCTATGGTTTTTCCAGTAGTCACATATGGATGTGAAATTTGGACCATAAAGAAAGCTGAATGCCAAAGAATTGATGCTTACGAACTGTGGTGTTGGAGAAGACTCTTGAGAGTCCCTTGGACTGCAAGGAGATCAAACCAATCCATCCTAAAGGAAATTTGTCCTGAATATTCATTGGAAGGACTGATCCTGAAGCTGAAACTCCAATACTTTGGTCACCTAATGTGAAGAACTGACTCATTGGAAAAGACCCTGATGCTGGGAAAGATTGAAGGTGGGAGGAGAAGGGGACGACAGAGGATGTCCCATGATGACTTGATGGGACATGAGTTTGAGTAAGCCCTGGGAGTTGGTGATGGACAGGGAGGCCTGACATGCTTTTATCCATGGGGTTGCAAAGAGTCAGACACGACTGAGTGACAGAACTGAACTGAACATATGTACCAGGGTAAATGTACAGTGATTTCACATGGAGAAGGTGTTTTCAGAAATCTTCCTGGAAGATGTGTGGGATGTAAACTGTGAAATATTTTTACATACTATCCAGGGTGGGATGTCTCCAGAAGAACCACAAACAGAAAAAAGATTGTGAAAAATATGAAAGGGCTTATAGTTACCTATTTGTAAACCTGCACATTCTTCTGACTAGTGGAAGCTAGTATGTGATTTGGTGGAGTTGAGGGGAGGCAACACTGGCAAGGAGGTGCAGGAGTAGCGAGATGGGCAGAATCTTGGAAATTGCATTTGTAGGCAGTTGGAAGCAACCAGCAAATGTTATTCAGAACAGTTCACTTGTCAGAACACTTTAATGGAATTCTAGATATGACCTGCTTGACATGTCTTTGCCCCTTTCTGTCTCCAGAGCTAAAAGAAGAATTAGAAGAAAGCTGCATGAATAAAGATGGGATCCTTCATGATACAGAAAAGACCTCAGCAGGTACAGGGGAGGGTTCTGCTCACAGTGGGGTGGGGTTCTGCTCACAGTTCTGCTGCAGTGGCCCCTGAGACTCTGACAGGAAGAACTTCCAGAAGTAGGGACCTTCTCCTTCTATGAACACACTCTGTTTCATCTCATAATAATAAAGAGAGTTGTGGTTGTAGGTCCAGGCAGCCAGTCAGAGTCTTTCCTAGCACATTCCCAACCTGCCCTTGATGTACAGTCACAGGTGAAGTCAGACATGTCATGTCCATTTGCTTTTTCAAGACAGTCTGGTCACTGAGAAGGTGGAGGCTTGAGGGATGAGAGGTTGTAGCTCTCAGGACTGACTTTTGTTTTCTCCCCTCTCTAACATCTTCCTGGACCAGCAGAGCAGTACGAAAGAGAAGCAGCTAAGAGGGAAAAGGATTCTCTTGAGCAAAAGATTAAAGAGCTGCTACAAATGTTAGAGAACCAAGAACGAGCCTTCAAGGTATTTAGAGTCAAAATCACCAGCAAGATGAGAGAAAGAGACAACCTTCTGAGAAGGATGAACAAGAGGATTGAGAGGCTGGAGGTAACTTGGCGTGGGTCTGGGCAGTGATGGTAGAAAAAGTCCTCAAACCCCAGGAAGGGATGGGTGGAAATTAAAGCAAAGTCATAGAGAGAAGCACGATGGTCCTGGCTGCTTTTGACTCATCAGAAGCTCTGAGTTTTTTTTTATTTTTTAATTTTATTTAAACTTTACATAATTGTATTAGTTTTGCCAAATATCAAAATGAATCCGCCACAGGTATACATGTGTTCTTAATGGTTTGTTATTTAGTTGCTAAATTGTGTCTGACTCCTTGCAACCCCCTGGACTGTAGCCTGCCAGGTTCCTCTGTCCATGGAATTATCCAGGAAAGAATACTGGAGTGGGTTGCCATTTCTTTCTCCAGGGGATCTTCCCAACCCATGGATCAAACCTGTGTCTCCTGCATTGGCAGGTGGATTCTTTACCATTGAGCCACCAGGGAAGAATGGCTTAAATCCAAGCATTTGGGTTCTGATCACAGTGAGTTTCTGAAGATTCCAGGAGGACCTTGGAACCTCCAAGCATTTATAAATAACTTTCCCATGATTTGAGAGAATAGCATTGAAACGTGTATATTACCATATATGAAATAGATCACCAGTCCAAGTTCGATGCATGAAACAGGGTGCTCAAAGCCGGTGCACTGGGACAACCCTGAGGGATAGGATGGGGAGGGAGATGCGAGGAGAGTTCAGGATGGGGGATACATGTACACCCATGGCTGATTCATGTCAATGTATGGCAAAAACCACCACAATACTGTAAAGTAATTGGCCTCCAATTAAAATAAATAAATTAATTTAAAAATAAAAACTTCTCCCAGAGCTTGTGTTGCTGTTTTGAGGGATTCCTGGATGATCTCATGGAGTCAGTATTTCAGTATTAAATAGGATTCGCAGGGTTATCAAGTGGTTATTCTGAGTGTATCTAACTAGATGCCGGAGATGTTACTGGAGTAGTACATGTAATTTGTCTTAATAGATGATTCTTCATGTCACCCACTTTACCTCAATGCCATCTTATTGGCTACAGATTTACTACTATTCAAACCCTGATGGCTCAGTGGTAAAGAATCCACTTGCAATGTTGGAGACTTGGATTCAATCCCTGGGTTGGGAATACCAACCCGGTACAGTATTCTTGCCTAAGAAGCCCCATGGACAGGGGAGCCTGGCGGGCTATACAATCCATGGGTTCGCAAGAGTTGGACACAACTTAGTGACTAAACCACCATTATAGTAGCAGGATCTTGATTCTTTTAAGAGAGTCTAAATCACTATATTACTCCAAGTGATCTTCTCCTGTTTCAAACTCAGGCACTTTTTCTGGAAAACTGTCTGACCTCTGAAGAAGAGCAAAGACACTCAGATGTCCTTGATAGAACATGCCTAAAGTTTCCGTATCTACTTGGAACACACCTAGCTTATTTTTAGCTTGTTGTTTTTTTTGTACATTCTCTATATTCACAGTAAATCAAGTTTCTCTGGGAAGATTCTCTTACCAGATGAGTCTTCATCTTTACTTTGCTTTTAGTTATATTACTGTTAACCATATCCTGTAGATAGAATCTCAGGATGCTACAACTGCAAGGAACCATAGAGATTATATAATGTAAATTAAACATCTTGCAAACATGGCTCAAGGAGTTGACACTTATTAGTAGCCACCAAGAGACTATTTTCCCAGATGGAGTAATTCAAGTTTTCTTAAACAGTTTTATTGAGAGATAATTAAAAAAAACTATGAATAAAATTTCATTTCTTAAAAATACATGATTGATAAGAATTACTCATGTGAATGTACACTAATTTTCACATGGGGAAGGTGTTCTCTGAAATCTTCCTGAAAGAGGCATATGATGTAAATTTTGAAAAACTGGTGCATCTTATTCAAGGTGGGATGTTATCAGAAGAGTCAAAAGCAGAAAAAACAGCATATGAAAAATATAAAAGTCTCCAAGTTTTCATACTTATAAAACTGCACATTCTTCTGATGGGGGGAAGCTAGCATGTTGAGGGGAAGCACCATGGTGAGAGGCTGCAGGGGTAGCCTGGTAGGTGGGATCTGGAAAATTTACCTGTAGGCAGTGAGAAGCAACCAGGAAGTGTTGCTTGAAACAGTTCATTTCTCAGAATGTTTCAGTGGAAGTTTAAGTTTGACCTGTCTGACATGTCTTTGCTCCTTTGTGTCTCCAGATCTTAAGAAAGATAAGGGAAGAACAAGAGGAATACTACATGAAGAAAGGTGAGGAGTGGAGAGAGGCTCAAGAAAGAGTGGATATATGTATATGTATATGTGTATATATATAATTATGTTGTATATTCATGTTGTATGACAGAAACCAACACAACATTCTAAAGCAATTTTCTTCCAATTAAAAAAAATTAAATGTTGATTAAAATTTGAAAAAAAGAAAGATTCTTCATGATTCAGAAAAGACCTCAGCAGGTACAAGGTGGGCTCTCCTCACAGTAGAGACAGGAGGTTCCTGCAGTGCCCTCTGAGACTCTGACAGGAGAACTTCCAGAGGGACGAGCTTCCTCACGTCTCGTGAACTCACTTTGCTACATCTGAAATAACAAGGACAGTTGTGGTTGTCGATCTAGCCAGCCAGTCATGGCCTTTCCTAGCATGTTTTCACACCTGCCCTTATGTGTGGTCGCAGATGAATTCAAACATGTCTATCTTTTTCCGGACAGTTTGGTCACTGAATGTGGAGGTTTGGGGGATGAGAGGTTGAAGCTCTCGGAGTTGACTGTTGTTTCCTTTCCTCTCTAAAAATCTTCCTGGAACAGAGGAGCAGATCAAAAGAGAGGCAAGTGAGAGGGAAAAAGACCCTTCTGAGCTAAAGGTTAAAGAGCTGCAGCGACAGTTGAAGAACCAAAAGAGAGTTTTGGAGAGATTAACAGCCAGAGTGAGAAAGGAGATAAGAGAAAGAGAGAAGACCTCAGCAGGTACAGGGGAGAGTTCTGCTCACAGTGGGGTGGGGAGGTTCTTGCAGTGATCTATGAGACTGCTACAGGAGTAATTTCCAAAAGCAAGGACCCTCTTCTCCTTCTCTGAACACACTCTAAGCTATATCTGAAAACAACAAGATAAGTTGATGTAGGTCCAACCAGGCTGCAAGGGCCTTTTCTAGAACACTCCCCAAACTGCCCTTGATGTGTGGTCACAAGTGACTTGAAATGTTTTACGCGTCCACCTGCTTCTACATTTTGGTCAGGAAAGGAGGGTTGGGTGCTGGAGAGTATAGGTCTCAAATCTGACTGTTGTTTTCTTCCTCCTCTAAATCCTTCCTGGAGCAGAAGAGTGGGCCAGAGGAGAGGCAACTGAGAGGGAAAAGGAACCTCTTGAACAAAAGGCTAAAGAATTACAGTCAAAGATGGAGGGCGACAGAAGTGCCTTCTTGAAGGGAGTTAGACTCAAAACGACAAAGACGATGAGAGAAAGAGAAAACCTTCTAAGAAGGATGAACGAGAGGTTTGAGATGTTGGAGGTAACCTAGTATGGGTCTGGGCAGTGCCTGTGGAAAAAGTATTGGGACCTCAGGAAGGGGTGGGTGGAAATTAAAGCATAATCACAGAGAGAAGCACTATTCTCCTTTATTGCTTTCAATTCACTAGAAGCTCTGGGATTTTAATGGCTTATATCCAGGCATTTGAGTTCAGTTCACAGTTTTTGAAGAGTCCATGAGGACCTTGGTATCTCCAAATATTTATAGAATATAAATAACTTTTCCAAGCCTTGTGCTGCTGTTTTGAGAGATTCCTGGTTAATCTCATGGAATCAGTATTAAATGGGGCTCCCAGGTTTAACAAGTAGACATTCTGAGTATGTTTAATGCAAGCAGGATAAGTTACTGAAATAGTACCTCATCATTTTTCTTAACAGTTGACACAGATTTAGTTCTATTCATAGTAGGGGGATCCTGATTTCTCTGAAAGAGTTCTAATAGACTATAATATTCTGTTCCAAACTGAAGCACTTTCTCTGGACAACTGTCTGACCTCTGAAGCAATGTCAGTACAGATGTCTTCCTTGACTAAACACTTGCATAATTTCCTTATATGCTTAGAAAAGACAAGTTATTTTGAGATTGTTACTTTTACTGTGCACTTACTCCCATTCAGAGCAAATCAAGCTCCTCTGCAGAGCTTCTCCTACCAAAGCTTTCTTTATCTTTATTATGCTTTTAGTTGTATTGTGTCATTCATGCACTATAGATAGAATCTGAGGAAGCTACAGCTGTGAGGAACTATAAACATTATATTAAAACCCCCTACATTTCACCTAGAAACTCAAGGAATAAAGATACTTACCAGTATGTCTTATAGTATTTCAGCACTTTTTTTCTGAGATGCAGAGATTCAAGTTTATTTAAACAGTTTCATAGAGATGTAATTCACAAGCCATAGATTTCAGGGATTTGAATGTACAACTATATTTAATTAAATGTACATGTATAATTGATACAAATTTATGCACATAAAAGGACAATGATTTCATATAGGGAAGGTGGTTTAGTGAATGTTCCCCGAAAAGGTGTGTGATGTAAATTTTGAAAAATTTGTGCATATTCTCTATGGTAGAATGTTATCTGAAGAGCCAGAAGCAGGAAAAACAGCATACAGAAAATATGAAGGGGACCAAGGTTATGTATTTGTAAAACTGCACATTTTTCTGACTAGTGGAACCTTCATGGATGGTGGAAGCAACACTAGCAGAGGAGGCTGGAGAGTTAGTGAGGTAGGCAGGATTTTAGAAACTTGTAGGCAGTTGAACACAACCAGGTAATATTATTGAGAATAGTTCTTTTCTCAGAATATATCAATGGGGAGTTCATGTTTGACCGGCCTGATGTGTCTGCCACTCTGTGTCTCCAGATCTTGGGGATGATAAAGGACGAGCTAGGGGAATGCTGCAAGAAGACAGATGAGCTTTGTAATGCAGCCAAGACCTTAGCAGGTATGGGGGAGGGCTCTGCTCACTGTGGGTGGGGAGGTTCCTGCAGTCCCCTCTGAGAACTCTGACAGGATGAACTTCTGGAACTTCTGTGAACATGCTCTGCTTCATCTGAAAATAAGGTGGCTTGTGGTTTTAGATCCAGTCAACCAGTCATTCCCTAAACCTGCCCTTGATATGTAGTTACAGGTGACTACAGCCATGACCATCTCCTTTTTCACAACAGTTTGGTCACTGGGAAAGTGAAGGTTTAGTGGTAGAGGTTGTACCTCTCAGGGCTGACTATTGTTTTCTTGCCTCTCTAAAAACTTCTTGGATGAGCAGCATGCACTAAAGGAGAGCCATCTGAGAGGGAAAAGGAGCTTCTTGAGCAAAAGCATAAGGAGATAAGTCAAAAGGTGGAGGACCAAAAAAAAGACTTCGAAGAATTTGTAGGCAAAATGATAGAGAAAACAAGAGAAAGACAAAAGATTTCAGCAGGTACACGAATGGGCTCAGCACACAATGGGATGGGGAGGTTCCTGCAGTGCCCTTTAGGAGTCTGATGGGAGGGACTTCCAGAAGCAGGGAGCTTCCTGCTCTGTGTGAACATACTCTGTTATATCAGAAAATAATAATGCTGGTTGCGGCTGTAGGTCCAGCCTGCCAGTCAGGGATTTTCCTAGGAGATTTCCCACCCTGCCCTTGGTGTGTGAACACTGGTGAATCCAGACATTTCCATCTGCTTTTTAATGACAGTTTGATCACTGAGAAATTGGATGGTTGTTGGGGGAGGGTTGTGGTGTGTGAAGGGTTATAACTCTCAGATCTAACTGTTGTTTCCTCATCTCTCTAACATCTTCCTGGAACAGAAGAGTGTGCCAAGAGAGTGGCAGCTGAGAGGGAAAAGGAACTTCTTGAGCAAAAGGTTAAAGAGCTGCAAGAACAGCTGGAGGACCAAGAAAGGGTCTCTGAGGAATTAGGAGTCAAAAAGACAGAGAAGCGAAGAGAAAGAGAAAAGACCTCAGCAGGTATAGGGTAGACTCAGCTCATGGTAGGGTGGGTTCCTGCAGTGCCCTCTATGACTCCGACAGGAGGAACTTCCAGAAATAGAGCTTCCTCTCCTTCTGTGAACACACTCTGCTACATCTGAAAATAACAAGGCGAGTTGTGGTTAGAGGTCCAACCAGTCATCCCCTTTTCTAGCACATTCTCGCACCTGCCCTTATGTGTGGTCACAGGTGAATTTAGACATGTCCATCTGCTTTTCCCAGACAGTTTGGTTACTCAGAAAGCAAGGGTTGTTGGTTGTGGGCTTGTAGCTCTCAGTGCTGACTGTTGTTTTCTTCTCTTCTCTCTCTAAAATCTTCTGGGAGCAGAAATGCTGGCCCAATGGGAGGATGATATGTGGGAAAAGAAGTTTCTTGAGCAAATGGTTAAAGAATTGCAGCAAAAGTTGGAGGACCAAGAAAAAACCTTCGAGAGATTTAGAGACAAACTCACAAAGGAAATGAGAGAAAGAGACGACCTTCTGAGAAAGATGAATGAGAGGATTCAGATGCTGGAAGTATGTCTGGTCTGGGTCTGGGCAGTGACTTTGGAACAAAGCCTGAGCCCTCAGGAAGGGGTGGGTGAAAAATAAAACAAAGTCATAGAGAGAAGCACTATTGTTCTTCACTGCTTCTAATTCATTGGAGGCCCTGAGTTTTAAACAAGATTCTTTAACAATTTAAGTTAAACTTCAAGTTTCAAGTTCTTACACAGTTTTATTGAGTTATATTTCACAAACCATAAATTTCAAATATTGAAAATGTATGATATCATTGATACAAATTTATCAAAGTATGTACAGTGATTTCACTTGGGGAATGTGTTTTATGGAATGTTCCTGGAAGAAGAGTGTGGTGTAAAATTTGAAAATTTGTACATATTATCCAAGATCAGATGTTACCAGAAGGGCTGCAAGCAGTAAAATACAGCCTATGAAAAATATGAAGCAACACAGGAATGTTACTCAGAGGAGTTCATTTCTCAGAATATTTCAGTGGAAGTTCAGCACAGGTTAGACCTGCCTGACATGTCTTTGCCTCTTTCTGATCTCCAGCGCTTACTGAGGTCACTAGAAACACTAGAGGAACAGGACATGAAGAAAGGTGAGCTCCTTTGTGATGCAGGAAAGAAACCTAGCAGGTAGAGAGGAGAGCTCAGCTCACAGTGGGGTGGGAAGGCTCCTGCAGTGCCCTCTCAGACTCTGACAGGAGGGAATTCTAGAAGCTGGGAGCTCTCATTCTGGGAATGCACTCTGCTTCATCTGAAAAAACAAGGCTAATTGTGGTTGCCAGTCCAGTCACTTAGTCAGGGCCTTTCCTAGAAGATTCCCAAACCTGCCCTTGTGTGTGGTCACAGGTGTATTTAGACATGTCCATCTCCTTTTTCATTGGAGAAGGAAATGGCAACCCACTCCAGTGTTCTTGCCTGGAGAATCCCAGGGACAGGGGAGCCTGGTGGGCTGCCGTCTATGGGGTCGCACAGTCAGACACGACTGAAGTGACTTAGTAGTAGTAGTAGTATCTCCTTTTTCATGACAGTTTGGTCACTAACAGAGTGGAGGGCTGTACCTCTCGGGGTTGACTGTTGTTCTCTTCCCTTTCTAAAATCTTCCTGGAGCAGAAGAGCAGGCCAAAAGAGAGGCAGCTGAAAGGGAAAATGAGCCTCTTGAACAAAAGGTTAAAGAACTGCAACAAAAATCGGAGAACCAAGAAAAAGTCTTCCAAGTATTAAGAGACAAAATGACAGAGGAGTTGAATGAAAGAGAGAAAGCCTCAGCAGGTACAGGGGAGGGCTCATTTCACAGCGGGGTGGGGATGTTCCTGCAGTGCCCTCTGAGACTGACAGAAGGAACTTCCTGAAACAGGAAGCTTCCTCACCTCCTGTGAACATACACTGCTTCATCTGAAAATAACCAGAGTTGTGGTTGTAGGTCCAGCCCGCCAGTTAGGGCCTTTCTTAGCATGTTCCTAGGTGTATGTGGTGTGGCGGAGGAAATGGCAACCCATTCCAGTATTCTTGCCTAGAGAATCCCGTGGACAGAGGAGCCTGGTGGGTTGCTGTCCCATAGGGTCGCACAGAGTCGGACACGACTGCAGCAACTTAGCATGCATGCATGCTGGCATTGGAGAAGGAAATAGCAACCCACTCCAGTATTCTTGCCTGGAGAACCCCAGGGACAGAGGAGCCCAGTGGGCTGCTGTCTATGGGGTCACACAGAGTCGGACATGACTGAAATGACTTAGCAGCAGCAGCAGGTGTATGTGGGCATGTCTACCTACTTCTTTGGGAAAGTTTGGTCCCTGAGGATATGGAGGGTTGGGATTTGGGGGGTTGTAGCTCTCAGGTCTGACTGTTGTTTCCTTCCTTCTCTAAACCCTTCCCGGAGAAGAAGAGCAGATCAGAAGAGAGGCTGCTGAGAGGGAAAAGGAGTCTCTTGAAAAACAGGTTAAAGAATTGCAGCAAAATTTGGAGGACCAAGGAAGAGTCTTCCAGAGATTAAGAACTGAAATGACAGAGGAGATGAGAGAAAGTGAAAAGGCCACAGCAGGTACAGGGGAGAGCTCATTTCACAGTGGGGTGGGGAGGTTCCTGCAGTGTCCTCTGAGACTCTGATGGAAAGAACTTACTGAAATGAGGAGCCTCTTTTCCTTCTGTGAACACACTCTGCTTCATCTGAAAATACCAAGGAGAGTTGTGGGTGTGGGTGCATCCAGCCAGTTAGAGCCTTCCCTAGCATGTTCCCAAATCCGCCCTTGATGTGTGGTCATAGGCACAGGTGGAAATGTCCACCTGCTTCTTCAGAACAGTTTGGTTACTGAGGATATGGAGGGTTGGGATTTGGGGGGTTGTAGCTCTCAGGTCTGACTGTTGTTTCCTTCCTTCTCTAAACCCTTCCTGGAGCAGAAGAGCAGATCAGAAGAGAGGCCCCTGAGAGGGAAAAGGAGTCTCTTGAAACACAGGTTAAAGAATTGCAGCAAAATTTGGAGGACCAAGGAAGAGTCTTCCAGAAATTAAGAACTGAAATGACAGAGGAGATGAGAGAAAGTGAAAAGGCCTCAGCAGGTACTGAGGGCAGAGCTCATTTCACAGTGGGTTGGGGAGGTTCCTGCAGTGTTTCTCTGAGAACTCTGACTGGAGGAACTTCCAGAAGCAGGGCCCTTCTTTTCCTTCTCTGAACACACTCTACTACCTATGAAAACAACAGGCCAGTTATGGTTGTGGGTCCAGCCAGCTGGTCGGCACCTGTCCTGGCACACTCTCACACCTGCCCTTGATGTGTGGGCACAGGTGAATTCAGACATGCCCATCTGCTTTTTTCAAGGAAGTATGGTCACTGAGAAAGTGGTGGGTTGGGGGTTGGGGATTGTACCTCTGACTGTTTTTTCTTCCCTATGTATAATTTTCCTGGAGCAGAAGAGCAGGCCAAAAGAGAGGCTGCTGAGAGGGAAAAGCTTTTAGAGCAAAAGCTTAAAGAATTGCAACAAAAGTTTGAGGACCAAGAAAGAGCCTTCAAGGTATTTAGAGTCCAAGTGACAGAAGAGGTGAGAGAAAGAGACAATTTTCTGAGAAAGATGAATGAGAGGATTGAGATGCTGGAGGTGAGTCTGGTCTGGGTCTGGGTGGTGACTGTGGAACAGAGCCCTGGAACCTCAGGAAGGGATGGGTGGAAATGAAAGCAAAGTTGTAGAGAGAAGCACCATGATTCTTTACTGCGTTAGATTCACTAGAAATCCTGGGATTTAAATGGTTTATGTCTGGACACTTGATACTTTAAAGAATTTTATAGACAACTTTCCCAGGGCTTGTGCTGCTGTTTTGAGGGATTCCTGGTTGATTTCTGGACTTTTCCTGGAGCCAATATTAAGTGGGATTCCTAGGGTTGTCAGGTGGATGTTCTCAGAAGCAGATATTGGTTCACGTTACTAAGCTTCCTGCTAGTTTTCAGGCTGCTACTACATCAAAGACCCTAATATAGATCCTTGCTAACCTAAAGCATTCAAATATGCACAGACTTAGAAATATGGGCAACTGCCAGCTCCTAATTTGGCTGCAGTTGCCCCCAGGTGAGTTTAAACTGCCAGAGTCAGCCTTCAGTAGAGGAGAAGTTCTGTCTTCTCCCATCTGGAATTATTTATATCAGTTTTCTTGATCAATTTAGGAATTCTCAGTATTTCTAAGATGTGGAGAGAATTTGTGCCATTCACAAGGAAGGCCCTTACCCAAATAGCATAAACGTGGCTGAAATGTCTTATAACAATTGTCTTCTTGCCTGGTTAGGAGTGTAGGGAAACCCTAGTGATGGGTGTGAGTAAGTTTGTGCTATGCATCCTCTCACCATCCAAACCGAAACCAGGAGGTATTTCTGATGAGCATAATAACTTCTCATGATCCTTTAAGAAAGAACTCTTTAAAAGAAAATAAACTGTTAATGGAAAACCTTGTTTTTGAAATATTGAGATTTTGAAAAGTTTTCTGTTTACTAACACATCATACATTTTTAGGCTGCAGTGAACAAGGATAATGAGGAAAACACTGAAAAGTACTGAACTTCATAGACACAGGAAGATAATGACAAAGAAAATACTTCACAGCCTTTTGTTTTAGTCTCAGTTTGGGAGAAGATAAAACACGTGTGGTCACTAATTACTCAGATTTTTTGTTTGTTTCTTTTAAATTCTGGTAATATTAAAAGTTTTCACAAGTGCTTTTTTGATCTGGATTATTTCTATCTACGTATGTACTTTTTCTTTTATCATTAAAGTTTTAATGTAAAAAATAGAAAAATCATCTACTATAGAACATCAATTCCTGGCCCACAAAGGAAAGAACTAGTGTGGCTGGATAATTAATTTAAGTGGAAATGGAAGCAACTGAGTAGAAGACAAAGAGAAGGTCAAATTTGTAATATCTTAAAAAAAAGAAAAATTTTATTAAGTAATGCTTCTGAAAGTCACATATAAATAATTATACAAATGAATATGTATACTGGTTTCTTGAGAGGAAAGGACTAATTTCTTATACAAAACAACTGTGTTACTTCACCTGTAAATTTTATGTGTTTTGAGTTAAAATTTCACAAAAGCTGATTGCAAATTTTAAATTGAGCTGATCAAACACATTAAAAAGCCATGAAAATTCAGAAGGGGTACAGGGTTTGGGAAGTTTTCAGCCATAATTTCTTCTATAAATGAAGTTTATAGAACTGCAGTCATTAGAACAATGTGCCATCAAGGCATAAATCTGAAGACAAAGAATAACAGCATGCTGCATAGTCTAAAAATAGAACCAACAACATACCTGATTAAGGTTATGTGAATAGTGTTGTTTCAGATCAGTGAGACAATATAAACAGTACATGAAGTGTTGTCAGTCTACTGGACAGCCATATAGAATGAGAGCACCTAGATTGCTTATAAATCTTGCACAAATAATATTCCAGCTTGACTTTAGATTTAAACATTAAAAATAATCTTGATAAAAACAGTAAATGTCAGATAATTATAAAATAAATGTGGAAACTTGAATTTATTTTTAAGTGACATAAAACTCAAAGATACACATTTTATGATTTTGATGTCCTCTTTTACATTTTCATGTTTATCATTTTTTGTTCATTTTTGTTGTCACCACTTTGACAGAAACTTCTTTGATTTTTAAAAATCTGTGTATTGGCTTAAGTGATTTACTTTCCTGTTGTGATTTTCCCTTTCCTATAGATTATTGTTTCTTTTCTATTTAGAGAAGACCTTTCAATATTTCTTTTAGGATAGGTTTAGTATTTCTGTAGCTTTTGTTTATCCGAGAAATTATCTCTCCTCCTGTTCTAAATGGTAATTTTGCTGGGTAGAATATCCTAGGTTGCAAGTTTTTCCCTTTCAGGACGTTGAATATATCTTTCAACTCCCTTCTGGCCGGCAAATTCCTGTAGAGAAATCAGCTGATAGACTTATTGGAGTTCCCTTGCAATTAACTCTTCTTTTTCTTGCTTCCTTTAGAATCCTCTCTTTAACTTTTTGCCACTTTAATTGTAATATGTCTAGATATGTTTGGGTTCATCTTATTTGAGTAGTGGCTCCTCTGCTTCTTCATTTTACTTATATTTTTCTGACTCTTTGAATTTAGGAGTAAGAGCACTGTTACTCCTAGGGAAGTAACTCTTTGAAGGGAAGAATGGTTCCTGTACCTGGATATCTGTTTCCTTTTTAGGCTTGGGAAGTTTTCAGCCATAATTTCTTCAAATACATTTTTGATCCCCTTTTCTCTTCTCCTCTGAGATCCCTATTATGTGTAGATTGGGATAGTTAATATTATCTCATGCTTGCTTTCATTTTTCTTAATTTATCTTTCTGTTTGCTGTTCTGATTAGGTGATTTCTGTTGTTTTGTCTTCCAGAGCATTTATCCATTCTTCTGCATTATCCAGTTTGCTATTTGCTGTCTTTAACTCCGATTTTATCTCTGCAAATGAGTTTTCTAATTTCAGTTGACTCCTCTTTATAGTTGCTTGTTTCTCTTTACAGTAATGTGCAATTATATCTATAGCCTTTCTTAATTCCTTCAGTATTTTCATTGCTCCTTTTTGAATTCATAACCTGATATACCAGAGAAATTTGTTTCATTGTTTGTTCTTTGAAGGAAATTCTCTTCCCTTCAAAAAGTTACTTCCCTAGAAGTAACAGTGCTCTTACTCCTAAATTCAAAGAGTCAGAAAAATATGTAAAGAGTCAGAAAAAAAGTAAAATGAAGAAGCAGTCAAGAGAATCAAGAGAATTAAAAAAATCAAATTTTTTTTATTTTGGTCAAAAAATCAAGAGAATTCTCTTCAGAGAACAGTTATCTATTGTGCTCTTGTGGGCTTTCCAGATGGCACTCATGGCAAAGAATCTACCTGCCAATGCAAGAGATGCGAGAGATGCTGGTTCCATCCCTAGGTTGGGAAGATCCCTTGGAGAAGGAAATGGCAACCCACTCCAGTATTCTTGCCTGGAAAATCCCATGGACAGAGGAGCCTGGTTGGCTACAGTGCATGGGATTGCAGAGTCAGACAAGACTGAGCACAAGCAGGCATGCACGCACACACACGCACACACTGTGCTCTTGAAGAACTGTTTTTACATGGAGGGTGTCCCTGTGTGACCCGCATGAGTCTAGTAATTTTGGTGTGAGGACTGTGTTTTTTTTTTTTTTTTTTTGTATGGATACCTGCTATATCGTTCCTCAGTGTGTGCTGGCTGTTATCCTCTTGATAGTATATCTAATAGAGGTCTATTAAATTTGAATGGAAACATAGTAACAGGTCTTGGAATAGCCAGTACCCCTTTCCATTTGGCCTTTTAGTAACCAGAGAGGAAGTGTTGCATGTGCTAGAAGTAGGAACCAGGAGTCCCTTATCTAGCAATCCCTGAATTATTGGGCAGAGTCCTTCAAGTTCCTCTGGTGTTAAATAATCTTGGGGAATCTTAGGGAGGGACATAGATAGATCTACGTTTACCTACTATAGCACTCTATTATGGGGTTCTGCACCACATAAATGCCAGATAATAGTGGAATTCCTTGTCTACAAAGAGGAGAAGTTCTTTCTATTAATTGCCTTCAGTTCAGTTCAGTGGCTCAGTTGTGTCCGAATCCTTGCAACCCTATGAACTGCAGCACGCCAGGACTGCATGTCCATCACCAACTCCCAGAGTCCACCCAAATCCATGTCCATTGAGTCGGTGATGCCATCCAAACATCTCATCCTCTGTCGTCCCCTTCTCCTCCTGCTCTCAATCTTTCCCATCATCAGGGTCTTTTCCAATGAGTCAGCTCTTTGCATGAGGTGGCCAAAGTATTAGAGTTTCAGCTTCAACATCAGTCCTTCCAATGAACACCCAGAACTGATCTCCTTTAGGATGGACTGCCTTCAGTTCAGAACTCATTGCCTTAAGTTCTCTATAAGATAGGTACTAGGTCAAAGATGACAGAGAAACTTAGGGAAGTCAGGAAGCCATTAGAGGAAACAGGTGTGAAGGGAACAAATAGGAGACTTGTGAAAGAAGTCCTTCAGGATACAAGGAAGTTTAACCCCATTTCATGAAGTTATTAGCTGTTCTAAGAAGGAAATTGTATTGGCCCTGAAGGGATCCTTTAAAGATAATGAGGGACTGGGAGGCAAATTATCAAAGCCCACCATGGACAAAATTTGGTGACTTTGAGAAAGAAGCTGGGGAATGAAGCAGTGTTAAGGGTGAAATATGTCACTGCAATATTGATAAGAAATATAGTAGGATGCCCTTCAACTCACATGGGTAACATCACTGAATTTATTGGGAATTCAGGGCAAGGAAAGTCTGCTCCCTCAGACCCGAGTTAGTATTCCTCCTGTGAAGAGACTTTTTGGGTCTTTTCTTTCTTTCTGAGGAATGGACATTCTCAAACCCAATGGGCTTTTTCTTTACAGTACTTGTAGGTATCTTGGTCAATGGAGGCCAGTTTTGGGGATTCTTTAAGTTTAAAATAATTTAGTGGTGTATCTTCTAATTTTTCTTTTAGAGATATTACTATCACACTGTTGAGGTACTGTGTGAAGTTCAGACATGTCAGCATTTTATTTTTTTTAAATTGGAGAATAATTGCTTTACAATGTTCTGTTGGTTTCTGCCATACAGCAACATGAATCATTCTTATCCCCTCTATCTAGTCAGCATTTTAAACATAGGCTTTTTTGGTTGTGTCATAAAGCTTAAGTCTTAGACCATGTAGAAAACCATGGCTAGAGCACAAGCTATATGGTAAATTCTAGCTTTCACTACTCTTTCAAAGTAGTTTCTAATTGTTGATGATAATTTGCCACAATTTCATCCTTCAATTGTTTACAATTTTGAATGCATGACCAATCAATTTTAACAGCATAAAACTCGGAATGTTTTATAATAATTCTTTAAAACTCCCTTACTCTCTGACTGGGCTCTGCAATGGTTTGAGATCTCTTAAGGTCTTCCAAAATAATTGTCCATTTAGCTTTCTTAAACCATAGAAAGTCTCCTCTACAAATAAATGGATAAATTGATATGTTAAGGGAATCTCAGAGAGTAAGCATCCAATATTTCCTGAATTGTTCAACAAATTTCTCTCTTTTTCTTTGGGACTTAGGGAAATCTTTAGTCATGGAATTTGATTGAAGATTAAATTTTAAATGTTACTTTCTCAGTTTGGTTCTGTTTGGAACTGGATTTAGCATCATCTACTAAGATCCCCAGAGAAAGTAATGGCTATTCACTCCAGTATTCTTACCTGGAGAATCCCATGGACAGAGGAGCCTGGAGGGCTATAGTGGTTAGAAAGAGTTGGAGATGACTGAGAGACTAACACACACATACACACAGAAGGTATAGATGCAATACATTTATCTTTGAAAATTTAGTCACTCAGTTGTATCCAACTCTTTGTGACCTCATGGACTGTAGCCCCCCAGGCTCCTGTGTCCATGAAATTCTTCAGGATAGAATACTGGAGTAGATGACCATTCCATTCTTCAGAGGATCTTCCCAACCCAGGGATTGAACCCAGGTCTACAGCATTGCAGGCAGATTCTTTACCATCTAAGCCACCAGGGAAGCTTCAAGATAGCATTCTGAGAGGGGAAGGAAAAGGGAGAGTAGAGAGAGGAGTATGGAGCGACTGGAGCTCGGGGTGTAAGGCGTGTTTTTTTGGAAGGCCAAGAAAGGCTTGGGGTCTGAAGGCATGATCTTTGAACCCTTTTGTTTCAGCATTTCTCTAAGATAAAAGTAGTCTGCAGGGATTCAAGAATGGGGTGTTCAGTCAACTGAGAAGTTCTCATTTTCTAGATTACAGAAATCTGTAATTCTAATACAGTTTCAAGATTATACACATATAGTTAAGAATCAAAAGTCTGTCCTTACTGTGCTATCATCTAGAACACAGGATTAGGAGTTGAACTCACTAACACATCTCCGATCAATTGGTCAGGAATGAAAACAGTATTAACAGGTTTATAACTGGAGCACAAGGTTATAGTTCTGGGTGTGCAATGATGAATCTGATCTTATATGAGCTGCAGCACCAGACTGTAATAGAAACATTATACTAACACATGTTAAAATGGTAAGGAAGACTTATTCAAGATTATTGCAATAAGGGTCAAGGCTACTGCATTAGAGAAAAAAGGCTGAGCTCAGTTCCAGATATAGCAAAGCTAGCTGGGAATATATAGCTGAAAAGCAGAGTTAGATGGTCAGAGGATAAGAAATTGCTAAAAGACAAAGGTAGGGAAATTCTAGCTAAATTGGCTTAATAGTATTCTTTTTAGAACAGGACAAGGACTTAGACACTAACAATCTTGGTCAATTTGGGGTGATATAACAAAAATACTATGGACTGGATGGCTTCAATTCAGTTCAGTTCAGTTGCTCAGTCGTGTCTGACTCTTTGCGACCCCATGAAGGCAGCACTCCAGTCCTCCCTGTCCATCACCAACTCCCGGAGTTTACACAAACTCATGTCCATTGAGTCGGTGATGCCATCCAGCCATCTCATCCTCTGTTGTCCCCTTCTCCTCCTGCCCTCAATCTTTCCCAGCATCAGGGTGTTTTCAAAGGAGTCAGCTCTTTGCATCAGGTGGCCAAAGTATTGGAGTTTCAGCTTCAACATCAGTCCTTCCAGTGAACACCCAGGACTGATCTGTTTTAGGATGGACTGGTTGAATCTCCTTGCAGTCCAAGGGACTCTCAAGAGTCTTCCCCAACACCACAGTTCAAAAGCATCAATTCTTCTGCACTCAGCTTTCTTTAGAGTCCAACTCTCACAGCCATACGTGACTACTGGAAAAACCATAGACTGGAGGTTTAAATAACAAAAATTGCTTTCTCACAACTCTGAAGGCTGGAAAGTACAGACTCAAAGTGCTATGTCTGGTGAGATTGTGATTTGTAGTTTGTAGATATCTATTTTTTCATTGTATCCTCATGTGACAGAAAGCAACAAGATCCTATGTTTTGTTCTGTTTTTATTAGGGCATAAGTCCATTCATGAAGGTTCCACCTATGATCTAATTGCTTCCCCAAAAAACCCTCCAATTACTATCACATTGGGAATTTAGGCTTTAACATATGAATTTTGGGGAGACACAAACAAAATCCAGAGCATTCTATCCCTGACCCCTCCAATATTGTCCTTTTCACAAGCAAAATATATTCATTCTATCCCAACAGTCTCAAAGGCCTTAACACATTCCAGAATCAACTTTAAAATCTAAAGTCTGGAGTCTTACTGAAATATCATCTAAATCAGGTATGGGTGGGAATAGGGTAAAAATAGTCCTGAGGCAAAATTCTCCAGCTGTGAACCCTTTAAACCAGACAAGTTATTTGCCTCTGAAATACAATGGCGGGACATGGACAAATAACATAAGGACACACATTCCAATCCAAAGGAAAAAAATAGAAAGAAAGAAGGAAGGTGTGAAAGTCTCAAGCAAGCATAAATCCTAGCAAGGCAAGGATTCTATATCTGAAGGCATGAGAATAATTCTCTTTTTCTCAATGCACTGCTTCTACGTTTATTCAAGCAAGATCCTGCCCCCGGACTCACTGAGTCATCATCCCTGCCTCCACCGTTCTGCCTGGTGGAAATTACCCTGCCTGGTGGAGATCATGAGCCTGCAGCTCTGTAGGGTGGAGCTCATTCTGCCACACATTCTCTCCTGGGCATTTTCCCCACCCCTTGATATCAAAATAAAGGCAGCTCTACACCCCTATTTCACATGTCCACACACTGTGGTGGAAGTGGCAGCCTTGATGATCTCTGAATTGCATTTGGGGTTCTTCTCTTGTCTTAAAGGATAGTGCATATTAGCAGAATAATAGGTCCAGTTCTCTTGAGTCTAAGTAGTCCAACCGTCTTTCTTCATTTCATCCCATTTCTCTATTTCCTGTAGTTCCAGCTGGCAGTTCTTTTGTGGGTATAGTCTCATCTCTATTTTTGCCTTTTTTGAGATGGTTAATTAAATTTATGATTCACATCACACTGATTTCCTTGTTGGACGGTACATTTGCCACCACATCCTTACTGTTCTCTACTGGACACTTTCTTATATTTCATAGTATGGTCAGCTTGAGAATTTTTTAAATCTTTGCATTCTGGTTCCTCTTTCCTTAACAATTGCATCTTCATGATTATCTTTCTTCTCACATTTCACTATGAACAGTTAGAAGGAACCAAGCCTCTCTCTCAATAATTTTCTTAGAAATCCCCTCAGTTAACTATCCAGTTTCATCTACCTTCTACAACATACTAGAATATGAACAAATTGAAGGAGTTAATTTTTGTCACTTTATAAAAAGGATTATCTTTCCTCCAGATTTGAATAGCATGCTGACCATTTCTGTGAGTTTTCACCAGAATCACCTTTCTAGTAGTCTTCATGGCAATACTGGTTTTCACTTGTATTTGTTCAAAACTTTCTCGCCTCTATCCATGCAGTTGAGTTGAGTTCAGTTCAGTTGCTCAGTCGTGTCCGACTCTTTACGACCCCATGAATTGCAGCACGCCAGGCCTCCCTGTCCATCACCAACTCCCGGAGTTCACTCAGGCTCACGTCCATCAAGTCAGTGATGCCATCCAGCCATCTCATCCTCTGTTGTCCCCTTCTCCTCCTGCCCCCAATTCCTCCCAGCATCAGAGTCTTTTCCAATGAGTCAACTCTTCGCATGAGGGGGCAAAAGTATTGGAGTTTCAACTTTAGCATCAGTCCTTCCAAAGAACACCCAGGAGTGATGTCCTTCAGAATGGACTGGTGGGTCTCCTTGCAGTCCAAGGGACTCTCAAGAGTCTTCTCTAACACCACAGTGCAAAAGCATCAATTTTTCGGTGCTCAGCTTTCTTCACAGTCCAACTTTCACATTCATACATGACCACTGTAAAAACTATAGCCTTGACTAGAGGGACCTTTGTTGGCAAAGTAATGTCTCTGCTTTTGAATACGCTATCTAGGTTGGTCATAACTTTTCTTCCAAGGAGTAAGCGTCTTTTAATTTCATGGCTGCAATCACCATCTGCAGTGATTTTGGAGCCCCCCAAAATAAAGTCTGACACTGTTTCCACTGTTTCCCCACCTATTTCCCATGAAGTGATGGGACTGGATGCCATGATCTTCATTTTCTGAATGTTGAGCTTTAAGCCAACTTTTTTACTTTCCTCTTTCACTTTCATCAAGAAGCTTCCTCTTCACTTTCTGCCATAAGGGTGGTGTCATCTGCATATCTGAGGTTATTGATATTTCTCCTGGCAATCTTGATTCCAGCTTGTGCTTCTTCCAGCGCAGTGTTTCTCATGATGTACTCTGCATATAAGTTAAATAAGCAGGGTGACAATATACCGCCTTGATGTACTCCTTTTCCTATTTGGAACCAGTCTGTTGTTCCATGTCCAGTTCTAACTGTTGCTTTCTAACCTGCATATAGGTTTCTCAAGAGGCAGGTCAGGTGCTCTGGTATTCCCATCACTTTCAGAATTCTCCAGTTTATTGTGATCTACACAGTCAAAGGCTTTGGCATAGTCAATAAAGCAGAAATAGATGTTTTTCTGGAACTCTCTTGCTTTTTCGATGATCCAACGGATGTTGTCAATTTGATCTCTTGTTCCTCTGCCTTTTCTAAAACCAGCTTGAACATCTGGAAGTTCACGGTTCCCATATTGCTGAAGCCTGGCTTGGAGAATTTTGAGCATTACTTTACTAGCGTGTGAGATGAGTGCAATTGTGCGGTAGTTTGAGCATTCTTTGGCATTGCCTTTCTTTGGGATTGGAATGAAAACTGACCTTTTCCAGCCCTGTGGCTACTGCTGAGTTTTCCAAATGTGTGTGCAGCACTTTCACAGCATCATCTTTTAGGATTTGAAATGGCTCAACTGGAATTCCATCACTTCCACTAGCTTTGTTCGTAGTGATTCCTCTAAGGCCCACTTGACTTCACATTCCAGGATGTCTGGCTCTAGGTGAGTGATCACACCATCGTGATTATCTGGGTCGTGAAGATCTTTTTTGTACAGTTCTTCTATATATTCTTGCCACCTCTTCTTAATATCTTCTGCTTCTGTTAGGTCCATACCATTTCTGTCCTTTATTGAGCCCATCTTTGCATGAAATGTTCCCTTGGTATCTGTAATTTTCTTGAAGAGATCTCTAGTCTTTCCCATTCTGTTGTTTTCCTCTATTTCTTTGCCCTGATTGCTGAGAAAGGCTGTCTTATCTCTCCTTGCTATTCTTTGGAACTCTGCATTCAAATGCTTATATCTTTCCTTTTCTCCTTTGCTTTTCACTTCTCTTCTTTTCACAGTTATTCGTAAGTCCTCCCCAGACAGCCATTTTGCTTTTTGCATTTCTTTTCCATGGGGCTGGTCTTGATCCCTGTCTCCTGTACAATGTCATGAACCTCCGTCCATAGTTCATCAGGCGCTCTGTCTACCAGATCTAGTCCCTTAAATCTATTTCTCAGTTCCACTAAATCAAATAAGGAATTTGATTTAGGTCATACCTGAATGGTCTAGTGTTTTCCCTACTTTCTTCAGTGTAAGTCTGAATTTGACAATAAGGAGTTCATGATCTGAGCCACAGCCAGCTCCTGGTCTTGTTTTTGCTGACTGTATAGAGCTTCTCCATCTTTGGCTGCAAGGAATATAATTAATCTGATTTTGGTATTGACCATCAGGTGATGTCCATGTATAGAGTCTTCTCTTGTGTTGTTGGAAGAGAGTGTTTCCTATGACCAGTGCATTCTCTCGGCAAAACTCTATTAGCCTTTGCCCTGCTTCATTCCGTACTCCAAGGACAAATTTGCCTGTTACCCCAGGTGTTTCTTGACTTTCTACTTTTGCATTCCAGTCCCCTGTAATGAAAAGGACATCTTTTTGGGGTGTTAGTTCTAAAAGGTCTTGTAGGTTTTCATAGAACCATTCAACTTCAGCTTCTTCAGCATTACTGGTTGGGGAATAGACTTGGATTAACATGATATTGAATGGTTTGCCTTGGAAACGAACAGAGATCATTCTGTCGTTTTTGAGATTGCATCCAAGTACTGCATTTGGGACTCTTTTGTTGACCATGATGGCTACTCCATTTCTTCTAAGGGATTCCTGTCCACAGTAGTAGATATAACGGTCATCTGAATTAAATTCACCCATTCCAGTCCATTTTAGTTTGCTGATTCCTAGAATGTCGATGTTCACTCTTGCCCATCTCCTGTTTGACCACTTCCAGTTTGCCTTGATTCACGGACCTAACATTCCAGGTTCCTATGTGATATTGCTCTTGCAATACAGCATCGGACCTTGCTTCTATCACCAGTCATATCCACAACTGGGTATTGTTTTTGCTTTGGCTCCATCCCTTCATTCCTTCTGGAGTTATTTCTCCACTGATCTCCAGTAGCATATTGGACACCTACCGACCTGGGGAGTTCCTCTTTTAGTATCCTATCATTTCGTCTTTTCATACTGTTCATGGGGTTCTCAAGGCAAGAATACTGAAGTGATTTGCCATTCCCTTCTCCAGTGGACCACATTCTGTCAGACCTCTCCACCATGACCCACCCGTCTTGGGTGGCCACACACGGTATGGCTTAGTTTCAGAGTTAGACAAGGCTGTGGTCCGTGTTTTTAGATTGATTAGTTTTCTGTGATTATGGTTTGTGTGTCTGCCCTCTGATGCCTCTTGCGACACCTGCCATCTTACTTGGGTTTCTCTTACCTTGGACGTGGGGTATCTCTTCAAAGCTGCTCCAGTAAAGCGCAGCTTCTGCTCCTTACCCCTTGGACGAGGGGTATCTCCTCACAGCTGCCCCTCCTGACCTTGAATGTGGAGTAGCTCCTCTTGGCCCTCCTTGCCCGCGCAGCCGCCTCGGCCGCCACCCCTGACCTCGGGCCTGCGGTAGCTTGTCTTGGAAGCTGCCTTTGACCTTCAACGTGGGGTAGCTCCTCTCGGCCGTGGCCCCTGACCTCAGACAGCGGGTAACTCCTCTCAGCTGCTCCTATGCCAATGTAGCCTGGCACTCTCAGTCATAGCCCCTGACCTTGGGCGAGGGGTGGCTCCTCTCGGCTATGCTTCTGCATGGTCCGTCTCAGCCGGCGCTGAGAAATGATTTGGAGACTGCTAAAAATGATACCAGGGCATGCCATCACGGGGAGGGAGGTGTGAGGGGGGTTCAGAATGGGGAACACGTGTACACCCATGGCGGATACATGTTGATGTATGGCAAAACCAATACAATATTGTAAAGTAATTAGCCTCCAATTAAAATAAATACATTTATAATAAAAAATAATAAACCAATCTGGGGCTTCCTAAAATTACCATTCTGTTTGTAAAAGAATTAGAATGCTAAGTGCCAGATACTTGCTCTTGAAAAATGACAGTGAGAGGGGATGGAACTCTGAAATGTAATGTTCTTCCCTTGCTGCCTCCAAATTGCACACACTTGCAGTCATGGCTTTTCCCCAGCTTTAGTGAGATATAGTTGACATATAATATTGTGTAAGTTTAAGTAATTAAGTTTTAAACTGTTCTAGCTTAACAAGGTTTTCAGCCAGAAGTAATAAATCTTATGTCATTCAAGGCCATTCTTTGTAAACATAATTCAGACCGAAACTGAAAGAAGAGTTCTTTTTATAATAGGCTTATTTCTAAGAAATCAGCAGCCTTTCTGTATGATCAAAACAACTCCTGATTTTGAATCTAAATAAATAGAATCTAAATCTGAAAACCATTCAGACAATAATTAATCACTTTCCCCAAATACACCCGCTTATTTTTTTTTAGGTACCACATCCTTCCTCTGAGGTACATTGTATTTCACTGACCAGAAAAATTCCATGGGTTGTGCAGCTTCTGCTTAGCTGGGAACTTCACCAACCCCAGAGTGGTGTAATTCGAAGTGTGTAATTCAATTTAACGCATGTCTGTTGTCTTGTGTACATTTTCCCACAAGGTTTCCAAAACAAAGGTATCTGGCCAGTATTTGAACTCTTAGAATTTTCCACATGCCTCATTCTTCTTATGAAAGTGACAGTGCTATTCACTGAGTTGCATCTGACTCTGCCACCCCAAGGACTATATAACCCACCAGACTCCTTTGTCCATGGGATTCTCCAGGCAAGAATACTGGAGAGGGTGGTCATTCCCTTCTCCAGGGGGTCTTCTTGATCCAGGCGACAAACCTGGGTCTCCTGAACTGCAGGCGGATTCTTTACCAGTTGAGTCATCAGAGATAAAATTATCAAAAGATAAAACAAAGGTTCATTATTTTAACATCCAACCCCCAGTTCTTGAGAGAGGGAAATGTGCATGCTTATAAAAATTCATTGACTGCCTTCTGGAGCAGAGGGGGAGAAAACAATAGTATAAGTGTCAACATTGTTCAAGTTACTGTGCCTGACACACAGCCAGGCCAACAAACCAAACACTGGAGTTTAGAGCAGAGAAAGTTCGTTGCAAGAGCCACACAAAGAGATTGGGTGTCTTCTGCTCAAAATGCCTGAACTCTCTGATGGTTTTCCTGGAAGAGTTTTTAAATGTGAAATTTGCAGGGTATGTGATTACTTCTGATATATTGATAGTGAGGTAAGAGGGTGATATGGTAAGCTTCCGATTTCAACAAGTCTGGGGTCTGTGAGGTTGTGGTCAGAACATAGTCATCATCCTCCATGTGGGTGGAAGCCTTCAGTTCAGTCCAGTCACTCAGTCATGTCCGACTCTGTGACTCCATTGACTGCAGCATGCCAGGGCTCCCCGTCCATCACCAACTCCTGGAGAGTCTACTCAAACTCATGTCCATTGAGTCAGTGATGCCATCCAACCATCTCATCCTCTGTCGTCCCCTTCTCCTCCTGCCTTCAATCCTTCTCAACATCAGGGTCTTTTGAAAAGGAGTCAGCGCCTCCCAACAGGTGGCCAAAGTATTGGAGTTTCTGCTTCAGCATCAGTCCTTCCAATGAACACCCAGGACTGATCTCCTTTAGGATGGACTGGGTGGATCTCCTTGCAGTCCAAGGGACTCTCAAGAGTCTTCTCCAACACCACAGATCAAAGCATCAATTCTTCGGTGCTCAGCTTTCTTTGGAGTCCAACTCTCACATCCATAAATGACCACTGGAAAAACCATAGCCTTGACTAGACAGACCTTTGTTGGCAAAGTAATGTCTCTGCTTTTTAATATGCCATCTAGGTTGGTCATAGCTTTTCTTCCAAGCAGTACGCATTTAATTTCATGGCTGCAATCAACATCTGCAGTGATTTTGAGCCCCAAAACATAAAGTCTGCCACTGTTTCCATGGTTTCTCCATCTATTTGCCATGAAGTGATGGGACCAGATGCCATGATCTTAGTTTTCTGAATGTTGAGCTTTAAGCTAACTTTTTCCACTCTCCTCTTTCACTTTCATCAAGAGGCTTTTTAGTTCTTCTTCACTTTCTGCCATAAGGGTAGTGTCATCTGCATATCTGAGGTTATTGATATTTCTCCCGGCAATCTCGATTCCAGCTAGTGCTTTTTCTAGCCCAGCGTTTCTCATGATGTACTCTGCATGTAAGTTAAATAAGCAGGGTGACAATATACAGCCTTGACGTACCCCTTTTCCTATTTGGAACCAGTCTGTTGTTCCATGTCCAGTTCTAACTGTTGCTTCCTGACCTGCATACAGATTTCTCAAGAGGTAGGTCAGGTGGTCTGGTCTGGTATTCCCATCTCTTTCAGAATTTTCCACAGTTTATTGTGATCCACACAGTCAAAGGCTTTGGCATAGTCAATAAAGCAGAAATAGATGTTTTTCTGGAAATCTCTTGCTTTTTTGATGATCCAACAGATGTTGGCAATTTGATCTCTGGTTCTCCTGCATTTTCTAAAACCATCTTGAACATCTGGAAGTTCATGGTTCATGTATTGTTGAAGCCTGGCTTGGAGAATTTTGAGCATTACTTTACTAGCGTGTGAGATGAGTGCAATTGTGCGGTAGTTTGAACATTCTTTGGCATTGCCTTTCTTTGGGATTGGAATGAAAACTGACCTTTTCCAGCCCTGTGGCTACTGCTGAGTTTTCCACATTTGTTGGCATATTGATTGCAGCACATTCGCAGCATCATCTTTTAGGATTTGAAATAGCTCAACTGGAATTCCATCACCTCCACTAGCTTTGTTTGTAGTGATGCTTCCTAAGGCCCACTTGACTTCATATTCCAGGATGTCTGCCTCTAGGTTAGAGATCATATCATCATGATTATTTGGGTCATAAAGATAATTTTTGCATTGTTCTTCTGTGTATTTTTGCCACCTCTTCTTAATATCTTCTGCTTCTGTTAGGTCCATACCATTTCTGTCCTTTATTGAGCCCATCTTTGCATGAAACGTTCCCTTGGTATCTCTAATTTTCTTGAAGAGATATCCAGTCTTTCCCATTCTGTTGTTTTCCTCTATTTCTTTGCACTGATCACTGAGGAAGGCTGTCTTATCTCTCCTTGCTATTCTTTGGAACTGTGCATTCAAATGGGTGTATCTTTCCTTTTCTCCTTTACTTTTTCTTTCTCTTATTTCTACAGCTATTTGTAAGGCCTCTTCAGACAGCCATTTTGCTTTTTTCTTTTTGTTGGGGATGGTCTTGATCCCTATCTCCTCTACAATGTTATGAACCTCCATCCGTAGTTCTTCAGGCACTCTGTCTATCTGATCTAATCTCCTAAATCTATGTCTCACTTCCACGGTATAATCATAAGGGATTTGATTTAGGTCATATCTGAATGGTCTAGTAGTTTTCCCTACTTTCTTCAAGTCTAAATTTGGCAATAAGGAGTTCATGATCTGAGTCACAGTCAGCTCCCTGTCTTGTTTTTGCTGACTGTATAGAGCTTCTCCATCTTTGGCCACAATGAACATAATCATCTGATTTCGGTGTTGACCATCTGGTGATGTCCATGTGTAGAGTCTTCTCTTGTGTTGTTGGAAGAGGCTATGACCAGTGCATTCTCTTGGCAAAACTCTATTAGCCTTTGCCCTGTTTCATTCTGTACTCCAAGGCCAAATTTCCCTGTTACCCCAGGTGTTTCTTAACTTCCTAATTTTGCATTCCAGTCCCCTATAATGAAAAGGACATCTTTTTGGGGTGTTAGTTCTAGAAGATCTTGTAGGTTTTCATAGAACCATTCAACTTCAGCTTCTTCAGCATTACTGGTCAGGGCATAGACTTGGATTACTGTGATACTGAATGGTTTGCCTTGGAAACGAACAGAGATCATTCTGTCATTTTTGAGATTGCATCCAAGTTCTGCATTTCAGACTCTTTTGTTGATCATGATGGCTACTTTGTTTCCTCTAAGGGTTTCCTGCCCACAGTAGTAGATATAATGGTCATCTGAGTTAAATCACCCATTCCAGTCCATTTTAGTTTGCTGATTCCTAAAATGTTGACGTTCACTCTTGCCATCTCCTGTTTGACCACTTCCAATTTGCCTTGATTCATGGACCTAACATTCCAGATTCCAGGTTCCTATGCAATATTGCTCTTTATAGCATCGGATCTTGCTTCTATCACCAGTCACATCCACAACTGGGTGTTGTGGGAGTCTTAGTTTCTGTAGAATAACTCAGATATATGTATATGGTGTTATTTCTAGCCCTTAAGGATGAACTAGGAGTCCTGTGACTCTATTGTGTTATTAATTGTTTGAGCCTACTCCTTGGAACTCACGGAAGCCCTAGAAGACTAAAGCCTTTTTTCCCTACACGGGACACAGAGGGGCTTTTGTTTCTGAGAGGGTTCTGCAGGGTCCTGCTAGGTTTTATTAGTAGAAAACTAAGGGAAAAAATGTTTCTAAATGGCTTTGTCCGAGAAATTTTAATTACTCCCTCACACAAAGTAGTAAGTAGAGGAAAAAACAAAATGAGAATAGGAGACAAAAGACAGTAAGGTGGAAAGGGCTGGGCTTTGGTGCACTGAAGAGCTCATAGTTGTCACTAAATCTGTGATGGGAAAATAAATGTTACAAATAAAGATATTCTCCCCTATCTTCTGTAAAATCTATTATACTCACATGAGCTGTCTGGAAGGTCTTGTACTGATATTTTTCAATAGGTTTATCAGATCAGTCCCTCAGTCGTGTCCGACTCTTTGTGACCCCATGAATCACAGCACACCAGGCCTCCCTGTCCGTCACCAACTCCCAGAGTTCACTCAGACTCACATCTATCGAGTCAGTGATGCCATCCAGCCATCTCATCCTCCTTCGTCCCCTTCTCCTCCTGCCCGCAATCCCTCCCAGCATCAGGGTCTTTTCCAATGAGTCAACTCTTCACATGAGGTGGCCAAAGTACTGGAGTTTCAGCTTTAGCATCATTCCTTTCAATGAAATCCCAGGGCTGATCTCCTTCAGAATGGACTGGTTGGATCTCCTTGCAGTCCAAGGGACTCTCAAGAGTCTTCTCCAACACCACAGTTCAAAAGCATCAATTCTTCAGCACTCAGCCTTCTTCACAGTCCAACACTCACATGCATACATGACCACAGGAAAAACCATAGCCTTGACTAGACGAACCTTTGTTGGCAAAGTAATGTCTCTGCTTTTGAATATGCTATCTAGGTTGGTCATAACTTTCCTTCCAAGGAGTAAGCATCTTTTAATTTCATGGCTGCAGTCACCATCTGAAGTGATTTTGGAGCCCAGAAAAATAAAGTCTGACACTGTTTCCACTGTTTCCCCACCTATTTCCCATGAAGTGATGGGACTGGATGCCATGATCTTCATTTTCTGAATGTTGAGCTTTAAGCCAACTTTTTTACTTTCCTCTTTCACTTTCATCAAGAAGCTTCCTCTTCACTTTCTGCCATAAGGGTGGTGTCATCTGCATATCTGAGGTTATTGATATTTCTCCCGGAAATCTTGATTCCAGCTTGTGTTTCTTCCAGTCCAGCGTTTCTCATGTTGTACTCTGCATGTAAGTTAAATAAACAGGGTGACAATATACAGACTTGACGTACTCCTTTTCCTATTTGGAACTAGTCTGTTGTTCCATGTCCAGTTCTAACTGTTGCTTCCTGACCTGCATACAAATTTCTCAAGAGGCAGATCAGGTGGTCTGGTAGGAGGTGCTATATGCAGCTCTATCTCTGATTGAATGACTGTCCAAAAGGTGAGATGTCACCCTCCCCAGGACTTGAAAGTCATGCTGGAAGGAATCAGTCAATGAGATAGCATGATGTCAGCCAGCCATAGATACCACTCAAATGTCATAGGAAATAAAGAAAAGTATTCCTTAATTTGCTTTCTCTCTTGGGAGGCTGTGTAATTTCACAGTCTGCTTGAATTAGATAAATGAGTTTTTATTCCCATAAATCATCTTAGCAAAATGAAGAAGGCTATCATGTAAAAGATAACAAAAAAGAGCTCTGAGAGTGGATTCCTTGGGCAGGGAATAGAAGTCCATGCCATGTAATCTTTGAGAGTTCTATACTCACTATTACAGCTCATGTGTCAAGATAGAGTGTCCTATAGACTGACTTCCTTGTATAAGATTGATTTTGAGACAAGTACTGGAGGATGGGGCTTCCCAGGTGGTGCAGTGGTAAAGAATCCATCTGCTAATGCAGGAGATGCAAGAGACACAGATTTAATCCCTGAGTCAGAAAGATCTCCTAGATTGGGAAATGGCAACCCACTCCAGTATTCTTGCCTGGAAAATTCCATGGACACTGATGGGCTTCAGTCCATGGGGTTGCAAAGAGCTGAGCTACTGAATACACACTCAGGAACTGTTTTCCGGAGAGTGAGAGCAGTGTCAATGAAGTGTCCTCTGCGGGAGGAATGGCCATGATTCTGGGGCTGTACCCCAGAGAGTCCTTTTGGTCACCATCGGTGATATAGCACCAGCCTAAGTCTCACTTCAGAAAAGGGTGAAAGAGGGGAAAGAGGCCCTATGTCTTGAACATGAAGGGAGAAGAGGTAAAATAGACATGCAGGGCCTCTCAGAAAGGCACATGAGCAAAACCGGATTTCCACGAATCTATATGTAGTTCTATTATGTCTATGTCCAGGAGGTCTTACCAGTAGCTCTGCCACCCACTAAGTATTCATCCTACAAACTAAAAATCCCTAATATTCTAGATTTCAAGTTCTCTGTTCCTGATATTGCAAAAACAAAGAGAGTGAGTACTCTTCCTCTAGTGATATAATCTTATTCTAGCTTGTGAACACAGTGGTATATTTAACCAGCCAACCCACCAAACCATTTTCATTGCTTACATTTTGTGTAATTCTGAAAGTTTAATCTTTTATTTTATCTATTTATATGCCTAGCAATATTCAAGGTGGTTTTCATTTTGCTTTGTTTTTATTGTTTTGACACTTTGGGCTACTCTCTCCAATTCTAGAATTCTCCAAGCCCATGCATCTTGTCCCTTAAGGGCCACTATTCCTCATGCCTACATTATTCCATTCTGAGGGGCCCTGGAAGGTCTATTTTACCTCTTTTCCACTCATGTTCAAGACATAGGGCCTCTTTCCCCTCTTTCACTCTTTTCTGAAGTGAGGCTTAGGCCAGTGCTACATCACTGATGGTGACCACAAGCAAGTAAATAGATTTCTGAACTGAAACTGTTTCAACTTTGTGCTTCTCTGGAAAGGTTGTTACACAGCAGATTTGTCTTCCACAAAGTCTTGCATACAGGATGTTAAAATGAGACTCTCCTACCTAAGAATTTCCACTAGACCCCAAAGGTGAATACAGCTGGTGTCAAATAAAGACTTTCTAAAACAAGATGCTATATCTTTTTTTCTAGAATTAAGTAGAACATGAGAAAAACTTCATTTCGGTTAAATCACATCTCATTAACTTTCTTCAGTTTAGGGGATTATTTTAATAATTCTTTCTTTGCCAATATTATACTTTTGTGAATGAGACTCACAAAATATTTTTTTAAGAGATACTTTTTCTGGTAATAATTTTCTACCATAGAAGATGGGAGAAAGACTCCAAATGTATTTTCTTTTGATAATGATAATAATAGTAAGTTATAAATAGTAAAATAATATTAAAAATAAGTTAATAAACATTAAAACATGAAAACAATAACAAAATAGCAATAATAAAGTACTGATTTAAAGAGCTAACTAGTCTTATATTATTCATCTCTGAGCTCACTGTTGTTCAGTTGCTAAGTTGTATCCAACTCTTTGTGACCCCGTGGACTGCAGCACATCATACTTCCCTGTCCTTCATTGTCTCCTGGAGTTTGCTTAAACTCATGTCCATTGAGTCGGTGAAGCCATCCAACCATCTCATCTTCTGTCACCCGCTTCTCCTCCTACGCTCAATTCTTCCCAGCATCATGGTCTTTTCCAATGAGTTGGCTCTCTGCATCAGGTGTCCAAAGTATCAGAGCTCCAGCTTCAGTCCTTCCAATGAATAGTCAGGATTGATTTCCTTTAGGTTTGACTGGTTTGATCTCTTTGCTGTCCATGAGACTCTCAAGAGTCTTCTCCAGCTCCACAGTTTGAAAGCATCAATTCTTTATGGTCCAACTCTCACATCCGTTCTTGATTACTAGAAAAATGATAACTTGGATTATACAGACCTTTTCAGCAAAGTGATATCTCTGCTTTTTAATATGCTGTCACTTAGACATAGCTTTTATCACGTGACATATGTCACTTGATCATAGCTTTTCTTCAAAGGAGAAAGCGTCTTTTAATTCAGTGGCTGCAGTTACTATCCACAGTGATTTTGGAGCCCAAGAAAATAAAATCTGCTACTGTTTCCACTTTTTCCCTATCTATTTGCCATGAAGTGATGGGACCATATACCAAGATCTTAGTTTTTTCAATATTGAGTTTTAAGCCAGCTTTGTCACTCTCCTCTTTCACCCTCATCAAAAGGCTCTTTAGTTCCTCTTTGCTTTCTGCCATTATAGTCGTATCATCTGCATAACTGAGGTTGTTGATATTTCTCCCAGCAATCTTGATTCCAGCTTGTGATCCATCCAAACCAGCATTTTGCATGATGACTCTAAGGTCTTATTCTTATGGCTCTTGGAAATGAATAAGAAACAAAAATCAGAGGGAATAAGCCAGTGAGCGAGTGAAAGAGAGAAAGAAAGAGAAGACAGTCTTCTTTAATGTAGTTTGTAAGGAAGGACTCTTTCTTTGGACTTGGGTGGATGCCCAACACTCTTTGTCGGTTTCTGTGTCTCAGTAAGTACAGAGTCACTAACCTTAACCCAGTTAAGATTCAACTCAAGAAACTGCTAAGTTTAATTATGGAAGTTAAAAAAAAATCTGTCTGTGATACTGGTGCATATGACAGAATTTTCAGCTATAAGCATTGTATGATTCTTTTTCATGAGATGGACTCATGGAAACCCAGGTAGAGATTATATTTTTCTAGCTGCTTTTGCATCCAGGTGTGGACATGTGCACTGAGGATGAGTAGAAGGATGAATAGAAGTATATATACCTTACTTATGGGTCTGCTCCAGAGAACTCAGTCAGTCACTCCTATTCATCTTATTGTCAGGATATCAGATAATGTGACAGTAGTCAATCTTTGACCTTGATGATGTATACAACATCTTAGTGGGTACTTAACAGCACAGTTGGAGGAATCTGAATCTCTGAATGACTTTTTGAAACCTAGAATGGTGAGATCATAATATGTCTTTTAAGCTATAGCACCATCCCCCTAAACTATCTCTATTTCCGGTGTGCTCACTTTATTCTCTCTTCCTGCTACCAGAATGAGGAAGCTCAAACATGACTCTGAGCATGCCTAATAATCTTTAAAGTCTCTACCTGCTTGTGGAATACAGTCCATGAGCCAGGTCTTTCAACTTCATTCTCAGTGAGCCTATTTCACTGGCTACGTGGACCTGGCTGATTCCTAGCATTTTCCCATTTGTATATTTGCTCACTGCCTTTATTTGCTTTAAAACATATTTCCTCCAGCTACCCTTTTTGAAATCTGAATCATCCTTTAAGATCCAAAAGAAATGATACTTCCTCAGTGAAGCTATATATAAACTTCCAGATATAATTAGCTGTTACTTTTGTAGAAAATAAGTGCTTTACTTGTAACATAATTTTTAACACCCTATCATTTGTTTTATTTTATAAAATTTTAGATTGGATATGAGAAACTTTCTCTCTTCATATTTAAATATGCAATAGCAATAGCTTCACATTTGTATTACATGGACCAGTAAAATGTACTACTAAGTGTTGCAGGAAAAGATAACATTGTCCAATTAAAAAAATCCAAAGAAAGGCAATTTATAAAAATTTGTGATACTAAAATTCATATATGAGGGGAAGAAACTTAACAGAAGATCAAACCAGAAAACCGAGAGAAAATATTTGTGGCATTTGTCAGCTTTAAAAATTTTGTTTATGGATATTTTGTGAAAGAAATTTAAGATCATCAAAGAATTTATGATTTCTTTGCTCATTTGAATAATTTTTCACTTTTAACTTGTACCTTTCTATTATTTTACTTTAAGCAAACACTCAAAATATATAAACTCCAGACCTCTATAATCCTCTACATATCCATCCCCCCAAAAAAAGAAAAATGGAAAAACAGGCTACAAAACAATAGCAATTATTTCTGGACTGTAAAAACAGTAGTTTCAAACATACATTTATTGTTAATGAAAAAGTACTTACTTTAATAATAACTAGAGCACATTTAAAAGAGAGAAATGAAAAGAGATTCAAAGAATTAAATTAAAATCCCCAAATCTTCTACTGCCTCTCCCCAAAGTACCCTGGGAGACAAGTTGTTGAACTATTTCAGCATACTGTTGCTTTGCTCACATTTATCCCTGCAGTTCTACCTTCACTGTGGGGTCAAGAAAACTTGACCTAAGCCAACTGTGTTGGATGGGAGTGCTGGGTTTTGCCTGAATCCTTTCAATTTCACTTCTCCTCTACAGGATGACTATTAAAAACAAAAACAAACAAACAAACAAAAAAAACAAAACAAAAAACTGGCGGGACTTCAGTTTCTAAAGATGAGTACTTCTTCAGGGGGAGCTAGACACCAGAGGAGTTTGAGAGGTGAGCCAGGGGAGCTGAGAATTGTCCCCAGGCTGCAGTGTCTGCACACACCAGATGAGTTTACTCCTAAACTTTGCCTTCCAAGCACATTTCTATTAACTTAACAATAAACCCACTGGCGCTGACCCCACACAGCAAGCGGGAAGTCTGTGGGTTGTAATGCAAGGTACAAGGGTGTACAGTGGGTGAGGAGCTCTGTGGGGCAGCTTGTGTCCCGGGGGTGGGCTGCTGTTCCTCGAGCACCTCTGCAGGCTATAGCAAAAACTGCTGCATGAACAAAGGGGAAGCATAGCCTACCTCATCTGCAGAAAGGGAGCTGACTTCCTTTATAGGACTGAGGGAATAAACCTCCACCCCATTGTAGAGGCTGTGGTAGGGATTGCTTCCTATTGTCCCCTTCTCCCCTCCTCCAACATGTTCTGACTCACCTCTCTTGGCATATGGCCAGAAAATATGGTCCTTGACATACAATTTAAATATTTTAAAAATTCTGTCTTATGTTAACCATATCTAATATTCTAAAGACTCTACAAAGCTGTGTTTATTGGAAATAATTCATTCTCACTCTCTGTAATCATCTATCTATAAGGTCTAAGTCTGTTTTTTATCCTGCATTGTTTTCAAATGTGTGGTCCCTATTAAAAATACATAACTTACTGTTATCTTTAGGTTTGATTTTTCTGCTCTGTTTTCCTTGTGAGAGATAAAAAAAAAATTCCTTAGTTTGCTTTCAATTTTCATAAAATAGCAACAGAAAAATGGGCAGAGGAAAGAGTACAAAGATGAGTGAGAAACAACTGGGAGCTTTTTTATAGAACTCACTGATCTGAAGAACTGTGGAGCAGAAATACTAATTTGTCAACTGTTTTTTGCATGCACATTAGTCTTGAAATGAGATCTCTCAATTTCTGATTCAAAAAGTATGTGAGGAATGAGGAGAGGAAGAAGGTAGCCTGATGATCTGGACTGGAAGGTTCGGATACTGGCTTTAGTTCTGGGAAAGCTTAGCTTTTCCATTTGAACCAATGGTAGCTAGAAGGTGACAGCCTCACATCCTGTCATATAACCAAGACAGCAGCAGATGGAGTGGAGAGAACCCTGCCTGGAGAGATGAGAAATTAAGATCTTCTCTTATATATTTGTGGGGAAGGTAGGAGCAGGAGGCATTTTCTCCATCCATGACCTCAAGTTTCATCACTTGCATATGCATTAAGAGAGACTCATTACTGGTTCTCAACCAGGGCTCCACACTAGACTCATTGCCTAAAATTTTTTTTTTTTTTGAGTGAAAATCATACTTGGCTCAGGCAGTTCTGGTTGCCTTTATTTATTGAATAAGGAAGAAACCTGTATGCAGGTCAGGAAGCAACAGTTAGAACTGGACATGGAACAACAGACTGGTTCCAAATAGGAAAAGGAGTATGTCAAGGCTGTATATTATCACCCTGCTTATTTAACTTACATGCAGAGTACATCGTGAGAAACACTGGGCTGGAGGAAGCACAAGCTGGAATCAAGATTGCCGGGAGAAATATCAATAACTTCAGATATGCAGATGACACCACCCTTATGGCAGAAAGTGAAGAAGAACTGAAAAGCCTCTTGATGAGGGATGGAATGGGGAGGGAGGAGGGAGGAGGGTTCAGGATGGGGAACACATGTATACCTGTGGTGGATTCATTTTGATATTTGGCAAAACTAATACAGTTATGTAAAGTTTAAAAATAAAATAAAATTAAAAAAAAAAAAGAAAGTGAAAGAGGAGAGTGAAAAAGTTGGCTTAAAGCTCAACATTCAGAAAACAAAGATCATGGCATCTGGACCTATCACTTCATGGCAAATAGATGGGGAAACAGTGGAAACAGTGGCTGACTTTTTTTCCCCTGGGCTCCAAAATCACTGCAGATGGTGATTGCAACCATGAAATTAAAAGACACATACTCCTTGGAAGGAAAGTTATGACCAACTTGGAGAGTATATTAAAAAGCAGAGACATTACTTTGCCAACAAAGGTCTGTCTAGTCAAGGCTATGGTTTTTCCAGTGGTCATGTATGAATGTGAGAGTTGGACTATAAAGAAAGCTGAGCGCCAAAGAATTGATGCTTTTGAACTGTGGTGTTGGATAAGACTCTTGAGAGTCCCTTGGACTGCAGGGAGGTCCAGCCAGTCCATCCTAAAGATCAGTCCTGGGTGTTCATTGGAAGGACTAATGTTGAAGTTGAAACTCCAATACTTTGGACACCTGATGTGAAGAGCTGACTCATTTGAAAAGACCCTGATACTGGGAAAGATTGAGGGCAGGAGGAGAGGGGGATGACAGAGGATAAGATGGTTGGATGGCATCAGCAACTCGATGGACATGGGTTTGGGTGAACTCTGGGAGCTGGTGATGGACAGGAAGGCTGCCTGGCATGCTGTGGTTCATGGGGTTGCAAAGAGTCAGACACGACTGAACGACTGAACTGAACTGTACTGAACTGAAGGAAAAAACAAGACCTCAAAACAAATGGGCAAACTAAACATGGCAGCCACACTTTTACCTCAAGTCACACCTTAAAAGTTTGGAAAAAAGCATGTTGTCTCCTGGCCTTGGCTGTAAGTCATTGCTCTGGCCCAAGCTTGCCTCTGACACCCCAGGGAGAAGCTTCTTTCTTGGTAAAGTTTGAAAATTGTGAAGGACCAACTCAGCATTCCTGGAAAATAAGTAGTTCTTTCTTCTTTCTTAATGAAGTCTTGTGGTAGACATGTCTAAGTTATGCAGACCCGACTGAGGGTAGGGTTTGATTCTGAATTCTTTCTCATGGATATTGTTGAACAGATACATAGAAAGTATAGAAATTGATCTTATTAGCCTTCATTAACTTTTATTTAAGATACAATTTTCATTGGCTTATACATCCGTTTTTTGATGTTGATGCACATTTCTATAAAAAACAAAACAAAACAAAAAACAAAATCAATTACCCAATGACTCAGTGTCCCTGCATAGAGGATGATTCTTAAACTTTGTTGCCAGAAGAATTTTGATGACTTCTAAAGAAGGAGAAGAACCAAATTCTGTTTCCTTTTTGGAATCTTAGACTGTTTCAGTCCCTTAAATAGCATAAATGGTTCTATAGATATTGCATTTCATTGAACTATCATATGTCAAACCAGAATTGTCAGTTTTAAAACTCAGATTTTGATGAATGCTTGCTATCCTCATCACTAGTTCTAAAACTGTAATCAACAACTAAGACCAAGAGACAAAAGATGTATGAAATCTCTGTCTTAACATTTTCCATTAGGATGACCTAGTCCCTCAGCCTTGGCTTCACTGATTAATTTTCTCTTAGCATGTGCCTTAGGTCTAGGGAGAAGATGGTCAATGAGGTGATGAATTTGCTTCTCAGAAATGATGACCACTCTTCCTCCCTCTTCTTCCCACCTCCTCAGCTTTAGGAGAGTTGCTGTATTGCATCACAGGATGTGGTTGCCCTGTGCCAACGAAAACATCCAATCTGAGATCCTCACAGCATTGGGGGTACTTTAGCCATCTTAGATATTCATTTTAAGTTAGGAACCAAAAATAGATGAATTTTTAATTCTAGGCCTTAACCTATGAACACTGTGTCAAGAACATAGCAAGAAGAATGACTAAACTCAGAGACTGCTAAAGAGCAGCCTAGATCTGAAGACTATTTGCACAGAGTCACCAGGTGATGATTATCTCTGTTAGTATTGGATTGATGGTTAGGGACACCCCAGAAAGAACTGTTGTGTTTCCTTTTGGTTACTCATTTTTTTTTCTTTGTTTGTTTCTTTTCTCCCAGTTTCCCTGAAATATAATTAAGGAATAGAGTTTCCACCAGGACCAGAATGTAGGCTGTTGAGTGGGTTGGCCTCAAAAACTATCAAGGTCTTGATGGATGTTTAAAGGGAAAGGGTCAAGTATTTATGGTTACCAAGGTTTGTTTTAGTGAAGATTTTCTTATTTTGTCAGTCTTTTGTTTGGACATCAGGCATGTCTCTGGTCCTGTGATGGTCAGGGATAATGTCAGCATTAAGAGCTTGGAATAACTCACATATTCTCAGGGGCCTTCTATGTACATTTTCTTCATGGCAGAAGCACCAGTGGAATAAATAGAGATCTCATATGGCCAAATATAAAAGCTAGTATTACAATAACAGCATTTTATAACTCTACTTTTTGCTTTCAACTATTTTTGAGATGAATTCATTAAAAAAAATAGCCAAAAAGCTAGTATTATTTTAGTTTTGATGTATAATCCAGATTTTCTCCTATATGATTTAAGAGACTAATACTTTAAAAGAAAACAATAATTAGTTTATGTTTGGGACATACAAGTATAAAGGTGTTATTTTGTGACATCAACAATGGAAAAGAATGGGAACAGAACTGTAAAGGAGCAGAGTTTGTTTATATTATTCAGTTAAACTGGTATAAATTGAAATTAGTGTATCACAGATTTAGGATATTAAATTGAACCCCCATTGTAACCACAGGAAAAAGTAGCTGGAGGATAGAGATGAAAGGAAATCATTGAGGAATTAAAATATTTTAATACAAAGAGCCAACTAAACATAAAAGAAGATAGTAATGCAGGAAATGAAGAACAAAAAAGCTATCATGTGAATAGGAAACAAACAGCAAAAAGACAGAAATAACCGCTTTATCAGTAATTACTCTAAATGTAAAAGACAGAGACTGGCAGAATTGACTTAAAAATTGAGCAAACTATATACTGGCTATAGGAGATACAAACAGATACAAAGATACAAAGATAAAAATAGGTTGAAAATGAAAGGATGGAAAATCATATTTCATGAAATTGTAACCAAAGGAGAGCATGGGTGGCTATACTAATATCAGACAAAATAGACCTTAAAATTAAAATAAAAAGTTACAAGACACAAAGAAGGACATTATGTATTAATAAGATTTCAGTATGGATAGAAGGTATAAGAATTAGAAGAATTTATGTACCTAATAATAGCAGATTATCAAAACACACAACAAAAATTAAACAAATTGAAAAGAAAATTAAGAGTTCTAGAACAGTAGCTGGTGATTTCAATATCTAACTCTTTATTATGGATTCAATAACCAGACAGAAGATAATCAAAGAAATAGAGGACTTGAGAATTAAAGTAATCCAGCTAAATCCAACAGACATATAGAGAATACTCTGCAAACAAAATCAGAACACACTTTCTCCTCAAGTGCATATGGGCCATTTTCCAGGATAGATGATATATTGCTGCTGCTGCTAAGTCGCTTCAGTCATGTCCGACTCTGTGCGACCCCCTAGACGGCAGCCCACCAGGCTCCCCCGTCCCTGGGATTCTCCAGGCAAGAACACTGGAGTGGGTTGCCATTTTCTTCTCCAATGCATGAAAGTGAAAAAGTGAAAGTGAAGTCACTCAGTCGTGTCCAACTCTTAGCGACCCCATGGACTGCAGCCTTCCAGGCTCCTCCATCCATGGGATTTTCCAGGCAAGAGTACTGGAGTGGGGTGCCATTGCTTTCTCCGAGATGATATATTAGGGCACAAATTAAGTCTCAGTAAATTTTAGTCTAGGTATCATGTCTTCTATGACCACAGTGGATGAAGCTTAAAATCAATAACAGAAGTAAAACTGGAAAGTTAACTAGTGTGTGGAAGTTAACAGACTCTTAAACAATCAATAGATCAAGCAAAAGATTACAAGAGAAATTGAAAAACACTTAGAAATGAGTGATAACAATAACACTTAGATAACCTAGATGAAATGGACAAATTTCTAGAGATGGAACCTACCAAGACTAAATCATGACAGAAATCTTTATGGATCCATAATTAGTAAAGAAATTAAAGTGAAAAGTGAAGTCGCTTAGTCATGTCCTACTTTATGTGACCCCATGAATTGTAGCCTACCAGGAGCCTCTGTCCATGGTATTTTCCAGGCAAGACTACTAGAGTGGGTTGCCATTTAAATCAGTAATCAAAAATTCCTATCAAAAACCCCCTGAACCTGATAGCTTCACTGGTAATTCTCCCAGACAAACTGGACTTCATAGACATTTTAAAAAATGTGCACCAAAAGTATCAATAGAGTAAAATTTTAGCTCAGATAGTGGGAAAAAATATTTGCAAGTCGTATATACAGTTAGGGATTAAATCCACAATATATAGAGAACTCCTAAAACTCAAGAACACAGAAACAAACAATACAATTAAAAATGGACAAAGGACTTGAATAGATATTTCAAGAAGATATACAGCTATCATAAAGAGGATACACAGATAACCAATAAGCACATGAAAAGATGCTTAACAATACTAATCAGACGGGGAATACAAATAAAAACTAAAAAGAGAAACTACTTCATGCCCATTAGAATGCTGCTGCTGCCGAGTCGCTTCAGTCGTGTCTGACTCTGTGCGACTCCATAGACGGCAGCCCACCAGGTTCCCCCGTCCCTGGGATTGTCCAGGCAAGAGTACTGGAGTGGGGTGCCATTGCCTTCTCTGGCCCATTAGAATGACTACCATTAAAAAACAGAAAATAGCAAGTGTTGGGAAGGATGTGGTGAAATTGGAACTATTGTGTGCTATTGATAGGAATGTAAAAATATACAGTCACTGGAAAACAGAATGATGTTTCCCACAAAAATTCAAAATATAATTTCTATATGATCTAGTAATTCTAGTTTAGAATACATATCCACCCAAACTAAAAGTGGGTCTCAAAGAAATATTTGTATATACATTTTTATAGCACCATTGCACACAATAGGTAAAATGTAGAAGTCACCATAATGTCCATCAGTGGATGAATGGAAAAGCAAAATGTGGTACACACATACGATAGAATATTATTTAGCCTTAAAAACAAAGGAAATTCTGACACACAGTACAACATGAATGAATCTTGAGGACATTATGCTTAGTGAAATAATCCAGTCACAGAAGAGAGATATTGTGTTATTCCACTTATATGAAATATTTTGAATAGTAAAAATTATATATAGAGAAAACAGAATGGTGGTTACCAGGGGCTAGGAAAATGGGGGGTTGGAGAGTTATTGTTTAATGACTATAGAGTTTCAATTTTATAAGATGAAAACTGTTCTGTCCATGGATGGTGGAGATGATTATACACAATATGAATGTACTTAATACCACTGGACTTTCTACTTAAAAATGGTTAGGATGGTAAATACTATGTTATGTGTATTTTACTACAATTAAAGAAAAACTTTTAAAAAGTGCTTCTGTACCCATTTTCGGAATGGGGGTTCAATTCTCTCTGTGGACCTCCTTGAACAAATACCATCCCCTTACAGAAATGATGTTTTATGGATCCAGAGAACAAAGATAGAAAAATAATTATCTTTGGAAGAGATCATTTCATATTTATAGAACACTGCAGTAAGGGCTTTAAAAATCATCAGGTAAGAATGAATTTAATTCATCATATCACAATTTTTTATCACAAAAAATTACCATAGTCAAAACTGAGTTTTTTGTAGACATGTTTCCCACAGAAACATTAGAATCACTGGTGGCTTTTGTTATACACAGAGACTCGGGCTTGGGACTCTAGGTTTTACAATCATGCCAGATGATCCTTGTGTATGTCAAATTTTGAAAATCACTTCTGAACAGGAGTTTTTAACACTGCTTTGTTTATATGAATCTAAAATTTGTGCTTCTTTCAGAGCTGATACAACACAGACTAGTTAAAAAAGAGTTTGCAATAAAATTCATATCTTTTTATAGTTTCCCTTAATCTTGTTCCTGAAAAGGGGGAATGCAAATCCAGTGATTATAATGTAGTTATTAGAGGTTATGCTTTATACCACCAAATGACATTTTTCAGAGTCTAAAAAATCCAATAGAAGAATGGTGAACAGAAATGGTAAGTTTTCAGCAGATTACTGTTTTGTTCTGGTGAAAAATTTATTTCTGTACTTCATGTCTTTGTAATTTACAGTTCATACAATGCATTGAAATATTATACATTAATTGACTAAATTGTCATTATGTCATTCATCTACCTACTGAAAGCATATTTTGTGCTAGACACTCTGCTAAGACAAAAGCTTATAGCATCTCAATAAAACCTCAAAACAAGCCTTGAGGTAGGATTTATTATTTTACCTATAACACTCTTACAATTTACTTAAAATGTGAGTTAGCCAGGTTAAGCCCCTTGCAGAGGTCACATGGGTGGCAAACTATAGAGTCAGAAAATTGAAAGTAAAGATGTGCTTTAAATATTTAATATATAAAACATAAAAATATTTGACACTGACTAAATGCTTTTACATGTTCTTACAATAAAAAAATTTAGAGATATCATAGAGAAACATTTCAAAGAATAATTAAGTATTTGCTGGAGACTCATACAATAATGATACATTTAATATTTAATTATTTCAAATTAAACTATTTTGAAAAAACAATCTAAATTACAGAGAAAGTTTGATTACAATGAAATATCATATACATTTCATTTATACTTATTCTTGGTGGTATTTTGGGACATTTGCATTCTCTTCTTATAAATAGATGTATAAGTTTTCTATTTTCTAATTCTGATTATTATTTGGGAGTATCGGTAGCAGAGGCCATGACCTTCAGCACCAAACATGTCAGCACATAGCTCTTGAAATCCAGACACCTTCCAACACTTCCTTCTTGGAAGAGAGCTGCATTCCTGGCTCTCCCTCATTCCCATGGCTGTTCCTTCCTTCAACTCTGGCTCCTGGTCCATCACTGTAGTAAATGTGTGCTCAGGAAGGTCATCCTTGGCCTCCTTACTTTCAACTACAGTGAGATCTCTGTGTGTTTACCATCAATGGCTTCTCCCCTCTCTTCATTGTTCACTGTGTCTCCTTGCCTCTGAAAACCCATGGTCCCCCTGTACCGTCACCCTTTAGAGTTCCTCAAGGTTTTTCTTCTTTGTACTGTTAAGCTGAATTCAGTTCAGTTCAGTTCAGTCACTCAGTCAGTCATGTCCAACTCTTTGCGACCACATGTATCGCAGCACGCCAGGCCTCCTTGTCCATCACCAACTCCTGGAGTCTACCCAAATCCATGTCCACTGAGTTGGTGATGCCATCCAACCATCTCATCATCTGTCATCCCCTTCTCCACCTGCCCTCAATCTTTCCCAGTATCAGGGTGTTTTTTTTAAATCAATTTTTAAATTTATTTTTTAATATAAATTTATTTATTTTAATTGGAAGCTAATTACTGTACAATATTGTAGTGGTTTTGCCATACACTGACTTTTCAAATGAGTCAACTCTTCACACGAGGTGGCCAAAGTATTGGATTTTCAGCTTCAACATCAGTCCTTCCAATGAACATCCAGGACTGATTTCCTTTAGGATGGACTGGGTGGATCTCCTTGCAGTCCAAGGGACTCTCAAGACTCTTCTTCAACACCACAGTTCAAAAGCATCAATTCTTCGGTGCTCAGCTTTCTTCACAGTCCAACTCTCACATCCATACATGACCACTGGAAAAACCATAGCCTTGACTAGATGGACCTTTGTTGACAAAGTAATGTCTCTGTTTTTTAATATGCTGTCTAGGTTAATTAGGTCACCTCAACACATGACACTGTTACTATGTATACACAACTTTCTCTCAGATACATAAAACTCACCCAAACCCCGTTGCCTCAGGATAATTTCCATTTAACAGGTGTTGACTGAGTGTATTCTATGTGCCCAGCATAGGGACTGAGCCAAGAATAAGAGAAACATGGTACCTGTCCCCCCAAGCTTGGACTTTAGTGGAAATAATTGTAAGTGTGATAAGCAGTGAATTGTGATCAGTATCGTATCATCTGTGGTCTTCCTAGTTTGAAGTGGTTACTGGAAAATACTTGTAGCTGTCCCCTCATGTCCATTTTCCCCTTCCCCCATACTCATAGAACCTTTGCTTGTCTGCTATGTACATGTTTTCCCAGAATACTCATGGCAATTTCAGCTTCTCTTATGGCAGTATATGGTAATTTAATAATTTAAGAGCTATTTTTTTTTAAAGTAGAAGTGGTTAGTTCTTAAAGGAAGGACCTATTCTTCTAGTATTCTCTAATTCACTTTGATTACAAATGATGATGGTACACCATCTTGGACCTTGGGCTACTCCTTATATATGGGCTGCTCCATATATTTGGTTGAGCTTATGATAGAAAGGTTCTGGGTTACAGGTCTTTTTTAAGGGAATATTATCTTATTTTATTTATTTTTGAGATATATCCATTTACAATACTTTATTAGTTTCAGGTGTACAGCACAGTGATTATATATCTTTATAGATTATATTCCATTTAAAGTTATTATAAAATAATGGCCATATATCCCTGTCCTGTACAATATAATGGGCCACAGTTCTTTATGAAACAAATTTCTATGCACTAGTTGTGGACTACTAATCCTAGAATTTATATAAAAGATTAATTTAATTAAGTTGTCTATGCATCTTTTGTCCTATTTCTCACAACTAAACCTAATCCTAACTGATACAGTTAATCTAGTATTGCTTTGAAAGCAGGAGCCATAGCTTGTAAATAATTTTATCCCAGGAAACAAAAACAGTTTCAGGAACATAGCAGATGTTCATCCAATTCATTTAAATAAATAAAAGACAGTATTAAGAGAAGGAAAACATGAAAGCACACCATTCAAAAAATACTAAGTCACCCAGAACCTTGATGGAACACTGGTCAGGCAAGAAAAGATAAGAGCGTGGTATCAAACCACTGAGTGGTTTGTGGAGGGAGAGCTTGATTCTGCAGAAGTGGGAGGAATTGATCTCGTCACATTAGTTCATTAGAGAATGTGTTGTTGGTATAGCAGAGTCAACAGAAAGCCTCTATACATCGGAGATCCAACCAGTCCATTCTAAAGGAGATCAGTCCTGGGTGTTCTTTGGAAGGACTGTTGCTAAAGCTGAAACTCCAATACTTTGGCCACCTCATGCGAAGAGTTGACTCATTGGAAAAGACTCTGATGCTGGGAGGGATTGGGGGCAGGAGGAGAAGGGGAGGACAGAGGATGAGATGGCTGGATGGCATCACCAACTTGATGAACGTGAGTTTGAGTGAACTCCGGGAGATGGTGATGGACAGGGAGGCCTGGTGTGCTGCGATTCATGGTGTCGCAAAGAGTCAGACATGACTGAGCGACTGAACTGATACATCATTGAGTGAAGAATATACAGGGTAATCAATGCTGTTGAGAAAGATTATTCTGTGTAATAAGTGGTTGCAAAGACATAATGAAACAGACTTCCCTGGTTCATATCCTGGATCTACCGCTTACTCATATATAAAGGTGAGAAATCCCTCAGCCTTTCTGAACTTCACCTATTATGTGTACAAAAAATAGATATTAAAAAACTCAATTTGCAAGGTTTTTATAAATACCAGTGAGGTCAGGTATGTAATGCATGTTTCACAGAGCTCAGCATACGTAGACTCTCAATGTATGATAAAGTTGTTTGAATTTTATAGAAATAAAATTTTAGAGGGGGGTGATATCTGTTGTTTCTGCAATGCCATCATCAGAGATTATGGTGGAGGAAGCCCTCTGTGGTCTATTAAATCCACAGAAACACAGAGGTCCCACCAGTCTTCTGCTGATGACATATGCTTCCATTAACCCCGAGGCAGGAAATGAACTTGTGATCTTATTTCTACAGGGAGACTCTTTTGGGTTTGCAGGTTGCCATGGCATCTGGATCTCTCATGTTGATTCCCACGTGTTTGGTGGAAAACAAGAATGAGCAGCCATCTGTGAACCAATTAGTCTTAAAGATTCTTTACAAGATTTCTCAGCCGGTGGTGGTTGTGACTATTGTTGGACTGTATCATACAGGAAAATCCCACTTGATGAACCATCTTGCCAGAGAAAAGCTTGGTGAGTGAAATCCTGCGACAGAGGTTTCACGTAGTGAAATCCTACGTGACCCCAGCTGAATCTCAGCTTCTTGCCACTCCTCTAGAGGCACAAGAAGAGAGACTCCAAATTTCTTATTAAATACACCTAATTTTAATTCTCACCAGCAAAATTGCATCTTGAACTTTTTCTGTCACCAATCCTTACTTCAATGTTTCTTATTCCAATAAAAGGAAAATTACCCCTGCTCCTAGAAATGGTTTCCTTCCATGGTTTCTGAAGCTCTAGGTTCTTCTGAGTTTCTTCCTACTTTTGTTTTTAGTTCTCTTAAATCTCTTTACCAACCTCTGGCTTTTCTTCTAACAATCTGTATTGAAGGTCCCTCCAAGACTTGGCCCTGGGATCTTTTATTTCTACTATTTATACTTTCAAGATGATTTCACCAATCTCTGGACTTTAAATATCCAGAGAATTTTACTCTGATACCCCTCAAAGTGATATTTCTTGCCTTAATATTTCTTCTGAAATTCAGACATGTAAGTAGAAAAACCACCTAATTTTTTCTTTGGGAAAGATATCCACTTATACTTGTCATTTTCACCATAAAATCTTGGTCAATCTCTACTCCTAAATGCACTTTCTACTTTCACATTCTTCTTCTTCTCAGTTGCGTACCATCAACCTCCCAGTCTCAAGCCCCAAATGTTACATCCCTCCATTAATTTATTTCCCAGATCCAATCCACATATCAGTCTTCTTTTTACCCTCACTAAATATATCTTGAATCTCTCTCTTTCCCTCAATTTTTATTTTACTACCCTAGACTAAGCCATCCTCGTCTTTTTGCCTGAAGCTTTTTTTTTTTTTGCCCTGAAGTGTCCTCTTTGCTTCTTCTTTGACCTTCCTAATAAACTCTTTGAAATAATCAGTGATCTTTAATTTAGTTGCTCTGAATACCTCCATAAGCTTGCATTATATCTTAACAAAATCCATGCTTCTCAGAAGCCCACTCTGATCCTAATCTTCCCTATTTCTCCAAACTCATCGTTCTGTAATTTATTTTTTATTGAAGTATAATTAATTTACAAAGTTGTGTTACTTTCTGTTGTAAGTGGAATGATTCAATTAGATATACATATACATTCTTTTTCATATTCTTTTCCGTTTTGGTTTCTTACAGGATATTGAATATAGCTCCCTGTGCTTTATAGTAGGACCTTGTTTATCCATTCTATAACATTAATATATAAATAGTTTTCATCTGCTAACCTCAAGCTCCCTATCTATCCCTCCCCACTCCTTTATCTCTTGATATCTATATCTTTATCTATGAATCTGTTTCTGCTTTATAGATAAGTTCATAAGTTCACTTGTGTCATATTTTAGATTTCATATATAAGTGATACCATGTGGTATTTGTCTTTCTTTTTTTGACTTACTTCACTTAGTATGATAATCTCTGTCTATTTATGTTATGGCATTATTTCATTCTTTTTTTATGGATGAGTAGTATTTCTTTATATATATATATATACACACACACACACACACACACCACATCTTCTTTATCTACCCATTGTTGATGGACATTTAGTTTGCTTCCATGTCTTGGTTATTGTAAATAGTGCTGTTATGAATATTGGGTTGCATGTATCTTTTCCAATTATAATTTTGTCTGGATATATGCCCAAGAGTGGAGTTACTGGATCATATGGAAAATGTATTTTTAGTTTTTTGAGAGGCCTACATACTGTTTTCCATAGTAGATTCACCAAATCATATTCCCAAAAGCAATGCAGAAGAGTTCCCTTTTCTCCACACCCTCTCCAACACTTGTTATTTGTAGACTTTTTATGATGGCCATTCTGACCAGTATGAAGTGATACTTCATTGTAGTTTTGATTTGCATTTCTCTAATAAATTGGTGATATTGAGCATCTTTTACTGTGTTTATTGACAATCTGTAGATCAGAAAGATCCCCTGGAGAAGGAAATGGTAACCAACTCCAATATTATTGCCTGGGAAATCTCATGGGCAGAGGAGCCGGATGGGCTACAGTCCATGGGATCTCAAAGAGTCAGACACAACTTAGCAACAACATCTCCTTTGGAGAAATGTCTATTTAGGTCTTCCCATGTTTTATTAGGTTGTCCAAGCTCATCTTTTACATGTTCTCCATCACTGGTTATGCTACGAACACTAACTCCTTTTTATTTTTGCAGATTGTGAGTTCATTCCTATCCCCAGATCTTTGCACTTGTGGTTCACTCTGCCTGCAGTGCTTGCTGATTCTTCATCCAGCCAACTCTTTTTCTTTAAGGCTCTGCACAACTGTTTATTATCAGAGATCTTCCCTGACCATCTTGTCTCATGCTTCCCCTCCACCTAATATAATATATTATTTATTAGTTCAGTGTTATTTTTATGTGGCTTTAGCTAGACCTCACGAAAATTCTGATTAGAGCCCAGCACCTTGGTGTTGTGTAATACCTTGCAGACTAGCATATCCAAATCCTACAAAGCCTGTAATGTAAAGAGTATCAGACACTGGGTATATGTAAGAGGTCTTGAGAAAAACAAAGGACTATTTACTGAGTTTCATGGGCAGAAAATGAGAATATAGAAACAGCATCAACCATGCATCAATACCACGTCTATCTTGGTTCTATGTAGGACACTCAGAAGTTTTGTTTTCCCACAACTTGAAAAAATCAGTATAAATGTGATGTGATATTAATAATCCTCTTAGAAAATGTTTTAGCTGCTGCTGAGATCCCTTGAATTAACTGTGATTCACAGTATCTTCAAAACAAGTAAGAAGTAAAATGTAGCCACAACATTTTATGAGAGCTTGTAAGTGTCTGCTTTTTTCCCACCAATACCTTACTCTCCAGTCCATTAAGACCAGATTTCATCTGGCTTGTCCATAAACTGGCTATATAGCAGTTTTAGCATTCACTAGCTATAAGATTCCAAAAAACAGGTGTTTTTGTCTCTTTTAGTGACTGCTGTATCTCCTTATCCTGAACATGTTCCCAATGTCTGAAACCTAGTTCAGTTCAGTTGCTCAGTCGTGTCTGACTCTTTGCAACCCCATGGACTGTAGCACGTCAGGCTTCCCTGTCCATCACCAACTCCTAGAGTTTACTCAAACTCATGTCCATTAAGTCGGTGATGCCATCCAACCATCTCATCCTCTGTCGTCCCCTTCTCCTCCATCTTTCCCAGCATCAGGGTCTTTTCAAATGAGTCAGCTCTTCGCATCAGGTGGTCAAAGTACTGGACTTTCAGCTTCAACATCAGTCCTTCCAATGAACATTCAGGACTGATTTCCTTTAGGATGGACTGGTTGAATCTCCTTGCAGTCCAAGGGACTCTCAAGAGTCTTCTCCAACATCACAGTTCAAAAGCATCAATTCTTCAGCACTCAGCTTTCTTTATAGCCCAACTCTCACAGGCCTGAAACCTAAGTAGGTAATTAATAGATAATTATTGAATAAATTGTCTTATTTATTCCTCAGACTATTTTAAGTTCTTGATCTAATTAAAATGCATTTAACTAGCTTAACTTCTTTAGGGAGTCATGATTGTTGAACAGTTAAAAAATCAAAACTTTCTTCCATATAGCATGCCCTTTCTCTCATCTAGTACACTGTTAGGCCACATGGGCATGCATAGATATTTCCTCACATTGGGAAATGAAATAAGAATTATGAAGAAACCAAACTTATGTGAAAGAATTTAACTGTTAAAGATATGAGTGGTTAGATGGTACACAAAAGTAAGCATCCTTAAAGCAGAGAAAGCACCATGCTCTATTCTAGGGCACCTACAATCCTATGAGTCTAATATCGTAACTCCTGGGCTGCTTACATTATCTGCTGTCACTGAATGTTGCTTTCTCCCCTTATGTTGCAGGTTTCCATCAGGGCTCCACAGTGCAGTTTGAAACCAAGGGCATCTGGATGTGGTGTGTGCCCCACTCCTCCAAGGAGAGCCACACCCTGGTCCTTCTGGACACTGAAGGTCTGGGGAATGTAGAAAAGGAATTTTTTTAAGTTGAAATATAGTTGAGATATATATATATATATATATTCAGATTATTTTCAACTAGGTTACTATAATATATTGAATATAATTCCCTGTTTTATACAATAAATCCTTAGTGCTTATCTATTTTATGTATAGTAGTTTGTATCTGTTAATTCTAAACTCCTAATTTATACCATCCCTCCTTCCCTTTCCCCTTTCATATCCATGTTTGTTTTGTATGTCTCTAAGCCTGTTGATCTTTTGTATATAGATTCATTGATATTATTTTTTTAATTTATACATATAAGTGGTATCATAAAATATATGTCTTTGTCTGACTTAGTATGAAAATCTATGGGTCTGTACATGTTGGTGCAAATGGCATTATTTCATTCTTTTTGGTGGCTGAGTAATATTCTGTTATATATGTGTGTGTGTATATATATATATATATATATATATATGGTGCTTATGGTAAAGAACCCAACTGCCAGTGCAGAAGACATAGGAGATGTGGGGTTTGATGGTTTGATTCCTGGGTGGGGAAGATCCCCTGGAGGAGGGCATGGCCACCCACTCCAGTATTCTTGTCTGGAGAATCCCATGGACAGAGGAGCATAGCAGGTTATAGTCCATAGGGCCACAGAGTCAGACATGACTGAAGTGACTTAGCATATATATATATATATATATATATATATATATGAAACTGAAAGTGAAAGTCACTTAGTCGTGTCTGACTCTTTGTGACCCCATGGACTGCCCATGGAATTCTCCAGGCCAGAATACTGGAGTGGGTAGCCTTTCCCTTCTCCAGGGGGTCTCCCAACCCAGGGATCAAACCCAAGTCTCCTGCATTGCAGGCAGATTTTTTACCAACTGAGCTATCAGGGAAGCCCCATATATATATTATATATATGTATATAATATGTATATATTATACATATATAATATGTATAATGTATATTATACATATTATATATATGTAATATGTTTAATGTATATGATATATATTATAATATGTAATATGTAACTTATAATATGTAATGTGTATATATTATATACATATATAATATATATAATCTATATATTTTATATATTTATATTTACATATATTTATATAAATATTTTATATATATGTAAAATTACATACCATGTCTTCATAAACCAATTATCTGTTGATTAGGTACTTGGGTTGTTTCCATGTCTTGGATATTATAAATAGTGCTATTATGAGCTTTGAGATGCAAGCATCTTTTTAATTAGATATTTTAAGATATATGCCTAGGAATGGTATTGCTGAATCATATACTAGGCCCAGTTTTAGTTTTTTTTAAAGAAACCTCCATGCTGTTTTCCATAGTGTTTGTACCAATTTACAATTCCACCAACAGTGTGGAATTGTAACTTTTCTCCGCATTTTCTCCAGCATTTGTTATATTTGCAAACTTTTTGATGATGGCCATTCTAACTGGTGTGAGATGATACTTCATGGTAGTTTTGATTTGCATTTCTCTGATAGTGACATTGAGCATCTTTTCATGTGCTTTTTGGCCATCTGTATGTCTTCTTTCTGGAGAAGGAAATGGCAACTCACTCCAGTACTCTTGCCTGAAAAATTCCATGGACTGAGGAGCCTGGTAGGCTGCAGTTCATGGGGTTGCAAAGAGTCGGACACCAGTCTTCTTTGGAGAAATGTCTACTTAGATCTTCTGCCCATATTTTGATTGGAATGTTTGTGTTTATGATATGAGTTGTATGAGCTGTTTGTATATTTTGGAAATTAAGTGCTTATTGGTTGCACTATTTACAAATATCTTCTCCCAGTCCAAGGGTTGTCTTTTCAATATGTTTATGTTTCTTTTGTTGTGCAAAAGCCTTTAAGTTTGATTAGGACCGATTTGTTTATATTTCTTTTGCCTTGGGAGATTGGTCATGTATGGATGTGAGAGTTGGACTATAAAGAAGGCTGAGCGCTGAAGAATTGATGCTTTTGAATTGTGGTGTTGGAGAAGACTCTTGAGAGTCCCTTGGACTGCAAGGAGATCCAACCACTCCATCCTAAAGGAGATCAGTCCTGGGTGTTCATTGGAAGGACTGATGCTGAAGCTGAAAGTCCAATACTTTGGCCACCTGATGTGAAGAACTGACTCATTTGAAAAGACCCTGATGCTGGAAAAGATTGAGGGCAGGAGGAGAAGGGGACAACAGAGGATGAGATGGTTGGATGGCGTCACCGATTCGATGGACATGGGTTTGGGTTGACTCTGGGAGTTGGTGATGGACAGGGAGGCCTGGCGTGCTGCGGTTCATGGGGTCGCAAGGAGTTGGACACGGCTGAGCAACGGAATTGAACTGAACTGGGAGACTGGGCCAAGAAAACATTGCTATGATTTCTGTCAGAGAATGTTTTGCTTATGTTCTCTTCTAGGGGTTTTATGGTACCATGTCTTATAGGTCTTTAAATGATTTTGAGTTTATTTTTGTATAAAATGTGACAGTGTTCTAATTTCATTGGTTTACATGAGGCTGTCCAGCTTTACCTACATGAGTTTTTAAGGAGACTATCTTTTCTCCTTGTATATTCTTCCTTTCTTTGTTGTAGATAACGAACCGTAGTTGTATGGGTTTATTTGGGGGCAATTTTTTTTTCCATTGATCCATATGTCTGTTTTTGTATTAGTACCACACTGTATTAATAATTGTATATTTTAGCATAGTCTGGAAGGGTTACATCACCAGCTTTATTTTTTGTTCCCTCTATATCCACATTAGTGAGAGGTTTTTTTTTTTTTTTCTTTTTTTTTTTACATCATGACTGGATGTTGAATTTTATCAAATACTTTTTTCTGCATATATTGAGGTGATCATGTGGATTTTGCCATTTTAATTACAATGTATCTTGGTATAAGTCTCTTTGGGTTCATCTGTTTGGAATCCTCTTTCCTTCCTGTATCTGAATATCTGTTTCCTTCTTTAGGTTTGGAAAAATTTCAGCCATAAGTTCTTCAAATGCTTTTTAATCCTTTCTCTTTCTTCTTCTTAGAGCCCTACTATGGGTAGATTGGCATGCTTTATATCATCTTATAATCCCATATATTGCTTCCCGCCTCCCCCCATTTTTCTGTCTGCTGTTCTGACTGGGTGATTTTCATTATTCTATCTTTCATATCACTTACTTTTCTTTTCTGTATTATTTAGTTTGCTATTTTTTGCTTTTAGCTTAGCTTTTATCCTGGCAAATTAGTTTTCTAATTTCAGCTGGTCCCTGTTTGTAGTTTTTAATTTTTTGTTATAGGGGTGTGCATTTTTATTGGTAACCTTTCTTGATTTCTTTAGCATTTTTATTGCCTCCTTTTTGAACTCAGGGTCTGGTAAGACAGTGAAACAAAGAATTTCACTGTTTGTTCTTTCAGGGGAATTCTCTTGATCTTTTAATTGGGAGTGGTTCTTCTGCTTCTTCATTTTACTTTTCTCTGAACGAATGAGAACTTCAATGAATTGAGAAGAATTCAGAATTTGGTTATCTGCTGTGGTCTAGAAGGGCTGTTTTTATGTGGGAGAGTTCCTGTGTGGCCTGCATGAGTCTAATGTTTTTGGTGTGAGTGCTGTTCTTAGCCCTGGTGCCTGCCACATCTTTCCTCGGTGTGTGCTGCCCATTAAAGGGCATGTGATTAGTGTTGTAGTGAACAGAGCCTGCACTGGATGTTGAGTGTGGCCTTCTCTTTGCTCTGTGGTTGTCATGGCCCCGTTGGGGGAAGACTCTGCTCCCCAGTTGTTGGAGTTGAAGCCATCTGTTTCTGAGATGTGGCCTGTGTTAAGAGGGGCTGGGAGAAAAGCCACTGAGTATTCCTCTGCTGGACCTACCCACCAGGGAGTACACTCTGTGGTGCTACCTGCTACCCACTCACTGTACTGGCTTACAGGGTACACTGTTCTTGGCACTGCTCTTGGCCCTGCCTCAATTGTGGAGATGCAGGCTATCAGCCCGGGTGCCCCTCAGGTGCTGTGCTGACAAAACCAGCAGTGCAGATCTGTCACCATAGATATTCTGAGGTCCGGCACCGGGACTGCTGTCATCACATACCTGGACCTGCTGTGGAGGTGGCGGAATCAGCCCAGATCCCAGGTCCCACCTCAGTGTGCAATACCCACAACAGTCACAGCTGCTGGCATCAGACCCACCCCAGCCATGGGAGCACCAGGAATCTACTTGGATGTCCCACAGGTGCTGAGTTTACACAGGTCACAGGGCTGGCTGGGACAAGGGTCAGATTTCAGCCCTGCCTCTTCCTGTGGTCAACTCACAGGTACTGATGGGTTCCCAGAGCAATTAGAGGTGGAGGCCACCCACTGTGAGCAGGCAGAGATTGTGGCTGCGGTGGCAGGCCCTATGCCTCTATATCCAAGCTGTAACAATAGGGCTTCTATGGGGGATCTGGGCTCCACCCTGCAAACACTCTTGTTTGCAGCTCATACCACATTCCTGCCCCTTCAGGCTGTATCTATGAGCCAGTCCCAGTCTTCTCCTCAAGTCTGTCCACCGAAACCTGAGTATCCTACCCAGCCTCTGTGCACACCAGCCAAGGCATATCTTGGGAGGGGGAGTGCAGTGATGGGCACAGACCCTCTGTGCTGGTCTCCCTCTCTTCTGCCTGCTGCAAGCTTGCTGGTGCTCTCTCCTCTGAGCCTCTAAACCTCCCTATCTGTCCCAGTTGATCTCCTGGCTGGTTAAGGGTATTCCCAGGGTGAGGGAACATTTCCTCTTTCACAGCTTCCTCCCAGGGCTGTAGTTCCTATCCTGATTCCTTTTTTCCTTTCTTCCTACTTGGTTATGTGGTGATCTTTCTTACAGTGTTCATTGTATGAGATCTTCTTTCAGGGTTCAGTAGGCAGTCTGCCAGAACTATTCCACATGTAGATGTATTTTTGAAGTATCTATAGGAGAAGGTGAGCTCCACATCCTTCTATTCCATTATTTGGTCTCCCTCGACATATTCATTGTTTTTATTTGATATAATGATTATCAATTTCATTGCTTAGGTTCACTGCTAATATGTAAACCCTTTGAATATATTGTCATCTTCATTGTATTTGTTTTTCAAGTGTTTTAAAATGTTTGTAAATACTATGAGATAGTCTTCTTGAGTGTATTCACTATCATATTTATCTGCTTTTTATAACTAATAAAGATAAGTAATGTTTAGTAGCAGTACATAGACATTTAATTTAATTAGATCTATTTTGAGTTTTCAGTTGTGACTAGCATAGTATACCTTGTGACTTACTTTTTGTTAAATGAATATGTGATGTTGCTTATTATTGAACAATGAATTGCTCAAAGGCATTCTATGTTGTTTTTTTTACTCATTCTATCTCATTTTATCCCAATCAGGAAAAAAAAAAAAGGGCTCTTTGTGGAATGTATTATCAGAATTCCTTTTTAGATGAGGAAACTGAGGTCACAGGAAATGTCAATGTAATTGACAAAACTCAGATTTTACTTTTAATTCTGTTTTCAAGGTTTTTTCCTTTGTATCAATACTTTACTATCTGAAATAACAAATGGAAAACTGATGAAAGAAATAAGAATGAATTTCTGAGGAGAAGACTGCTAGTGCTTGCTCTGGTATGTTTTCCAGGGTGATCTTTGCCCTAGCTGTGCTTCTGAGCAGTACTCTAGTAAACAACAGCATGAGCACCATCAACAATGATGCACTGGAGAAACTACAGTATCCTTCCCAGTTTTATTGAGAAATTGATGAGAATGGAGACCAAATTGGATTTCCCGTCCCTGTGGCTGAGTTGCCTTTGGCGGAACAGTGGGGACCAAGGGCAAAAGAGAATGTTTATAATCATTTTTATGAGGAAAATGTGGGAATTGTGGGTAGAAATTTCTTTTTCCTTAACCAAGTCCTAGCTATGTGTCAGAGCTCACAGAATCACCAGGGCCAAGTCCTCTCCAAATTGGATGAAGTGTAAAATTCCATAGAGTTTATGAATTTCTTTCCAGACTTTATCTGGGCTGTATGGGATTTCACCCTGAAGTTGAAGGTACATGTTTACCCTATCACAGAAGATGAGTACTTGGACAATGCCTTGAAGCTGATTAGAGGTATCAGAGCATGGCCTAGGCAGTGAGTAGTCAAGTAGAGGGTGGGATCTACTAAATACTGTCCATCATCTCTGGGGTTGCATTTATATTTGAAACTAGATCAAGGGCCATAGAAATGGTGACTGCGATCTAGGTTGTTATTCCTTGATAAGTTCTAGTGACTACAGTTACGTTCACCCAAGAAGAATAGGGCTTAACAAAGTGAAATTATTCAAAACTAGTTTGTACTGAAGATAATTTGTACCTTAACATTCAGATACAGTAGGAACTAAGACTTTTCAAGAACCAGATGCTTGCTTCCCTTATTATGCTTCTCCCTTCAAAAGCAGAGACATTACTTTGCCAACAAAGATCCGTCTAGTCAAGGCTATGGTTTTTCCAGTGGTCATGTATGGATGTGAGAGTTGGACTGTGAAGAAAGCTGAGCGCCAAAGAATTGATGCTTCTGAACTGTGGTGTTGGAGAAGACTCTTGAGAGTCCCTTGGACTGCAAGGAGATCCAACCAGTCCATTCTAAAGGAGATTGGTCCTGGGTGTTCATTGGAAGGACTGATGCTAAAGCTGAAACTCCAGTACTTTGCCCACCTCATGCGAAGAGTTGACTCATTGGAAAAGACTCTGATGCTGGGAGGGATTGGGGGCAGGAGGAGAAGGGGACGACAGAGGATGAGATGGCTGGATGGCATCACCGACTCGATGGACGTGAGTGTGAGTGAACTCCGGGAGTTGGTGATGGACATTGAGGCCTGGCGTGCTACAATTCACATAGACATTTAATTTAATTAGATCTATTCTGTGGGGTCACAAAGAGTCGGACATGACTGAGCGACTGAACTGAACTGATTTGAGTTGAGAAAAACAATGACATAATTGTTAGGCATAAAATAATAATGAAAGATATATTTCCATTAGTTTTTATTCTTCTCAAGGAAGGGTATAACTTTCTAGAGTGTGGATAGGAAGGACATAACTTTCTAGAGTGTGGATAGGAAGGACATAACTTTCTAGAGTGTGGATAGGAAGGACATAACTTTCTTGAGTGTGGATAGGAAGGCTATAACTTTCTAAAGTGTGGATAGTTATATCTTCTACAAAAAGTGACTTTAAACCTTAAAAAACCTGATGATCTTTCAATCTATACTTTTTCATTATTTCTGATAACAACCAGATCTTTCATTTTATTTTCCTCATCATATCATTCTTTTTATTCTAACATATTCAGTCACTATTTAGTTATATTTAGTTACTTGGTCACTATTTTAAATTAGTAAGTCATTGTAATGAATTACATTTAAAGGTGGGTGAGTGCTTGAAAAAAGTGCTGTGTTTATGGAGTAGTGGTAAGTTCTTCAAATTACATTTAGGTTCCTTTTAGTCTTCAGAGTTTCTACCCAAAATGGCTAGTCTTATTTGTATTATGTGAATTCAGTCAATGAAGTTTTCCTTAACTGAACACGATATCTATGTCCCATGTTAATCACTACTCCATTACTTTTGTTTGTAGTTCTTCTTCATTTTCTTCCTATGGTTTACTTCCAAGATGAGTTGGAGTAAACCAGAAATTGATATTTGATTATCATTCATTAAATCTTTTATTTGATAAACATCTAATGAACTGAGTACCATGTGTATTTCTGTGCATTGAAGATGTAAGTTTCTTTACTCAGAGCTGCTGTTTCCTAAAATTGCTCTCCAGGGATATGCCATTCATGTGAGTTTGATTTTTAACTTATACATATATGTTAGAGGAGTTCTATGAGAATAGAAGACTCCAGAGATAAAAAAAAAAAAAATCCCCACTCATGAAAAGTTTTAGTTGCCTTATGCCAAGACTCTGCTGTTTTCTTTCTTCTTTAGGTCAGAATTCCAAAGTTAAAAATTCCAACATATCCAGGGAGTGTATCAGGCATTTTTTTCCCCAAAATGGAAGTGTTTCATCTTTGACCAGCCAGTACATGAAAAGGAATTCTTACCCCATATTGAGGAAATTTTGGAAAGCCAAGTGGATCCTAAATTCAAGGAACAATCAAATAATTTCTGTTCATGTATCTTTATCCATGCAAGGACCGAGACCCTCAGGGAAGGGGTGAAGGTCACTGGAAATGGTGAGTTTCCTTTTTCAAAATTCTATTTCTGTGTGGCTAGTTATGTGTTGACTATTTATAATATATTTTCTTTAGTAGTTTTTTTCATATATAGAAGTGTGTAGTTATTTTAAAAAGTGTCATGCCTCAGAGATAAATATGTAAATGTTTTAGAAATTCTTTGTCATTATGGGATCAACAAATTCCTTTCCAAAACCCTTGTCATTGCTATCTGGGGTTGCTGAATTTAAGAAAAATCCCACCATTGGTAATAAAATCACTAGCTGAGTATGAAAATAGAGTACATTGTCTTCTCAGGGAAAGTTCTATACTATGTCTTTTTTCAAGGAGACTTCTTAAGAGTTTAAATCAGTCCAAAATAACTATTAGTTTCTGAGTCCCTGAAAATCCATGAACAGTTTAAGAATTAGGAATAAACATTATTTTTATTATCCTGTAGAATTTATATGTGCAGTTTATATTCTTCTTTTAATTTGTGTTAACCTGAAATAATTTTTCTCAGATACCTCTAATTATGTTAGATGAAGATAGATATTTAATATTTTTTAATGCTATGAACTGGAGAATAATAAAGAGTGTGAAAATGAAGGTGATGACAGTGGAAATAAGTAAGGGTGTGTGTGTGTGTGTGTGAATGTGTGTGTATGGTTTAAGAATTGTAATTTCACAACCTTGAATCTCACTGAGTAAGAACTTGATATTTATTCATATTTCTACTTTATTCAGGGATGGCTACTCTGGTGGTAACTTAGGTGGATGCCATTAATACTGGAACAATTCCTTGTTTGGAGAACGCAGTGACAACTCTGGCCCAGCTGCAGAACTCAGCAGTTGTGCAGAAGGCAGTTGACCACTACAGTGAGCAGACGACCCAGTGAATGAGCCTCCCTGCAGACACGCTCCAGGAGCTGCTGGAAGTGCACGTAACCTGTGAAAGGGAAGCCATTGTCATCTTCATGGGGGTGCTCCTTCAAGGATGACCGATAGAAATTCCAGAAGAAGCTCATGGTACTTTGTCTTAGCATTTGTCCTTTTTGATTCTTGCCCTTCTAGAGTGATGCCTGGGGTTTATTTGCTATTCAGCGAAAAGTAGTCTGGATTCTCATGAGAAAGAGAGAATGCTAGAGGACTATATTTCCTTCTTTTTCCTTAAAGCTTGGGAAAGTTTTCAGGATCTCTCTGATTTCTCAAGCAAAAGTAGCATTGAGCATTGATTTCTCCTTTAGTGATTGTGGCATGGTTCCAGAACTCCACTAAGTCATTCCTGAGATT